>NC_072790.1:96827396-97452396 GCF_028583425.1 Eublepharis macularius | reverse complement strand
CTCCCCCCTTTTTAGTTGACTTCCAACAGTTTTCCAACCCTTAGTCTATCTTATTACTTAATTACTTAGTATCTCATATATTCTATTAAACACACTTAATACTCTTTTCTCTAAGCTTGTTAAATCTCTACTAGGAATATCTCTATAATAGAAGTTTCCCTTTAAATACCTCATTTAAACCATATATTCTACATAAGATAATGCTAGCATAATAATATATATTAGCAATCAAGATATTAAAAATATAACATTGTATCCGTTTACTTTCTGTTTACTTTAACTCTTTACTTTCCACAATCATCCTGATTCTGATATTAGCTTAGACTCTAATATTCTATTACACACCCATCTTTTATTATTTCTTATTCTAAGCATACTTTAAGTCTATAAGGTAACTGTTATACTCAAATATCCATTATATACTCTCTACTTAAGCTATATATTGTAAATAATATCTAACTAGCTTAATCTTATATATCCATAGTAAAACATCTATTATTTCATACTCTATATTTTTTAATTTTATCATAACCCCAATGGTAGCTTAGACATAGTCTCTGCGTTTCCTCAAAATTCTAAGTGGTATGTTCATTAGCACAATAACTGGAACTTCCTGTATAGTCATTTTCTTCTTATAATGTTGTAAAACTTGATCTTTTATTGACTTTTTGACAAAATGCACCATGATGTCCTTCGAGAGTTTATTCTGTGTTGCATATCTGGTGGAAATTCTATACACTTTATCCAATTCCATCTCTACTCTTGGGATGTCCCACTACATAAATTCTGTCAAGGCCTCTACTACCCTGTATCAAACATCCTCATCCTGTGTCTCCTGCATACCTTTCAGCTGCAACACATATTCTTTCTCCCTTTGTTCCAGTAAGGCTAAATTGTCTTGGTGTTTCTCAAATTCTTTGTCAAGTACTGCTGTTTTACTATCCAAGATCTGCACCTGATTATTCAGCTCCTTTACCTCCTCAGAGGTTTTCTTAACAACACCTTCAACGTTTTTAATTTGCTCAGTTAGGTCTGTTTTGAACTTTATAAAATTGTCTTCCATTTTTTTTCTCAAACGAATCTAGTTTATCACTTAGTTGGTCAACAAGTTTTTGCAGCAAATCTGTGGGTGTAGAGCTTTCCATTGAACCTAATCGTTTTCTTGTACCTTGAGACATTATTCCACTAGGTGGCTCTGTTTCTCTATAAATAATCTGAGGCGATGGTTGTTGTGGGTTTTCTGGGCTGTATTGCCGTGGTCTTGGCATTGTAGTTCCTGACGTTTCGCCAGCAGCTGTGGCTGGCATCTTCAGAGGTGTAACACCAAAAGACAGAGATCTCTCAGTGTCACAGTGTGGAAAAGATGTTGGCAGGTCATTTATATCTACGCAGGAGGGGTGGGGTTGAGCTGGGTCATCCTGTAAGAGTTTCCCAGGGTGTGGAATGCTAATGGTGGGAGGCTTCACTGTATCATGAGGAGGTTCTTTTGCATATGGATTGGTACTTGATGTGCTAATCTTCTCTGCAGGGCTATTGTCGGGGATAGAATGTTTTGTTAGCCTGGTGTTTTTCAGAACTGGAAACCATGCTCTGTTCATTCTTAAGGTTTCTTCTTTCCTGTTGAAGTTTTGCTTATGCTTGTGAATTTCAATGGCTTCCCTGTGCAGTCTGACAAAGTAGTTGGAAGTGTTGTCCAGTATTTTGGTGTCCTGGAATAAGATACTGTGCCCTGTTTGAGTTAGGCTATGTTCAGCCACTGCTGATTTTTCAGGTTGTCCAAGTCTGCAGTGTCTTTCATGTTCTTTTATTCTTGTCTGGATGCTACGCTTTGTGGTCCCGATGTAAACTTGTCCACAGCTGCCGGGTATATGGTATACTCCTGCAGAGGTGAGGGGGTCTCTACTGTCTTTTGCTGATCGTAGCATCTCTTGTATTTTTCGGGTGGGTCTGAATACTGCTTGAAGGTTATGCTTTTTCATAAGCTTTCCCATCTGATCAGTAATTCCTTTGATATATGGCAAAAACACTTTTCCTGTAGGAGACTGTTTTTCCTTGGTTGTTTGATTCATCCTGGGTTTGATTGCTCTTCGGATTTCATTTCTGGAGTAGCCATTTGCCTGAAGTGCGTGGTTTAGATGATTAATTTCCTCATTGAGAAAGTGCGGCTCACATATCCGTCTTGCATGATCCACTAATGTTTTCATTATGCCTCTTTTCTGTCAGGGGTGGTGATTGGAGTGAAAGCCGACAATAAATCTGTGAGGCCTTTCTGTGAGCAATTAGACATCTTTGTTTTGTTTGCTTTCCAGAGACTTTCTCTTTTACTCAGAGTTCTTTGTTTACAATTCCATAAACTTTCAAGGTCATAACTTCAGCCTTAACTTCTAATACAGAGATTTTAACCAGTCCAGCAAAAATACTTTCTCCAAATATAAGATCACAAATTGTAGAAACAAACAAAACTTTTGTATTCCTCTTAGTCCGTTAAAAGAACTTTCCTTCTCATAGAAACTTTAAAAGCTTCCTGCCAGTAGTATATTATTGTTCAGTCACGAAAGAAGCAGCAGCAGCAAAGAAAACATCCAAGAACAGCAGAATATTATCTCAACACGCAGTAGACAATTGTGTTGTAAAGCTGATTAGTTCTATGAAGTATGAAGGTTAAGACTTAAGGAATGTTTGCCTTTATATTCAACACAGCTGGAAGTCGATATCATTATCCGCGTCTCCAAACAGCCCCCGACTTCAAGTCACAACTCAGCGCACAACTGAGCTTTAAAACTTTCAGTAGAACTGTCTGAGCCCATTTGGATATACTCTCAATCTTTCTTTAGCCATAGTGATTTATCAACTGAAGAGCCTCTCCAGTTGTTAATTAAAGCTGCATTGTCTCTGCCCTGCCGGGGAAGCTTTCAGGCAGCCAAGCCCTCAGGTCACGTGTCCCCTCAGGTTGTGTGTCCTACTTGGGGCTGCCCTTGAAGAGCATTCAGAAGCTACAGCTAGTGCAGAATACTGCTGCTGTTGTTCAAGGCCAGCTACCAAGAGCATGTGACTGTGATACTACAGCAATTATGGATTGGCTACCAATCTGCTCCCAAGCCCAATTCAAGATGTTGATTTTGTCCTTTAAAGCCCTAAATGGCTTGAGTCCAGAGTATCTTCCATACATTCCTGCCCAGCACAGGGAAAGTACCTCATGACTATCCCATCAACCAAGGAAATGCACCTGATGGGCACACAAGAAAGGGCCTTTTTGGTGACAGCCCCATGATTATGTAACACTTCCTTGGGGGGGTTGCCTAGCCCCCCTCACTTTGATCTTTAGGAGGCGACTAAAGACGTTTTATTCAGGACAGCATTCAATTAGTTAGTTTTTATTTACGGATAGTTTAAATTGTGGTTTTATATATATTTTAAATGTTTGTTATGTTATTTACATTGTAAGCCACCTTGCAATCCGTAAGGTAGAATGACAGCTATTAAATATTGTAAATAAATAAATACAAATAAATAACTACTGATGACCTCTTTGTTGAACCCACAGCCTAGGTAAACTGAAGATAATCCTATTTCCATTTAAACAGGTTGGATCCTACCATGCCCTTCTGCTGAGGAGTCTTGCCCTGACTAAGAACATTTTCTCCTCCAGAGCAAGATCTAACACACAGAGCAGTGATTCTCAAACTTTTTGAAGAGAAACCCATTTCTAAACTTCCTGTAGCTTTTGGCACCCACTTGCAAAGCTACTTTATCCTTCCCCAAAATTAAATGCTGGAATTATGTCATGTTTTTGTGTTTATAAACGTATAGCATTGCAGGCAAGCCATATTTCATGGCCACTTCCCATATTATTCAGAAGCAATCCCAAATGTGCCATCACTGAACCTCTCAAGAGCATACTTCCCAGCTCACTTGGTTCCTCCTCCTCCCTCCTGGCAATTCTGTTTGAAAAACAAGTTGGCACTACTGGCCAAGAGTGCCTTCTATCAGCTCCATTTGGTTTGCCAATTCACCTCTTTCTTTGATTCAGTTGATCTGGCTATGCTGATCCATCCTTTTGTAACCTTTCGGCTGGATTACTGTAATGGGCTCTTTGCTGGGCTGCCCTCGAAGGCAACCTGGAAACTGCAACTGGTTCAGAATGCAGCAGCCTAGATACTGTCAGTATCCAGCAAATGAGAACATACCTCTCCTATTAGGGGTGTACACCAAGAAAGTTTGTTTCAGTTCTGTTGGGTTCTAGAAAAATTCTATTCCATTACTAGTTTGTTCCAGGTCGGCTAGTACCAGCTTGGAACTGATCAATTTTTTTCCATTTTCATGAGTTTCGGCCCATTCATGTACACTGGCCGCACATGCACAAACACACACTGTTCTTTTCAAGAGGTGGGGAGTGGGGAAATGAGGCTCTCTTCGTGCTTAAACTAAAACCACATTGTCCAAAAACCCTTTGATCCAATGAGTTTCTTCTCAAGCACATGAAAACTCACAGAACAATGGACCCCAAAGAAGGCATGTGTTGGCTGGTACATACAATGGCAGGAATCTTACTGGCAAAGCAGTGCCAGTATGGCATGCCAGCACAGTGCACAAGCAAAAAAGTGCTCCATTGCCAACCAGCACAGTATAGCAAATTTTTTAAAATTGCTTCTTTATTATAGTGTCAGATAAGCCCCAGCATATCTTTTTTTTTTAAAGTTTTTTTTTATTTTTTAATTACTAGTACTACAAAAAGGAAAAAGTGGGAACAGGGAGGAGGGGAAGAAACAACACATAACAACACAAACACTACATCTACAAGTAATGCATTCCCTTCATACTGCAATTATTTAACATTAGAACTTTGTAAAATGCTGTTAGATTGGTAGATCTTATAAAATACAGACTACAATCAGGATTAGGTCTTCTTCCCCCCTCTGGGTCTCGGTCGCAATTCTCTCTGAACAGCTACAGTCACTGTGCTCGTTCCCTCCTCCCCTCCCCCTTCAGGCTTGAAATCCTCTTCTTCTTGCTGGAACTCTTGATGTTTACACACAAAGTCCATTAGCTGGTCTTCCGATGTTATCTTGTAAGCTTGATCTTTTATAGCTAAACCAGATACCTTCCGGAAATAACCATTTGTATTTTATTTCACGTTTCCTCAGAAGAGCTGCAAACCTTTTTTATTTAAATCTTCTTTTCTGAGCTAAAAATGGAACATCCTTCAATATCTTAACATTATTGCCCAGAAAATCCAAGTCCGCATTGTATGAATTATATAGGATGGTGTTCCGAATCTTCTTAGATGAAAAGTCAATAATAATCTCGCGAGGCAGCGGACGCTTCGTTGCATATTTTGAAGAAGCCCAATGGACTTCCAAAATGGCGCTTTTTAACTCTTCTTTAGTTGCCTTCGCGGGTATCGCCAAAAGTTCCGACGCCAGATCCTTTAAATTCTCATTTTCCTCCTCCTTCACATTCTGGAGACGCAATATTGTCTGAGCACGATCCACTTGCAACCCGATCAGTTGGTTCTCCAACAGCTTTAGTTCTTTGTTTGTTGCCCTCATGAGTGCTGCGTTTTCCTGAGCAGACTTTTCCGTCCCCACCACTGCTTCCTTAATGGTTTTCACTTCACTCTCAATTAAGCCAACCCTTTGATCAGTTTCGTTTAACTTGTCAACAAAGGGCTTTATGGCTTCGACGACCGACCGCTTTACTAGTTCCTCAAGAGACTCTCCTTTCCCCTGCAAAGCAGCCAAGATGGATTTGCCCATAGCGGGGCTCTGCTTTTTCGTCGCCATCTTAGGGGGGGGGAATCCGCCAGCCAAGTTTCGAAACTCAGTGAGGGGGAAGAAATCCGAGCCTTCTTAGCTTCAAATCCCACCAATCCTTCGCATACGCTTGTAGTAACAGAAGGGATTCGCTACTTACAGGTTTTCACCTTAAATCTGCTTTTTGCCGTTCTCCATGGCCCAGCAGCACGCGATGTGCTGCGCAAGTCTGCCGGCCTCCATAGGAGCAAACGGGCAATTTACGCCCCACATCGACTTCGGGGGATTCTTCCCGTCGCGCTCCGGACCCTGGCACCCTCACTGGGAGTCTTGGGGGCTAACCTTCGCAGGTCAGCCGCCCGGTCAGGCTGCTCGGGCGCTTCCTCCCGGACCTGCGGAGAGGAGCGTCCGACATGGCTGAGAAAACAAAACCGAATCCATAAGCCCCAGCATATCTGTCATGTTTCATGCTTTCTGTTTCATATGTTTGGGTTCAGTACCTCTGAGGGAGTGCAGAGAGTTGTGTGAACTGTTTCTCTTTCAGGCAAAGCATTTCTCTTTCAGGCAGAAGGAACCAGAGTTGTGCTGTTTCTCTTTCAGGCAAAGTGTTTTGATTCCTAGTTCCTGCTAAGCCTGGGAATGTGTCCTTGAAGCTATTGCACAGACTGTGTAGTGCTCCTCTCCTTCCCCCCTCCCTTCTTCCCAGGCGAAGCCGTCTAAACTCCTAACTGACTTTCTCCCTCCTGGGGGAGGGGACACTGATCTATAACTGAACTGACTTTCCTGTCTTTAGGCATTCCAGTCAATGACCATGTTGCAACATCTTGGAACTGATATCTTTCCTTAATAAAGTCATCTTTAACTCAAACACTGGAGTGAAGTGATTGGGAAAGTACCTGGCAAGGCCTGATAGATAGTGACAAAACTGATCAATTATTACCTTTGATTACTGCTGTTATGTCATGTTTCCCTGTGCCTAATAGTTCTATTTCCATGAAGAGGAATAGGCATATCCTCCTCTGCTTTGCAGCAGCCTGGGTCTCCTTGTTTAAACCCACCAGCCTGTCCTTGCACTGTGCATAAAAATGCACAGAAAGGAAGAGCTAGATGTTTTTTTTTTCTTCACGGGAAGGGAAATAGAGGGAGAATGGCCCTTTTAAAAATTATTTTTTACTACTACAAGTGTGAGACTGGACAGGTTGCTGGCTGCCTGTCTCCGACTAAAACCATTAACTCAGAATTAACTGAAGAAGAAAAAGTGTCAGGAAGAACTGAACAAGTTCTCCAGATCTGTCCTTCCATGTAGAATACTGATCTGGAACGACTTGGGGGTGCGTGCGCGTGCAATGCATGCTGCTCCCTCCCCATCATTTAACTTTGGATTAACAATTTTAATCAGAAAAGCCCCCAGGGATTTCTGGGTGAGATTAAATTCTTCCTGCTGCTCTTTGGCCTGTTAGCTTTGGAGGTCTTCTTAAGTCACAGTGAGTGGCTTGGCACCATGGCACAGCAGCAGCAGAAGTCCACTGAATGGTCACCAACCAGCCCCACATGCCTGGGATCTCCTCAGTGCAGCTCTCCCTTAATAATGGCTTTTTCTTTCCAATTTTCACCCTGCCATTAAGGAAAACAGGATGCTGCCAGACAGCTAGGCCCTCCCCACTGGCTTGCCTGTGCATCCTCTGTGCAGTAAAAACCAAAATGAAACACACAGACTTTTCGGTGGAGGGGGAGGGGGGAAAGGAGTCATTACAGCCTTGTTTACCAGATTTGGTTCAGTGTCCTGGAAGCTGCTTTAACAAGCTGAACCCGAGATTTCTGTGTATATTTTTAGCTCGTTTTAAAAGTTATGCCCACTTCTATTATGTATCTGAAAATAATTACAATGGCTGCCACTGGCAAGTTCGATTCAATGTTCTAGTTATAACTTTTAAAGCCCTTCATGGCCCAGGACCCACATATTTAAAGGACCATCTCCTTCCCTGTTTCTTGTGTTCTATCACAATCCTCAGGTTACCACTTACTAGTTCTTCCATGTAAGGTGGCCTAATCATTTCAACTAGAGTGTGTGCCTTTCCTGTTATAGTTCCCACTTTATAGAATGTGCTTTCGGAGACAGGGGGCTGTCATCTCTAGAAATTTTTAGAAAACATTGAAAGGACATTTTATTTGCTAGGGCTTTAATATAGTATAGGCTACAAGCATTTTATGGGGAGGGGGTTATTTGGGGTTGTATTATATTTTGAATGTTTAAAATTACGATTTGGAAGCCATGGGGAAAAGTTGGGTTATAAATATTTTAATTCATAAATAAAACCACTTGCAAGAGAGCTGTGACCACTTTGGGAACTCAACCCACAGTCTGAGAACCACTGACCTAAAGAATATTGTAAGATCCAACCCGCTATATTTAGTTGGATTCAAGAAGCTTACATATATGTATATCTGGTATTGCATTGTGGATTGGGACAAGTGTTATTCTGGTTTAACATTGTAGGACTCAAGTGTTGCAAAGATTTCTGAGAGCTTTGATAACTTCATCTTAAAGCTATGTCTGGCCGTTCTGATCATGTTATGAATTAACAGCTACCATGTACAGAATGTTTGAAATAAGGAGCAATTTTTCAGCGGTATATGGCTGGGGTGACCATCTTTACAAAACTGTCTCAATTAATTTAACATATCTATAAGGTTGGTAAGTATTCTTAGTAGGGCCACAGGGTATAATTGGTAGAGAATTTAGCTAAGGTGTTACTTGATTAATCTGTGGGGGTTAATTTTGATTGGTTGGGCAGCAAGTTAAGGGCATACTTGTTTACATTTTGGGGATATTTTTGTTTCTACTATGTTCCTGTAATAAAGAAAGAATAAGAAAATATAAAAGATGGCCTTTCCTTCAGGAAATGAATGGTAGTTTACAGTTTAATACACAAAAGCTCTATTGCATTTTGGCATCTTGAAAAGTTAATAAGCAGACATTATCCTTAATTGATAAATTAGTTGATTAATAATTGAAAAGCGCTTTAATCAATCAGCAGTCCTAGGTTTCCTTTTAGAAATGGGTAACTGAAGTTGATAGTAAAATAAAGCAGGTATCTTGTAGCATCTTAAATACCTAACAAAATTCATTTCAGGACAATTCTTATCTTTCCTCTAGGATGTTTTCATGCAACACAGTGAACTACATCCTTTTCATTAAATTTCATTCTGCTCTTTCTCCATCCAAAGGAGAACAATCAAACAAAAAGTGTGTCTGTGTGGCACGTTCAGAGTCTTGCCTGAAGGGAAACTGTCAGACTAGAAATGTGGCATATCTATCCACAAGCACAAATAGATGAGAGGGAAACTTGCCTAATTCAACCACGATTGCTACTAAATCCAAGACAGTTTTGCTAGACTCACTAGCCTGCTGCAAATGAATCCGATAGTAGCCTTTCTATGAGCACTATTTCAATGACAATTCCTCTTCCAGCTTATCACTTTTATTTGAAATTAAGTTCTGTACCTTCTGTGGAACTTAATTCCTGGTAAGTGTGTCTAAGCCTAAGCATATCAGCTAGATGAACTGCAAGTGGAAATGCAGAAATAAACAACTACAACACCCTCACCCCACTGATGATTGCAAAAAAAATGCCAACTACCGGGGTCAGTCGAAAAGTTTTGCTGGCCATACTTGATATGACTGAGTTATTTTTCCTTCTAGTGTGCCCAAATAAATTACATGCAATATTGATGACTAGGCTTTACCCATTGATATTTTCCTCAGAGGGAGAAATTGTTGATATAGTTGGGATTAATACAAAGAATCATATGTACTCGTTTCAAATGCCAAACGGCCAGAAGATGTAGATCAAAAGTTGCCTTCTATATTGGGGATGGAGAAATCATTGCCCAAGGAAGAGCTCTGATATGCAAAATGATTTGCATGATGTTTCCATTGGCTGTATTTCATCTAGTTACAGGTGTTTCTGATGGCCTCACAAAGAACAATTTTCTGGCTTAGATCCCCATCAGTGAAGTTCCACGTCCCATGAGTATGTTTTTCTAAATATATAAGTGATGTTATTTCTTGTACACAATGCACTAGGACAGGGAAACATGCTAAAATACTTGTACTACTATTTTATTTGGCTGAAATGTTAGGTTTACGGTTGATTTAAAACTCCATCTTTTTGACCCAAGTTACCAAAAGCAATGGCATAAAGTGTAGGTAGAGTGCCATCTACTGGCCATATGCAGTTCCTGCAAACTGTGCTTGATAGGTTGTTGATACCATGGAAGTTGCTTAGTGATTGCCCTAAAATCACAGGAGCAAAATAACTTAGATTGATACTGCACGTGCACTCAGAAATCATATGCTTCAGTTGTTGTACATTTCCATCATTCACAAATAAAGTTTCACTGCTTTAAATGTTTCCATACTTCTTCCAGAAAATGAAAGACACCACACTCCCCCAATATCTATCCCAAACGCTGTTAGGCAGGTATTATGGGTGAGAATTTTCTGAAGATCAGGATAAGTGAGGAGCAGGCTCATCCCGTTTTTAAGTTGGGGAGCACAGGGAAATAATCTCCCTGTGGCTTCTGAGTTGTCAGAGACTAACAGTGTCCCAGCATGGGTTTGTCGCTTACGTTCTGCCCACCCCTGCAGGCTTCACCAAATCATCTTGATTAATGGCCAAGGTGAACTATAATACTACTTGAATACAAGGATGGAATTGTTTGTCCCTTTTTAATTTTGCAAGCAACCCGGATGTAGGACAAACTGTGGCTTGTGAACATTTGCAACAAGAGTTTTGAATTCCAACAAGCTTGGTATTCTCAGACATTTCTTTCTTTTCACCTTACTAGATACTTTTCAGAAGGTACCAGTGAAGCAGGGCTATGCAAAGTTTCAAGCATTCACCTTCTTGGCTGGTTGCTCATGTGAGTTCTCATGCTCAGCTGATGGAAAGTGCAGGTGAAGCCACCTGGATGTCAAAGGTCACAAAAAGCTGCCTTATACTGAGCCAGACTATTGTTCTATCAAAGTTAGCATTGCCTACTCTGTCTGGCAAGAGATCTTCAAGATCACAAATAGAGGTCTTTCACATTACCTACTACCTGAGACTTTTAACTAGAAATGTCAGAGGTTAAATCTAGGATCTTGTGCATACAGACAGAGCAGATGTTCTACTGCTGAGCCACAGTCCCTCTCCTAAACCATCTTTCTCATGATAATTCTAGGTCCCTAAAAGATGGCACATGAATGCCTATGCACTGAAGTAATTACACAGCCAGGCTTTGATCCCTGCCTTTGCTGCAGACATTGTTTCTCACTCCTACCTGTTCTCCAGTTTCTAATTCTGTTTTAGGTGTCACCTGGATTCAGTACAGTCCTGACAACCATCTCTGTTTTCCTTTGGCTTCTTTCCTACCGGAAGTTAGCAAATGCAGATGTTCATTTTACTTGATCCTTCATAAATGTCTCCGTGGTTTGCGAATCCTTTTGTGCTACTTCTGGTTCCCTGTCTATCAGAATATTTTGCTTGCTCACCTGTCATTTTCCTTTTGGCAGCCTTGCTTTCCATTGTTTGTAAGGAAATGTCACCACCTAGGCCTCTGAAGTCTCCAACACCAGTTGCTTTTCACTTTTTAAAAGCAGCATTGGCCATTTGAACAGGTCAACAATTAATGAATTAAAAATACATGACTAATATGTGATCAGTCACGTATCAGTCAAATATTTTAATACATTAATTTATTTGTTTACTTCATTTATACCTTGCTTTTTCACCAACTTGGACCTAACTACCACCCAAACAACAGGTTTGATACCAATGCTAATAAATAGTTCTAAAACAGAAATATAGGAACTATTAGAAACCAGAAGTTATTTTTTAGAGAAGGAAGCAGCAGGCCAATAGCCCATCTGAAGATGCCTACAATTACAGCAGGTGGCTAATAGGGAAGCCTGGATATTTTTACAGTTTTCCTCCAACAACTGCAAAGCCCAGGCAACTCTCGCCCCTTCCCTTGCTAACAAATGCAGTAAAAAGGCAAGTTCTCTCCTCTACATAGGGATTATTCAAAGCAGTAAAACAACAGATGATCTCCTGGCAATAACTGACTAGGCAATGGACTAGCATGCCACTCCTATGAACATTTTTTTTTACAATATCCACTAAATTCCAATAGTATAGCAGTTAAGAGTGCTGGACTAGGATTTGGGAGAGACAGGTTCGATTCCCTGCCCTGTTATGGAAACTTGCTGGGTGACCTTGGGCCACTCACACCCTCTCATCCTCACCTACCTCTCAGAGTTGTTGTGAGAATAAAATGGAGAAGAATGTTTGTAAGCCACTTTGTATCTCCAGTAAGGAGAGATGTGTAGTATAAATGAAATAATGTCTGGTAAATGTTGGTATAGTAATTTGCCTAAGACAGATTTTTATTATCTATGATGGACTTGATCGAGTGCAGTAGTTTACTGGGGGAAAGTAGCTAAAGCTATAAATGCAGGTCTAAACCTTAATATATCTATGTCATCTGAGATATTTTTGTTAAATGATCTTTGTTATGTTGAGAAGCAATGTCATGATACTATTTTGCATCTTATTATAGTTGCTAGAATGGTATTTGCAAGATATTGGAAGAAGGACGTTGTCCCAGGTTTAACAGAATGGTTTGATAAAGTTAAAGAAAGTTTATCATGATTAAATTAACCTTTTTACAAAGAGGGAAAAATTAACTATGAAACAAATGAAAGGAAAAACAGTATCCCACAGGAAAAGTGTTTTTGCCATATATCAGATGGGAAAACTTATGAAAAAGCACAACATACAAAAAGTATTCAGACCTACCAGAAAAATACAAGAGATGCTACGATCAGCAAAAGGCAGTAGAGACCCCCCTCACCTCTGCAGGAGTATACTGCATACCCTGCAGCTGTGGACAAGTTTACATCGGGACCACAAAGCATAGCATCCAGACAAGAAAAAAAGAACATGAAAGACACTGCAGATTTGGCCAACCTGAAAAATCAACAGTGGCTGAACATAGCCTAATTCAAACAGGATATAGTATCTTATTCCAGGACACTAAAATACTGGACAACACATCCAACTACTTTCTCAGATTGCACAGGGATGCCATTGAAATTCATAAGCATGAGCACAATTTCAACAGGAAAAAAGAGAGTTTAAGAATGAATATGGCATGGTTTCCAGTCCTGAAAAACACCAGACTAACAAAATACTCTGGATCTTACAATAGCCCTGCAGATAAGATTAGCATATCAACCACCAATCCATATGCAAAAGAACCTCCTCAGGATACAGTGAAGCTTCCCCCCATTAGCATTCCACACCCTGGGAAATTCTTACGGGATGACTCAGCCCAAACCCACCTTCCTGAGTAGATATAAATTGCCTGCTAACATCTTCTCCACACATTGACACTGAGAGATCTCTGTCTTTTGGTGCTACACCTCTGAAGATGCCAATCTCACTTGCTGGTGAAACATCAGGAACTACAATGCCAAGACCACGGCCATACAGCCCGGAAAATCTACAGCTAATGTTCTCCAGCCGTGAAAGCCTTCGACAATATATGAAACAAATTGGTCTTTTTTTGGATGGTTCGTATTGAATTGTATGTTTAAAGTATGGTATTTTGTAAATTTTGGTAAGTTTGTTACTTTATGATTAGTCCTCTCTCGTATAAACTAATAACATTTTAAAAATGAGAAAAAAACAAAATATTAAATAAACAATAGTAACTTGGAAAACATATACAAAGAATTTCACAAAAGGTACTGTAACCCAGAGGGTCAACTGAGAAATTCTTGTTCAAAGCTCAGTTCTGCCAGTGGACTCAGAAGATAGCATTTGATTATATTCCATCTAAAAAACATTTTATTCCAGTTCTCTCTTAACATGTGACAGTCTGTAAATTTAATTTTTTGGTCCATAAATTTTCCCATTGACACACAGAAATATTTTCTTCAAAGTTTTTTATCTATTTTATCATACTGTTTTTAACTTGTTCCGATTCTGTTTCATATTGCAATAGGATTTTATATATTTTTTTCAAACAGGTGTTTTGGATCTCCACTGATTAGTTGTTCAAACACTGTTTTCTCTCTTAATCAGCCACCTTCTTTGGATACATCAACCATGGGATGTTTTTTCCTTGAGCTTGAATTCTCATGTTTTTATTTTTCCTTGCTTATCCATCATATATTCATAATTTACATAATCAGTGTTATTTCTTATAGCAGTATAATAACAGGCATCTATTTGTTATGCCAGTGGCAAAACTGGCAGACTTACAATGCAATCCTAAGAAGAGTTACTCCAGTCTAAGTCTATTGAAATCAATGGGCTTAGACTGAAGTAACTTTTTAGGATTGCACTGTTAATCTATTTCTACATTGAAACCATTTTCTTATGTACCATCTCATCTTTGAATAATTAATAATTTCTTAATCTATAAATATTAATTCTTTCCTTGATATTGTCTCCAGTTTTATATGTCTTCTGTTCAGATTTGTAATTCAATCTGATATCCAAACTAATGCGGCTGCTTGGCAGTACACTGTAATTAATATTTGGTACTGCCAACCCACATGTACTTTAATACAACTAAAGTATGAGAATAGAGAGAACTATCTTGCAGCTTTAATTTTCTGTTATATAATCTGTTACTGATCTTTTGCGCACTGTTTATTGTTGTTTTGTTTTAAATAAAAAATATATAAATAATAAAAAGATGGCCTACAAGACAATGGAAAAAGATGCCCTCTTTGTAGCTACTAATCTACTGTTACGTGTAAATTGCTCGATGTCATTTAGTAACAATTTTCCTCTTGCTTGTTGGAATGTATGGTGATTTACTAAGGTCCATGAATCACACTTTGGTCTTAAGTGGTGTGTCAGACTGAGGCACATGATGTCACACTGCCCGTGACGTTATAAAAAACTAAAGTTATAAAAAATATAAAGAGCAAGGATGGGTTTGCCTTTCCCCTCCGTCAGCAGCCACCTCGGTAGAGAACGAACATCGCATCCCTGCCCGGCCAGCACTAGGCCCCTCCGGCCGCTCCCGCTCTACCTCCTCGAGAGGGAACGGGGAGGAGACAGCGCCCCAGCACAACCAATCCCATCTCATCCCGGGCAAGGAACCGGAAGCGCGTGAGCGACGTCACCGTGGTGGCGGCGGCGCCTGCGCAGTGACACGTCTCCCTAGCTGGCCGCGCCGGCGCTGCCCGAGGCCGAACTTGCGGCGGTGAAGGAGGAAGCGGAAAGGGAAGGGCGGAGGCGGCGGCTGCCTCTCCCGTCGCGGAGGCCCCTGTTCTCGCGGGATCCCTGAGGAGGCGGCTGCCGGGCTGGCTGGGGAGGGGGGCGGGGCGTGCGAGAGCGGCCATGGCGGGGCAGCAGTTCCAGTACGATGACAGCGGCAACACCTTCTTCTACTTCCTGACCAGCTTCGTGGCCCTCATCGTCATCCCCGCCACCTACTACCTGTGGCCGCGGGACCAGCACGCCGGTGAGTGCCCGCGCCCGCCCCCCTTCCGCCGCGCGTGTGCCGCCCCTTTCCCGCTGCCAGGCCTCCCCTTCCAGTGGCCTCGCAGCCGCCGGTGAGATGGCGCGCGGTGCCTCCCGCTCTTCCTCCTCCGCCCTCTCGGCTCCCCCTGCCCCGTGTTCGTTCTTTCCCTTCCACGCCCCCAGTGCTGCAGGTAGAGGGTGGCCCTACCGGCTGCGAGCGAGGAGACTTCACTCGCGTGGGGGCCATTTCGGACACGCGGGAGAGACGCTCAAGAGCAGCTCTGCCCCTGTCGCCACGTGGAAATGTTGCTGATGGGCAGCGGCGCTTATTGAAATCTTTAGCCCTGTATCGAAGCCTGTGTAGGCTTTTGCTTTTCAAGAACAGGCATACAATGTTTATTGCGCTGCGTGTATGAAAGCAACCAGAGGCTGGTTGTGTTTATGTATGGCTGCCTTGAGGGCAGCCGTGGTTCTGCAAATCCCAAAAGATTTCGAGTGATGCTGCCTCCTTGATTATAGCTGTATATGCGGTGTTGATTTTCCCGGGGTAGAGCGAAAATCGCCATCATACTGAAAGGGAAGAAATTCACCATCACTCTTCCATATGCTGACCCTTACATGGCTAGATGATCATCTTCGTTAAATGATTGAGAATAGGTAGCAAGTTGTAGCTTCAGAGATGTTGAGTAACAATCTCCATAGCTTCAGATGGCTCCAGAAGAAATGGTGATTCTCTCAGGAGTTGGGCGTGTAACAGCCTTACTTACCTTTCAATAAAACTGTTTCAACCTTAGAAACACAAATGTTCCTCTTTTAAACGATTGTAAATGATAACCCACAGCTTGCTCATCTTTTGTCCAGGAGCCCTGAAATTTATTTGGAAAACTCCAAGATAGTTCTGCCCTAGACTGGATGCAGTTGGTTGTTGACTTTCATAGGCTTTTCTGCTCTCAGTATCTGTATATTGAAAACCCAAGATAGTAGGTGCATCAGTGTTTTTCATAATCTTTGCCAGCTGGACCAGCTGCCTACACCATCTGTTACCACATAATAACAACAACAGTGTGCTTATATACCACTGTTCTAGACAGATTAGTGCCGCCCACTCAGAGCAGTGGACAAAGTCAGTGTTATTATCCCCACGATGGAGCTGGGACTGAGAGGAGTGGTGTACCCAGGACCTTCTGCTGAGCTCATGACACTTGTGGGAGTTGAACCAGCAGAGTGCTGACTTGGAGCCCAACCACTTAACCACTATGCTACATTGCTCTGTTATCTGTGAACAATTTCCTTGCAACTGGGTGCAACTAATAATCAGTGTTTCCCTACTTGCTATCATAATGTGAGTAAGCAACAACTAGCTGGTCTTTCATAGTATCTTTGTTTTAGCTTGTGCTGACTTCCACCCATTAGCATCACCAGAAATTTCTGTTGTGTAGTTTCTTGGTGATCATCCTGTTATCCACTTCGATCAGCGGATAAATGTTTACTAGTGGTCCCCAGCCCTAAGGAAGCCTGCCTCGCTTCAACCAGGGCCAGGGCCTTTTCAGTCCTGGCCCCAGCCTGGTGGAATGCTCTGTCAATGGAGACCCGGGCCCAGCTAGACATATTATCGTTCCGCCAGGCCTGTAAGACAGAGCTGTTCCGCCAGGCGTTCGATGGTTGAAGGGGGAGGTGCCATGTTGGCCTCCCACCTTCGGGGTGGGGTGGGGGTTCTCCCCACCATTGCACTTGGTTAATTTATCCCATTATTGTTTTGTATATTGATTTTAGTATTGTTGTTTTCTTGTTTTTATTGATTTTAAACTGTTCACCACCCAGAGCCTCTGGGGATGGGCGGTATATAAATTGAAATAAAATAAAATAAAATATAAATCCTGTTATCCTAAATAGGATGAGTTATGTGTTCAGCTTGATATGGCATAAGAGTCCACAAATTTTTGTTTTATTAGCCAAGGTGTTATTTGTGATTGCCTCTGGTCTTCACAAGTCTATTGGCACATACCGCAAACTTGGGAAGCAATCAGAATTCTAGTCATTTGTGGAAGGTGCATTAAATATTTTGTTGCTGCTATCTTGGATAGCTCAAGAAGTACTTTGCTGTACTTCCCCCCTCAGATTATCCCTGGAATAAAAGAGGGGTGAATTCTCTTCGTGGTCATTGGCTTTTGTGGGAGGTTGCACCTTCAGGGAGGTTGCTTCAGGGAGCTAGGCTTTTGTAAGAAGTTCTTTGGAGAGCTTGGGATGAGGAATAAAAAAAGTAATATCACTTCCATTCTGGCCTTGAGAATCCCAGTGCTTGAGAGAAGAGTTGCCTCACAGTGATGTGAGAGAAACCACTCATCCTTTGCTCCCCAAGTTCTTCCAGGAGGACAGAAGGGGAAACTTCTGTCCTATGAGCAAGACTTGCTAGGAGCTCAGGGACATTTGCTCTAGTGGAAAGGAAAACTTGCAGTTGGCAGGCAAACAAGTGAAAGATATAGAACCCTGATATGGGGGATAGATAAGTGAACACAGAAGTTGGCATAAAATGATTTTTGGGAGAAAACATTTAGGGAAAGCCGTCATATCATGTGGAGTGGCTTTTTAAGAGAGGCTCATTGTTTCTGTATTTAGAAAGTCTGTAGGTGCCCCACAAACACTTTTGAAATTTTCAGAAGTTTATAAGATTAGGTAAGAACCAGATAGGAGGCACATCTGTTGGTTATCTCTAGGACCCTAGTTGCCAGGTATAATTTTTAAGTGTTCTTAAAAAATTTTGCATCTCTGCTTATAGAGGTAGTGAGGCCTGATTAAGTAAGAAATCATTGGTGGAAGCCTGTACAAACCCTTCTCCAAGGATCTTCAGAAGGATATTTCCTGAGCTGAGTAGTTTTGATACTGTCATAGCTACAGTTAGTATTTGTGCTATTTGCATACTTTATCATATTTCATTAATAACATTAATTCAACCAATGAGACCCTGGTATATCTTTAAAACAAAGGAAACTCTTTTGGGGTGGAGTTGGTAGTGGGAGGGAAGTGGGGTTATAACAAGCCTGGGCAGAGAGTTTTCATTTAACTTTTATAAAAAATGCCAGTGTTTCAAAGCATAGGAAGTCAAATTAAAATGGCTACTCTTAAAATCTCATGTGACGTTCTTCTGTTTAATGCACTGTTGGTACCATTCTAAAAAAATTACAGGAAGGCTACTTCCTAAGTTTTGAAACCATCTTCTTGTGTGTTTATAGCAGCTCATTTTTTCCCTTCATTCGTTAGTAGAGGCTGAAGGTGTATTGGCTTATAAGAGATTCTTAGAACTGGTTAGAAACAGTCTGGTGGCTGGGGAACTTTATATCTAAAGCATTTTTTCCAGATTCTTTTACAATCTTTTCCTTTAAATAAAGACATTCTTCGTTTGCAGTGTCTTCTATATCTAAACAACTTTGAATATTAGAACCTACATCTTTAACACTGATCCACTTTCTTTTATTTTAGCCCTACCGTCTCATCTTTCTGGTGGCCGAAATGAATAATTGTTCTGTCTTACTACCCTCAATAGATTTCCTTATGCAATATCACTTCTAAATCATTTGCTCTTCTTTTCTTCTGACTCTCTTCAATTTGTCAGCACTCTCCTTGAAGTAGTAAGTTTATGTAGCATTTGGAATCAAATCATGTGCTGGCTTTCTGCGATAACTTAACAAATCATAGTGTGTGGGAGGCTTCGCTTGCTTCTGGTCTTCTTGGAAACAGATGGTGGGGGTTTGAATCAAGTCCTAACAAAACGGAGAATTGTGTCCTGAATATGCACATCAGCTTCCATTCCAACATCTCAATCTGCAAAATAACTTGTGTTTTTCCTTTCCCCTTTGAAGTCAGGTATAGAGGCAAATGGCTGCTCAGCCTTCCAGTGGAGAAGCATATGTAAATGTACATATCATATTTCATTGTGATCTCTTCAAGCTTCAAATCAGATACTAAATTGCCTTTCTCACTTTAAAACAAATGTGGTGGCTGATCTGCAGTTCACCCAAGTGCAGAATATTGCCCTGAAGGTGCACATCAGCTTTCATTATGGTATCACAGTCTTTAAGTTAGATACTACATTGTATCATATATTCCCATATATTCCATTTCCCTTTCATCTTTGAAAATGTATGTGAGGGTTGAAACTTCCAGCCTAGAGTTCTGTATTGAATGTCTTTATTTGGCTACTTTTATCTTGCTTTTTCTCCACTCAATGTGGACTCAGTGGCTTAAAATATTAGAAGAAAAACAGCAGCAGCAACCCATCAGAGAGAACAAGTCTCCTTGTCATCTACACAGAAGGAGCAGCGCAGATGATAAAAGCTCTACCCTTAATGGAAAGTGTGTCTCCTCAAGAATTTCTTTCGTTTAAGCTTCCAGGGCTGGAAGGGAGGAGGAGAGCAGGTGGTTGCAGCTCTGTCCTCGATGGAAACAGTCTCTCCCCAATGTAAACAATATTTCATTCTGGTATCTAGATATTCCACTGGGTTGCCATTATTACAAATAAACAGTTATTCAACAAAATTTCAAATGGGCAAGTAAAACTAATATTCCTGCTTTGGTCATTTGTATATGCTGACAAGATGTTATTCTTTATGGGACTGGACTTTGCCTCTGTTGTAAATTTTCTCTTTAGTTACTTAATGCTTTACAATGACATGTCTGTTTTAAATCAAAGCAATTCAAACTAGCATTTGTACGGAATTTTTTCTTTGTTATGCCAGACATACTAGTTTAGGCCTGCAGCCCTAAGATCACACCATGCCACCTAATGCTGCTGCTTGTTGTTGAGATCTGCATCTCATTAGTGTCCCTCGCCATGTTGTCAAGTAGAGCGTTCTGCATTACAACAGAATGGCTAATTTGCTATAGACGCTTAATATTATTTTTATATTTGCAAAATTTCCTGCATGTTCTGTGTTGGCCATAGCTACAGCCAGCATGGCTAAACTTGTTAATATAAAGAACTGGTTATGTTGCTTGTTTGGGTTTTTGAAGGCACCTTAAACAGATTAGCATGTATACCTCATGCTATCTGGAAAGTGGGTTTAGGGGCAACATTTTCAAGTGCTTAATGGGAAGAATCCAAAATGTTTTGTACCACTGGTAGGACAAAATTTCAAATGCCCTCCATTTTTGGAATTTTGATATGATTGTACACTGGAACTTGCTTTGCAGGTGTGTGCAACTTGCTTTGCAGGTGTGTGCACCAGCCTTTGGCCACTATAGCATGGAACTAAGCTGTTGTTACCCAGGAAGAGACATATTTCCTTTTGGATTGTTTTGAGCAGAGCACTTATGTGATGTAACTCAAGTACAGTTTTGCAATAAGGATAAAGAGTAGCACTGCTGATGCACTCACTGTTTACCTTGGTTTTTGGGTGGGGGGAATACCCCTGGCTCATTTGCCCATGAATTGTTTAAGTATACTTTTCTGCTTTTAGTGCAGAATTGTGAAATTGACACAACTGTGTGAGAATTTCATGAAGGGATTTAGAAGACTGTGAACAACAAAGGCAATAATTTTCAATTTATTTTTTACGAACCTTTGGATTATGTCCTAAGAGACCTCCTGTGGCTCCCAAAAGCCACTCCCAAAGCTACTTCTAGAACTGGGACCCTTGGGGATGGGGGAGATAGAATTGTTGAAGGTTCTGACCAACACTACCCTTTCTCTCTGTGAAAGAAAGGGCTTTCTACTCATGGAAGAGCCAGTTTGGTATAGTGGTTAGGAATGGCAGGACTCTAATCTGGAGAAATGGGTTTTATTCCCTGCTTCTCTGCTTGAAGCCAGCTGGGTGACCTTGGGTTAGTCACACCTCTCTCAGAGCTCTCTCAGCCCCACCTACCTCACAGGGTGATGGTTGCGAGGATAATAATGACACACTTTGTAAACCACTCTGAGTATTGCATGACATTGTCCTGAAGGGCAGTATATAATGTTGTTATTTTGGAGTACAGTCTTGAATATTTCTAACACTATAGACGTACAATATGGTGTATATTTGATCTGTGTTTACAAAAGGCTTAAAGATAGTCACTCACTTATGGTGAGTGAGAATTACCTCTAGTGACAAGATAAGGAAACTTTGCAGAAGTTAAATGAGGTGGGGATATTTTAGTAATAGAGATACATTGAGGGATAGGTGAACTAGTAATTTCTGTGAATTTACTTAACCATGCTGGATTGTGTGTATGATGGCCACAGTGGGGTGGGGGAATGGGAGAGGAAGGCTTCTGAGGTAACTGGAATGGGAATGGGAGAGGAAGGCTTCTGAGGTAACTGAAGACTGTCCAGTCCCACACTCTGGTCTCTGTTCCTTTCTCTGTGTTTAAACCACAGCTGCCTACGATCAGTAAAAAGTGCTTTGATTAACTGGTTGGTAATGTGTAAGCTTTCTGTTCCCTAAAGCGATCTCATTTGGGACCTTACTCGAATAATGTACATAATTGTGAGGTACATAATTGTGAGGTAAGTATAACCCGTTTTCACAGGTATTTGACTGGATAAACAAAACACAGATGGTAATATGTTGTTATCCTCCCTGAGCCCACTTGTGGGGATAGCGGAATAGAAATCTGAAATAAACAAATAAATAAATAATGAACAACGCAGATTTATTTATAGAAAATAAGGTGGGTAATAAGGTAAATGTTTTGTGTGGAATTCTTCAGGATAGAATGTAAAACTGGCTCTCAACTTCACTCCCCAGAGATTATAAGCTTCCCCAGTGGGAGTTAACATGATCCTCAGTTAACATACAAATTCTGAGTGAAATTTGATTTCCTCCCCCCTCTCTAGATAGGTTCCCTCAGCATTCAGGGTTCACTGGAATCTGTTTCCCCAACTGACAGGATTGTGTTCAGGCTCTAGGCTGCTCCTTTAACTCACAGAGTCCTTGTTAATTAAACCTGTACACAAAAGTTAGAATTGGCAGGCCCTTAACAAGGTGCTTGTTTGTCTCGTTAAAACAAGTTTTCTCTCCTAACCGGTCCCTCAAATCCTAACTAAAATTCAAATAAAAATCTTGTCTAAACGGACACTCTTATCCAGAACTGCAATTCTCTGTTGGAGGAATTGTTCCCTGGCTCACCCCCTCCCATCCAATGGAATTCCATGGGTTCTGACTGGCTGATGATCACTTGGATTTGCATGGGGCCAAAATCACAATAATTGGTTCAGAGCCCTGGAGGCCAGACTTTGGGGGTGATTACCACTCAAGGAAATTTTGGTAACCATATAATTGAAGACCCAGTCAAATGACTAAATGCTTCAGTTCAGTAGAAAATGATGTCTTGGACTTTCAGATGACCAAAGGTAAATGGATGTATATTTTACAAATGGTCACTACACATAGCATTCATTCATTTATTTAGGAGGTTTCTGTGCCACCTCTCCAAAGTTCTGCTCAAGGCAGGCTATGATTAAAACAAGAAATTAGATCAGCAAACCATTAAAACAAGCCCAGGGATATATAAACAGAACTAAACAAAACTTGACTGCCACCACAGTCATGAAGCAGACCATAAAACAGCTGGAAAAATGAAACATTAAATTAAAAGCTTGGATAAAAATATGCTTTGGCCTGACACCTAAAAGACAGCAAAGGAGACACCAGGTAAGCCTCAAGGGGCAAGGTATTCTAAAGGCAAGGTGGCACTACAGGAAATGCCGTCTCTAGTCATGACCTGTCTCATCTCTAAAGGGAGGGCTTGAGAGGCAGATATTATTGGTGGGCTGGACAAAACAGGAGAAAGTGGTCTTTCAGGTGGTCTGGCCCCAAGCCATTTAGGACCTTCAAACACTTTGAATTGTGTGTGGAAACAGATGGTTAGTACAGCTCTTTCAGAATGGGGTGACGTGATCTCTGTAGCCAACCCTGAACAATAGCTTGGCCAACACATTTTGCACCAATTGAAGCTTCTGGATCATTTTCAAAAGCAGTCCCACAGAAAGCTAATTACAGTAATCTAACCGAGACGTGATCAGATTATGGATCATCGTGGCCTGGTCAAGGTTTTTGACGAATGGTCATAGCTGGGTATTGTAGAATGGTCCTGCTGATCTATTAATGCCATACAACTTTGGGTCCTTCGGGAGGTTGAGACACTAAGAGCCAAGCTAGAAGTGATCAAGTGGAGCACAAGTGAATGGCAAGTGAACAGGGAGGAATACACGTGAGTCTGTTCACTTGCCAGGCAAGTGTAATTCATCACTTCTAGCTTGGCTCTCAGTGACCATCCTGGATGTCTACTTGGCAGCTCACCATTCTCCTGAGCCCACCCAAGGTGTTTGTAGGTATCTCCACTGCCACCAGCTGGTCATTTAGAGTATCTCCAGCTAAGATGGCCCGTGCTCCATCAGTGTCACCACTGATTACCTCTGTCTAGTGCCCATGTCTCCTTGTTTTGATTAGGTATCGCAGGGATGGCTTACTGCAATTGTGCACTTCAGGGATCTATCTATCTGTTGATCAACTGCTCCCCGATGCCTCTTTAGTATTGTGTTTGAAATTGCTGGTGCTGCTGCTGATACAGTACAGAAGCAACAAGGCTTCTCCATAGGTTTCCTTGACATTTCCCTGCCCCAGTCCCCCAGTGGTGGCCACTCTCTCTCCCTTGGGCCACTGAGGATTTTTCATTTTTTAAAAAAAGCATGAGGATATCGTTATATCAATATACCAAGGTATGTACCATGTTCTCTGAATCCTAGGCTTTAATTTTATTTTCCTACCCAAACAGCAGCCATCCAGACTTTAGTATGATCTTTCCCAAAATTTCAGAGCAAACACAGTTTGTGAAATATCAGAGAGAAGCCAGGGAAGCCCGAGGAGGTACTTGAATGTACCATGATATGTAGTGAAACGGGATGAAATAAACTGCTTCACAACAGCATTGAATCTGGGGAAGATGGTGATGGAGTACCAGCACTAGGCTGAGCCTCTCCCACAGATTTTAGTTTTCCTTTCCCCTGATATTTAGAACACCCAGAATTTGCCAAGCCTCCACGGATTGCTGCCTAGAGCTTCCAGTTAGCTGTGGGGCATTTATTCAGCCTTGAAGAGAAGTAATATTTTGAAAATACTGGCACAATTTGCCAGGCTGGGGAAATCTCAGCATTTTGCTGTATTCAGGCCAGGTGTGAGGAGTTGGCTGTTGGACAGTGAGAGTTTCCTTTTTTTATCTATTCTTCTTTCCTCATTATGGCATGCAAAAAGTGGAGCCGTACCAATTTTGAGTCGCCTCCCCCAACAAAACAACTAAAGACTAATGAATTTGAATTTCTGAGGAAGGATGTAAAAAAAAAACTTGTCACAGCCACTTTAAGGAATACATGTGCTGGGCTTGAAACAGAAGAATCTTTCTGGTCCTTAGATAACTCTGTATCGCTGGGTGAAACCTCCCTGTTTGAACAGGAGTCCATTCAGGACAGTATGGAAAAAATGCAAAAGCATGTTAGCAATGAAACACAGCGTTCTGCTGTTTTGGAATTTGTGGCTAAGCAATGTTTACTGACAGCCAAAACAGTACTTGACATCCGTGTCAAGCAAAGTTGAATGTCTGCAAACCTCATTTGAGGTTTTCACAAGAAAGTATTTGGAGAGACATGTTTCCTCAACTAATTGTTCGGCCTCTAATACCAAGGTGCCACGCTCTGAAGAAGGTACCAGATTAGCTAACTTGCCAGTTGCACCCTTAAATCATTGTCAAACTTTTGCTCAGGCTGATCATGCTCTTCAGAGTTGCAAAAGGATATTGCAGCTAAACTAGGTTACACTTTGCATTGGACAGAACGCTGAATGCTGGACCTCAGGTAGAAGTGCCATCAGTTCCTTAAGTAAACTCCTTCAAATAGATCTTCAGCTAGTAGATCTAACTGCATTAATTGGCTGCCAATGATGTCAGCAGTTAAGAGGGTGCTTCTGGCTTTTAAACAATCTACTCTTCCCTTAATGTTTCTAAAAATGAAAACCTTTCTACTGTCCTACCAAATCACTCCTGTTCGGGTGTTTTGTGATATGACTGTTCAGCTGCTTATTGTCAGAAGGAGTGTCAGTCAGCCCCCTGTGACAGGTAATGGAAATGAATGGCCTATAGGGAAGCCAAGTCCGAAAGGAGCCAACTTATTCCCACAGCCATCCAAAACCCTTAATTGATGCCAAATGTATTTCTTCTTCCCCTCCTCTTGGGATTTTGACCATCAGTTACCCGGATGGAATTGTTTGTAGGTTGGAGGAATCTGAGAATGTATTGACCTGCCTATGTACATCAGGTAAACTGGTTATATCCCACCCTTTATTAGCAGCAAACAATCTTCAGAAGGGAAATGAAGAAAATCCATTGACCTATGAGCCAGTTGAACTTCCAGCTATTCCTGCTATGGATTGTGAACAAAAGTTATGACAATTTTTAAACTATGAAATTGAATTGACTTGCCTATTCAATGCAGATATTATAAATCTTTCAGCAGCAGTAGTTAAGTGACAGGAAGGGCCTGAACGTTTTAATATATATTCCATTCAGTGAAAGTCCATGCTTTATTGCTGTTCAGTACTAGGAAATATGATTTATTGGCTAGGTACCCTGCAGTGTCACTCACCAGAGGCCCAAGTTCCAGGAGAGATTCCCCTGTCTCACTTGAACATTGTGGACTAACATCTCCATGCTGTGGACAGTCAAGTTGGTCCTCTGCACATTGTCCCTGCTGGGAGGAGTCTGTCCGAAAATGGCCAGTTTGGCACTCCTCTTAGCAAGCATCTTGGAATTGAGTTAAAATTATGTCTGATCAGATAGAAAATTGGTGTAATTTGAAGTCTTTTGAAATCTGTTTTAAATAATTTTTAAAAATATTATGTTTGAGTGGGGCTTAATGTAGTTATGGACAGAAAACTTCCAACATTCAAAGTAATAAGACATTTATTAAGAAGAAAATATCCGCACACATAGTCTGCATATCAACAGAGCAAGAATACAAAGTAAAGGTGCATACACGCAGTCTCCATCCATCCTCTAGATATAACCTGCCTGTTATTCTAGGGTAGGTTACTTACTCTTAAAGTTACATTGTTCTATCCCGGGGTCATTTCCTAGAAAAAGAACTGCAGGAACTCATTAGCATATGCCACACCCCCTGACATCACCAGAAGTGTGTCAGAAGGCAACATCCACCCCTCAGGCCCCTTTCCACAAAAATCTCCAGGTATTTCCTTAAAGCAGAATGAACTCAAAGCAGCTTACCCTCCTCTGGAGAGCCAGCCCTGCTTGCACCCACGCACTCACTCTCTCACAAGTAAAGTAGCAGAGCAGAATGAATTCAAGCACTTTACTTTCCTTCGGAGCCCAGCCCCACTCGGCTTGCACTCATTCACTCATTTTCTCCCCCCCCCCCACGAGTCACAAATGAAAGTAAAGCAGCAGAGCAGAATGAATCCAAGCAGCTTACGTTCCTTCGGAGCCCAGCACCACTCGGCTTGCACTCGGAGGAAAAGGAATAATGTGGGCGGGGCCAAAACCCATGTGACCTCTTTTCAGATCTACCGGAACGCCGTTCCTGTGCGTTCCGCCTCCAAATGAGCCCTGGTTCTATCAGTTATCCATTCCCTTGAGTCTTTGTCCAGGCTTACTGCTCTTCATTAGTTCCATGTGGCAATAGCCATCAAGATGGAGGCCAGGCGTGAGAGCTCCTTTCTGCATGTTATCCCCAGATGGAATCAGCCAAAATGAACCTTGTGCCTGTCATGTCCCCAGGAGAATTCATCTCCTCCTCTTTTTGCCCACTGCTCCTTGAGTCAGCATTTTTCTTCCTGTTATTCTCAGGAAGAAATACTATCTAGCACTTGCATATTAGAGACCAACTAGATTTCCAGGATGTGAGCTTTCAAGAGTCAAGACTCTCTGAAAAGTTCATGCCCTGGAAATCTAGTTGGTCTCTGAAGTGTTATTGAACCTGAACCTTGCTCTTCTACTATAGACCAACATGGCAACCCAGCTGAAACTATCTATCACTTGTCATTCCCACATTTCTGACCCCTCCTTTGGTCTTTGTTGGCTAGAAGTATTTGCATAACCAAGCTGTAATTGTTGGGTACATGAGGAAGCCATTGCTTACGTAGGGGACAGAGAAACTTCTTGAATTGAAAGTGGAGGTTTTTCTGCTCCCAAAATCCCAGTAGTGTGATGTTGCTCAAAGTGATAGACAAAGTGATAGACATTTTTCTGCACTAGCATATCAACTGAAGTGGATAAAAAGCACTACATTCCACAGAGGAGACCTGAGTTTCCAGCTCCCAACAGCTCCCTCAGGCTATGAAATTGTGCTTTCAGTAGGTTTCTAATTTCCTCCAGAACAGGATCACTCTGAAATCCCTGAGCAGCTTCCCTATTGACCAGCAAACTTCAGCCTTGTCTGGACTGAACTTCAGTTTATTGCCCCATATCCATCCTGTTACCTTCTCTAGGCACCTATTCAGAACTTCCACAGAGCCAGCCAACTCATCTGTTCAGGAGAAATAGAATTCAGTGTCATTTGCATATTGGTGACACTTTACTCCAAATCCCCCAATAATCTCTCCCAGTGATTTCACGTAGATGTTGAACAGAGATTAATATGAAATGTTATTGCTTTTTTCCTGTTGCAGTATTACTGTTAGGGTGATTATGAGTGATTGAGTGCAAGTAGGATGATTGAGTTCAACTGCTTATTAAGTCACATAGTATTTCAGGTTCTAACACGTGTATTAAAACATTTAACCTTGGAACATGTCAAGTTACCTCCCTTGTATCTGATAAGACAGAGACAGAATAATGGTTGTGGAATGGACTTGTAGGCTTTGACCCTTACAAGCAGTGCAAGGCAGATGGTAGTTCTCAGACATCGAGTACAATAATTAACCCATATGAATGAATTAATTTGAAGTGCTGCTTAAGTAATATTAGGAGCAGAAGGACAGCTTTCTTACTTTCTTTAACACTTTAAGTTCTCTGGCATATTAGACGTCTATGGGTGATGGCTATGACTAGGACTATAATCACGATACTTCTAGAGAGCTGCCTTGATGTTCAGCGATGATTTGTTTGTCAGGCTACTCAGTGCATGTCTGATTATTTGAATACCAGAGTTTAACTGACGTTGCCTAGAGAGCATTCTGAAATCTAAAACACTAACCCCTTGAGTATCAGTTATTGCCATATAGTCTGGAAAATCATTTGATTGTGAAAAGTGGTGTCTGATTAACCTTGACTTGTGCCCTTTATATCTAAAATGATCATGAACTTCTATGTTAGGGAGAGAGGGAGAATGTTGAGAGTTGAATTCAAAAGCAGGTGTTAAGATAATGTACAAGTTTATTTCTACTTTGATCTGCTTCTTGGTATATATCTGCATCAACTTTCACAACCTTGCTAAATGGGGCTTTCTGTAAAAGGTAAACTTGATATTTTATTTTATTATTGACATCTGTTCTGAAGGCTCAGGGTAGATAGTAATGTGAAAACACTGCATAATTCCACAGAACAAAGCTTTACCATATTGTAGTATCATTCAAACCCAACTAGTGGGAAAAACATCCTTCTGTGGCGGAAACAGCTGTCAGTGGAGTGGGTGGTATGGCATCCACAAACCCTGTTCCTGTGCCACTTACTCCTGATGCCACCACTCCCTTTTGATCCCTTGCATTGGTATGACAATAATTGTGTGGCTCCTCCTTCAGCTGGTAAACCCCCCTTCTTCCCAGCTGAGTCAGGGTGCAAAGAGGCACCATGACCCAGCTGTGAAATTAAAACAGACATTGATGGGCTAGATGGGGGGGGGCAATGTGAGGCAGAGCTCAGCCCTTGTATTAGCTGTGGATAGAGCATCCACATAGATTTGATGCTATGAAGGATGGGGATTTGGAATTGTGTAGATATTGTAGTGTGGTATGAGGCTTATTTGGGAGCTTTCGGTCTCATAGATAACTCCTACTGCATTCTGCCTGCCCATCTCTAGAGTGGTTGTGGGTCGCGCTCAGAGCTGGAGTGTGTGAAGTGTGGGTTCATGCAACATTTTCTTCAAGAACATTTAGTTGATGATTGCTGGAAGCAGCTGCTACAGTTAGCAACAAACTCTAAGAATGTACACATTTGGTTTGCAAAAAGCCTAGGTTGATATCAACAAAATAGCTCGGCATTGCTCTCTTTTGAAACCACACAACTGTGACGTTTTTACTTTAGAGAAACAATGTGGGAAGTAGACTGCTACAATGTAACCTGGCATGCAGAATTATTACTGTGGGACCTCTTCCTGGAATGCCTGAACCAAATTATTGCAGATTAATCCCTTTTGGGTTAATGGAATCGCTGAGCCACCCAAACCTTACATGAATTGGAATGAATCAACCTAAACACCAGATTTCTATTGGTGTATGTTTTTATGTAGCTGGTCCTGGGTTGGATCCAGTAGAAAAGCTTGCAGAAGGAATTGGTGGAACAGATCTTTTCCTGCTTTATGTTTGTCCCATAAATTGTTTGGGCCAGGAGACCCTCACTGACAAGGCTTTGAAAAGGTGGAATCAGGTAAAATCTGCTGATGTAAGCTGCCGAATGAAGGTGGAGGAGGTGGTTTTACATGTACTCCTTTTTGCTGAAGCATCCTGCGCTGTGGTGCATTTTGCTTGCAAAGCTCTCCTGACCCTCCAAAAGAATTTATGGGACAAACATCGGGGGCCCTGGAAAAGGAAGAGAAAGATTGACTCTGCCTGCTCAGGGGGTGGGGGGGTGGGGGTGGGGGTGGGGAAGCGGAGTACAGGGAGTATCAAAATTATGGGATGGATCCAGACTAAATTTTATACTTGCAGAAGGCATTTTAGTCAGTAGAACAGAATGTTCCTTCCTGCCACAGGTCTCCTCCAAATGCTATTACTTGGGAACTGGGGACCTCCAGGAACAGCATGACAGGCAAATGGCGGGGGGAGGGGAGAGTGCAGCAGAAAGAGGGAGTTTGTGGAAATTACCCCACCCCTTCCTCTAGTAGAAAGGTTAGTTTGGATCGAACCTTTTGCCTTCTCTGATTTGTTCACTGCAGCCAGCTGTTCCTGGCTGTTACTGATAGTGGCCTATGCAATGCTACTTCTGTAAGTGGCAACAGTAGTATGAAGTCCAGCCCTGAAATGACCTGGGCCAGTTCAGTACAATTAAATAGTGGACATGCCTTAGCACAAAGAACTAGAGAACTTTTGTGGTGCTGTAGGTTACTGCAGGTTACTGGCAAGTGAACAAAGCCGAACTGAGCTGGCATGTCACCTGAATTATAACTGGGCAATTTTGTATTCTGTAATTTAGTGTATGGATCACTGAAGCTGAGCTCTGCAAGCATGATGCAGGAGCTTGTGTAAAGGACGAATATTGCTTTGCAATTTCCTTGTAGTAATTTGCAGTGTACCTGTTGGACTGTACCTGCTCATACCTGCTCCCTCTCAAGAGGACTCCATTAGTTATATCATGTGGCTTGCTGAACTATTGGAGCAATAGTTTCCTTTTCCAAGTAATGTCTAATATAATATATTTTGCCATGTTGAATTAAATTCTATACTGTTACAAATTCTTAGTGTTGAAGATTAATGTTCCATGTTATCATTTGGTAGTTCACAATTAAGTGTATGAATTGTTTTGTTCCAGCAAAAGACAAGAATAATAAATCTGCCTGAAAACTCAAGCATAATTATTCTGGTGGAGTAATTTGAAGCAGGGTGGATAAAAATCAAAAATGTTTTTTTATTTAAATCAGATTTTTAAAAATTTAAATCAGATTTTTTTAATAAAATGTTTTTTGAGGAAAAATCTATCTAAAGATAGTTTTCTATTTAAGATACATTATAGTCCAAAGGTTATCATCATGACATAAGGTGTAGTTTTTAATTACATAGCATGAGGCTGTATATTCATGCAATGTTTAAATTTTTGGTAAACAAATTCCATTCACAATGTCATGCTCTTCTAGAGGGTTTCTGTAAGATTATTGGGCAGTTTTTCAGTTTAGAAGATATCACAGATGCTTGGTTTTACAGTTCTCAAAAATGAATTTGTGTCTGCAGAGATCTTGTCTCTTCACAGCAAAAAGGTTATAAAATAAACATACACAGTTGAGAAAAAGACCTTAATCCCATTGTTCCTTTGCAAATCTTTGTACACAGAACCAACCCCATACCTCTTAAATGCTAAATTTCAAAAAAAATCAATGAATAGAAGATTGGTTGTTGTGGGTTTTCCGGGCTGTATTGCCGTGGTCCTGACGTTTCGCCAGCAGCTGTGGCTGGCATCTTCAGAGGTGTAGCACCAAAAGACAGAGATCTCTCAGTGTCACAGTGTGGAAAAGATGTTGGCGGGTTATTTATATCTACTCAGGAGGGGTGGGGTTGAGCTGAGTCATCCTGTAAGAGTTTCCCAGGGTGTGGAATGCTAATGGCGGGAGGCTTCACTGTATCCTGAGGAGGTTCCTTTGCATATGGATTGGTGCTTGATGTGCTAATCTTCTCTGCAGGGCTATTGTCGGGTATAGAGTGTTTTGTTAGCCTGGTGTTTTTCAGAACTGGAAACCATGCTCTGTTCATTCTTAAGGTTTCTTCTTTCCTGTTGAAGTTTTGCTTATGCTTGTGAATTTCAATGGCTTCCCTGTGCAGTCTGACAAAGTAGTTGGAAGTGTTGTCCAGTATTTTGGTGTCCTGGAATAAGATACTGTGCCCTGTTTGAGTTAGGCTATGTTCAGCCGCTGCTGATTTTTCAGGTTGTCCAAGTCTGCAGTGTCTTTCATGTTCTTTTATTCTTGTATTGTCCAAGGCTTTCACGGCCGGAGAACGATGGTTGTTGTGGGTTTTCCGGGCTGTATTGCCGTGGTCTACAATGCCAAGACCACAGCAATACAGCCCTGAAAACCCACAACAACCTTCTTTTATTCTTGTCTGGATGCTACGCTTTGTGGTCCCGATGTAAACTTGTCCACAGCTGCAGGGTATATGGTATACTCCTGCAGAGGTGAGGGGGTCTCTACTGTTTTTTGCTGATCGTAGCATCTGTTGTATTTTTCGGGTGGGTCTGAATACTGCCTGAAGGTTATGCTTTTTCATAAGCTTTCCCATCTGATCATTAATTCCTTTGATATATGGCAAAAACACTTTTCCTGTAGGAGACTGTTTTTCCTTGGTTGTTTGATTCATCCTGGGTTTGAAAAGTGTTTTTGCCACATCAGGAACTACAATGCCAAGACCACGGCAATACAGCCCGGAAAACCCACAACAACCATCGTTCTCCGGCCGTGAAAGCCTTCGACAATACATCAATAGAAGATTGTTGGGAGTAGAATAGATCTGCACAAGAAGCTAAGTGTGAGGAATCTTTATGTAGAAGACCATGATTTAAATCTAGTCTTACTGACTAGTGATTAAATCACGATTTAAATCAATTGAATGTCGGAGCAGGAGCCAGAGAAGGAAGTTTCCAAGAAACTCTGGGTGGAATTAAGATGGCTGTTAGGTATGGTTCTGCAACCACTTTTGCAAGATTCAACTCAGCTTTACAGCATCCCATGTTTCTACTTGTTCTGGTAGAAAAATACCTTTGGATTTGGTATTTTTCTTGTTCTGTGTTTTACTATGGGTTGTTAAAGAACCATACCCTGTGTGAACAAAACTTTCCATATATGTAAGGGTACCACTGGAATCAGCCTAGTTAGTATATTTATAGCATTTCCAGAAAGGATCTGTCTATACTATTCTTAATATCTTCTAAGGGTAGCATATTCTTTGGGCAGCTTCTTATTTTATTGTTAAATAGTCTAATCTGATTTTGCAAGCTTAAAACTCATGAATGTCAGTGGTTATATGTACAGTTATTCTCCCTTCTTTCCAGATATTAAAACATGCAGCAGATTATCCCATACTCTTTTTCTGGGCTAAATATAATCTAATGTCTTGAATTTCTTGAATCTCAGACTTGGAACAAGTAAGGCACATGTAATATCAGTAGGTATAAATAGGGGTGTGCAAGCCAAAAATTTTCGGCTAAAGCCGAAAGCAGAAAGCCGAAAGAGGATTCTCTTTCATATAAGCTGAAAGCCGAAACGGCCAGCCGTTTCGGCTTTCGGCTTACTTTCGGCTTTCAGCTTTCGGCTTTTTCAATGGGAAAATGCCTCCGGCGTCTTCCCGGACGTCTGGGGGAGTCATTTTCCCACCGAATCAGCCCAAAATTGGTGGGGACCTTCCTCTAACCCCTCTCTACAAACCCCCCAAGTTTCAGACCGATTGGACTTTGGGGGGCCATGTTATGGCCTCCCAAACAGGTCCCCCTATCCTCCCATAAGAAAGCGAAGGAGCAGCATATTGTTAGCATGCTGCTGCTCATCTTCTTCATTATTTCCTATGGGGAAAAATGAAGAAGCAGGCTTCCTTTGCCAGGGGTGGCATTTTGCATGCAAAATGCCCCCTTACCCTCAGGGGCCCTTCTCCCACCCTTCCTCCCACCCCCCACCAAGGCTCAGCCTGCTCCCACTTGGGGGGGGCATTTCATGGCCTCCCCAAGTAGGTGCTCTGCTCTCATCTCTACCACTGACAGCTGGGGGAGGCTTGTCTTGCCAGGGGTGGCATTTTGCATGCAAAATGCCCCCCAGCCCTCAGGGGCCCTTCTCCCACCCCTCCTCCCACCCCCACCAAAGCTCAGACTGCTCCCACTTGGGGGGCATTTCATGGCCTCCCCAAGTAGGTCCTCTCAGCCCCTAAAGTCCACCCCTTACAGCCCCACACAAACCCAATTCCCCCCCAGCTGCCACACACAGACCCAAATCCCCACATTAGCCCCTCACAGACCCAAATCCACCCCCACCTGCCCCACACCCATAACCCCAGGAACAGGCTGGCAAAGGCCAGCCCTCTCCCTTTGTTCCCTATGCTGGGAACTTCTAAACTCTCTTTCCCTGGGCAATTCTGCACAGCCCAGGGGTGCCACAATGGTGGGCACACTTCTGAGTGCCAGATGGTCCCTGTGAAAGAGCACCTGAACCACAGACACCCTCCCTCAAATTCCCCCCCCCCACCTACAGAGATGGCTGGCCAGCCAGCCCCATTGTTCCCTATGATGGGAACCAACTGCACAACAAAGAATAAAACAAGAACAACACAAAATAAAGTTTTTTAAAAATTATTTTCTCCCTTCCAAAGTACAAGTAGGCAAAGCATAATGACACATTACACCAGCAGTCCCCCACACAGAAAAATAACACAACTCACTTAACATCAGAGAATCGCAAGCACGTTTCCTGTCAAAAACACTTTATTTCTTGAACAGCTTTAGGTTACACAGCAGGGGGGAACACCAAAGGGCATGGCAGCACTATCTTACACAAAAATAACACAACTCACTTAACATCAGAGAATCACAAAGCACGATTCCTGTCAAAAACACTTTATTTCTTGAACAGCTTTAGGTTACACAGCAGGGGGGAACACCAAAGGGCATGGCAGCACTATCTTACACAAAAATAACACAACTCACTTAACATCAGAGAATCACAAAAACACAATTCCTGTCAAAAACACTTTATTTCTTGAACAGCTTTAGGTTACACAGTAGGAGGGCACAACAGGGCATGATAGCAATGTACTACAAAAAATAATACAACCCACTTCACCGTTTTTGACAGCAATTGTGTTTGTGTGATTCTCTGATGTGAAGTGAGTTGTGTTATTTTTGTGTAGTACACTGCTTTCCTGCTCTGTTGTGCCTTCCTACTGTGTAACCTAAAGCAGTTACAGAAATAAAGTGCTTTTGACAGCAATTTTTTGGGGTGATTCTTTAATGTGAAGTGAGTTGTGTTATTTTTGTGTAAGATACTGCTTCCATGCCCTTTGGTGTCCCCCCCCCTGCTGTGTAACCTAAAGCTGTTAAAGAAATAAAGTGTTTTTGACAGGAATTGTGCTTTTGTGATTCTCTGATGTTAAGTGAGTTGTGTTATTTTTGTGTAAGATAGTGCTGCCATGCCCTTTGGTGTTCCCCCCTGCTGTGTAACCTAAAGCTGTTCAAGAAATAAAGTGTTTTTGACAGGAATCGTGCTTTGCGATTCTCTGATGTTAAGTGAGTTGTGTTATTTTTCTGTGTGGGGGACTGCTGGTGTAATGTGTCATTATGCTTTGCCTACTTGTACTTTGGAAGGGAGAAAATAATTTTTTAAAAACTTTATTTTGTATTGTTCTTGTTTTATTCTTTGTTGTGCAGTTGGTTCCCATCATAGGGAACAATGGGGCTGGCTGGCCAGCCATCTCTGTAGGTGGGGGGGGGGAATTTGAGGGAGGGTGTCTGTGGTTCAGGTGCTCTTTCACAGGGACCATCTGGCACTCAGAAGTGTGCCCACCATTGTGGCACCCCTGGGCTGTGCAGAATTGCCCAGGGAAAGAGAGTTTAGAAGTTCCCAGCATAGGGAACAAAGGGAGAGGGCTGGCCTTTGCCAGCCTGTTCCTGGGGTTATGGGTGTGGGGCAGGTGGGGGTGGATTTGGGTCTGTGAGGGGCTAATGTGGGGATTTGGGTCTGTGTGTGGCAGCTGGGGGGGAATTGGGTTTGTGTGGGGCTGTAGGGGGTGGACTTTGGGGGCTGAGAGGACCTACTTGGGGAGGCCATGAAATGGCCCCCCCAAGTGGGAGCAGTCTGAGCCTTGGTGGGGGGTGGGAGGAGGGGTGGGAGAAGGGCCCCAGAGGGCTGGGGGGCATTTTGCATGCAAAATGCCACCCCTGGCAAGACAAGCCTCCCCCAGCTGTCAGTGGTAGAGATTAGAGCACCTACTTGGGGAGGCCATGAAATGCCCCCCCAAGTGGGAGCAGTCTGAGCCTTGGTGGGGGGTGGGAGAAGGGCCCCAGAGGGTTGGGGGGCATTTTGCATGCAAAATGCCACCCCTGGCAAGACAAGCCTCCCCCAGCTGTCAGTGGTAGAGAATGAGATTAGAGCACCTACTTGGGGAGGCCATGAAATGCCCCCCCCCCAAGTGGGAGCAGGCTGAGCCTTGGTGGGGGGTGGGAGGAGGGGTGGGAGAAGGGCCCCTGAGGGTGAGGGGGCATTTTGCATGCAAAATGCCACCCCTGGCAAAGGAAGCCTGCTTCTTCATTTTTCCCCATAGGAAATAATGAAGAAGATGAGCAGCAGCATGCTAACAATATGCTGCTCCTTCGCTTTCTTATGGGAGGATAGGGGGACCTGCTTTGGGGGGCCATAACGTGGCCCCCCAAAGTCCAATCGGTCTGAAACTTGGGGGGTTTGTAGAGAGGGGTTAGAGGAAGGTCCCCACCAATTTTGGGCTGATTCGGTTGGAAAATGCCTCCCCCAGACGTCCGGGAAGACGCCGGAGGCATTTTCCCATTGAAAAAGCCTAAAGCCGAAACGTTTCGGCTTTTTTTCTTTCGGCTAGCCGAAACGTTTCGGCTTAGCCCGAAACGTTTCGGCTAACCTGAAAGAAAAGCCGAAATGCACATCCCTAGGTATAAACCATGTGTCTTAAGCTTTCAATTCTAACTTTTTTTGGTTTTGTTTTACACTCCCCTGATATCACTGGAGATTTCTTAAGAATAAATAGGCATACGCTGTCAGCTTCTTGGTAGTCTACCTCTGCCATTGTTAATGACTCTATTAGTTTCCAGTATAGATTCTCTTGTCAAGATCTATATTGGATTCTTATGACCGTAATATTTTTAGTTTTCCCTGGATTTGTAAGACCACTTGTATTTTCCCAGGTTATGAAACAAAATTATTTAGAAAATTAAGTTGAAGCATTGCATTTTTAAAGATTCCATTGTCAAGTTACTCCCATATTAAAACTACATGTAGACTCCTTGGTTTTGATCTATTCTTGGTGCAGTCTAATCCACAGTATTGCACTGGGAAAAGAGAGCAAGCAGTCATTAACTATTAAATTTACCAGTGACATACACCAGTAATAAATGAGCTGAGAAAGGGCAACATTTTTATTGCATTTTGTAAACTTTTATGCTTTTTGCATTTAGTAAACTTTTATGCTTTTGAAGCAGCAGCAATGTGTCACAACATTAGAAATTACTGAAGAAAAAAATGCACTCTAAGTGATTAATCTTGAATTTGTTAAAGCCTCTTATGTGAGTGAATGAAGACAGTCTCTCTTGATCTGCCTTTTAAAAACAAAATTATATTTTTGTTCAATTGGAAGAGAAGGTATAGAAATATACCTAACACAGTTAACAAAGAAAGGTAGGCATAGCTTTTAATCTAGTGTGTTAAATGCTGGGATATTTAGTTGAGGTCTAATGGAGGTTCCACTTTACCATATAATATATCCTAATATTATAGCTTCTTAAGGCAGGTGCTTTAGCAGGCCTAGGATTAAAACTAGGATTAAAAGGGATGAGAACGTAGGATTACATCCTTCTCAAGACCTAATGCTGAACCTGGGTAAAAGGGTAGTGCACGAGGGGGAAAGAAGCAAAGTTAGTATTCTTTAATCCTAGCTGTAACCAAACTGGAATTGCACTTCCATCAGCCCTTAGTTCTAAGGCTTTGGATGTAAGTCTTATTTATATACTTGAATAGTGTACAACATATGTTTATTTAGGGCTGGAGCGTCAGTGTTGATGTTATATATAATGGGAGCTGAAGGATGCAGTATAATTTTGTTGTCATCTGGGAAGCATGACTCTTTTAATGACTGCATTTAATAACCTCATGTTAATAAGGATATTTGCCTTGCATTAAAATGCAAAGACTTTTGCATTTAAGAAATAAAAAGAATTGGTTCTAAATATATTGCCCAGAAAGTTGCAGTTCACAGTACTTTCAGTAGAATAGTTAATATACACTTTAATCTTTAAAATCAAATTTGATTGTCCCTTGTTCACATATTCCAAGGATTATTGTGAAATTTATTATTTAGTAAAATCCTCCCTTTGCACATAATTATAAGAAAATTGAGTACGTGAGTAGCATAAGGATCTAGTTTTTTACAGTATGCAAACATGAGCACAATTTTTAGTTCTGGAGGTCATACTTCAACTGACACATCTTCAGTATCAAAGTTTGTATTTTATTTAAACTAATGTAAAAATGTATGTGTATCATGTTTACATTTGTGATGACTTTTGAACATGCTCTTCCCTTTCTCTGAGGCAAATGGCATTTGGGTTGCTACAGAGAAAAAAGTTCATAATCACCTATGTCAGGGCTTGCTGCGGCCGCCACTGGGTTGGGCACCGGGCGGTCTGCTCCTGACATCAGAGGGGTGCCAGGGATGCTGCAGGACCCTGCTCTGTGAAAGGAGGGGCGGTATACATTGCCCAGACTCCCTCTCAATCTACTCGCTGGTCTACTCAACCTGTTCCACTCACCCCCTTTGGCCTCTGGCCTCTCCTCCTCCATCCACTCTCTTCCTGGTCTTTGCTCTTGCTCTGCGCCACTCCATCACTCCTACTCAAACCCACCACCCCAGAGCTCTTCCCAGCCATCCTTTAGAGCTTACTTTCTCTGCTCCGCCCTCCTTCCAGCCTGGTCTTGGGCTGCCCCAAGTAGTTGCAGCTGGGGTAGCTGATCTGGCTCCACTGACCCGCACCAGCTGTGCCTTGTTCTCTGACTGCCAAGCCTCCCTGCCTCTGCTGATTGCCAAAGGCAGGTCCAGCTGCAGCCCCCTGGCTGGCTGCCAGGCCTCCCTAGCTGAGCTGATTGCTGAAGGCAGGGCCAGCTGTGGCCCCTTGGCTGGCTGCCCAGCTCCTCCAGCAGAGTGCCTCCAGCAGCTCCACCTGGAGGGGCTTGGCTCTTGGCATCTCCTGGGCCAGGCTACTATCCTCTAGCTGGGGCGTGGCTCTGGGCTGTTGGGGCTGCTGCTCCTTCTCTTCAGGTAAGGGCTCTGTGTGGGCGACTGCTGGGTCCCCAATCCCACTGTCCTTGCCCCCTTCCTCTGCTCTGCTTAGTCCCCTTTCCTCCCCCAGGGTGGTGGGACTAGCAGGGCTCCCTTTGTCTCCTCTCACCTTCTGAGGCCTTGGGGCCTCGCCCCTTCCCCCTGGCACAGGCAGGTTCTGGCTCTGTTTGCCAGTCAGAGTGGTTGAACAGCTGCCTCCCGGCTGCCCCCCGCTGCTGCCTCCCGGCAAGTCCGGAGGCTGGACTGCTGACCCCGGACAACCTATTGTACATGTCAGCTGCAGTATCTTCTCTGCAAGGCTGTTTTTGAAGTTGACACTCTGGGATGAAATTTTGGTACTGAGTCAGAATGACAAAGGGTTTTTAAAGGTTTGATCTAGAAACATTGCAGCTTTGAGAAGATATTTTGTTGCTACCAGACTTTAAAACAGTCTCTCTCTTTCAGAGCAAATTCGCTTAAAGAATCTAAGAAAAGTCTATGGAAGGTGCCTGTGGTATCGTTTGCGATTATTAAAACCTCAGCAGAATATAATTCCTACTATAAAGTAAGTGTATATAATTTGGTTCTTTATCTTTTCTTGATTTGTTTTATAAAGGACAGTTGAATCTTACATTTTAAATGTAATTTATATTATTAATAACAATAATAACATTTGATTTATATACCGCCTTTCTGGGAAACTTTAACTTTCAGTAGTCTTAATTGCTGAATGATTATCTAGGATATTCTAGTCGTTCTTAGTACATTTGTTGTGGTCATAGCTGTAAAGAAACTGATGACCTCCAGAAAATGGTTCAGTTCCAGATATGTAAGCAATACCATTGGTGAGTATCCAGAGTTCTAGCAAGCAGTTGCTTTCATGACCAGTTTAAACCAGTGACATTCAAATTGTATTTTGTGGAACTGTAGGATTCCTTGAGAAGGTTATCAGACAGGGATAGAATGACAGACCATGTTCTTAGAAAGGCATTTTGTCTACCACAACTGGTACTCCTTTAGAATGTCCACCTGTTTGGGAGTTTTAGGTAAATTTTAGGCTGTGATCTTGATTTCTGTACAGCTATGCTGAGGCCGGATATAAGGCTAGTGCCTTATATGAACTCTCCATGTTCCTTAGAACTAGGGTTGCCAACTCCATGTTGTGAAATTCCTGGAGATTTGAGGGTGGCACCTAAGGAGGGCAGAGCTTGGGGAGGGACCTCAAAGAGGTATAATGCCATAGAGTCCACCCTCCGAAGCATCCATTTTCTCCAGGGGAACTGATTTCTGTAGTTTGGGAATCAATTATAATTTCAGGAGATCTCTAGGCTCCACCTGGAGGTTGGTAACCCTACTTAGAACACTCACAGAATCATTTTTAATGAGTTGGGGGGTGTTCCATGGCAGATGTACAGAGGACTCCTTGTGAACAAGTCTATATGAAAAGGGTTCCCTGAAGGTAGGGAACTTTGAAAACTGATGCAAGTGGTTAAATACTTGGAGTATATAGAAGGTACATCTTAAAAGTCTGCATTGGTTTAATCTCCATTGTCAGGATAGTTTATATCCAGACATCTACTTGGTCATTGGTTTCAGAGCTCTGGGCTAGGCCATTCCACCCATAATTTATTTACTGGTTAAGTCGCATCATCCTATCATGTGCCACAGAGGAGGAAATAACTTACCTTGTGTCAGAGGTTCCGGCACAATTGAAGAAAAAAGTTTTTAAACATAAGCACCATTATATTCAATATGCATTGGTAATCATGGGCAAGTCCAATGAAACTGTATCCTATGGTATTCTGATACCTTCAAATGTCAGTATGTATTTGTCGCATAAATTATTTTCAGATTCTTTAATGTTGGGAAATACTTTTTTATCTTTCAATTTCAACAGGAAAATAATTTTGCTTGCTGGATGGGCACTCTTTTTGTTTCTTGCTTACAAAGTTTCCAAAACAGACAGAGAATACCAGGAATACAATCCATATGAAGTATTAAATTTAGACCCAGTAAGTAACATCATTAACTGTTTAATGCTTTATATGACATAAATTGACATTTACTTGTACAAAATGGAATGATGGGGGAGATTAAAGGAACTATGAAGGTTTAATAGTTTTCTCGTATGTAAAATGTAGCAAGAAGTAATATACTTCCATTTTTTACTCTCCTGAGCATATTCAAGTTTGGGAGGTAGAGCATTTCATACTTCGAGTTGCATTTGGGTAATGCAAAGCACAGCCATGAAAAAACTAGTACTAATAAGCAACGTTACTCTACTATATAGTGCTAATTTTTAAAATGTCATTCTGAATTGATTCAAGAAAGGGCTTCCTCACTTAAGAGCCTATGGGTTATACTGGACCCAGCAGTGCTGCTAGAGAAGTAATTGCAAAGAAGGCCTTCTCCCAACTCAGACTAGCCAGGAAGATGACCTCCTACCTGGTGTGGCTGATCTGGCCACCTGGATTCATGCCACACTAACATTGAGAATAGACGAATGCACTCTACATAGGTCTCCCTCAAAGTTGACTTAGAGACTCTAGTTGGTGCAGAATGCTGCAGCTCGAGCTAGACAGAGCGTGCATATCATTGCAGTCACTCCATTGGCTTTCCACCAGTTACCTGTTCACTCATCTGAACAGGGCCTTCTGCAGACACTCTGCAGTTGGGCAAAATCAACAACCTGTGCTCTGTCTCTGGTAGCCCCCACCTTATGGAATGGCCTGCCTGAGGAGGTCAGGAAAGCTCCCACTCTCTCGGCTTTCTCAAACTATGTAAAACTGAATTATTCTGGATGGCTTTCTACCCAGATTGTAGGGCTGTGTCATAAGAAATAGCTCAGAGTGATGCCTTGGTAGGAACAGGGACTATAGACTATGCTATTGGGTACTGTCTGTTGATGTAGATATGCTCCTACTGGGGAATTTTCTGTGTTTTCAAACATACCTGTTAATTAGTTATGCTTTGTGTCAGAAGGATTTCCTTTCTGCGCTCATGCTTGTTTTCAAATTTTTCATATTTTTTGCTACCATACCCTATTGTATCTGTTCACTGAATGTCCTGTTTATTATTGTATTTTGCTCAGTGAACGTCCTAGCCGTTGATAATACTGTATTGCATTGTGTGATCTGCTTTGGGTCTCATTGACGAAGGCGGACTATAAATAAAGCGTCATCATCAACCATTGCTCACTGCTGTCTCTATCAGAATGGCTTCTGCATTTTTATGTACACCAGTGGGGTTCTCTCTGGGCTTCAGACCTCTGGTCCTATTATATTAATTTGCTTAATTGCATGGGGAACAACTCTTGTCTGTTAGCTTTAGGGGTTTGTGTTGTGGGGGTACTTGTTGAATTGTGTAAAGAAAGCCTTCTTGTACTGAAGCGTTGTAATCTAAAGCCATTTCATAGTATCAGTTCCTTATTTGCTCATAATGTATATGGAGCAATGATACATTCTCCTAAGAAGACTGTGGTGTAATATAATGCATTCAGTAATAGAAACAATTGACAAGAAGCATTGTTTGTACCTTTCTTGTTGGCCTTAATCAAATCTTGAACTTTAGAAAGTTACAGCTTTTTGTGAATGTGGAGTGCTGTACTTTGAACTCTTGAGGATAGTAATGCCTAAACTATGGGTCCTGCAAAGCTTGGGGAAAATAGTATGATGAAATGTGTCTTAGTCTGTTTGGTATAACTAATATGAAAGTTTATTTTATAGGGAGCGACTGTGTCAGAAATTAAAAAACAATACCGTTTGCTATCACTGAAATACCATCCAGATAAAGGAGGCGATGAAGTTATGTTCATGAGGATTGCTAAGGCCTATGCAGCGTAAGTTCTTGGCACCAGAAGAAAAAATTAGTGGTTGTTGGAACAAAAAGTCATCTCTAAAGACCAACAACCTGATCTGAACCCTTTGAACCCTTCGGTATACTACCGACATCTTGCCTGTGCTGTTGGTATAACTTGTTCTAAAGTAGTATGAAGTGCTATTGCAGCACTTAAGATTAGACTTCTAAGCAGCTTCTAAAGCATAAGATATTCTCATCTTCTTGCAGACCTAGTAGTTAAGTGAAGGCTAGCTCCTCCCAGCGGTCTTAAACTATTTACAGTAAAAGACAAAACATGGACTTCCAGGAATGTATTTTGTCATTCAGAGCCCTTAAGCTTTCAGGTGGTTTTAACTATGCATAATTTTCTAGCAGTATAAGACACTTCAGAAGAGATAATGGTGTTGCTATCAGTGTGCATAAAGGAGAATTAATTTGTGCTTTAGAATCTCAGTTTGTGCGTAAGAAACACATTCCTGTTCGTTTACGTACCATCATTTGGGCATCATAACACACTGGGATTAGAATGAAAACTTCCAAAATCAGGACTTGGCTCACATCCCATGTTCCAGGGGAGGAGAGAAGGAGAGCATGAGCATGGCAAACCCGGTGTTTGCTTCTGTCAAACAAGCACTGAAATATCTCTATCTGGCCATAGTAAAAAGATACTTAAATTTGTGAAAGCACAAACTAAGAATAGTTATGTGCAGTGCATGCCTTTTACTCATGTGTTCATCTCTCCCCTCCTTCCTTACTTTCTGAGACTAGTCCTCACTAGTATCATCAAAATTGTATAAAACTCCACATGCTATGCAGGACAAATGATACACATTGGCATGGTTTATATAAATTAGCTGGAGAACTTCGAACTGTATAATTTCATCAGCCTAATTCTTTACTGCTAAGCCTCTCTTTGGTTTGATAAGAATGACCCTTTGGAGAGCCATGGAGACTTTTTGCCCTGTTGTCAAAAAAGATGATTTTAGGTGCATTTATCATTTTAAATGGGTAATTTTATCTGTAATTTTAAATTGTGTGCATGACATTTTGACTGCAGTCACTGGCCAGCAGAGGTCACTATCAGCCATATGTAATAATTACAAAAGTGGCTTGAAGATAAGCTTGCATCCTGATTCTGAATTTTGCTGTATCTGCTGGCAGTGCTGTTGCAGTATCGTGCTTCATTCTAAGGACTTATTTTTCGGTTTAGCAAGTGGTAGAATCAGATACAGAAGAAAAATAAGTGATGAGATTTCTAATTTGCTTTCCCCCCTCTTTTAGGTTAACTGATGAAGAATCTCGAAAAAATTGGGAAGAATTTGGCAATCCTGATGGACCACAAGGTTGTCTTTTCATAATATAACTTACTGTATCTATTAAGTGCTCAGCTTTTGTCCTGATTCTTGCAATATTAATTTTGGACTTAGATCATTGTAAACTTGATAAGTATGACATGTTTATACTTGCAACAACCCTTTAAGGTAGCTTAAATTGGGAAATAGCTACATGGCTAGAGTTATTTGCATCAGTTTTGAAGTGGGAATTCCATACGCCAAACTACCAATTGGTCCATTATGAGACATTGAGCTCAATTGTAGTCCAGAGAAATCCAGCCTGGTAAATTTCCTCAAACCTTTTTTTATTGATTGGATCAGTCGATTGCACTGTCATACACAGCTAAATTTCAGTAAGTTAAATTAGAGTCAGTGGAACTTACATACATTTCAGGAAGTACCAGAAAATTAAAAAAAAACACAATATATAACATTTCTGTAACTGCATGAATTTATGTGAACTTACTGTCTTGCTGTTTCATGACCTTTCTGTTATTGTTTGCAGCTACAAGCTTTGGGATTGCATTGCCAGCTTGGATTGTGGATCAGAAGAATTCTATTTTGGTAAGTTAACACTGTGTTTACTGCCAAACTGGCTGTCAAGATGAAAGCTGCAGCACAGATTGCATGCGAGCAAGTGGAGCTTAGTCACTTATGGAAAAGAGATGACTTGCATGTGCCAAAAGTGAAAGTCGACCTTTCCCTTTAGGTAGTCAGCTCTGAGAAGTGCATGAATGTGCCCTAGTTGGAAGCATAGCCGTTCTGTAAAAAGTTAATACATCCTTGTTTGCTTCCACCTAGAATGATGCATTCTAACCTACCTGTGATGACTTATAGGAACTATTTTATGGCACTGAAATTAGCAGCATTGCCCATCATTCCAAGTTGCATTCTACCAGGGAAAAAGAAAATGGCCTCTAGACCCCCAGCTAGTTTGACATGGAGATGGGAAATTCTTTCCCAACAATATCCTTGCATGTCTGTTTGTCATCCCTTGCACCTAGGGCTTAGCTGTAGCCGCCTTTATACTGATTCCAGAATGCTAAAAACAGACAGCAAGAACAAGAAGGGTGTCCTGTGGTGTAGGTTCTTCCCTCCTTGAAGAAACAGTGTCAAATTTTTAAAAGAATGAAATTGTAAAACTTGATTTTGAAGTTGCTGCTGTAGAATACTTGTTTTCATGCTGCTTCAAATATGCTTATGGAACTCAGCTTAAATGAACTTAAATTTTTAATTATGTTTAGTACTGGTATGCTCTACTTCCTCCATTTCATTCCTCCTGTTTCCTCAATCTTAAAAAGGCAATTCATGAATCCATATATAGGCAAACTGGCAGGAGCTTATTGGTTGTGAAGCAAAGTTGAACTGGTTTTTGCTGCTCAAGCTCTAGTGATCTTGCCCAGGAACAAAATAACTGTCCTTTATTGGAACGGCATATATATGGTAGCTTTCAGTGACAATTTTATAAAGCCATACTTGTTTGCTGTTTTAGAATTCTTCTTTAGTACTTTGTGGTTGTGCCCTTCAGACATCCTAACAGATGGTTGTGACGATGATGACTTTGATAACTATGCATGTTAATTTTATTCAAGATACTTCTGATATTTTCTTTCCCATTCTGTCCTTCTAGGTTTTGTTGGTGTACGGATTAGCATTTATGGTTATTCTTCCAGTGGTTGTAGTAAGTATTGCTTTCAGTATGGTTTGATAAAAGCCTTGGCTCACTACCATTTTTTCCTGTAGCCCATTAATAATTTATTTGCCCTAGAAATAGTAGTTATCTTTAATTTTAAAGTATGCATGTTGAGTAAAGTCACTCTTTTATAAATTTACCCACCTTATAGGAATTTCATTCAGATTATGTGAGATTTTAGCTTTTATTTCTGGCCATAGAAAATGACTGGAACCTGAAGAACATTCATGCAGCCATGCTGAATGCTTAGAAGTATGTTATGGCCATCATTAGTGTTGCTGGGCCCTTATGTTTGAGCATGACTGAAAGTAAAAAGGGGGATGTCAATAGTGTCTGCATCAAGTCAACTATTTCTGCCTGCTTAGGGAGTACAAATGAGGTAACATGATGTCTTCTAGTAGAATTCTAGGATTTCCATTTGCAATATTTCTTCCATTTCCTATATATTGGTATACTACTTCTCCAGCTTATATAACTTAGGAGGACATTTTTCTGAAGTGTAAAGTTATAAGAACTTAATGTTTTTATCCTGTGACATTAGCAGTGGTGGCTGTGATAAAATGTCAGTGCTTTTGTGGCCTGATCAGGTCTTCACTGCTGTGTAATATCTTTTGAATTGTGTACTGTTTTGTGAGTACATTTTCTTTGCCTTTGGAACGTAAAGGGTTATTTGGTTGTATCTGTCTGATATTAATAGCTGCCATTTTGCCCATCTTGAATGTTTTAGGGTTCCTGGTGGTATCGATCAATACGCTACAGTGGAGACCAGATTCTCATTCGTACAACTCAAATCTATACCTATTTTGTTTATAAAACAAGAAATATGGATATGAAAAGTAAGTTTTTCAATCATTAGTGAAACACACAAGGATGGAAGTGTCATTTATATTTCATTTTGTTTTAGTAACTGTGTAGTGTGTGTGCGCTCATGACCTATGGTTCACTGTCCGTCTTCTGTGCAGGCACACATGGGACTGCGTCTGCGCAGGCCTGCCGACCGGATTTTTCTTTCTAGCTAACATCCACTAGGGGGCGCCTGTACGCACCAATGCGCCTGCGCGGCTTTTCCCGCTCGAGCGACATTGGGTGACGTCGCCCTCTTCACCCTCAGTTTCTTCTTTGCCGCCGACCGGTGAAGATCTAGCTGTCTGCTGTGAAGAAACGCCATTTTGTGAGGAGATCGTTTATCTTTTCAGAGATGGCTGAGAAAGCTTTATTTAAGCGCTGTTCGACTTGTTCGACAAAGATGACAAGAACGGATGGCCACTCCGTCTGTTTTGAGTGCTTGGGTGAAAGACACATCGTCGAGAAATGTGAGCATTGCCAATGATTCACGCCTAAGGCCAGGGCTGAGAGGGTGAATAGATTGAATGCCCTACTTTGGAGAAAGGCTATGCGGGCATCGGGAGCCACGGATACCCCTCAAGGGCCACCGCCAGTGAGCGGGACAGTTGAACCTCCCTCGGTGGTCGAACAGTCTGTCTGTAGCTCCACTTCCACCTCTCGCTCCCGCTCACCGGATCGGTTCCGACATACTCCGACTCCGACTTCGGATCCGAAAGACACCTCGGGCTCCACTTCGGATCGCAAAAATCCTCCGAAGTCGGATCCGACTCGGAAGTGACGACACCGCTCCAAGTCTCCGGCGAGGTCGGAACCGCCCTCCACGCCGGCTTCGAAAGTACAGAGAACTTCATCGGATCCGAACATCCCAACTGTTATCGGCTCCGAAGTTGTCGGATCCGGCACCGGAACCGACACCGTTGGTTCAGAAGCCTACGGAGTCGACTCGCCTTAATCTCGGTCCGAGGGCTAGTGCCAGGTCGGAACCCAAAGCTTCGGATCCGATGCCTAACTTATCTACACCGGATCGGTGGGCCAGAGTCGTGGCACCGACCGTGTCTTGGCCTCCCATGGTGAGAAGAAGGCAAAAAAGAAGTCGAAGCACAGACAGTCGACTTCCGTCCAAACTGATGAGGGGTTCTGGGAGAAGCCCAAGACTCCTTCTCCGCACCTGTCTTCCCCATCGTGCCATTCCTCTGCTGATGGTGGTGACCTGCCCGACGCGCCGCCTCTTGTGGCCCATGCATGGTCTGCTGGTGACTATGCTGGTAGAGAGAATCTACCTTATCACTCGTCAAACAGAGTTTATGAATGGGAAGGCTCCCTTTATGCAAGGTCTCACCGATCCTATTCCCCGTCTCTTGGCAGAGAGTATTGGGGTGACACTCGGAGTGAGTTCTCCCGCTATGGCTCTCCCGGGCATGGTTCGCCTTACCAGCAGCCTGGGCCTTACCAAGATCCAAGCCCTAGCCCTACGTCTGACCCGTCACCTGAGGACATCATTATTGGGACTGGTTGTATTTCTCCATCGGAAGACTACCGGCTCTACACAGAGCAGATGGTCCGAATGGCCCGTTCCCTGGACATTGAGATTTCGGCTGTAGATCCAAAACCGAAGGATAAAATTCTGCAGTATGTCCAGTCTGGGAATCCTCCAACCATTGCATTCCCGTTCACTGAGGGATTAGTGGAAATCATTACCACTATCTGTGAGAAGCCAGCATCAGTTTACCCGACATCTTGTAAACTGGAAGCTCCGTATAAAACTAGAGATGACGTCTGTACGTATCTCTTTGCACATCCGCCACCTTCTTCCCTCATTACAGAGGAGATGCAGGCTCGTCAACGCCAAGGGTCCCATGCCGTACCCATCGACAAAGAAAGCAGGAAGTTGGATTCACTGGGCAAAAAGTTATATTCATCTGCTGCCCTGACGCTCAAAATATCCAACTACTCAGCTATCAAGGGAGCCTATCAATTTTTTTTGTGGAATTGTATGGCGGTCTTCATGGAGAAGCTTCCTGCTGACCAGAAAGTGTTAGCTAAAGTTATACTCGATGAGGCCTTACGACTCTCACGACAACAGATTAATGCGGGTCGCGACACAGTTGACACCTCTGCGAGAGCACTAGCATCTTCTATCGTGCTTCGCAGACACTCGTGGTTCCGCACAACTGCATTGCCTGTCGAAACACTAAACAAGGTGGAGAATCTACCTTTTGAGGGTCAATCTCTATTCTCAACCAGAACGGATGAGTACCTTTTGCAAAAGCGTAAAGATCGACTGACGGCTCGCTCCTACGGGATTCTCCCATCCAAGCAGTTCACCGACAATCGGTATCAATATCATTCATCTCAGAGCTATCGTGGTCGACAGCAAAGATATCAACCGTATCCACGTTATGGTTCCTACAGGCAATTCCAGCCCCCTGCGAATGCCTTCCAGCGCAGGAGACCTAGTTACCGCCCACGTCACAATCAACAAGGCCCCGATGCTAGAGTCAGCAACTCAACCTAAACAGTTCTGACTAGAATTTGAACAATCTGTCGTTTTTGGAAACAGATTGGCTCAGTTTGCTTCTGCATGGGCAGAGATTACCCGTGATAGTTGGGTGCTAAACATTGTTACAGTTGATTATAAAATTCAGTTTGATGTTTACTCGGTGTTGTCTCTTCCTGATTATGCAGTGCAATCCTCTTCTGATAAGTTACAGACGGAGGTTATAGCGCTTCTGCAGAAGGGAGCGGTTCAGGAAGTTCTCCCTCAATCAAGACCCCTCCTGGGGTTTTTACTGTAGGATGTTCCTTGTAGACAAAAAGGAAGGTGGTGTACGGCCCATTTTAGACCTGAGAGAATTGAATAAGTTTGTTCTTGTTAAACGGTTCAGAATGCTTACCTTGAATACAGTCCTCCAGCTAATGCCCGAGGACATGTGGTTCGCCGTCCTGGATCTCAAGGACGCGTACTTCCATATTGCCATCCATCCTGACCATAGGAAATACCTTAGGTTCCTTTGTAACAGTAAGGCCTACCATTATCAGGTACTCCCTTTTGGACTGTCAACAGCCCCCCGAGTTTTTTCTAAATGTATGGCTGTTGTAGTTGCATGGTTGAGAGAACAGGGTTGTACGATCTATCCCTATCTTGATGATTGGCTTTTGGCAGCACCCTCTGCTGATGCACTTCTTGTCCAAATTAATAAGGTGATGCTTACCTGCTCCCAGTTAGGACTGTTGGTTAACCTCAAGAAATCTAATCTTACCCCATCCAGGAGAATACTGTTAATCGGTATGATACTGGATGGTGAGGTAAACAGAGGTTTCCTGCCCCGAGAACATGCATTGAAAATTGGCAGGATGGTGAATCTTTTTTCGAGATGTAGATTCCAGTCGGTCACTGCTATCCAGAGACTGCTTGGCCTTATGGCCTCTTCTACAGCAGTTACCCCTATGGCCCGGTTGCATATGCGACCTCTCCAGCTGTGGTTCCTCTCGGTTCATGATTTTGAACACGAATCTCAGAACAAGAGATATTCCATCCCTAGAGGGATTCTTCGTTCCTTACGGTGGTGGCTTAGTGAAACTAATCTCCTTGGGGGTATTGCATTTGGGTCCATCCAAACCGAGATCACTATCTCGACTGATGCCTCCACTATAGGATGGGGGGCCCAATGTGGGGCCCTTAGGGCACATGGGGTTTGGTCAGAGCAGGAAAGGGAAGATCACATTAACCTGTTAGAATTGAGAGCGGTCCGTTATGCCCTTATTGCGTTCGCAGACACGCTGCAGCAGAAATCCGTTCAGGTGCTCACGGACAATTGCACCACGATTCTACCTGAACAAGCAAGGGGGCACTACATCCAAGGCACTCTGCGACGAGGCCATTCGGATTTGGGAATGAGCCATGGACAGAAACATGTTTATTCATGCGGTCCACATTCCTGGCACCACAAATGTGATTGCAGACAAACTGAGTCGTATGCGGTCCGACAATTACGAATGGACCATAGCAGACAACTACCTGAACGCCATCTTTTTGGACTGGGGGTTCCCAGAGATAGACCTCTTCGCGTCAGAGGACAACAAGAAGGCTCCACAATTTTGCTCCAGGGGAGGCCTAGGTCGCCATTCCCTAGGGGACGCATTTCAAATGCGCTGGACAGGGCACCTATTTTATGCCTTCCCTCCGTTCCCACTGTTGTCTCGAATCGTCAGCAAAATTCAGAGAGATGGGTCTCACATAATTCTAGTGGCGCCCTTTTGGCCCAGACAAGCTTGGTTCCAACATGCAGCTTTCACAGGGGTCATGTTATCGGTTCGCGCTGAACCCGGACCTTCTGTCCGACAAAGGGGTTTGGTATCATGACCTACCCAAACTGAGCCTCACTGCTTGGCATATTCTGGGTCGGAAGGAATGTCTGACAGAGTAGCTGAGATTTTGCTTAATGCACGTAGGGACACTACTTGCAGATCCTACTCTGCTAAATGGAAGCGTTTTGAGGCCTGGGCTAGTGACAAAGGAGTGAATGTTTGGGATTGCCAATTGTCGTCTGTGTTTGAGTTCCTTCTGTCTCTGAAAGATGGGGGAATCTCTAATTCCTCTGTTAAAGTTTATCTAGCGGCCATTTCAGCCTTCCACCCTAAGATAGATGGGAAGACGGTTTTCTCCCACAGCCTCTCGAAATCCTTTTTAAAGGGGTTGTATAACATGTTCCCACAAGTCAAGGACATTGTTCCTCAATGGTCGCTGCAGGTAGTGTTAGCAGGGCTTATGAAATCGCCCTTTGAGCCTCTGGCTACTTGTGAGTTAAAATGGTTGTTCTGTAAGGTGGTTTTCTTGATCGCCATTACATCTGCCCGCAGAGTTAGCGAGTTGGCAGCTTTAAGATCGGATCCTTCCTTTTTGAAGGTCCATCAAAATAAAGTAGTTCTGAGACCTGACCTTCGCTTTAGACCCAAAGTCTCTACTCAATTTCATACCTCGCAAGACATTGTCCTGCCTATATTCTTTCCTGACCCTACTAATAATTCTGAAAGGGCCCTACATTCCTTGGATGTGAGAAGGGCTATTTTATTTTACCTTCAACGTACTTCGCAGTTTAGATGTGCCAAACAACTTTTCGTTTGCTACTATGGGCCCAGGAAGGGAAAAGCTGCTTCAGCTCAGTCAATTTCTCACTGGGTTACTCAGACGGTTAAAGCTTGCTACTTGCCTGCTAAGTTACCTTGTCCTTTGGAAGTGAAAGCTCATTCCACTAGGGCGCAAGCTTCTTCTGCACCCTTCCTTAGGGGAGTGCCTTTGCTAGACATCTGCAGGGCTGCAACGTGGTCGTCTTCCGACACGTTTGCTAAACATTATGCTCTAGATGTGTGGGATAGGAAAGAGGCTGCTGTTGGTCAAGCAGTACTTCAGTCTCTTTTTCAATGAGAACACATGCCCGCCTCCTGGGTAAGTGGCTTGTGAGTCTCCCATGTGGGACTGCACAGAAGACGGACAGTGAAAACAGAGTTGCGCTTACCGTAACTACTGTTCATTGACGTCTTCTGTGCAGGCACACAAACCCTCCCTCCTACCCCGCTGTGTTCTTCCAGATAATGTGAAGGCATTCGGCGGCAAAGGGAGAAACGGAGGGTGAAGGGGGCGAGGTCACCCAATGTCGCTCGGGCGGGAAAAGCCACGTAGGCGCATTGGTGCGTACGGGCGCCCCCTAGTGGACGTTAGCTAGAAAGAAAAATCCGGTCGGCAGGCCTGCGCAGACGCAGTCCCATGTGTGCCTGCACAGAAGACGTCAATGAACAGTGGTTACGGTAACCGCAACTCTGTTTTTTGATGAGGTTCTAAAACTTTATATAGGGTTTCCAAGGTGTATTGCCTGACTTTTAGAGGGAAAATGTAGGGAACTTGGACCTAATTCTTGTTTAAGTTGTAAACCTAAGACTAGGCCATAGCACTGAGGTTTGGAGACTCACATAACTGAATGCTTCCCCCATACAAAACATTCCCTGCACGTAAAAAACTAGCATGTCAGTGAGAAGGCGGAGCTGAACTGTTTACCTTGACATCAAGTTTTTCATGTATAGAGAATTTATTCTATACATGAAAAACTCCCTAAATTCTAATGTAAGAAAAGCCTAGGCCCTGGTTTGCCCTTTTATTGACTACTACTTCTTAATATGCAGTAAGGAAAACTGCACAGTCTGGCTTTGTTGTATGTTGAATTCCTTGACTGGGAGGTATAGTGTACAAAAAGTTATTGATGGCAGAAAGATAGAGGATGTGGACCTGGATAGATCATAGCTAGGTTTAAAGAGCTCACTGGATTTTCACTTCCTGAGTTATGGTCAAAAGAGTCGTATGTCTGCTAGTGTGATAAACGAAAGTACTAATGATGGATAAATGCATTCTACTGGGTCCTTTCTTTTTCCTTGGATTATTACTCCACTCAGGAGTAATAAAAAATATGAGAGTGCCCTTTGTTATCTTTGTTGTCTTTTCAAATGTAGCGAATAGCTGCTTGTTCCTTTATTTGGGCATTGATGGTAAAGAAGAGCCTTTTTGAGCCAAAGTTTGAGAATTTCCTGTTAATTTACAGCTGTTGAAGATTCTAGTGTGCTCATTTTTGCATGTATACTCTTTTCAGGGCTTATAATGGTTTTAGCTGGAGCATCTGAATTTGACCCTCAGTATAATAAAGATGCCACAAGCCGACCTGTAGATAACATTCAAATACCGCAGGTTAGTTAATCAAAGATGTCTTGTTTTTATATGTTAGTGTAAAAATGTGTGTTTTGGTAACCTTTCTTTGTTTACCTTGTTTTAGCTCATCAGAGAAATTGGCAGCATCAATTTAAAGAAGAATGAACCTCCCCTTACCTGCCCATACAGTTTGAAATCCAGAGTGCTCTTATTGGCTCACCTGGCCAGAATGAAAGTTCCTGATACACTTGAACAAGGTAGTTCTAGGAACTTTAGTAATTTGATCTTGACCTGGAGCCCCTCAAGTTGTAAGCTGTTTTGGCTTAAACAGATCTATTCCTGGCATGAAGAGAAAGGGAAAAACCTGTGTTTTTTAAAAACATGAGCACAGTGGTAAAATTTCTGTGCCAAGAACAGCAGAATTCTGTTAAATTATGCAAATTAAACCCAGTGCATTTCTTTGCGTGGCATGTTGGAAGAGCAGAATGGAATCCATGTAAACATACAGAATAAATTACGGGATGTTAATGGTTATATTAATAGACAGGCAGCAAATAGAAAAAAAGATGATGTGATGGAGACTGTAGATACGGGCTGTACTGAGACCCTTAGAACTGTTCAGAAGGAGGGGAGGTATTTGGGGTTTCTAAATTTTTATTTGGTTTTAATTTGTAATATATTAGTTATTACTTGTAAGTTGTCTTGAGCCAAGAGAAAAGGCGGGAGAGGGGTAGATAAATATTTTAATAAACAACTCCTGTCTTGCAGATCAGCAGTTTATCCTGAAGAAGTGTCCTGCTTTGCTTCAAGAAATGGTTAATGTAATCTGTCAGCTTATAATAATGGCACGTAGCCGTGAAGGTAAGGAATAAATCATATTATAGGGCCCCTACTAAAATTATTCCTTTGTCTGAGTCCTACAAAACATTCAGAATTAAGTCTTCCAAAGTCTTTCCAGTTGCCACAGAAAGTTACTATGAAAATAAATTGTCCATGGATCCAAACCAGCCAATATTCTGTAAGAAGAAATTTTAAGCCTGCATTTTCTACATGTGTCTCTGGTTCAAAGACTGCGTTCTAGAAAACGGCAAAAGGAATGATACTAAAATCCTTTTGTTATGTCAGATCTATATCTAAACATTTTGAGTAGTGTGTCAAGATGTATTTAAATGGAGCTTAAATTGTGCTCTATTAATATACTTTACATGTAGCGCATGGGAGGCTTTCTTACAGAACAGTATTTTAAAAAATCTTTGCTTTTTATAGCTGTACTTCCATTAAAGTACATAATATTGTATTAATCAGAGAATTAGGTTCTTTTACAAAGCTTTTTCTATACCATTGTGTTTCATTCTAACAATTAGTTTAAACGTCTCTTCTCACTCAGAAAGAGAATTCCGTGCTCCTTCATTGGGTTCCCTAGAAAACTGCATGAAGCTTTCACAGATGACTGTGCAAGGTCTTCAGCAGTTTAAGTCTCCACTTTTGCAACTCCCACATATTGAAGAAGACAATCTCAGACGAGTTTCTAATCATAAAAAGGTAAAATGCTACAGATAATAACGCTTTTCTGAAACTAACTTTAAGCTACTCTACCCACAATTTGGAAGACGTTCTTTCTGGAGCTGCTATTTTTTGTATAACAGCAACAACATTTGATTCATATACTGCCCTTCAGGACAACTTAACACCCACTCAGCAGTTTACAAAGTATATTATTATCCCCACAACAATCACCTGTGAGGTGGGTGGGGCTGAGCGAACTCCTAGAAGCTGTGACTGACCCAGGGTCACCCAGCTGTCTTAAAGGCTACAAGGTGTAGGGTAGTACTGCTGTTATAGGCTGTGTTTCCTTGTATTTCTGCACCTCCTAGATAAGCCAACCATTCCTTTCTGTACAAAGTGGCCCATCAGTAGCCATGCTGCCATCATACCGCCATCACTTTATGCCAGCGGCTGATGCCACTCCGGATGCAGTGAAGGCATAGCAAGGATCCCCAGTCTTATGGATAATACAAGTTTTGGAGTTTTGAGGATAGGAGTAGCTACTAATACAAAATAGCTGCCACAAAGCCAAAAAGCATTGGGAAGTTCAAACCAAGTATTCTCCTATGTCAGAAGATACCATTGCCGTAATAACAATCTGGCATTGCCTAGTAAGTGGGAGCGAGAGGGTGAGAAGCATGCAGAGCTGGTTGCTGGTTCAACTGGTCAGAAGTTAGTGGCCTCCTTGGCTGGAAGTGCACACAGGGACAAGGAGAAAGGTACCCTATTAGTAGCGGCTTCCAAGATGTGTAAAGGGCTGTTTAACTATTGCTTCATGTTCTCTGTAATACTGTGAAAGTTAAAATAATGGGGGAAAATTTTTTTCCCCTTAAAGCGCACAGTCATAGGTGTCCATGGCTGTTGTGGTTTCAGAACATTTTGCTATACTGAGGGAGAGGTGGGAGAAGCTGCAAAAGTGTTAGGGACTCCCTGTGAAATTTATCTACATTGCTTCTTACTTATCATTGTTCATGATTCAGAGGTGCTTATTTGGCAGTGTTTCTTCGAAGTGTTTTGTTCCTTGTTTAAGCAACAATCATCTTTATTTTGAATTGTGTTAACTTGTTTAATATTTAAAACTGATGTATTATTTGCATACCACACTTGTGAACCTTTAAATATCAATAGTACTGTACATAAAATATTGTTCAACTGTAAAATATCCTTGATATTACATAGTGTGGAAAGTATTCTTGGTTTCTTCAGTTAGCTTTGTTTATTCACCAAAATATCCATATCTGGGTTTTCCCCCCTGGTATTTAACACAGTACAAAATCAAAACTATACAAGATTTGGTGAGTTTAAAAGCATCAGATCGTCACAATCTACTGCACTTCCTTGAAGATGAAAAATATGAAGACGTTATGGCTGTCCTGGGAAGTTTTCCCCATATCACCATGGATATAAAACCCCAGGGTAAGAATTTTTTTTTGTAAGTATCTGCTCTCAGAATTTGATCAAAATCCCTCTCTAACAAGTAGAAAGAAGCCTTAACTTGCTCAAAGAATGGGACAGTTTTTACTAATTTTCCCATAATATATGTAGGGGGTACATAAGAATTGCAGGATGGGAGAATAATGTGGAAATCTCATCTCACCCTTCAAAAATTCTCCCTGTAGGATTCTCTAAGCTGATAGGAGTTTGAGCATGTTCTCTCCACCCTCCAAAGACATTCAACCATTTTCAGTGTTCACTCTCATTTGGAGCTTATTTAGACCTCCACATGCTGGTTTGGGGATTCCCCCCCCCCTAGTTTGGTTAATTTAAAAAGTAATATTATTCATACCTAGGGAGTACTTTTGAGACCCTTATATTGTCTTTGAGTGATTCATTTTGTGGTTTTGTCATCTGCATGGGGGCCAGCCAGTTTCCTTTTGAATACAGTGATTTATGCCCTGCTTTTCAGGCAACAGTTATTTCCCAGAGCAACTCACATCATTCAAGGCACTGGCATCTTCTTGCAGGCTTATCATTCAAAAGACATGTCAGAGAAGAGGCGTAGACGGCAATGAGCTTCACAGTGTCAGCAGGAAGTGAGCTCTATATCCATTTGAGGCCAAACCAGCCTTCTTTGCTGGTGTTCTTGAGATGGAGTCCTCCTCTTTTCCACTGCAGACCCCCATTTTATACCACTCCCAGGAGCTACTTTGCGAGTAGCATAGGGAGTTGTTTTGTTGACTGCCTTCTCATTTCCTTGTGGTGTGAAATTACCTTAATTTCTTGTTATGTTGAAAGATTGTTGGATCACCTATGCTGCTAAATTCAGCTTGTGGTCCCAACTTGGACTAATCAGTTGCTACTCAGTAAGTATATTCTCAGCAAAGTCATAGTCGTATCCTTCATAGTTTAGTAACTTGTTGATGTGAGATGCATAATTGAGAAACCAACATCAGTTGGAATTTTCATTTGTTCTCCCACACTACCTCAGTTCTGGATGATGAAGACAGCAACAACATCACAGTAGGATCCTTAGTCACAGTTTTGGTCACTCTAACAAGACAGACAATGGCAGTAAGTATTCCATGTTCTTACCATTTCTTATATGTGCAAACTGTTCTTGGGATTATTTAGTGTCAGGAACTTAGTGAAAGAACCAGATTTTCCATCCAGTTGCATCTTTGAGAAACCAAGAAAGAAACCAACATTCCAAGCATGACCCTTAGATATTTACTGATCATCTGTTTCCATGGCTTTGTACATTCAAACAAAAAAGCCTGTACTATGACAACCAAGCTTCTGTAACTAAAAAAGCAAATTTGCATATGTTACCCAAGGTAACATGATGTAAGTTTGGTTTATGCTAATGACAAGGAGGAACGAAGATGTATGCACTGAATTCCCTGCCCTCATGCCTTGTTACTGGATATCATGGTTAGGATTTCTTCTTGTGTATAGCATGCTTACCAAAGATTGAGCAACAATTGAGAAGTGGCTGAAGAAGTCAAATTGCTATTTTTTTACTGTCCCTTTACGTTGACCCAATGGAGTTTAAATTCCAGTGTGCATTGTAATACGAGGCCTTTCTCAGTGAATAAAGCTTTAATACAATCCTGGCTGAATGGGATTTAGGAATGGGAGTTAGAAATTAAGATACCAATAAAACAAACACCAGCCAGTACTGAGTTAGGATTTCATATATGGTGCCATGTGCGTGCACTATGATGTTTATTTTGCTATGACTGCTGTTTTGGAACCCAGTAGCCAGTGTGCCATTTAGAAATTTGGGTGTTTAATATATGTATTTTAATGCCACTTATCTAGAAATTTCTCAGCTTGTGAGGCTGCTGAAACTTCATTTTTTCTGAAATAAATGTTATTTCAGAAATAATTGCGTGGACAGGAAACTAACAGGCTTTGTCTTTGCTTCTCTGTTTAGGAAGTGTTTGAAAAGGAACAGTCTACCTGCTCAGCTGAAGAGCAGCCTGCAGAAGATGGGGTAAGTCAAGAACTGGTGGTCTTGAGTGTAGATGGGCACGAACAGCAATATGAACAAAAAAAAGCCACGAACAGCTCAATCTGCTGTTCGCGAACAAGCTGTTCGTGACACCCCATTCTAAACGAACAGGTGGTCGTTGCAAGCCTCCTTCGTTGCTGTTCGTCAAGCCAGACAGTCTGGCACCTGCAATCAATTCCCTTGGCAACTTAGGCAGGGATTGTCTGAACTCCTGCTGTTGTCTTGGAAACCCCAATCTAAGCCCAATTTAGCTTGATAGGCAGGCCAAAGACGGGGGGGAGGGGGGCTCCCAGCTCTGGGTTAGTTTGCAGACTGTGAAGGAGAAACAGTTGCTGTTGGCATTTTGATAGAGTGCATTGGAGCTTGAAGTTTCTTTGTGTGTGGTGGGATAGGGATCTACCCCTTGAAGTTCCAGGGCTGCTGCCAGGCTCTGGGCCAAGCTATTATTTATTATTGGTACCTTTCCTGCTGCCTGCTCAGGTAAGGTTTTTGGGAGTGGTGCGGTAGGGATCTTGACCAAACTTAGATGATGGCTGGAGGAGAGCCTGCTGGCCCCCACAAACAGCCAACCATGAACATGTTCGTGAACAGGGCCATGTTTGTGGTTGTTCGTGAGTCCCTGTTTGTGGATGGCAACGAACAACAAACATCATGTTCGGGGTTTTTTTCTGTTCCTGCCCATCGCTAGTCTTGAGTCATGGCCATAACTTGAAGTCATTAGATCTTAACAAAATCATATGGAAACCGACATGTGTAAGAAGACACACTCCTATGCCTGAATAAGGGCATCACTGAACACCATGTCACAGCATTAAGGTCAGCCTCTGAGTTTCCTGGGGAGGTAATCCCTTGTACAGCCATCATTGCTAACAGAAACCAGGGAAGTGCTTCTCTCATTTTCAGCCTACTTTTCATAGTGCTTTGGCTCCTCCTCTATTGGGGTTACTGTCTGTCTCTACCAGCTGGCAAGTCAGCTGTTAGGTCACCTCTTGCCAGGCTCCCAGAATCTTACTTTAAACCATGCCCAAATGGTGCTCAGGGCCCCAGCACAGTTCTTGCAGCTGCCCTTGCTTAGAGATTGGTGGGGCTGCCAATGTCTTCACAGGTTGCTTTGTAAGGTATTGTTGAGATCTTAAGGTTCTAATGTTAACGTTGTTGTCTCTGCAGCAAGGAGATGCCAACAAAGTAAAAAACAAAGGATGGCAGCAAAAGAATAAAGGCACCAAGAAGGCCTCAAAATCAAAGAAAAAGAAGCCTTTGAAGAAAAAACCGGCTCCTGCACCTCTGCATCAAACGAAACAGCAAAAGCAAAAGCAAGCAAATGGGATTGTTGGAAGTGTATGTATCTACTTAAATGGGCTGCAGGGACTGCCATGAGATGTAACAGAAGGTGCCATGCAAAGCTCTGGATAATGACCCTAGGAAAGAATGGTAGAAATTGAGCATACCCACTTTCAAAGTATTACAGAAATTAAAGATCAGCGGTGGAATAGCATGCATCTTGAAACCTGTAAGCTTAATAATTAAATCACTTCAATCATGAAACACAGAAGTTGCCTTTCTCTCCAGGAGTGATAAGACAGGACAGCCTCAGTTGAAAAGGTGGATTGGTTCCTGGGCACACTCACGACTCAAACTGATTTTAAGGAATAGTGAAGTTTCAGCAAACTCCCCCTAGCCCTTTTGTCTGCACTGTAGTAGACAAAATGCTTTCTGTTTCAATTACACTGTTATTATTTAGTAATTTGGCTTCTTTATTTGATTTGCAGATAGAAACTGTCACTTGTGTATGATATTCTGTAAATGCATGCGAGAGACCATCTAATGATTACAGGGATCTGTGAAGCAAAATTTAGCATACCTAAGTTCAATTTCAACTTCAACTATCAGTCTAAGATAATAAGCTCTTGAATTCTGCCATTGCATAAAACTAAAGGGATTGCATGTGGATTTTTCCCCTTTAGGAAGTTGTAAAGGAAGAGGATGATGAAACTTCTGATAAAGGAAGTGAATCTGATGAAGATGACACTAACAGAGACTCTCTAAGTGACAAAGATGATGGAAGCGAAAGAGATTCTGACAGAGAGCCCGATGAGAAACAAAGCAAGGATGATGAAGCTGTACGTGTCACTTTCCATGGCATGTGGGAACTGTACTTTGTCTAGAAAAGAAGTATATAAGCACACTGTTAAGGTGTGGGCTGGAGAAAAAATACCATGTGCAGCATGTGTGCCTTGTATCACTAGGAAATCTTTTCTGTGCCTTCGGTCAATGCACCTATCGGCAGAAGAAGGGGAAGAATGCTGTTTCTCTGTTTCCTGTGAAGAGAGAGTGATATGGAATATAGAGGTGTCATGGTTGTGGTTGGTTAGTGAACGGGCTTGCTGTAAAACTTCCCACATGAAGTCTCTGCTTGTAGCTGTGTTGGCACACTGAGGACTGCATTGTATAGATTTGCATAACTCGGTCATAGAATTAGAATCCCACAGGGCTGGGCATTAGTGCATGCAAATACAAAACATCCTTCTCTTACATTGCTCATTTTGCCACAACTACATTGAGAGAAAATTGATGAATGCCTTCAAATAACTGCAATGAAAATGATTTTGGAAAATACACAGCTTAGTTTGTACAGTAAAAAATGATGCAGTGGGTAGCATAGAGGTGTATAAGGCAGGGCCGGCACGCCCATTGAGGCCAGGCAGGCGGTGGCCTCAGGGCGCAGGGTGCCGGAGGGGGTGCCAGAGGAGGTGCAGGGGGCGGTAGTGTGCGCCACAGAGCTGCAGCCTCCTAGCCCTCCCACCCCACCCTGCTGCCACTGCCACCAGCACACGCCCCTGGCTGGGCGCAGCAGCTGTGGGCAGGCATTTGCAGTGGCGCAGGGCAACCGAGCGGGAGAGCTGGGAGGCCACCCGCGCCCCGTCCCAGCTACCCGCTGCAGCAGTCGGGCCGGCGGCGCGCGCCTCTGATGACATCACATGTGATGTCATCACGCAGGCTGGTGCGCGTGAGTGAGTGCCCAGCCTGCCGGCCAGCCGCAAATACCAGAAACCCTGGTGCCGCTGCTGGTATAAGGGGTACGTTGAGAGCTTTTAATGGCATAGTAGCCTTTATCAGTTTAAGGGAAATGTATCATTCTTTCAGAAGAACTGATTTTCTGCTCCTTGATAGATGCCAACAGTAGTCAGATGAAGGTGGTATTTCTTCAAGCATGTGTGTGTTCCCCTGCTTGTGTTGCCGTGGGATTTAAAAGCATTGAATTCTACTTTTTTATCTGCAGGAGTGGCAAGAATTACAGCAAAGTATACAGAGAAAGGAACGAGCTCTTTTGGAAACGAAATCAAAAATAACGCATCCTGTTTACAGTCTCTACTTTCCTGAGGTCAGCCAATAGATAATTGCCATAATCATAAAACTGATACAATATGTCATGAAATGATTCCATTTGGTTCAGTGATGATATTATTTCTAGATACCAAAATACATTGTTACGCAAATGCATTTTCTTGTATGCTGTCTTTGAAAGGTTAATTCTTTAATAGTTCTTTTTTAAAAAAAAGCTGAACTCACTGCAGTGCAGCTTGCTGGTCGTCCTCCTTATTTGCAAGTAAAGTGTGTCTTTTGTGTATTTCCAGAAATGTGATTCAGGAGACTTTCTAAGTGGGTTCTGCTTGATGGGGAAATTGCATTGCGGTGATCTGCTATAGTTATTGTTGTTCACTCCTTCCAATTTCCCCCTTCTTTCTCATTGCAGCTTGTTTGCCTAGGTTTTGCTGAGACGCTCTCCTCTTTCTATTTACCCTGCTAAATAAGTGCTGTTTCCTCAGAAGTAGGTCTGGGGAGTGCACAGATTGTGGTTTTGACATTTTCCTGTGGAAGCTTGCCCTTGAATTCAAACTCAGCACACATACTGATTTCCTGGCATGCTTATATTTGCCATCCATCTGTTTAAAAGGAACACTGCCCACTCAGCAGGTAGTGTGCCAGCTCTAACCCGATATATACTCTAGATTGCAAATAATGATCAACTTGCATTATAAATTTTTAGACCAGAAACCTTCATCCTCTATGGCAAGCTGTGCCAAATATATGCCCACATGCTTAAATTTGTCTGACATGTGGGATCATGCTATAAATTTCCTTAAGATTGTGCCTAATAATCTCATTAATGTTGGTTTGCCATGAACAGTTTACTCTTCACCCATCTGCCATAGTTGAGTGCAGAAGACATAACTGGCCATTGTGATTAATATTTTAATGACACAACAGCCTTTATTTTTGTAAACAATTACCCTGTTTGGAGAATGTTTGTACCATTTAAGAATGTAAATTAAGATATGTTACCTTTAACAAGACCGGTTTGGTGGGAATTGGAAGCCCAAACCAAGCATAACAAGCCTTAAAATTGGGCTGGAGGAGAAATGACCAGAACAAGAAAAGAAGCAGGGCACATAAGAGCAGTCTGTTACTTACTTATGTTTTTATGCAAATATATGCTAATTAGGCATTTCATTATCTTCATTGACCTCTTGTTGCAAAAAATGGCAAACACTGTATAAATCAGCCACATGAATCTTAATAGTTTGCTGTTTCACTCTAGTAGCAAACATTCTAATGTCTAAACACTTCTTCCCATGTTAGCGTGTACATTAATGCTCATTAGTTTTCTTCTTAAAATGGACTCAATTTCACAAGTATGCATTTTTTAAAGTAATGAAGCTTGCTAAAATGTTCACTATGTTAGCTTCATAGAATGAAGGCTTTAAGATAGTTTTAGACTGCTAGTTGATTTTGTGTGTGCGCATTTTGTTAGTATTACTACGGACGTCGACAGCAAAAGTACAAAATCATGATATTGCTGTTCAAGTGGAACAAAGACCCGTATGGAAAAGGTTGTTTTTCTCAGTGTCAACACCTGTAAGCACAGAATTTGCTTCAATAGGGAGACTTGCTTATCGGTTCAGAGTTGGGTATGGAGTGCCGCCTCAGGCAGAAGTAAAATCTCAATGTTGCCCATCATTTGTGGGGATGTTCTGGACTTGATTGCAGTCTGTACTTCTGGGTGGAACAGGGAGAACTGGTGTGATGATGGGCAGGTGCGTTTGGCTCAAGAAGGGAGCTCAGTAATATATTTCCCAGGGTTGTTTTTCTCACAGATAGAAGATGCTCACAGAGCTTGTTCTATTAGGTTATTGTAATGCAACCTACATGGGTCTTTCCTTTAACATGGAAATTCCAGTTGGTGCAAAATGCCTGGTTACTATTGGGAGCTATTACACCATTCTTCAGACACTCCATTGGTTAGTCCTCTGTCACTGGGTTCAGTATCAGATATCCCTTACAAAGTCCTTCATTGCCCTCATATCTGCAGGACCACCTCTCTTGCTCTCCTTGACTACGCCAACTTTGTTTATATGAACAAATGTTTCTAAAGGTACCAGCCTGCATGTGAGCAAGATTAATAGCTGCCTGTTGTGGCTCCCGCTTTGTGGAATGGCCTGTCTGAGGAGGTCAGGAAGGCTTCCATTTTGTAGAATGCTCAAACCAGAAATGTTTGGAGGGCATTTTAAAAAAGCGATTAGATCTGTAATGAAATGGAACTATCCCGGAAAGCACCTTTATGATGGAATAGGATTGTAGTCTACTACAATGATTACTGTTGGTGGTATCTGCTTTTATTGCATTGTCTTATAGCTTATAATACACTTTCTGTATTGTTTATAATATACCTTGCCTTAGTTTGTTGTTCACAGTGTTCTATAATTCTGTAATCCTAGTCCTATTGCATTGTTCATTTGTTGTCTTATGCTGTCGAATTGCACTGCTTATGTTCTGTTATCTACTTTTAGTCTCAGTGAGAAAGACAGACTATAAAGTTATTTTCTTTCTGATCCTTCCTTTAATTTTTTGTCAAGGCAAAAAATAACTTGGGTCTAGTTATCACAAATGGAACAGGAGGTAGCATACCTATGTTTGAACCATACCAGTTCAGACTGCAGGGAGAAGGCTAAGGTAGAAGAACTCTTCCTGGCACAATTTCCTATATGCAGAGAAGCTTTCTGCATGGAGGGTCATGTGAGAATCTTACCAGCCATCTGGTTCAGCAACTGGTACAGTAAGATATAGCTTTGCCACATCCTCTGTGCTTTGTGAGAACTAGTCCTCAGTAGCTTCATTTTGGAAGAAAAAGTACATGTTACCTGAAGAGCATATTCTTCAACCCCCCTACCTCAGTACTGGATTAGGGACAAAACATCAGGTAGCTTAGTTTCTGATGACCCACAATCTGGAGGCAAAAGAGAGAAGGAAGCTACCAGATGGTGGGGAAATGCAGAGATAAACCTGAAGCTGGTACCTGTAGAGGTATTAAAAAGACCAAGGTGTTTCAGTTAAAATCTTTTCCTTGAAATACTTTTTTTTTTTTAATGGAAGCATTTTTTCTTGAAATCCTGTCCCTAAGCAGCAGTCTTTCCCCATCTTATCAGAACACATTGGGCTTTCTACACCTCTTTGGGAATAAATTTATTTGGTACAAATTGGAGGCTCATTTTCCTTTGGGCTTACTCCTGCCTAGAGGTCACCCCTTTGATTCCCTGGCCGCTGTGGCTATGCAGTATGTGATGGAGGCAAGAATACTGCCTTGTACGTCTCTCTGTACAGCAGCCCATTCCAACTAGACCACTTTGAGTGCCCGTTGAGATGCACGATTCAAGAGTTACAAAACTGCAAATCCAGCCTGCCTGGCAATGCACCAACAAGTACTTCTAGCTTTCCCTAATTTTCATTTGTTCCTCCTTTTTCAACAGGAAAAACAAGAATGGTGGTGGCTGTATATTGCAGATAGGAAAGAACAAACGTTAATATCTATGCCATATCATGTATGTACACTAAAAGACCAAGAAGAGGTAAAGTATCTTGTTAATTTCCTATGTTCATTTAAGTAATTCTCAAGGGATTAAAAAGATTATGCTCTGGGCTAGAGTGGTGTGTTCTGTACTGAGCCCGGTAGATAACTTTAGTAATAACACTGACAGGTTCAAAACATGTGTTGTATGAGTTCTGATTTATAAGCCACTTTAACTTTTCTAGCCAGGGTGAAGAATTTTTCACCTTGCTGGTAAAGTTAGGCCAGAAACTTATTGTTGCAGTTAAACTTTGATTGCTTGGACTGTCATCTAAATGAAAACCTCCTTTGCCATTGGAAAACATACACTTATTCAAAGTGTTTGAAGGCCAGGTGTGGCCTGTGATTCTTAGACTAGGTTCTTGAAAACAATCATTTAATAAAGAAGATCTTGAGTTGGCATGGGCAAGAAATGTTAATGGGCTGAGAAGTTTATATTAAGGGAAACCAGGAAAAAAATCTTAAAGGCAAACATCTGGCACAATAATCCACAATATTGGGCATCATAACAATTCTGGGAGGTAGGCCATGATTACTCACATTTACAGATGGATGACAGCGACAGAGAACAAGCTGCCCTAGTACTAGATACTGAACGCTCCAGATTCACCTTTGCCTTCAGTATACTTATTTCCAAACTGCATGTATATACAAACGTGAGCTATTCTGTCACACAATAATAAAAGGTGAAATTACTTTTAAATATTGCATATTTACTGTGTGTATTTACTCTGAAGTAAAAGTGGATAGGCCTGGAAAAGACTGCTCCTTAAGAACTGGACAAAGCACATTACTCACTGAATCTGTAAATATACAAGAAACAAACAAAAAAAACCTGGTTTCCTTTAGACTTGGGTGTTCCTTTACAAAAGAAACAGAAGCAGTTTTATAGCTCTTTTGTAAATGCCATGAATATTTTTTTTAAATAGGTAGAACTAAAGTTTCCTGCACCTGGCAAACCTGGAAATTACCAATATACAGTCTATCTGAGATCAGATTCCTATATGGGTTTGGACCAGATTAAACCATTGAAGGTAGCCTTTCTAACATTTATGGGATATCTTTGTTATGCTGTTTTGTTTGCTCCAAGTTAATCTCCTCAATTAAAGGGGACTGTTGCTTTGTAGAACTGAATTGCATACAGTGCTGTGTAATGTTTCCACACATGATTTAGTGATTAATGCTGGATTTTCCATGTGTTCAAAGTCTGTTTACTATTTTAATAACCTGTTTTGTCTCACCCTCAAGTGGACCAACAGTCTAAATTCTTATTAATAGTTATCGAATAAGCACAAGTATTAACAATGTAAAGCCAGAAGAAAACAGACATCAAAATATTTGTCTTACACTTTCCTCCTATATGTTGGCAAAGTGCTGTGTAACATCTCATCACGGATTTGTTTCAAAGCTTTGTGGCAACCTGGAGAAGGTTTTGCTTCTGCCCACCACTGACACCCATATTATTGTAGAAGGGGCTTGGATACTGACCTGTACCCATCCTCTTGTCCATGACTGCTGAGTTTACTCAGGAGCCTTTGTTGAGGGACTTTGTCAGATAGCTTTGTGGAAGTCCAAGTATATAATGCTAATTAACTCTCCCATATACATCCTTCTCTTCTACTTACGGTCCTGTGGGCTCCAGCCTGCCTCTTTGCATTAAGGATGTATCATATATACAGAACCATTTCAGTCTTATTTGTACTGATGTTGACTAGAAATATAGAAATAACTTCTAGTTCTCAGTAGTAGTCTGTTGTGGTATTTAATAGTACAATCAGGGCTTTTTTTCTGCCGGAATGCCCTGGAACGGCGTTCCGGCAGTTCTGCAAAAAGATCACGTGGGTGCTGGCCCCGCCCACCTCATTCCTTCCTCCCAGCATTCCACTCTGTTCAGCAGCAATACTGAGCTTTTGTGAGTGAGTGACTCCTCTCCTGTATTTTTTTTTAAAAAGTAGCAGGCCCTGAGGCCCAGCTTAACTAGGAGGAGCTTTCTCCAAGCCAGGTGGTGAGTCAACCTTCCCTGATTGTTCCCTGTTCCCTGCATGCCCTCCCCAAGGTGGCCTTGGCCCAGACACAGAGGAAGGGGTAGCTAGAGAAGGGGGAGACTGCAGGGGGCCAGCTGGGGTGTTTGGAGGCAGCGGTGACAGCACCTGCCACGGCAAGCAGGCACCCATGCGGGTCTGCTCTGTGCCCGGTGTGGGACAAGTGCTGGAGGCTGGAGAAGGCCGTGGGCAACCGGCCATGCTTGCTGGCGGCAGCAGTGGTCGCTGCCACAAGCAAGCACCCTCGCTGGTCTCCTCCATGCCTGGCACTCAGGCCCAGTGCTGGAGGCTGGAGGAGGCCCTGCCAGCCGCAGTGCTTGCTGTCTGGAGCAGTGGCCGTTGTCGCAAGCAAGCACCCGCGCGGTTCTCCTTCGTGCCCAACGCTCGGGCCCAGTGCTGGAGGCTGGAGAAGACCCTGTGCGACCAGCCGCAGGGCTTGCCGGCTAGAGCGGTGGCTGCTGTCGCAAGCAAGAACCTGCTCGGGTCTCCTCCGTGCCTGGTGCTCGGGCCCAGTGCTGGAAGCTGGAGGAGGCCCTGTGCGACTGGCCACAGCGCTTGCCGGCTAGAGCGGTGGCTGCCATCGCAAGCAAGCACCCGCGCGGGTCTCCTCCATGCCCGGCACTTGGGCCTAGCGCTGGAAGCTGGAGGAGGCCCTGTGCAACTGGCCGCAGGGCTTGCCGGCTAGAGCGGTGGCCGCTGTCGCAAGCAAGCACCTGCACGGGTCTCCTCCATGCCTGGCGCTCAGGGCTAGTGCTGGAGGCTGGAGGAGGCCCTGTGCGACCGGCCGCAGTGCTTGTGGCTGCAACGGTGGCCGCCGTCGCAAGCAAGCACCTGCGTGGGTCTCCTCTGTGCCCAGCGCTGGAGGCTGGAGAAGCCCTAGCTTGGGATTTAAGAGGATGAGATAGCTCGGTCAAGGGGCGATGGTATGTTATGTTCAAGGAATAGCATCATTCTTGAATGATCGTAGATACCTACGGTGAAGAAGAAATGTGTATGGGATATAATACAAATGCAGATCACTTTGCCAACAACCAGCTCTCTAGGTCTAATAGAATTAAAATGAGCTGAAAGAAAAAGCACCAGCTGGTTATCTAGACCAACTGAGGCTTAATCTGCCTACCTGGATTTTAACATCAGGCATATGTGGGTCTGGAAGTGGGCCTTGCCCTGTGTGAGCACTGAGAGAGAGTGAGTGAAAATATTTCACACATGCTTACTTTCATGACCATGTAATGCCCCGGTGTGTCTATGTGGTCAGTGCCTTGTCTCACTTTCTTATTCTGCACTGCCCAGCTTTTGAGTTCTCTGCTGTGGATTCACTGATCGTCTTTGAGACTTATCTCAGATCTTGCATTCTATATCTAGTTTTTAGAACCTCTTCTAAGTATTTATTTAATGCCACCTTCGTATGTGTGGTGGGTGTCTACCAGGTGGGTGCCAGGGACTTGACATGACATCTGAGGCTTAGCTCTACTGCTTCAGTTATCTTCCTGTTGTTGTTGTTGTAGTAGTATTTATATCCTACCCTCCCTGCAAATGGGCTCAAGTCGGTCATGCCCTTTTGCTTCTTGATTTCTCCTGGAGAGGAAGTTGAGGTCTGAACTGTGTTAGAAAGCTCTGTGGCCTAGTAAGTGCACAAGGTGGCTGCTTAGATAGGATTGTCTCCTTTTAATTGACTAGTGCAATTGTAAGCAGAGTTAATGCTGTCTAAGACCATTGAAGGGACCTCTCCCCTTTCTGTAAGCACTGTCAAGTATTTACTCTAAAGGCCAGAGGAGATACAACCAACTGCCTCAAGGCCATGTTATGGTAGAGACAGAGCCCTTAGAAGTGCCCCAGGTCTGGCAGTAAAGTTATGTGTTCCAGCAGATCACCTACCTAGTCCAATTCAGACTGTTTGAGAATCAATCCGATTTGACTTGGGGGATAGAAACTGGAGAGGGAAAGGTTTGGGAAGGAGAGGTACTTCACTGGGGTATAATACCATAGAGTCCTCCCTCCAAAGCAGCCATTTTCTCCAGAGAAACTGAACTGTGTGGCCTGGAGATCAGTTGTAATTCCAGGAGATCTCCAGGCATCACCTGGAGGCTGGCAACCCTAAATTGCATGGTCTTCAGAAAATGGGAGACAGCAAATACATGTCGGTTGATTTGTGCAATGCAACCATATCTTCTAGGAGGGCCCTAGGAATATATATCTGAGGGCACTCTGGAGGGAGATAACCCCCCCCCATGTCATTTAATGTAATCTGGAAAGCTTCTTATTTTTACTTTGGCTGGATGAGTGTCAGAGCTGGAGGCTGTACCTGCTGTATTCTGGAGTGGCTTTTGCCTCTGCAAGACTTCACTACATGTGGCAGTGAAGAGGAAGTGACGTCACTTCTGGGAAGAGGCGGCACTTCTGGAAGTGATGCCACTTCCCGGAAGTGATGTCACTGTGTGTTTCCAGCGGCATGCATGCTTTGTGCACGCACATGAGGAAATGCAGAGTTCCACCACCTCTTTTCCAAGAAAAAAAGCCCTGAGTACAATCCATAAACCAATTACATGAGCTATGTTTCATTGACCTGCTGCTGGAAGAGCCACTTTAAAAACCACAGTGATCAGTAATAAGAGGACTGGATTGTTAGTGAGCCATGCCTAATGCTATGTTTTCCTCTTGCAATTGTTGTTTATACAGAATACATTATGATAAAGTACTTAACAGTGCATCTTCACAATCCTATCTTGTGTAAAAATTGGTCTTTTGAAAATAATAAGTCTCTGTGTGTTCTTCCTTCATTCTTTTGGGGGAAATCACCCTAAACTCTGTTTACAGTTGGAAGTTCATGAAGCAAAACCAGTGCCAGAGAATCATCCACAGTGGGAGACAGCAATAGAGGGAGATGAAGACCAGGAAGACAGTGAGGGCTTTGAAGACAGTTTTGAGGAAGAGGAGGAAGAGGAGGATGAAGATGACTAAACAGTACTATGAACTAACTACGTTACTTGGGACATCTCTGCAAACTGGCCTGGGATTGAATAAACAAAAACAAAGCAGGAGTACTGAGAAAGTGGATTTTTTAGTTTCTCTTTACCAATTATGAGTGCTTTATGTAACTTCCCAGTGGAAGTCTGTCGGTCATTTGACATAACCTGGAAGATGCTTATGACTCTCTACAGCCTCAAAGTGCAGGACAGTGCATTTATTTCAAATGAAAAAATAAAAGTTTTTTATTCTAAATGTCCAAAAGTGTGGGCTATGTTGTCTGATCAACTTTTGGTCCAATATATTAAGAGGTACTATTATTACATAGAAGCAGTCTTTAAATCAACTTTTCACACTAGAAGAAATTTTATTTTAGAAATTGTTTAAAGTCTCCATTTGCATTTAACAACCCCTCAAGTTTTTGTCTTGGTAAAATCCAAGAGGTCTTTTGCAGTGCTACATGAACATTACTGAAGCTGATATTATTCATGGCTTTAAGCTGTGTTTTGCTCACTTTGGATATAAGAAACTGGCATTCTGCCCTTTGTAGGGTACATTCCATGTCACGAGGGCTGCTTTTTAAGGTCTTTACCTACCTTATGGATTTCTGGGGTGGGGTGTGGAGTGGAGGGCCCTGCCAGGATTCTTGTGCAGATTATAAGTATTTCTTGAATAAGAAACCTCTTACTGATTACTTAAAAACATGTTTAAGCATCTAATATGGGCAAATCATACAGAATTTATTTCTTTGGATAAAGCTGTATGTATAAAATGAACCATGGGACCATGTTACATACATGTACAGCAGTGGCTTTTGTAAAAGATAGCTTTTGTAAAAGGTAAAAGCTGAAATTTTGTCTTTTAATCTACTTTACCCTTTCACAAGCCTTTAAATCAGACACACACAGACATGCTGGTATGTTTTTTGTATTTATTGAATAATTCAAAATAAACTAGACTAAAATTGATAGAACTTTGCATTGTAAAAGTGCATTTTTCCTCTATATCGAGGGCTGAACAGGGATATTAGCATGGAGAGACAGGCTTGATTCCCAACAATTGCTTTTGATTTTTAGGTGTATAGCTGGGGTATTCTGTGAAGGATAAGCAAGATCTTTCAGTAAAATCCATTTTTTTCTCCCCACATGTAAAGGTAATGACTTTATTGATGTGGTTGGAAGCTACAGAAATACATTCAATGTCAATCATGTAGTAAGACCTCTGTCTCTAAGTGTTGAGGAACTACAAGGCTGAAATACGTTGTGACAAATACTTTTGCAGTACAGAAAAATGTTCATATAATGGAACACGCCCCAAAGTCAAAAGACCTGCTCGCTAATTTGTGACCTTGTTTATTAAATAGAGGATTGTCACTTTAAATGCAAACTTTCATTGATATTTCTTTGTAATTGCAATAGTTGCAAATAAAATTTGGAAAATGCCCTAATTGTGAAAATGGCTTCATTTAAAATGCTCCTTTATTAAGATGCTTGAACTATAAATTTAAGTGGGTTCAGTCTAGAAGAGATTCCTAATTCGTTGCATAATGCTTCCAAGGTACCTAGAATAGAATGAAACTTCCATGTATCTTGCTTTTAAAAACAACAACAAAAAGAGGTTGAGGGTACTAAAACAGCTTGGGGGAAGCAAGTGAACCAATCCTTCATTTCAGGTTAAATAAGCAAACAGAAGTTTGGATTCTAAGAACCATGAAGAGGAGTTCTTGTCATAGAATGGATCTTCCTGCCTCCCCTATTTTCTGCAGCCACCAATGATCTGAAAAACTACTCCTGAGAGGTGGGGAACTTTCAGATTGATGTAGGATGTAGAAGGGGAATGAGGTTTGTGGTGGACATTCACAGAAGTGTGAGCTCTCCTTCCACAGATTGAAATGCTTTCTACTTAGACAAGGACACCTTTTCAAACCAAAGTTTCCAGGTGGTTTGCCATACAAGGTGTTTATACAACTGGAACTTGTTTAGTAAGACCACTTTACAGATAAGTGCAGACCTGTCCTGGCTATCTGGAAGGTGAGCCTGATTGATAAGTGTTTTCAAACATCTGTTTGTCATATTTGTACTGCTATGCGTACAGTTGCAAAAATGTTAGGTGTACTAACAAAGGTAACACATGAAGAGGATCTATGCTAACCTACAACAGTTTTTAAAATGGTTTCCTGTTTCTAGTTTTATGCAAGGTTCACATTAAACAAACGTGAAAGAGGGTTATCAGAAATATCTTGGCTTGGATTTCAACCATATATAACATCAGGTGGCTACTACTATGGCCTGGTTTTCTCCCTATCTCTTCTCTCTTGCCTTAATGGCCAAGGCAGGGCTCTTATTCTCTCCCCATATTCAACTTTGGCAGACTTCTCTCTAACATGCATTTTAGGATAACAGAATGTCTGCTCATCCAAGCATGGTTTGTATTCAAAGTATTTGGTAGGTACAGTGGTGAATGGGTTATTGGCTGATAATTCAAAAGGAGCAGTGAAGTCTAGTAAAAAAAAAATTATTGCAGTTCCTCGTTTTCCAGCAGAGGAGGCAAGTGCACAAGGAAGAAAAACATTTGCTCAAGAGATGGTGTAGTGCTTTTTAAAAAAAAGTTCTCAGCTCTCCCTTCAAAAGGACAAAATAGTGGATGTAAAAGTTCTTTCAACACTGAGTGCAATATGTTGGTTAGTACGGCAGCAGGTTAATTTATATCCTGTTAAGCTTGATCAGGTTTTTGGAATAACTTTAAATCTAAACATGTATTCTAAACTTTACGGTGATATAGGCTAGACTAATGCAGTCAGTTTTCGTGAAATATTTTGGAAAGAACCCTGCATTAAATAGTAATGACTGCAGTGCTCTGTAGTGGTATAGCATTGTTAGAGATAACTAGAAGGTATATGTCAGGGGAGGCTGGCAGTCATACAGCCACATCTGAACACTGGTAGCCTGCTGTACACATAGTTTGCATGTTTTCAAACTATCTCACCGAAGGCTCAAAAACTGCCGTGTTATATATGAAAACTGAGTTACTGGAATTCAGTGTCTTTCGTGGAAGTCTTGAGAAAATACTGATGACTACCCCTTCATCAGTCCTGTACACCATGACCCAATGGCAACTCAACCAATGCCTCAGGCCAATAGCAAATCAGACCTTGACTTCTGTAGTAGCTCAGCTAATGGCCATAGCGGTCTGAAAAATTGAAGGCTGTGTACGCTTCAGGTTTTGTCCTTTTCCTTTGACTTCTGATAAATTGGAAAACCTACTAATTTCCTGCAAGAACGCTGTTTTGATGCTGTATCTTTCACCTCAGGAACTATGTTAATATGAGACCCATGCACTGAGTTTCAGTTTATTGTTATGACTGAGATGTTGAAGGAACAAATGTTTCCAGGGATAGACTACTACAGACTGCAGCTGCAAGATCACATAATCAAATGAATCTTTACAAAGAGGCAGGGATAATAGATCTGGGCAGAATTAAATGATACTCTACTGTTGTTTACCTGTGCTGTGACAGTCAGATGTAAGTAAAAGTCACTTTACTGTAGTATAATGGATTTGATTTGAGGCAGAGTTGCTTTGCTTGTTGACAGGCCTGTGTAGGGAATTACCACTTTAAAGCCAGCTTCTCCCCTGCTGCGCTGTTTCAAAGTAAAATCCATCACCTCAAATACAAACTCCTTTTAATGTGAACTAATCTGCTGCCATACTAACCAGGTTTCTGCTGTTCAGTTAAATGTTTAAGTGACTGGATTTAATTTAATTACTCCTACTTGGTGGTTGAGCTGTTTGCAACAATGAGGTTTAATATGAAATAATTTTATATAATTAGCATCAGAGGGTTCAGAGCTGGTATTAGGAAGCATCTCTGTCAAACTGTATGCACTGGCTCTAGCTATAATTTATTCTTTTAAAATGTGTGAAAGAAGTGCTTTGTCTCTTGCACTAGCTGTAGAATCCTTGCTTACCCCTAGTTATATACTGATGGTAATACTGAATGTCAATGCCATACCTATTAACACATTTAAAGGGAATCATTCTTTATCCTTCAAAGTGTGAGTGAAACAAAGAATGCACCACACAACATTTCAGCATTCAAGGAAACTTTTCTCTGGCTTTGATAGGAATGCACTGGGCTCTTTGTAAAATGTAAAGACATTTTTGTGTTAACATATCTCCTACATCATTGAGAACAGTATGCAGTAAAATTCTCTTTTGTTTCATTGGTCTGGTGTGTAAACAGACCATTGGATATTTACTATGAAGAGTCCTTCATAGGAACAAAGTCTTTCCACTTCCTCTCCTTGGTGGGAGTCACCCATCTCCTCTGTTCTGGTGACTCCAAAACAGTTAACAGCGTCAGGACTTCGTGAGGGACAAAATGGCCTCCTTTCCTCAGGAGAAGGACCCTTTATGGTAAATATCCAATGGTCTGTTCTCTCTCTAAGGCGGAGGACATCTTGGTGGGAGCTCCCAAAGCAGTGTCCCATTTTCTGGGTGAGTCATCGTCCTCTGGTTGTAAAATATATTGTAACACTCTACTGCCAAACGTTGCATCAGCTGAGTTGTAGATGTTCATGTTGTTGTGCCTTACAAATACGGATATTGACAACCAGGTGGCTGCCTTGCAAGCCTCCAACTGTAGCATGTCTGGTGAAGACCGCATTGGTTGTGGCACTTCGAACTGAATGCGTGGTAATCCTAACTGGTATGTCTATTTTTTAACTTTGTAAGTTTTGATAATGCAAGCTTTAAGGGTATTGCCAATGGTTGATTTTGATATCCTCATTCCTTTATTTGGTTGATAGATGGAATGAATACGGAATCATTTTTCCTAGTATGTTCTGTTCTACAGACAAAGGTTTTTTAGTGTACATCTTAAATCTAATGTATGCCACAAACTTTCCTTAGGATGAAAGGGATTCGGGCAAAATGATGGAAGTCAGATTTCCTGCGATCTATGGAAGGGTTAATTCACCTTTGATTTAAAGGTAGGGTCTGTTCCCATGACTACTTTGAACTTATGGAAAATGCGCAACTCAGGATTGAAGGACAGCACACCTAATTCCGATACCCTCTTTGCTGATGTGACTGCAATAAGTAACTGTTTTCATCTTCAGCCACTTAAGAGGGATTTCTTTAATAGGTTCAAAGGGATGTCTGATGATGGCCAATAGCAAGATGTGTAATTTCCATGTTGGACATCTGTATGTTTGTGGTGGATCTTTTAGGGTAAGTACCCTTGAGAAAGTGACATTAACACATATGTCTGGATAGATTTAGTCCCTGGAATTGTGGTAACATCATCATCAGAGCTGCCACCTGTTGTCCTAGTGAAGAAGACTTAAATTCACTAATGTTGGCCATCTTGCAGAAAAAATAGAATAGATTTGGTCTTGGGTTTCAAGGGGTCGAAATCTTTTCTTCTGCTCCACCTGACCAAGGCCTTCTATGATGGGTTGTATATTCTGTTAGTAGAATGTTTTCTGGAAGCTAGTAAGCTGTCAGTCACCTCCCCAGAATGGCCTAGTCATAAGTTGCTCCACTCAATCTCCAGGCAGTTAAATGTAGCCACTCTGGATGTTGATGACAAACTCTGTCTTGTTAAAGCTTGTCTGGAGATACTGGAAAGGTTAGGGGTGGATGTATTGACAGCTGCTGAAGGGTGGAAAAACCATGGACATCAAGGCAAATACGGTGCTACTACTATGTCTGCCTTCTTTGATTTTCCTGATCAATTTTGGAAGAACTGGGATGGGAGATAGGAGAACAGAAGATCACTTGGCTATTGAGATGTCAAGGCATCAGTTACTTCATCCTTGGGATGGTAATATCTGGTGAAGTATCTGTTCACTTGATGGTTGATTCGTAACATGAATAGATCCACCAGGGGAAGACCAAGGTGTATTGTGATTAGCTCAAACAGATCTTTCTTCAGCAACCATTCCCCCTCCTGAATCGTCTGCTGAGCCAATCCACCTAGATATTCATCAATCCCCTGATATGTTATGCCTTGATGGATGCCAGGTTCTTCTCTGTCCATGCTAGGATCTTGATTGCCTTCTTGTGTAATGCTGAAGATCTGGATCCTCCTTGTTTGTTGAGGTAAGTTTTGGCTGACATGTTGTCTGTTCTGATTAGGACATGTTGGTCTAGTATTCATGGGATGAAGTGTAGTAGGGCTAGATAATTGCCCAAGGTTCCAGTAGATTGATGAGAACGCTTGTCTTGCTTTTTAACCATCTTGTTCATAATCTGTAGTTGAAAATGTCTCAGCAGTTGCCATAGGGGTCTTGTATACAGTCAACCCCACTGGATGGTGTCAATGCTTGAAATCAGCAGGCCCATCAGTTTCATGAGTGTCATCATGAAGACTGGCCTTTATGACTGATTTTCTTCATTTTCTTTGCCTTTGTTTTAGTTAGAAAGAGGCAATTTGCACATTGTGTCTAATATGATGTTCTAATCTCTGTTTGGGTTGTAAGGAACTTTTCCTGAAATTTGATCAGGAAACCGTAAGCCTGTAGACCTCAGATTGTTGTTTCTCTCTCTTGGTGCAACTTTGTCTGGGAGCTTGACCTGATTAACAAGTCATCTAGACAAGGGTGTATGTGATTACCTTGTTACCTTAGTTTTATGACTGGGTTGAGCAAGACCTTCATTAAGACCCTCAGAGCCATGGAGAGGCTGAATGGAAGTGCTCTGAACTATAGATAGAGCTGCCCTACGCAGAAAATAGAGGAATCTTCTGTGTCCAAAAAAAAATCGGAATGCAGAGATATGCCTCTATTAGATCTAATGAGATAAGGTACTCTCTAGAAGTAAGAATTCTGAGATGGATCTCAGCATCTCCATTATGTAGTGCCTCAGTTTGATGATCTCGGCATTTCCATTCTGAAGTGCCTCAGTTTGATGAACATGTTGAGATACTTCGAGTCTAGTATTGCTGCCTGTTCTCTCTCTCTCTCTCTCTCTCTCTCTCTCTCTCTCTCTGCAGGAGAGACTGGTTCTATGGCCCGAATTTGAGAAGAAGTTGGATAGCGGCATAGGATCAGTGAAGTTTCCTGAGTCCTTGCGAATGGAGGATACAAGATAACATTCTGGTGGGGGGGGGGTCTGATGAATTCTATGGAGGCTTGTATAGAAGAGACTCAATTTGATCTTAGGTTGTCCTTGATGAATCTCAGTAACACTCTTTGAGACAAAAAGGAGTAATTCCCAAAGGGAATGGTGCAAGTCAGTGTCTTGGGCATCACTTTTTTCTTCTCCCTAGTTTCAATAATGATCTTATTAAGAATGTCCTTGTATAGACTTTTACTTTGAAAATGGAGAGGCTGGAAGTCAGCTTGCCAGGCTCAGAACCATAAAAGTCTCTTGGTGGCTGCTGAAGATGCCATAGCCCTGACACAAAGATCAGAGAACCTAATGTTGCAACTGCTGTGAATGAATTGGTTTTGGGAACTGTATTAGGCAATGGTTGTTGGTTGAGATGAGGTGAAGAGATTGATGGCCTTGATGGCCACTGAAATGGCTTCATGAACTTTTCTTAGGGTGAAGTTGGCCCTTTGTCTAGGCTGTCCTTGGTCATGCCCTCACCATCTTCTGACAGCAGTTCAGATGGTTGTAATGCTGCTACTGGAGCATCAACTAGTGGGGCCTGGAAAAACTGATTAGTAAATTATGGTAAATCATATGGTTTCTTAATAAAGATTGGAAATCGCCTGTTGGTCATAGGTTTTGCTCATTCTGCCTTTAATTGCTTCTCAAAAATATCAGGGAAGACCCTCTTCACTGTGCTCGACCTAGGGATGAACTGTTTGTTTCCCTTGGGTCTGCCCTTGGGTCCGGAGGTGGATGTATCTATTTGTTTTTCTGGTGGATTCTCCTAAAGATCCAAGGCTGCCATGGTCTTGGGCAGGAGAAACTGGTAGACGTCTGATTTAAAGACTCTTAGGGATTGTTCTGGGATTTCTATCTCACCCTCTTCCTCATCTAGGATGTTGTATATCATAATATATTGTATATTATGTGTGGGTAAAGTGCTGTCAAGTTGCAACTGACTTATGGTGACCCTTGCTGGGGCTTTCAATGCAAGCGGGAATCGGAGGTGGTTTGCCACTACTTTCATTCACAGAGTCTTCCTTGGTGGAATCCCATCCAAGTGCTGACCCTGTTTAGCTTCCAAGATCTGACAGGAACAGGCTATATCCAGGGCCGGCGCGCCCATGGAGGCCAGGTAGGCGGTGGCCTCGGGCGCGCGGCCACTGGAGGGGCGCTGGAGGGGGTGTTGGGGGCGGAGGCACGCGCAGCAAAGCTGGCGTGACTGGGCTGCAGCTACTGCTGCAGCCAGCCCGTTGCCGCCGCCGCCGCCGCCACTCACCTCAGCTGGGCGCAGCCTCCGTGCGCCGCTCGAGCAGCGGCTCGCGGCTTCTGCGCCCAGCTGGGGCGCACGGTGGCGGTGGTGGCATGGAGCTGGCTGGATGGCTGCAGCAGCAGCTGCAGCCAGCCACGGCAGCTCTGCAGCGCGCTCCTCTGCCCCCACACGCCCCAGCCAGTCGCAGAAGCCGCGAGCCGCTGCTGGGGCATCGCGCCAAGCAGCCTCCGTGCGGCACCCGCCCCAGCAGCAGCTCGGGGCTTCTGCACAGGGCCGGCGCGCTGCCGCCACCACACGCCCCAGCCGGGCGCAGCCTCTGCGCACCGCCCCAGCAGCGGCTCGCAGCTTGTGCACCCGGCTGGGGTGCGCGGGTGGCGGCGGAAGGACGGGGCTGGCTGGCTGCAGCAGCAGCTGCAGCCAGCCACGCCAGCTCCGCTGCGCGCTCCTCCGCCCCAGCCGAGCGCAGAAGCCGTGAGCTGCTGCTGGGGCGGCGCACGGAGCAGCCTCCGCGCGCTGCTCCAGCAGCAGCTCGCAGCTTCTGCACTCGGCAGTCCTCCGTGCGCCGCCCAGCCCCGCTGCGGCACGTGATGACGTCTGCGATGACATCATCACGCAGGCCGTGGCGGGCGCGCACATGCACGCCGCCGCGGGCGCCAAAACCTCTGGCACCGGCCCTGGCTATATCACACCATCTTCCCTCTTGACATTCACTATCTGCATAAAATTCTGTTTCCCATTGAGAGTTATCTCTCTATTTTTCTGGTATAGGTGTCCTTTCTATCTGCCTTAGTGGGTCAGCTAGATTTCCTTGTATAAAATTGCCCCTTCTATGTTTCTCTGTTTGGGAGGGGAAGAACAGGAAGATGAACTAGAGGGAGGTCTTTCTCTTCCCTCAGCACTCTGACAAAAATTGTCAAACTCTTCCATCACAATTTGTCTAATCAAATTTAGGAAATTCAGAGATCCCAATTCCAATGTATTACTCATGGTTAGACCTTTGCTGTCAATGTTGGGTCCTGGAGCTGTTGCTATTTACAGTCTGCAAAATGGCTTGACTGGCTCTCTCTGGGTCTTATTGATTGGTGGATGTGGGAAACCACTCTGTAGCCACTTCCCGGTTGGTTGGCAAGAATACCCAAGTTGGTAGGGCCAGAAATGGCTGCCATAGTGTCCTTGGATAGGGAACTAAAAGTAGCTTCAACCAAGAGGATAGTGCCACTTTTTGGTACACCTTTGAGCCTCTGGTCCTTTCGTGCTGTGAACAGCAGCTACTGCAGTCTCTGCATGATCTGTGTTGATTGCACTGGTGGTGTTACCGGGAATGGTGGTAAGGGAGGCTTCTAACTCCCTTTTGGAGAGGAAGCCGTTGCTGCCCTCACAGTTTTCCATTTTAGAGCGGTCGGAAAACATGCTCTGTTATGCTGTCAGATTTGGAGAACATGGCTGCTGCAGCTGATAGAAACTCCTGACTGAAGAATTCATTCCCTGAAGTATATTCATGTAGATACATGAAATAGAATAGATTAGAGAAGGAATTAGAAGGATTTGAAGAAAGGCATAAGAATAGCAATCTGAAATTAGAAGTAACTTGAAAAGAAGGAAAGAAAAAACTAATAGGTGAGACAGCGCCTATTCTAAACTGCTCTCCCTATTGAGGCAGGAAAAGAACTGAGGAGATGGGTGACTCCCACCAAGGAGACAGAAAATGAAAAGACTTAGTCCCTGCCTCCTTGATTGGCAGGTGGGAATCACCCACCAAGATGTCCTGCACCTCAGAGGGAGAACGTATATTCATCACTTGCTGCAATCATGCCTGGGCCATCTCCAGTAAAAAACTGCAAAGAGAACTTTCCTATTTTCTCATGTCACCTTTCATTAACTTAAAAAATTTCTTGTACCAGAATGATTAAAGATACTGTAATGTTGTGGACTGTTAAGGGTCATTTAACAGTTTACTGACATTGGCCATTTCCACACACGCTGAATAATGCACTTTCAATGCACTTTCGCAATCCTTTAGAAGTGGATTTTTTGTTACACACATGGAAAATCAGTTTCAAATGTTCACTAAAGAGTATTGAAAGTGGATTGTCCAACGTGTGTGGAAACAGCCATTCTGTTGTCCAAGGTTCCATTAAAAATGGAAACAAGAAGAATGCATAGTAACTCAAAGAATAGGCATTTTAGAAACTCAAACAATTTATGTGTACTTCCCAATTTAGATGTGAACACTGAGATATGGACATTGATTTGAATCAAAGCTAAAGTGGCTTCACCCAAATGTATCAGACCCTAGGAATATACTCTCAATTAAAGTGCTGATATGGTTGTTTCAAGTGACTTATATAGCTGTCAGGGAGATTCTGCATTTCAATACACATACAGTGAGGGAAGCATGTGGTAGTGGAGAGTGGATCCTTGGCCCAGATTATAAACCTAGAACTTTCACCCTGACTGAATCGGAACCCTTATGGGCACAGGAGTGCTCCCAGGGTGGCCACGCCTGCATGATGACATCACTTCCCAGAAGTGACATCATCACGCAGTCCCGGGAACGCATGAATTGAGAGGCACACCACCTCCTAGTGGGAGTTACCCTGGGTGGCAGTTCCCCCACCTCTTTCTTCAGAAAAAAAGCCCTGGTACTAGATCAGCAAGATTCTAGTTAGTAGCACCTTAGCAATCAACAAGAATTTCAGGGATAATCTAACAAAGGAAGCTTTGACTTGAAAGCTTATACTCTGAAAATCGTTTTGGTCTTTAAAGTATGACTGTACTTGAATCTTGCAGTTCTACATACAGCAAAATAAGACTATAGGCAGAATATTCACATACATTATCCATCTGTTCAGACATTCCGGTTGTAAATCTTTTCTTTTCAGTGAGACTGTGCTATATCTACATTCTACAAAACTTCAGCCATTAATACATTCATCTAAATAACCTTTCTTGTATGACCAACCACTGCCCTGTCACAAATAATGTACTTTTGCAGCCATTACAACCTAATCTCTCCAAACTTGATTTACATTGAGTAATTACTGAAGCTGAGAAAGCTAATAAATCAGTCATTCCCCTTGAATACAAATCATTGCAATGAATAAAATTAAGGAAGTGTATATTTCAGTTGCACTGGTTGACAGTGGGAGAAAACAAAAATAAGAGTCCAAAAACAAACACACTGTAACCAAATGGTGATCAGTAGAGTTACAGTGCAATCCTAAGCAGAGTTACGCAGTTTAAGCTTATTGAAATCAATGGGCTTAGACTGGAGTAACTCTGCATCATTAGTTGCCTAAGACAGCAATATATCTAGACAACCTAATGAAGAATTGTAGAAGGTTAGATTTTAAAGGTGATTAGCTGCGTGGGTATTCAACTCAACATCACATTTTCCATGGGAATTAGCATAAACATGGTGAATTTTCCAGTTCTCAGGAGGACAAGGGGTGGGGTGCCTCTGGCTTATTAGTAGAGAATCTGCTTGGCATGCAGAATGTCTCAGGTTCAGTCCCCAGCATCTCCAGCTAAAAGGATCAAGTAGCAGGTGATGTGAAAGACCTGAAACTCTGAATTGCTGAGTAGATAATACAACCTTGACATTCCAGTGGACTGATTTTGGGGGCGTTCTGGCCATTTTGGGCCCACGTAGGGCTCAAAACAGCCAGGATTTGGCCTGAAATGGCCAGGATCAGGCCGGTACTGGGTGGGGGAACCCTCCCCGACCTGGCAGCAGCCCGATCCTGGCCATTTCTGCCCCAATCCTGGCCGGTTTGGGCCTGAATTGGGCCTAAAATGGCCAAAGGCGGGCCAAAATGGACAGGATCAGGCAGCTGCTTGGCAGGGGAGTGTTCCCCCACCTGGCGGAGGCACAATCCTTGCTGTTTTGGGCCCAATCCAAGCCATTGTGGGCCCAAATTGGGCCCAAAAGAGCCAAAATGGGCTCAAAATGGCCAAGATTGAGCCTCTGTCGGGGAGGGGAGTGTTCCCTACCTGGCAGAGACTTGATTCTTGCCGTTTCAGGCCCAATCCTGGCCATTTTGGCAGGACCTAACAGCCACGATATACCCTGATATCGTCACTGTCACAGAGAAGTCCATGGACAGGCTGTGCAAGCGTGCCGTTCTAACCTCCAAGAATGACAATGCTGCCATTATTAATTAAACACAACTTAACTCCCTCGAAGGGGCAGAAATGGAGTACAGACTCTGTGGACTCAGTGGCGCAAATGGATGATGTGGTCCACTACCTTGTGGAGTTCCTCAACATGCTCAACCCTCCTGGCTTCCCAGCCCACAAGCTTCTCCTCAAAGTGGGGGCTCCAGTGATGCTGGTCCAGAACCTCAGCCCACCCAAACTCTGCAATGGCACCAGACTACGAGTGAAAGCCCTCCACAGGAACATCATTGAGGCCACATTGTTCACCAGCAGTGCTCGGGGTGGGGGGAGTTGATGTTCATACCACACATACCATTCATACCATCAGATAACCTCTTAGAGTTCAAGAGACTGCAGTTCCCCCTCAAGGCCTGCTTTGCTATGATGATCAACAAGTCCCAGGGGCAGACACTGAAGGTGGCAAGAATTGACTTGAGGGAGGACTGCTTCTCACATGGGCAGTTCTACATGACCTGCTTCAGAGTGAGCTCACCCAGCAGCCTGGTGATCCTAGCACCTGAGGGGAAAATCACCAATGAGGTCTACAAAGAGGTCCTTCAGTAGAAAAAAAACCAGTTGTACATATTTTTCACTTTATTTATTGCAAATAACCAATACTTGTATGGAGAGCATTAGAAAAGCTAAAGCTCACTATGAGCTTAGGCTAGCAAGAGATGCTAAAACAACAAAAAAGGGTTCTTAACTTATGTTCAAAGTAAGAAAAAGAGCAAGGACATGGTAGACCCATTGCAAGGACAGGAAAGTGAAATTGTAACAGGTGATGAAGAGAGGGCAGAACTGCTCAATTCCTACATTTTCTCAGTCTTCTTCTGCAAGGGAAATGGTCCTCAACATGACAATAACAGAACACATGAAGGAGGGAGTTACAGCCTAGGATCAACATAGGGGTAGTACATAAACACCTAGTGTCTTTAAATGAAACGAAATCCTCAGGGCCAGATGAATTGCATCCAAAGGTACTAAAAGAACTCGCAGATGTAATTTCTGAGCTTCTGTCCATTATTTTTGAGAATTATTGAAGAACAGGCAAGGTGCCAGAAGATTGGAGGTGGACGAATGTTGTCCTCATCTTCAAGAAGGGGAAAAAGGAGGATCCAGGTAACTACTGACCTGTCAACTTGATGTCTATACCTGGAAAAGTTTTAGAACAAATCATCAGTCAGTCCTCGAACATTTAGAAAGAATGGATGTGATTACTAAGAGCCAGCATGGGTTCCTCAAGAACAAGTCATGTCAGACTACACTTCTCTTTTTTTGAGAAAGTTACTACCTCGCTGGATTAGAGGAATGCTGTAGATGTAGTTCATCTCAATTTCAGTAAGGCTTTTGATAAGGTTCCACGTAATATCCTTTTTGACAAGTGGGAAAAATGTGGTTTGGATCCTATTACAGTTAGGTGGATCTGTAATTGGTTGACAGATCACACCTAAAGAGTGCTTGTTAATGGTTTCTCATCCTCTTGGAGAAGAGTGACAGCTACTGCCGCCTAACCCTGAGGGCCTTCAGTGAAACCAGCCTCAGAGGAGCTCGGCTGAGAGAGCTTGAGGTGTGCTCTGCTCAGGCCGAGCTTTCAAAGCTGACTGAGCCCTATGAAGGCAGAGCTGCCCTTTTATAGGGCCAGGCCCCACCTTCCAAAGACCTGGATGTCCAGGAATTCAGGGCTGCCTCTCTCTCCGTATGGTGAGGCAAAAGTGGCCTCCGACCCAAGCACGTTTCATGTGCAGTCTTTGTGTGCCATCTTATCTAGATTTCAATAAGGCTTTTGATAAGGTTTCGTATAATATCCTTGCTTACAAGTGGGTACAATGTGGTTTGGATCCTATTATTGTTAGGTAGATCTGTAATTGGTTGACAGATCACACCCAAAGAGTGCTTGTTAGTGGTTCCTCATCCTCTTGGAGAAGAGTGATAAGTGGAGTGGCTCAGAAATTGGTCCCAAGACTTGTTCTGTTCAACATTTTTATAAATGATTTGGATGAAGGAATAGAGGGGATGCTTATTGAATTTGCAGATGATACTAAATTGGGAGGGGTAGCAAATATGGTAGAAGACAGAGTCAAAATACAGGATGATCTTGATAGGCTGGAAAACTGGGCTAAAACAAAATGAATTTCAACAGAGATAAAGGCAAAGTTCTGCATTTAGGTAGGAAAAATCAAATGCATAATTATAGGATGGTGGATACTTGTCCTGGCAGTAGTATGTGCATAAAGGATCTAGGGTCTTCGTAGACCATACACTGCACATGAGTCAACAGTGTGATGTGGTAGCTAAAAAGGCAAATGCGAATTTGGGCTATATCAATAGAAGCATAGTGTCCGGATCACATGAAGTGATGGTATAGTCAATTTGGTGTAATTGTTAAGAGTGGCGGGACTCTAGTCTGGATAACTAGGTTTGATTCCCCACTCCTCAGCTTGAAGCCAGCTGGGTGACCTTGGGTCAGTCATAGCTTCTACGAGCTCTCTGAGCCCCATCCATGTCATAGGGTGGTTGTTGTGGGGATAATAATAACATACTTTGTAAACTGCTCTGAGTGGGTGTTAAGTTGTCCTCAAGGGTGGTATATAAATCAAATGTTATTATTATTATTACTCTGCTCTGGTCAGACCTCATCTAGAGTATTGTGTTCAGTTTTGGGCACCACAATTTCAGAAGCTGGAACGTGTCGAAAGGAGGGCACTGCCGCAAAAGGTCAGACCAGAACCAACGGGTTGAAATTAAATCAAAAGAATTTTTGGGCTAAACATTAGGAAGAACTTCCTAACAGTAAGAGCAGTCCCTCAGTGGAACAGGCTTTCTCGGGAAGTGGTGGGGTCTCCTTTGGAGGTTTTAAAGCAGAGGCTAGATGGCCATCTAACAGCAATGCTTATTCTGTGAACCCAGGCAGATAATAGAGGGAAGGCGGGAAGAGTACATCAATGCTTAGTCCTTGTGGCCTCTTCTTACATGCCCAGGGTAATGCCGATCACCACTTTGGGGTCAGGTAGCAATTTCCCCCAGGCCAGTTGGTTTAGGGATCCTTCCTGACAGTGCTTTGCCATCTTCTGGACATAGAGTAAGGGTCACTGTGTGTGAGGGGGAGGTATTTGTAAATTTCCTGCGTTGTGCAGAAGGTTGGACTAGATGATTTTAAAGGTACCTTCCCCATGATTCTATGATTCTATGAATCAGAACAGTGGTCCATCTTGCTCACTACTATTTTCTGAGTAGAAGTAGAATAGCACAGTAGGTAGGAAGAGGTTTTTCCTAAACGTTCTGCTCCCAAATGTTCTTTTACAGTGTATAAAATGGAAATCACAGACTCCCACTGGGACCCCCAGTGCACTCTGTCTTCCCCTCCAACGGCAGTGACAGGGCAGAGACCCATCTATATTTACATCACTTGGTAAAACATAAACTATTGGTTCTTTAAATTGGTAGTTCGAGACACTGGGAAGCAATAGTAATTTTTTTTCAAAATTTTTTTATTGGATTAGATTATAATATTATTCAAAACATACATTACCCCATTAAATCTTTTTCTAACCCCCTCCCTTTCCTCCCCCCTTTTTGTTGACTTCCAACAGTTTTCCAACCCTAAGTCTATCTTATTATTTAATTACGTAATATCTCATATATCCTATTATACACACCTTTAATACTCTTTTCTCTAAGCTTATTTAATCTCTACTAAAAATACTCTATAATATAAATTTCCCTTTGGATGCCTCAATTAAACCACATATCCTACATAAAATAATACTAGCATAATAATATATATTAGCAATCAAGATATTAAAAGATATAACATTGTATTCATTTTACTTTCCAATCACCTATGTTCTTTGCTTTCCACCATCATCTTAACTCTAATATTAGCATAGACTCTAATACTCTATTACTCATCCATCTTTTACTATTTTTGTTCTAGGCTTCTTTTAAATCTATAAGGTAATTGTTATATTCAAATATCTCTTACATACACTTTACTTAAACTATATATTGTAAATAATATCTAACTATCTTAATCTTATATATCCATAGTGAAACATCCATTATTTAGTACTCTATAGTTTTTGATTTTATCATAACTCCATTAATAGCTTAGATTTTTATAATTAAATTTCCCCCTCGGTAAAGTCACTTCTCTCTTCTTCTGTTACATTTCAATAATTCTCGAACTGCCACAGTTCTCCTTCCACGTCCCATTTTTTTCCTAAATATTGTTTCAATTTCTCCCAGTCTGCATTATACTGTCCTGGATCAAGATCTTTAAGTTTTCTGGTCATTTTATCCATCTAGCAATAGTAATTTTTTATTGACTGTAGAAGTAGCATGCAAAAATATGATACTATAAGGATGTTCAAGCAGTACTCTAGTCCAGTACTTTGTCTCCAACAGAAGTCATCCAGATGCTTTGAGAAGCTCTTAAGTAGAGCAAGAGAACCCCCCCCCCCAGCAATTAGGATGTTCCATTTAATTGTCATGGATAATACATAGCTTGTTCAGTGCTATCTCAATGACTTTGTCAAATTCCCTATAGAAACTATTTTATAATGATTTACTTATATTTAGTGGGCACTCTACATAGCAGTACTTTCTTACGCCATTCTAAAGGCCACTGGCAATCAATGACACTTAGACCATTGCCACACATGATTTCCCCCAGGTTCAATGCTGTTGGGAAGTGGGTTTTTTCCCCTTCTTCTCCACGGCATCATGGTGCTTCCATGCACCACCCAGGTTTTTCTTGACTTTTCTGAGACCTTTCCTAGACCTGCTTTGCTGCAATGTTTTAGGAAAAATCACAACAAGTCTGGGCTGGCTGCTGTGTGGGTGGGAAAGTCTGGATTTTCTTGGTCCTATCCACAGCAACCATTTTTTCTTCCCCAGCTCCTGCAACAGCAACCCACCCCCACCCCCAAGTGCCACTAGGAGGCTTTTAAAAGGTTTGTTTTGATTGGCAATTGGCATATTGATTTAATGTTCATTATCAGTTTTTTTTAAACAAAACTTGGAAACCTCCCCCCATGGTGCAGGGTTGAGATGGCTGCCATGTGGAGAGAGGTGGGCGAAATGTGGAGAAAGTTGCCGTTGCAGCTGCTGAGCTTCCATTGGAAGGTATTGCCATGTGGAAAAGGCCTTGCTGACTCAGTATGAGTTAGAGAAAAATCTCTTAGTTCTATGTTCTATGTTCATTGTCCGTAAGTTTATAGGAATCTATCACAAGCACCATTGTTTAGTACCCACTGAGGCTTTTGAGGAAGTGGGTGTGATCAGATGGGGCTTGTGCCATGCCTTCTGTTCCTCCTAGGCCAGCTAGAGCCCTTTATTCATGAGCAGCAGCACTTAGAAGGAAAGGAGGCTGCTGGGCTTGAGGGGGAGGACTGAAGCCCTCTTCCCTATTCTGAGCCAGCCAGAGTCCTTTACTCCTCAACAAATGCACTGGGAGAAAAAACAGGTTAGCTGGTGTTGAGGGGAGGTGCTGATGCCTTCTTTCCCACCTCCCAGCAAGAATCCCTTTCTTCTTGAGCAGCAGCCTCTTCTGACCACCATTTTGTGCTAGTGCCCACCACCCTCTGTCAGGATTTCAGAGGTGCCCACAGGCTCAAACAGGTTGGGGACACCGATTTACACTAGTTTATACTGTTCCATTAAAATCTATGGTCAGAAAAAGAATAGAAACTTTTGAAATACTACATAGTCATGTATTATTAAAGACGTTAAAGGAATTAAGAAGGGCATTGGGGGCAAAGAGATATCCATCATGCCACTGAACAGTTTCTCAGAAACAGGTCTTCAGTCTGGGCACTTTCTATCACATGTGGTGGTCATGTAAAAAGACAAAAAAATCCTGGAAAGAAATATATGGTGAAATCTAGAGAATTTTGAAAATAAAATTTTCTATGAAATCTGTTAGTGAACATCTTGCCAGAGAATATCCAAAAAATCTTGGAAGAACTATCTAGATACATGATAATGGCAGCCAGAGTTACATTTGTAATGAAATGGAAAGCAGAAGAGTATCCAAGCCCAAGAGGACCGGTAAACTAAATTAGCCAAGAACACAGCCATGGCTAAGTTTGTAAATAGAAGGCCAATCAAAGAATTTCAAGATAAATGGAAAGGTTATTACTTATATTTAACCTAACAATTGGGGAGGAAATATACAAAATATTGAAATGATAAATATAATTTTTTCCTGATATATAATGTATTGAAAATGGATGAAAAAAGGGGAAACATTTACTTATTTTATGATAGTTCATCACATTATCATTTGTTGTATAATTTTATTTCAAATTATTGCCTAAAAATATTGATGTGCTTGTTGAATATCATACGGGGCAGTCTATGATTTAACTTAATTCCAAATATGAAATTACTATTTAATTCATACTAACCAATGCATGGTAAGGTACTACTAACTACAATTGATCACAATGATGGCTATTATACTATATACCATTATCATATAACTGTAATTTCTTTCTTTCTTTGTTTTCCTTTCTGGTGTTCTGTTCATATTTATATAAAAATATAATACAACAAAAAAAGAAAAAAAGAAGAAACATGTTTCCAGTCTTAATATTACCTTTGAAATATACCTGCATTTTTGGCAACAATAAGATTGTTCCTGAATGTTATGCCTTAAAACATTGCAATATAAAAACGAAATGAAAACATACCTCTGTGTTAATCAGTTGCAGCCTATGGTGTAATAAAACAGTTGTGATAATAGAAAATAATTGGAAAGATATTAATGCCTTTGACTAGGGCTAATTCATTTTCCCCAGGATTTACCCAGGAGGGTAAGTCCACCCCTTGTAAATACTATGCCAGTCCTGGCAGCAAGGCAGCAGTGCAGCAGTAGCTGTAAACACACAAAGATAAAACATTCTGTGGAAGAGGTGTTTGATGGCTAATAAAATGCCAGGATGAGTGCTAGACCATGTTGGTGAATTGTTCACAGCATTCCAGAAGAAGTGTACTCTCTCCTGCCTTTCAAAGTATTCTCTGCAGGACTGCATCTGTGGAATCCTGGATGTTGATCTTATTTCTAGTTTCTTTTGCATACATAAAACAGAATTTCATGCATGGCAAGTCTTGTGCATAAGCTATAAAGCACTTACCAACCTGTGTACATTCAGCTTTATATTCAAAGTCACAGACAGAGATGGATGAGGTTGGCTGTTACAGGTTTATATCTCATGCTGGTGATTAATTGGTAAGGGAAAAGGAGTATAGAAGACAGAGGAGAAGTGTCCCAAGTAGAGATGGGCACAAACCGAAATACGAACCAAAATTAAGCACGAACCAGGCTGGTTCGTGGTTCACAAACCTCAGTTTGTCAGATCCCTTTCTGACAAACCGCCACGAACTTTAGGCTGGTTCATTTGGTTTGTTTTTTGGTTCGTGACTGCAGACAGCCTGGTGCCAATCAATCAGTTTCCTAGGCAACAGGGGATGGACTTCCTGCAGACCTTCTGCTGACCCGGAAGTGACCTTCTGCTGACCCGGGAGTGATGATTTTCTGACCCGGATTTGACGTTTTCACGAACCAAACAAACCGGTTCGCGGACCAGGGGCAGGTTCGTGAAATTTGACGAACCATGAACTGCATGGTTTGTTTTTTTCCTGGTTCGTGCCCATCTCTAGTCCCAAGTAGATGCATGGGTTGACAAATTATACCCAAAGAAGCTTCCAGATTGGAGTTTTTATGTATAAAAGAACTAGTACTTTTACGAGGGTGGAGGGTATGGCAGAATTTCTTAAAGTCAGAGCAGCTCTGCCTTAAAGTCACTCTAGATATTACTTCTTGTATGAGTTTGCCACGGAGCCAACCTGCACTCTGCTCAGTCGCATAGCAGCTCTGGGGAAAGTCTTCAATAAAGCATTTTCCCCATGCAAAAACTGTGGAGAGGAGACATTTCCCCATTTCTGCTGCTCAGCATGGAGGTATTGTGTGCCTGTGCAGCAGCAGAAACATGAAGACTCTCCTCACACTGTTTTTGCACAGGGAAAAAAGCTTGGGAGAAGGGCAGGAGCTCTCCCTCCTCCAACGGCAGCTTTCTGAGCCAATTTGTGCTCTCCATTTTTTATAAAAGCCATTCTCTGGAGCTGCTGTGTGACTGCTTGGAGTGCGGGCTGGCTCAGTGGCAAACTCATAAAAGAAGTAACATATAGAGTGACAGATACCTCCTCCTCTAAGTCCTTTTCAGCTCTCTTAGCTCACCCAAGCTCAAATATTCCATCTGTAAGCAGTTTTGGATGGTGAATACATCCAGGAAGGGACTCTTGGTTGCTGCCACAGAGTTCTGGAATTTCTTTTCCACAGAGATTCATCAAACCCATTACATGAATTTGATTAAGCAGCAGAGATCATTCATCGTCCAGATGATGCTAGCAGTTGCTTTGGGTTGCATCAGTTGCATCAGCAGGGGATGGCACAAGTGTGCATTGTGTCAGGGCTTGCTGCGGCTGCCACTGGGCGTGGCACTGGGCAGTCTGCTCCTGACGTCACAGGGGGGCCAGGGACTCTGCAGGACCCTGCTCTGTGGAAGGAGGGGCGGTATACCTCACCCAGACTCCCTCTCAGTCCACTCGCTGGCCTGCTCAACCTGGCCTGCTTACCCTCTGCATCCATCTCCTCCTTCCAGCACTCTCCTCCAAGCCTCCACCCTTGCATCCTACTGCTCTCACTCCACATCATCACTCCTCACTCACACCCACCACCTCAGAGCTCTTCCTAGCCACCTTATATAGGGCTTCCTTTCCCCGCCCTGCCCTCCTTCTAGGCTTGTTCCCTCTCCTGACTTGGCCCAGCTGTGCCTTCCCTCAGGTGTTTCCCTCCTACCACTAATCCCTTCTTGGCTTCCTTGCCTTGCTGGCAGGGTGGGGTTGAATGCGAGCCATCCCCAGCTGAGGTCTCCTTGGCCTTGCTCATGAGGAGCTGCCCCAGCCGGCTTCTGTGCTGCTGAGCCTGCCTGGCCTTGCTCGCGAGGAGCTGCCCTGGCCAGCTTTTGTGCTGCTGAGCCAGTCTGGCCTTGCTCGCGAGGAGCTGCCCTGGCCAGCTTCTGTGCTGCCTGTTCATTGATGCTGGGAGGGGCTACCCATCTCCTCCCCCAGAATGCCTGTGGCAGCTCCACCTGGAGGGGCTTGGCTCCTAGCACCTCCTGAGCCAGGCTGCTGTCCTCTAGCCAGGGTGTGGCTCTGGGCTGTGGTGGCTGCTTCTCCTCCTTGGAAGGTAAGGGCTCTGTCTGGGCTGTTGCTGTGTCCCTGTTCCCCTTGCCTTGGCCCTTTTCCTCTAGCCTGCTTAGCCCCCTTTCTCCCCCATGGTGGGTGGGACTAGCTGGCTTCTCCCTGCTCCCTCCAGCCTTCTGAGGCTTTGGCCTTTTGCCCCTTCCCCCTGGAGTAGGCAGGGTCTGGCTCTGTTTGCCAGACAGAGCAGCTGAACTGCTGTCTCCCGGCTGCCCCCTGCCGCTGTCTGCCAGCAAGTCCGGGGGCTGGGCTGCTGACCCCGGACACACCCCCCCTCTTAGCCTGGACGCTGGCTCGGGGGGGTCTGGCTCGAAGAGCCGTGACATGAAGTCCGCATCCCTATGGCTGGTCCCCCGGCGGTAGGTAATGGTGAACCGGTATGGCAGTAGAGACAGGTACCACCTCAGGATGCGAGGGTTGTGCTCTTTCATCCGGTGCAACCATTGGAGGGGTGCATGGTCTGTCACCAATGTAAAGGGGTTATTCGCCAGATAATACCGCAAAGCCCCCACGGCCCATTTGATGGCAAGGGCCTCCCTCTCAATGGTGGCATACTTCTGCTCCGCTGGCTGGAGCTTGCGGCTCAGGAACAAGACGGGCACCCTCCCTCCATCTTGCTCCTGCATCAGGACCGCCCCCAGGCCTGAGGCCGATGCGTCAGTTGCCAGTACGAAGGGTTTCTCAAAGTCCGGATTCCAGAGCTTGGTGGTGTCCGATAGTGCAGTGCGTAAGTCCTGGAAGGCAGCCTCCCGCTCCGGCGTCCAGCCGAGGCGACTAGGGCTGCCCTTCTTCAGACAGTCCGTCAGGGGGGCTGAGCGGGTCGCAAAATGGGGGATGAAGCGCCCGTAGTAGCCAAGAAGCCCCAGAAACCTCCTGAGCTGACGCTTGGTCTGTGGTTGGGGCACATCCCCTATGGAGGCCACCTTTTCAGGCGGGGGTCGGATCTGTCCACCTCCGATGACAAATCCCAGGTACTTGAGCTCCTGGAATCCCAAGTGGCTCTTCTTGGGGTTGGCCTTCAGCCCTGCCTTCTGGAGTGCGGTGAGGACTTTCTCCAGGTGCTGTAGGTGGGAGGGCCAGTCGGGACTGAAGATGACGATGTCATCAATGTAAGCCATTGCAAAGTCCCGACAGTCCCCCAGGACTTGATCCACCAGCCGCTGGAAGGTAGCCGCTGCCCCGTGGAGGCCAAAGGGCATGCGGCGGAACTGGAAGAGGCCCCAGGGGGTGGCGAAGGCCGTCTTCTCCCGGTCCTCCAGGCGCACTGGTACCTGCCAGTACCCTTTCGTCAGGTCGAGGGCGGACAAGTACCGGGCCGGCCCCAGTTGCCCCACTAGGACGTCCGCCCGCGGCATGGGGTATGCGTCGAACTTGGCCACTTTGTTCAGTTCCCGGTAGTCGATGCAGAAGCGAGTCGACCCGTCTGGCTTTGGCACCAACACGATGGGGCTGCGCCATTCACTTCGGGACGGTTCAATCACCCCCAGGCGCAGCATTTCCTCCGTCTCCCGATCCACCGCCTCCCACTGCTTCCGGGGGATGGGTCGCCAGGTTGCCCGTGCAGATTGCCCCGGCTGGGTGGGGATGGCATGGTGCACCAGGTTCGTGACCCCGGGGCGTCTTGAAAAGACCCCGGGCGCTTGCTTCCACAGGGCCTGTAGCTGGGCCTTCTGTGCAGGGTTGAGCTGTGGATCCACCTTCGGCTCCTCGAACTCCGGGGCGTCAGCGGTCCATGGCAGCTCGCTGTCTGGGAGGTCTAAGGGGTCTTCGGCCAAGGCGCACCCATCCTCTGGCCGCTCATGCCACCGCTTGAGCAGGTTCACGTGCAGGGTTCTCCGTCGGCGTCGGCCTGGCCCGCACTGCAGCTCATAGGTGGTGGGGCCCAGCACCTTCCGAATTTGGTAAGGGCCCCTCCATGGGTCCCCCTCCTCCCGTGGGAACACCGATTGGTGTACCAGGACCTTCTCTCCGACTTGGAAGGTCCTCATCCTTGCGCCCCGGTCATAGGCCGCCTTCTGCTTTGTCTGGGCGTGGGTCAGCTGGCGGTTGGCCTCAGCCTGGGACTGCTGCACCCGCCCACGGAGCTGGCTCATGTACTCCGGTATGGGGGGAGCAGGGCTGCTGGTGCGGGGACCCCACTGTTCCGCCAGCCGAGAGAGCATCCCCCGCGGCTTGCGCCCGTACAGCAGTTCAAAGGGGCTAAAGCCAGTGGACGCCTGCGGGGTCTCCCTAAGGGCGAACATGAGGGGGTCGATGTATAGGTCCCACTGTCGAGGCTTGTCCCGTGTCATCTTCCTCAAGGCTTCCTTGACGGTCTGGTTCAGACGCTCTGCCAAACCGTCAGTCTGAGGGTGATATGCCGAGGTGAACACCTGCCGGATCCCCAAATTCTGGCAGAGTTGACGCATGGCTTTGGCCCGGAACGGCCCCCCCCGGTCTGTCAAGATTTCATCAGGCAGTCCCACCATGGCAAAAAGCTTGGACAGGGCTCGTATCATCCCCGGGGTCTGCATCGTCTTAAGCGGGATGACCTCAGGGAATCGTGTAGCATAGTCCACAATCACCAGGGCAAAGCGGTGGCCCCGGGGCGTGCGTGGCAGTGGGCCGATAAAGTCCATCGCGATGCGCTGGAAGGGCGTCTCCATGACGGGCAGCGGGGAGAGGGGGGCCTTTGGTGGGCGCCGGGCTGCCACCCGCTGACAGGTGGGGCACGAGCGGCAGTGGGCCTTCACGTCCGCGTTCACAGAGGGCCAGAAGAACTGCTCAAGGATCTTCTTCAGGGTCTTGTGGTGCCCCAGATGCCCGGCCCAAGCGTGTTCATGGGCCGTGCGGAGGACTTCTGCCCGGTAAGCTGCCGGCACCAGTAGCTGGCGGATCTCTCCCTGGCCGTTTGGGGCACGGGCTAGGCGGACCCACACCCCTCCTTGCTTCTCAATGCGGGGAAGCCGTTGGGACCTCCGCTTATCCTGCACTTGGTCCTCTTCACGAGCTGCTGTCTCCCGCAAGCGCTGTAAGGACTCATCTGCCCCTTGGGCCTTGCAGAAGGGGCGGTCGGCCAGGGGTCCCGCTGGTTCCTTGGCCTGTGGGCCTGCTCCTGGTCTGGTAGAGGGACCCTCATCCGGGTCGGGGGCCTCCTCCACTTGCAGCGCTGGGGCAACCTGTGGGTTTGCCAGTCCCTCGGCTGCCTCCCTAAGTAGCCTGGAGAACCCCGGGGCATCTCTCCCCAGCAGCATAGGGAGCGGTAAGTGGGCTACCTTGGCCACTTCCAGGCGGCGGAGCGCTCCCAGGTATTCCACTGTGATCCAGACCATAGGGTACGGCTGGGTGCGGCCCATCACGTCTGTCACCGGGACCCAGCGATGCACTGGGGTGTCAGCTGGGATAAGTTGGGAACGAATTGCTGATACTGCGCTCCCTGAGTCCAATAGGGCTTGTAGGGTCTGCCGTCCTATTCTCACGGTGGCGCACAGCCCCTGCACCGCCTTGCCAGCTGGTGGGTTAATTTCCCACGCGAATGCGCATACCACTGGTGGAGTGGCTGTGGGGGTGCAGGCTTGTATCTGGTGTTCCACCGCCTGTGCTAGCTTCACCTGAGCTGCTTGGAAGGTTGCCTCCAGCTTCCTCCACACCTCGTCCAGGTGTGCCTCGAGCCATGGTCTGAGCTCTGCAGTGGCATTGGGATGCATCCCCTCGCCCGGCGCCTGCGTTGGAACGACCTTCCCCGTACGGGCCACCAACTTGTCAGGGCTTGCTGCGGCTGCCACTGGGCGTGGCACTGGGCAGTCTGCTCCTGACGTCACAGGGGGGCCAGGGACTCTGCAGGACCCTGCTCTGTGGAAGGAGGGGCGGTATACCTCACCCAGACTCCCTCTCAGTCCACTCGCTGGCCTGCTCAACCTGGCCTGCTTACCCTCTGCATCCATCTCCTCCTTCCAGCACTCTCCTCCAAGCCTCCACCCTTGCATCCTACTGCTCTCACTCCACATCATCACTCCTCACTCACACCCACCACCTCAGAGCTCTTCCTAGCCACCTTATATAGGGCTTCCTTTCCCCGCCCTGCCCTCCTTCTAGGCTTGTTCCCTCTCCTGACTTGGCCCAGCTGTGCCTTCCCTCAGGTGTTTCCCTCCTACCACTAATCCCTTCTTGGCTTCCTTGCCTTGCTGGCAGGGTGGGGTTGAATGCGAGCCATCCCCAGCTGAGGTCTCCTTGGCCTTGCTCATGAGGAGCTGCCCCAGCCGGCTTCTGTGCTGCTGAGCCTGCCTGGCCTTGCTCGCGAGGAGCTGCCCTGGCCAGCTTTTGTGCTGCTGAGCCAGTCTGGCCTTGCTCGCGAGGAGCTGCCCTGGCCAGCTTCTGTGCTGCCTGTTCATTGATGCTGGGAGGGGCTACCCATCTCCTCCCCCAGAATGCCTGTGGCAGCTCCACCTGGAGGGGCTTGGCTCCTAGCACCTCCTGAGCCAGGCTGCTGTCCTCTAGCCAGGGTGTGGCTCTGGGCTGTGGTGGCTGCTTCTCCTCCTTGGAAGGTAAGGGCTCTGTCTGGGCTGTTGCTGTGTCCCTGTTCCCCTTGCCTTGGCCCTTTTCCTCTAGCCTGCTTAGCCCCCTTTCTCCCCCATGGTGGGTGGGACTAGCTGGCTTCTCCCTGCTCCCTCCAGCCTTCTGAGGCTTTGGCCTTTTGCCCCTTCCCCCTGGAGTAGGCAGGGTCTGGCTCTGTTTGCCAGACAGAGCAGCTGAACTGCTGTCTCCCGGCTGCCCCCTGCCGCTGTCTGCCAGCAAGTCCGGGGGCTGGGCTGCTGACCCCGGACACATTGTACCTCTCAGTATCTCCCAGCTTGCCTGACCCTGACCCTCCACCTTCCTTGGGAACAGGGGCTCATCATTTTGTTTTCAATAGGGTTTTGTAAGTGAACTATTAAACAACACTTTCTCTCGAATAAGGCAAGTGTGTGTAATGTTCCTTATTTTCTGGTAGATCTAAACATTAGAAAAGCCAGTAGTACAATTCCCCCCCCCAGGAGACAATACCATAACTCTGCAAAGGCAACCTGAGCAGGGGCGATCTTGTCCTAGTCCACTTAATTATTAGGATATGGCACTGTTACTATAAATGAATTTCATTCCCTCATTTGTCTTGTAATTTGTCACATTGAAAAGTACATCTGATAATATATCAATTGGAGGGTGTCTGACTTCAAGCAAACTGTTCTTGCATTGTAGCTGGATTAGTCTATGACCAAGTCTTGTATGCCACAAATGAACACATCTTGCGCTTGAACTCTGTTTAACCAAATTCACTCTCTCTTGACTTGTATCTAAAAAAACCCTCTATTTTCAAAACCTTGAGCATATAGAACACCATCTTTAGTGATTGTACATCTGCTTCGACTAAAATTTATATTAAAACCACTCTTGGTCAAAGCAGATACACTTAACAAACTGTTAATTCTGGTCAGTAAACCACATTTTTCACCTCATTGTAGACAATTCATCCTCCTGCTACACATTTAAGCAAGCCTTCTCCTTTTCCTTGAACAGCTATTTTATTACCATTTGCAATTATGACATCCTCAGATGAGGTTTCATTCAATTCTTCGAAGTACTCAAAATTACAGGTCATGTGCATGGAAGCTCCTGAATCAATTATCCAACCAAAAGATTAACAGCCCAATCCTAAGTACGTGTGTGTATGTATGTGGAAAGTGCATAGGAAGAGGACTAAGGCTTACACAGGTGCAACTTGTATTTAGATGGGTGTAACCCTCCCTTCCACCGGCGGGCGGGGAGGTGTGCTACTGCGGACGGGCTGTCGCCCATGGCCATGCCAGGAGGCCTTACAAACATGTAAGTCAGGTGCAAGTCCCTGCGCCGGTGCTGGAGGGGGTGGGGCGGGGGGTGGACTGCAAGTTAGACAGCTTCCTAAGCTTCCTCAGGGCTGGAAGCGCCCCTTGCAGCAGCCGAAAGTTACACCACGTAAAAGTGGTGTAGTCCATAGGCGGGTGCTTCTGGTGGTGGCCACGCCATGCTTTGCTGCGCTTGGGCACCAGCGGGACTCTCCTGCACAAGTCCATAGGGAGCAACAGACTGGTGCCTCATTTATGTTGACGCATGAGCGGAGGTGTTGACTCGGGGCTTAAGACTGAGCTGCCCGTGTTAATATTCTTGTTTTTTCTACACTCTGAAATTACTAAATTGTTCTGGTGAGCAACAAAAATATTTTACATGTGCCTTTTGCTTCCACTTTGTTGCTTTATACTGTCTCGAGAAAAATGACATATTTTTCCACAAGAAAAACATTTTCTAGTTTTCTCTCTCTTGTTTGCACCTTGTAAAGTGGTTCTATATTTAAAATTATACTCAGTCTTTCGCGCAGATAATGCTTGTGTCTCACCCTCTGCTGCTTTCTCTGCTCTCCTGGATGCCTCTTCCTTAAGTCGTGACACAACATGTTTCATGGAGGGTTCATCTTTAGTCTCTAGTGCATGTATCAAAGAACTATAACTTACTGGCAGGCTTGAAAAAATTATTATTATTATTATTATTTATATATTTTTTTATTTTTAATTGCTAACATCAAAAACTACAAAAAAAGAAAAGGAAAAGGGGAACAGGGGGAGAGGGAAAAAACAACATATAAAAAACACACACTACATCTACAAGTATTGTATTCCCTTCATAATACAATTATTTAAAGTTAAATTTTCTAATATGCTATTAGATTGGTAGATCTTATAAAATACAAACTACAGTCAGGATCAGGTCTTCTTCTCCCCCCCCCCGCCTGGGTCTCGGTCTCAGTTCTCTCTGAACAGCTACAGTAGCTGTGCTCACTCCCTCCTCCCCACTCCCCCCTTCAGATTCTAAATCTTCTTCTTGCTGGAACTCTTGATGATTAAACACAAAGTCCCTCAGCTGTACTTCTGCTATTATCTTGTAGGCTTGGTCTTTATATCTGAACCAGATGCCTTCCGGAAATAACCATTTGTATTTTATTTCATGCTTCCTCAGAAGAGCTGCAAACCTTTTATATTTGAATCTTCTTTTCCAAGCTAAAAATGGAACGTCCTTCAATATCTTAACCTTTTTGCCCAGAAAGTCCAAGTCCACATTGTACGAATTATATAAGATGGTGTCCCAAGTCTTCTTAGATGAAAAATCAATAATAATCTCGCGAGGCAGCTGACGTTTTGTTGCATATTTTGAAGATGTCCGATGGACTTCCAGAATATCGCTTTTTAACTTTTCTTTAGTTGCCTTTGCAGATGACGCCAAAAGTTCCGACACCAAATCCTTTAAGTTTTCACTTTCCTCCTCCTTCACATTCTGAAGACACAATACCATCTGAGCATGATCCACTTGTAATCTTATCGATTCTCCAAAAGCTTTAATTCTTTGTTTGTTGCTTTCATGAGTACTGCATTTTCCCGAGCAGATTGCTCTGCCCCAGACGCTGCATCTTTAATAGTTTTCACTTCATTCTCAACTGAGCCAACCCTTTGTCCGATTTCATTTAGCTTATCAACAAAGGGCTTCATAGCTTCAACGACCAACCGTTTAACCACCTCTTCAAGAGTTTCTCCCTTCCCCTGTAGCGTCGCCAAAACTGATTTGCTCACAGCAGGCTCTGCTTTTTCGTCGCCATCTTGGGGGGGGGGGGGGAGACCGCCAACTAATTTCCGAAACTCAGTGAAGGGGGAGATATCCGGACCTTCTTAGCTTCAACTCCCACCAATCCTTCGCATACGCTTGGAATAGCAGAAGGGATTCGCTTACTTACAGGTTTTCACCTTAAATCTGCTTGTTGCCGTTCTCCATGGCCCGGCAGCACGTGATGTGCTGCGCAGGTCTGCCGGCCTCCATAGGAGCAGACGGGCAATTTACCCCCTGCATCGACTTCAGGGGGCTCTTCCCGCAGCGCTCCGGACCCTGACCCCCTCACTGGGAGTCCTGGGGGTTAACCCTTGCAGGTCAACCACCTGGTCAGGCTGCTTGGGCGCTTCCTCCCGGACCTGCGGAGAGGAGCGTCCGACATGGTCAGGAAAACAAAACCGAATGAATCGAAAAAATTAAAATGATTTTTTCCTCTTCATTAAATTTCTTGGTATTCAAGTGATCCATTAATTCTGTTACTTGACTTATATGTTTTTCCAGATCTCCACCTTTGTTTAGTTTTAAATTAAAAAAGTTTTCTTGACAAATACAGTCTCTCATTCAGTGTGTTTCTCTCATATAACTCTTTCAGTCCCAGCCATATTTCTTTGGCAGTCTTAAAGTCTCTTATGTGATGTAATTCACTATCGCTCACATAAGTTGTGATTTCTTTGGGGCTTCTTCTTCTGGTGGGATTTGTTCTACTGCTTCCCACAAATCCTTCTTCATGAAGCTCATTCTCCATCCTGAATTTCCATAAAGGATAGTTAGTGGAGGTAAGAACAGGCACAGTGATTTCACTCTAGCAATTTCACTGCCTTTATATACATGGCCATTATATCTCTTATTTATCTCAAAGATATTTACTTCTTTTCACTGGCTTGGCCCATAACCCCTTTGTGCTATATAACAACAACAACATTCGATTTATATACCACCCTTCAGGACAACTTAATGCCCGCTCAGAGCGGTCTACAAAGTATGTTATTATTATCCCACAACAATCACCCTGGGAGGTGGGTGGGGCTGAGAGAGCTCCAGAGAACTGTGACTCACCCAACGTCACCCAGCTGGCTTCAAGTGGAGGAATGGGGAATAAAACCCGGCTCTCCAGATTAGAGTCCCGTGCTCTTAACCACTACACCAAACTGGCGTATATAACTATATACTTCATTTAATAACTATATATAGTAAAGCAAACAGCAAACTATGAGAGAGAACTTTTTCATGACTTGTATGTAAGATAGACAGTTACAGTAACAGACCTTTTTTAACTGACACATTAAGAATGTTCATTTACCACAGGGCGGGGCCAGTTCAGTAGCAACAGATAAACTAATACTATGCAAAGTATCAAGCCCCCTTTCCATCTGCAAGTAGTCTTCACTCTTTATATTCAAATTAGGCTACAGTGATTTATTCCAACAGTTTGCACTGCATCTTCTACATGAAGTTGCAACGTAGGAGACTTTCCCTAAGTGCACAAAATGTAAACACCATGAAAGAGGTGGAAAATGAACATATGTGGGTAAAAAAGGAAATTCTCCCCCTCCTGCCCCCATGAAACAATTTGAACATGAAGAACCAGTTTGACTAAGTCGAAATCTGAGACCCAACATAACAGAACAGACGGTTGTAATACCAAGCCAAGGAGGTTGGTTCTTTGGAAAATTACTGGACAATACAGTGCAAAAAGGTATGGGAAACTTAGCTGCACCATTACAACATGCCTGGCTTTCACAGTGCCATAATGGAATCCTGTGCAAAGCGTGTGACATATTTTAAGTTGCAGCCATACAATATTCAGGCAGGTTGGTTTGTGTAGCAATAGAGAGCTGATTCACTACAGATGGTGAAAGCACAAGATATGAATGTCTTGCATGAATCAGACCAACTACCATGCAGTCCAATGGGTTATTTCCAACAGAGAGTCTACATCCAGGGCAATAGTTTCACTTTCTATATCCAAACTATCCTGTATGAACTAGAACTTCTAGGAGGACATTTTTATAAAGGGAATAGTAATATGGAAAAATTGAATTCTGCAGGATAGGAACTTTATCAAATTTTAATTGGCCTATTAAAATTGTAGGCAGTTTTCTTTTCCTCTGCTTTATATTGCATTGCTTATTGAACACCCACACCCACACACTGTCTTTATTTCACTGTTCTCTAATCATGAAATCCAGTTTATGGGATATATTATACTGTTTTATTTTATTTTATTTTATTGTTTTTTAATGGTCTGATCTTGTTTTATTTTGCTATCTTTGGATGTATAAATAACATCATAAACGTTTTCCTGTCTTTATTGCATTATTTTACAAATCTGTGATCTACCTTCTCTGTGAGAAAGGTGGATGACAAATGAAACAAGTAAGTAAACAAATATGTTGTGCTCATGTTCATTAATAAAAAAGCCAATGTGGTGGTGTGGCCAGAGCATTTAACTAAGGCATGAGAGACCCTTCTGCCATGAAGCTCTCTGGCTGATCTTGGACCAGTCACACATGCATGCGCTCCTTCAGTCTAATGTCTACTTCACAAGATTGCTGTGAGGATAAAATGAAGAAAGGAGAGCTATGCGTGCCAGTCTGAGCTCTCTGGAGGGAAGGGTGGGATAAAAATGTACTGGATTGGCTATAAATTTACCAGTTTGAAGATCACTCTTCTTGGATCTTCTTGGGCCTTTTCCTTTTCCTTATTTCCAATGGCAGGCAGTAAGAGGCCTCCAGGAAACTTGTAAAGTAGTCCATGGAAGTGAGATAGCCTGTCCTCATCTCTCCACAGTGATTCTGTCTCTGAACATGGTGGTTCTATTTAGCCACTGTAACTAATTGTGTAATTAGTCTCACTCCAAAAAGCCCACCTTTTATAGAGAACAATATTAGTGGCAGCTCTCCTTCAATATGTTGTTTGTCCATTCTCTGTCTCTCTACTACCACTTCTAGATGTTTCATAGACCATTATGTAGTTGGATTTAATTATGAGGGCTTATTGGACTCAATAACAGCAGTCCAGAAAGATATTTTCTGTAAAAGTCAAAAACAGCACACTTGTACTTTCTTTTACAAGATGTGTGCTGTTAAGGGAGTCTTTACCAGAACTTAAGCTGGTGAAGCCTTAAACTATTGAGAGGAATTGACCATTGTTTATTTGATTTTTTTTTTGTCATAAAGACTTTTAACTATAGTCCTGTGAGGTAGCTCAATCATCATTATTTCAGAGATGAGGAATTCTGACTAAGGTAACAGTTTACACCCAGGATAATTTCACAGGTAAGAGCCATACTACAAATCTCATGCCTACCTCAATATTTTGTTTTAGAAGCTGATTCCAGAGGAAACAGTTGATAGAGAAGTAGTGGGGAGAGGGAACACGATTCCCTGTTTACCATTTCCCTTCTGTATTGTCCAACTTAAACAACTTTCCTTCCCCTAAAATATGTGTTTGCAGGTTGTAACAATTCTTTCAGATCTTAATCCTGTAGTCTATCACCTGGGTCACAACTGTCATGTTTCACTTTTTTCTCCAGGTGTCAGGTGTAGAAGTTGTGATGCTACAGTAACACAGTGTGTAAATGTATATGAATTGTAAATGTGTGAATTGAAAACATACAGCTCTCCCCTGCAATCTGATCTGTATATTTTGTAATCTCATGCTGTGAGCTAGGGGGATTCTGTTATGCAAACTGGCAACATGGTACTATTTCCTGATACTTGCAGTGGTTTGATTACTGATAAGCAACAGAGGGCAGTTGATGATCCTGTTACAGGCATTATACCATCCTGTCACAATGGAGGATTTGCCTCATTCTTAACAGGAGAGTCAGAAGGCAACAGCCGGAGCTTTGGATTTTGTTATGGGCGGGGGGCTTATGGCTGTTGCTGCAAATCTGATCTTGCCTGTTTGGCTTCTGTAACCCAGCGATACTTGCCCAACCCATAGTTTTGAAAATAGATTGCTGAAGAGAGATCATAAGTCTCCACAGCATGCTCATCCAAAGAAAGCTTGCACAATGGGAGCCAGTGTGGTGTAACAGCTAGAGTGATGAATTAGGATCTGGGTGCCCCAGGTTCAATTCCCCACACTGCCATGGAATTTGCTGGGTGACTGTGGGCCAGTCACAAACTCTCAACCTAACCTACCTCACAGGGTTTGTTGTGAGGAAAAAATGGAGAAGAGTAGAACTATATACGCCTCTTTTGGTTCCCACTGGGGAGAAAAGTGGGGTATAAATGAAGTAAAATACATTTTTAAAAATTGTGATTGGCTCATGTCTCAGTTTCACCTTCATCATAATAAGTGTATCAGCTTCCAAGATCACTTTATGCTGCTTTTGAAATGGGCACTGGACTCTGAAGTTTGGTGCTACAAGAAATGCACATAGTCATCTAGGTGCTCTGGGACTCTGACATTTATCCAGGCTTCTGAATATGTTTTGCATTTCACATGCAAATCATCTTTGAAAAGACAGGAGTAGGTCTGAAGACTGAAACTGAACAAGATATGTGTTCCCATAAAGATGTCAACGTAACGTTCAACTGAAAGTTGAGAGGCTAGTTTTGAGGTTCTTCTGAAAGCTTGACCTATAAATATCAATGGAAAAGATAATGTTATGCCCTGTAACCAACCACAGTGGGTTGTGATAAAATTAGTAGACAGTACTCAGTTTAAAAGGCACAGCAGACTCCCTGCTTCCATGAATGATACTGAAAAGAGCTAGACATTAAAAATAAAACAAAAACAGTATCAATGAATTAACAGCTGGAAATTATCATAAGAAGAGCTCTGCTGGATCAGACTATCTAGTTTAGCATCCTGTCTCACATAGTGGCCAACCAGTTACTCTGGAGGGGCAACACCAGGGAACAGAGGCCAAGACCTTCCCCTGAAGATGCCTCCTGGCACTGGAATTCTGAGGTTTGCTGCTTGTGAATTTGGAGGCTCCCTTTATTCACCATGGCTAGCAGTTACTGATAGACTTATCATCCATTAATCTGTCTAATCCTTTTTAAAGTGATCTATGCCTGTGTTCTTCATTAGACATGGGCACGAACCCAAAAAATTTAACGAATCCGTGGTTTGGTGCCGCCACCAATCCTGAGGTCGCAAACCGCAATGAACGTTTTCCATTGCCAAACCGGTTCTCGGTTCGTGGGGCTCAGAACGGCCCCCGTTGCACTTAGAGAGACCATATACCCAGGGAGTGTTTTGAAGGCTCTCCTACAGCCATCACACAAGTTTGGACAAGATTGCAAAAGGGATCTTGCCGTTATACCCTCTCCAGTCCAAGGCCCCCAGGAAACTCCCACTCGATACAATTAGAGCCACTGGTTGATGTTGGCCCAGTGTACAGAAGGTGGGTGTTGACGGCAGCCGCTGGGCCTGGCGGGCATGGGGAGGCGGAGACGAGCCACCTCCCCTCAGGGGGCGGGGGGTCTGGCCGCTCGCCAGCAGCACACCCCATGTGCCCACCTGCCAGGCCAAAGAGGAGCACGCTGGTATTCCCGGCATAGGCTGGATGGTGGGTATTGCCGGCGGCTGCCAGGTCTGGCGGGCACAGGGAGGTGGAGACATGCCACCTCCCCTCAGGGGGCAGGGGGGGTCTGGCTGCTCGCTGGTGGCACCCCCCATGTGCCCGCCCACCAGGCCAAAGAGGAGAATGCTGGTATTCCCGGCGTGGGATGGACATATCATTTGGACTGGGCCCTGATCCCCCAGCAACTGCGGGTCCTCACCCGAGGGTCCCACTGAGGAACAGTGTGGCAGCAGCCGACAGTACCCACCTTCCTGCCTTGCCGGAAAGGATGGGAGGGAGAGGACCTGTCATCATGAGGAGGGGGAGGGGGAAGATCCCCCAGCCACTGCGGGTCCTCACCCGAGGGTCCCACAGATAGAGATTTTCAGTCCTTTTCTCCATGGGTGTGGTATGTTCTGTTCGATTCTATATCTCCTTGATGCATTCACATTCTATTTCTATTTCTAGAGCGGTTGATATCTGTGTACCCCTTTCTATCTGTTTCTCTGTATCTCCCTCTCACTGTCTATTCACTACTTTCTATGTTTCTCTGTTCCTTCCTATGTGTTTCCACCACTATCTACCTGAATCTATATCTTTCTATGTATATCTGCCCCTTCCTATTTCTTTCTATTTGGAGGGGGAGTGGTAGATCCTCACAGGAGCACGCATTTATTCCCAGCGAGGGCTGGAGGGCGGGTGATGTCCCCTCTCTTTCTATTTCAATCTCTATTGTTTCCTACATACAATTCTCCCAATATATACCATTCTTTCACTGTTAACAGACATTCTCTATGGTGTGCGTATATATTCTAGCGTATTGTTCATTCTACTTATACATTCTGAAACGTTTGTCTCTCTGTTTTTGATTTGCAATCCTTTTCTCCATGGATGTGTTGTGTTCTGTTTGATTCTATATCTCTTTGTTGCATTCACATTCTGTTTCTCATTCTAGAACAGTTGACATCTGTGTGCCCTTTTCTATCTGTTTCTCTGTATCTCCCTCTCACTATTTGCAACTTTCTATCTCTCTCTGTTTCTTCCTATGTGATTCCACCACTATTTATCTGAACCTATCTGCCCTTTATTATTTCTTTCCATCTCTAGCTGTCTTTTTCTCTCTTTCTATAACTATATTGTTTTATACATTCCTTTATCTTCATCTATATGTATGCTTGTGTGTCCATCTTTTTCCAATGGTTTTGTTTTTGTTTTTCAATACATCTTTCTATCTGTGTCTCTTGTCTTGTTCTGTCTGACATGAGGAGGGGGAGGGGGAAGATCCCCCAGCAGCCACGGGTCCCCACCCAAGGGTCCCACTGAGGAGTAATACAGCAGCAGCTGACAGTACCCACCTTCCTGCCTTGATGGAAAGGACGGGAGTTGCGGGACACATTCCCACCCAGCTGAAAGGGGTCCCGTCAGTTCCGTTGACAGGGGAGCCGCCATGCTGTGCAACTGACTGTATCCCTATATGGTACAATTGGCTGTGTGATTGCAACTGAGCTGTGTAAGGAGGGAGCAGTAACAGGATAGTCCCTCATGAAGCAGCGGCTGACATGACCCAAAGTCCTGCCTTCACGGAAAGTAGGGGATGGGCAGGACAGGAGACATTGTTTGGATGGGCCAGAGTGGTTCCTGAGAGGGGGAGACAGAAGCGGGACAGCAGCAGCAGCTGACATCAGCCACCTTCCTGCCTTTGCAGGAAGGACATGAGTCAAGGGACCCATTCCCCCCTGCTCAGAGGGCTCAGCATTTGCGAAGGATAGGGGCACCATGCGGCTCAACTATATGTGCAACAGCTCCTGAGCTATTGCGCAAGTCCCCAAAGGAGGCTACCTCCAGCATCAACCACATTCCTGCCTTCGCAGAAAGGAGATGTCATGATGATCAGGCTGTGCCAGGAAGGCCTATCAAGGTCTCAGAAGCCTGTTAGCAGTGGGACTGGACCTGGCTAAACCTGACCCAAATGTGCCATCCCTCAATCAAGGTACCCACAGGACTCGACGGGTAAGGGTGCATGGCGATGGCATGGAGAACCAAGGGGCAAAATGTTTTAGTAGCCTGCAGAAGCCCATGCACTCCACGCTGGATAGGGGCAAGCCATGTGACGCAATCATCTCTGCCAAGACACGAAGGCCTGCCTCCTGAGCCATCAGCCTCGAGATTCTAAGTGGCACTATCCCAGACACCGAGGGGACAACCTCCGCAAGCGCGGCCTGCCAGAGCTCTCTGCTCCCACCAGCATCACCCTCAGGGCAAAGTGACCCTCCCACTGACCCCCGCTCAGAAGAGCTGGTCGCCCCCTTTCTCCCCCCAATGGATGTTTCACTGGGTGAGGAGGGAGACAGGCTCGGGTGCTGCTTCTTCAGGTGCTGAGTCAGGGCCATCGAAGACAGGTGCTTCGGGTTTTTGCCCCTGTGCACCAGGACATCACAGGCATGGCACCACACAGGGGTTGAAACGTGGACCGCTAACTGTCCCAGGGGAAGGAGGATGAACGGTTACAGGCTGCGCTGTGGAGCTGGCCACGGATGATGGGGTGAGGGGTGGACTGCAGGTGGGGACACCACTGAGAGTTTGGGATGGGGACGGGAGGGATATTTCATAACACACAAACCATTCCTCCAGGGATCCATTGCCCACCCCCTCCTCAAAATGTTGAGAGAGATTCTCTCCCCGCTGCGGAAGGACCTCTTTGACCTCCTCCACAGCCCCCACAGGTGAATTGGGGGGAGCGGGAAGACTCTCTGCTGCCCCCGAGCCACACCCAATACTGCTTTCCACAAGTGAACCAGAAGGACTGCCATCGCACTTCACCCCACAACCACCCTTGGCAGCCAACACAACAGGAAGACTCATTGTGCCACCAAACTAGAATTGAGGACAGGAAAGGAGATGACTCTGTATGCCCTCCACTAAGGTGCCCACTGAGCTTGGCCCCAGAGCCAGGCAGCAGCCCTGGCACCAGAGGAAGGGAGGGACTAGAACCCTAGCCCACCACTCCCACAGACCTGACCAGATCAGGCACTAATAATACTGTGTGAGCCCTCAGCTGAGGTGCCCACTGAGCTTGGCCCCAGGGCCTGGCAGCAGCACTGGAACCAGAGGCTGGGGCTACAGCCGTAGCCCAGCACACCAAGATGCCTGGACAGAACAGGCACAGAGACCAATAATAATAATAGTAATAATAAGAATAATAATGAAAATGATAATGATTGTGATAATAATAACAATCATTTGGTGAGCCCTCATCCGAGGTGCCCACTGAGCTTGGCCCCAGGGCCTGGCAGCAGCCCTGGCACCAGAGGGAGGGAGAGACTAGAGCCCTAGCCCACCACTCCCAGAGGCCTGACCAGATCAGGCACTAATACTACTGTGAGCCCTCAGCCGAGGTACCCATTGAGCTCGGCCCCAGAGCCAGGCAGCAGCCCTGGAACCAGAGGAGATAGATGCCTATCCCAAAAATCCCAGCTCAGTTATACTCTCTCTGTCTCTCCCCAAAGGCTAGCAAGTAGCAAGCAAGAGCTCTGTCCCACTCCACTGCTCGCTGAAAGTGAAACCAGAACTGGGATCACAGTGTTTTTTATAAGCTGAGGTCCCATAGAGCAACGCGGAAGGTCTGTGTTTGGCTGTCAGAGCTGCCTATCAGGGTTTGCGGGGATGAGATTGGAGTGCCCGTGGCTACAGAACACCCACTACCCTTTCCTTCCCTTGGGTGTCTTCTCCCAACTTGTAACCACTTTGCAGCTCCATGGTTGGAAGGAAGACCTGCCGATCAAGGTAAGCTGGGCTTCGATTCGGGTTTCTAGTGCGACAGAAGGAGTGCAGACAGAGTTCAGGCATTCCCCCGGCTCCATTTCCAGGGGAACTGATTGATGGCGCCTGACTGTCTGGCTTCCCGAATGCACCGAACCAGGCTTCTTCTGAACGCTGGTTCGTTGGTCGTGGACAATCACGATCTGCCGGATCGCGATCACCAATTTTGTGGGTTTTTGAAGTTCGTAATGCGGTTCGTGCCCCCGTCTATTCATCACTACAACGAGGTCTGCCTTTCCTTTTTGGAGAATTGTATGGCATATCATAGAATTACCTTTTGCCTACCTCCAGTTGCCATTGCACTGAACAGTAGTAATACTGATTCATTGCAATATGCAATAGATGATCTAGATACCAAAAGGTGGCAAAAGTGCTGTAACTGGTGATGTGCATCATCATAAGTCTCATCTTTTACACAAATATCACTTCAAAACAAAGCCGATCAGTGCAAATATCCCAAATATGGGGAGACGGGTTCGAAAACTTAAACACATGGCATATGACTGGCACAGCTTCCTCCAAAGACTGCTGCGAATTGTAATTTGGCAAAAGTGATAGGAAAATCCTTAGGAACGTTCTTAGCTACCCACAGGGATCCATCTATCTATTACATTTTAATCCTGCCCTTCACCTTAGGAGTGCTGAGGGGCCCTTCCCTCATTTTATCTACACAACAACCTTGAGAGATAGGTGAGGCAGAGAGTGTGTGACTGGTCCAAAGTTACCTTGTGAGCTTCAGGGCAGACTCCATGTCTCCCTGATCCTGGTCTATCTCTAGTGATTGTGTACGGTACTGTAACCACTAAACTCACAGTCCCCTAGAGAGTGGGAATGAATGTTCAAACTATTTGTAGTATTAGTATACCAAGAAAAATGCTCTGTGTTCCTTCTAGGTTTCAGTATGGATTTGATCCAGGCTTTGGGGATTTAAACGCAATCTGTTTGTATTGGCATTATTCACCAAATTATATGATACTGCAAATGTACATGTGTTTAAGCCCAGAAAACCACTTTGTAGATGGAAAAAGAGATGCAACAGGAGGCAACACAGAAGGGAGCAGTACGGTGGACTGGGAGCAATAGAGAAGGCTTTCATTACTTTCTTCTTCACATCTCCCTCTTCTGCCTTTGCTAATAGGGTGCAAAACATATATTTATGCCTAGAACTCTGTGGTGGAGTGGGCAGGGACAGAAAAGTGGAAAATGAAAAGGATTAATCAATTCCTTTTTCTGATCTTTTTTTGCTTTAAACTCAACTCTTCTCAAAGCTATTTTTTTCTGTTAGAAATAGCAGCTCAGGATTTAAAAAAAAAACAAATATGGTTGTTGTTGCCCTTATGATTGGATCCACACAGGCCGAAATCCACATAAATCACCCACAACGTTCCTACAACAGCCACATTAAGAAACCCTGTAAATAGTAAAGACCGAGTTCAGAATTAAATTGCAGGTGAGCAAGCCATCCACTGAGATAATAGGTGTTGTCTTCATTTCAGCAGAGTACTGAATCTTGATTAAAAAAAACATTTTTAGTGTTAGATAAATATGATTTCTACCCCCACCTCTGCTTTGTTTGTGAAGGCCAGGTTGAGGCGAAGGCCATCCTGCAGGGCTGCTGTGTCAGCTAGCTCATGTGACACGACACAGATAACATCATGTGATATGACTGACATAACTGGACATGACAAGTCACAATGACACATCTGCTAAGGAAATGGAAGAAGATGGATGGTTGGGATTTGTAATCAACAACTTTTATGGAATGGAAGAGAAAAACCACCATTCTGTAAGATTTTACTGAGAAATGGTTTTGCATATTTGTTGCTATCCTGGAGTGGGGGAGAACTACATACTGGGGGATTGTATCCCATGTTACATCTCGTCTTTGCACATGTAGATGAGAAGGGGAGGGTGGCTTGCTTGCTTTTTGCCAGCTACCACTACCAGGGTTCACTCTTCCAGGCACAGCCACACTAGGGCTGCTTTGAGGGAGGGCTAAGCAGCAGGCAGACTAGTTAGGCACCAGGGCTCGGAGCTTCCTATCTGCTGTCTCACTTTTTAGTTTCCTCACTAACACAACCTGTAACTGATGACATGACAAAGGAACACGCATACAAGTTTATAAGGGCTGTAGGTGTCTTTTCATACAGCTAGAAATCTGCGATAGTTTGCAACAATTATAAGTGGGAGTAGTGGTATAAAAGAAACAGGGAAAGCTGTAATACATAATTCAAGAGTGTTCATGTCTTCTAGATAAGCAGTATGTAAAATGCTTTACTGGAGATTGTTTAATACTTTGAAGAGGGAAAGGAGAGAAATGTGTCTGTAGTCATGATTTCAACTGAGTAACTCAACTTTTACAAAAAGCAGCTGGCCAAATAGAGTTAGACCAAGCATCATCATACAGGCTTGGACCATGTTCTCCATATATCCTGAGAACAACCAAGTAAGGTATAATGAATGAAGAGCCAATCAAGCAAGCTATCCCATGGAATAGCAGAGATCTTTAAAAATCGTGAAAAAGAAAGCTCATGTTAGAAAACAAAATGAAGTGGCTCAGAGTCATGACTGCTACAGCTTTTAACAGAACAGGGGGAATAAAACAAGTGAATGGGAGCAATTGCACCAGCCCCTTCCCAATATGAATGAAAAGAATGCCACAAACTCCATAGGAGAGTGAAACAGAAACAGAACAAAACTGACACTCCTCTACACTAGTTACTCTATAGTTGCAAGCCTGAACACTTGCAAAGGCAACCACACACTCAAAGATCCCATGAAATTAGCAGACAGGGAATAATAGGATAAACCTTTCATACAATAATAGGCACATTGTTTTGTTATAGTAGCACGAGTTGATTGAGCAAAGTTAGGCCTTTGGTTCTACTTGACTATTTGGCACTTTGGAGTTTGTAATGTGGTATCCTCCTTAAACACTGAGGTAAAGCCATGAGATTTGAATTAATGTTGTGGACATAATTTCATAGTCCAAGTCTGAATATGGACAACTCAGTTTCTTTCTTCTATAAAAGTGACTAGGAGTGAGGTAAATTGCTCTCTACATTTTTGTTTGGAATTTCTTCTCACGTGGAGGCTGTTTTGCCACCTATGGCTGAGTGAGTAGACAGGCCAGGGAGGAGGCGCAGCAAAGAACGAGACATAGACCAAGGCTGGGAAAAAAACATGGCCACAACTTTATTGTAAAACAAACAGCGACAAGGAGTATTGGCGCAGCATATGGATCGGATCCCACACCATCGGCTGACCCGCCTGCCAGCCGATGCCTCCCACAGCCCCCCCCCAGCCCCCTGGCCAGGGGGGGGGACCAAGGAGTGGCATTGGGGGGAGTCACCCGGTGTTCACCCTCATGTGACCCCCCTGCCACCTGGGAGGGAGGATGCCCCGGCAGCCCCCCGAGCTGGGCCTGCCTTCATACCTCCCTCCCAAGATTCCTTATTGGAATCCCCTCAACGGGAAGCCCCCCAAGGGGGGGACTCCCCCAAAATGTGATCCGATCCAATGCCCCAACGCCAGCAAGTTGTGACAACATATCGAACCTGAACAATAAAAAATAGGGCGCGGAGGGTGGGTGTCTGCTCCTCGGAGCGAAGTGAGGGGGGGGCGGATCCGGCAGCGAGCTAAATACTCGTCTGCCGGACCTTGGAGGAAACCGCGGCCCCGGACCCCGCCCCCCAACCGCTCCGACCCAGGGCGGCCGTGATTGGCCGCCCTGGGTTTGAACTGATTGGCCGCGGGCCCGCCCGGGGCATGCTGGGCGATCCCACGGCCAAGGCTGCCGAGTCCTCCCGGCCGTTCTCCCTCCCCGGCGGCAACCACGACCCCAGGTAAGTCTGGAGTCGCCGTTTTCAGTGGCATTCCTATGGTCGTTCTAATCCATGGTCTGGCCCTGAAAACCAGCACACTAGGGAAATAATAGATGCCGGAGACAGAAACCTGAGCAAAGGCAGGTTGGAAGAGTCTAGGAGTTAAGGCAAAGAACAGTAAATGAAAAGTCAGTTTTCAAGAATATCTATATACATCTGGTTAGCTTTTTATCCTGCCCTTCTAGAGTGGCATGTGTGGTTCTTCTTTCCTCACAAAGGCAGCTTAAACTGAAAGAGAGTGATAGACACAAAGACACTCAGCAATCTTTGCAGCAGAGTAGGGACAGGCTCTATAATATATTCTATGGGTTTTATTCTGAGATGAGGTATCTTAAACTAAACAATTTACTGCAGGGCCATATTAACCCATGACTTGGGCCCCTAGGCTTTCAGGTATTTTAGCTCCCCTCCAGCATTTCAGTCTTTCACCTTCTAGAGCTGACAGCCTGACCTTGGTATGGTAGGTACTAGATTGTAGTACATAGCCCTATATCCATTTTGAAGGTCTCCTGAAGAATTCTATTCACAATTTAAAAAATATTTTTATTGCATGAATAGATCTCTTCAGGAAAGCACATTTTGGGGGTATAATTGTTCAATACTGTAATATTTTGAAGTGAATAAAATTATTATTTATTAAAATAAATCATTTATGAATAGTTTTTTAAATATAAAAGACAATTTGTTTCACTTCAATAAGGAAGCAGTTAATTATCATATTAATAGAAGTTATATAAAAGAATCAATTAATTGTAAATTATGTGGGGGTGTGCCTCAGCAAAAAAAAAATTGACCTGCCCGTAGTCCCTGCGGGGCCCCTAGGTTTCAGCCTAGTCAGCCTTATGAATAATATGACCCTGATTTACTGTTAGGAACAGTAGGTGTTGTCCATATTCTGCCTCCTGTCCCATATCTCAAACAAAATCTGGTGAGGGAGAACTATCTTAATTTCAGGATAGACTGTGCCCAAATCAGGGGATTAGTTAAATGCAATTAGTTAATGGCTAAAAACTCTTCAGGAAACATGGTGGTGCTTTAAAACCAATATGATAAAATAAATGAAAATACTGCAGAGTAATGTTAGAGTGTGCGTCAGACTAGAACTGGGATTCAGGTCATAGTGTGCCATGAAGCTTCCTGGGTGACCTTGGAAGAGTCAGTGGTCATTTTCACACTATTAACCTGCTTCCGTAACGTTGCGAAATATCGCACAAAAAACATGGAAGATAGCGTCTTCTCACGAGAGTTTTGCACGACATCGCAAGAGTTTTGCGCAACCTCACACAAAACTCTCGTGAGAAGATGCTATCTTCCACGTTTTTTGCGCAATGTTTCACAACGTTACGGAAGCAGGTTAGTAGTGTGAAAACGGCCATTGTCTCTCTCAGTTCAACACTCCCTCACATAGCTGTTGTGAGGATGAAAAGATAATAATGTATAATGTCTTGAATTCCTTGGAGAAATGATAGGATTAACATGTAATAATATGGTGCAAATAAGCCCCAAAAGATGCTGGTATGCTGTAGCAGAATCATAGAAGCTATAACGGACAGGAAAGCTTCCTTTAAAAAATGAAGCATTGCCCACATTAAGAAAGTGTTTTAAATGTACAACTTCTGGTCGAACTCAATCTCTAAAACATTTTCAAGAAAGCAAACAAAAAAAGGAATTTGAAGGGTGAATTGCTAAACTTTGAAAACAATAATAAAATATTTAAATACTTCAGAAGCAGGAAAGCGAGCAGGTAAGCAGCAGGATCACTTCACAATGAAGATGTAAAATAGGTGCTGATGGAAGAAAGCCACACAGAAGCAGGATAAATTCTTTGCATCAGACATCACAACAGAAGATCTTTCCAAAATTCCCACACTAATGTTTTTTGTGGAGTGTCTCGGAAAAGGCATGACGAACAAAATCAGCAAAGGCTGACATTTTAGAACACATCAACAAGGGGGAAAATGACAAGAAAGCTGAGAGAACAGAATCCAGAGGAATTCTTTAAAGACTGGGGGAAATTAAAACAGTATTTGGAAAAGAAGTGGGACGTAAAGGGAGAAATGTGGGTGCTAGATAACTATTAACTTGGCAGAAGGGAAGAGAGGGCGATCTTTACAAGAGGAGAAAAGATAAGTTAGAAACATACTGTAATTGTTAATTTGATATTAGATCTTTTATAGTTTAACATATAATATCTATTTTAGTAGTATATTAGAATGGATAAGAAAAGAAAAAGAGATATAAGTTTTAGATTTAGACAGCAGGTTGGAAAACTGTTGGAAGTCTGAGATAAAGGGGGGAGGGGAAAGGGTGGGGGAATATGGAAATGATTAATTAATTAAAAATTTGTAATATTAAATTTTACTCACCCAATAAAAATCTTTAAAAAAAAACCAAGGGGAAAATATCAAATCATTGGCACAATAGTATTCATCTAAAATTTCTTAAAGAACTCAGGTGGGAAGTCTGACAAGGAAAAAGAAAGGCTATATCATCTGGAGTTTCTTTCGTTTGGGAAAAAAAGGACTGCCTAATTGGGGACATGATAAAAGTTTATCAGAGGATGAACGATGAGGAGAGATAATATTTTTCTCCTTCTCTTTTATAGCACTAGAAACCAGTGAAGCTGATCTGTGATAAGTTTGGGACAGATGAAAGTAGTTCACATTGCAGCAAAGCTGATTGTTCCATCAGTGCTTCCTCTCCAACCCTTCATGCAGTCATGTGAGACCTGTCAATGCAGGGTCTCAGGTTTTTACACTGATGGTTCCTATATTGTGAATCTGCTTTCCTGAGAATGTCTGAGAAAAATACTTTTTGACATCAGCGGATTTAGAAGAGTATAGCTCTGTTTAGGATGGATCTATTAGGGGAACTGGTGGTGGTGGAGAGTGCCAACCAGTCATAGCAGACTTAAGGCGACCTCTGCTGGGGTTTTCAAGACGAGACTAACAGAGGTTGGTTTGCCATTGCCTGCCTCTGCCTAATGACCTTTGTTTTCATTGAAGGTCTTCCATTCAATTACTAACAAAGGCTAACATTGCTTAACTTCCAAGATGTGACAAGATCAGGCTTGCTGGGCTATAAACCAGATTATTTAGGAGGGCATTCAAGAGTGGTGACTAGTATTGATAGCTGTTGTCTTGATTTTTTGAATTATCGATCATAACTTCTGTTGTTATAATGATTTTTTTAAAAAAATGCTATGAGCTGCTTTGAGTCCCTTTGGAGACAAAGGAAGTCTAAACAATGTTTTAGATAAAAAGCACTCTCCGTATTAACTTATGGAATCCTCAGCCACACGGCTGTGTTTTAAGAAAGTTTAAGAAAGAAATACTAGTTTTAAGAAAGATTTGGACAAATTCACAGAGAAAAGTTTACCAAAGTCTAATAGCCTTGGCAGTTGAATTAGAACCTCAAAGTTCAGAAGCAGTATACCTCTGATTTATCAAAAGATGGAGGAGGAGAACAATTAGGGATGGCTCTGGCCATGCCTACGCTTCTCAGAGGCATCCAGCTGACAATTGTTTGCACTTTGGCTTGATCCAGTTATTCAATGTGTTTTATATTTTCATTCAAGGTCCATATGTAACAAGAGGACCCATTGTGGGTTTATGCTATATATAATGCAACAGTAGTTGGTAGAAGTCTATGTGGTGAGAGATATAAATTTTTAAAAGAACCACAGTAAAAGCTGGTGTGCTACAGACATGTGTAAGGATTGTCATTGTTTTATTTGTGGCAGGGGTCCCCATTCACCAGTGGTCTGTTCTGTGTCCTTGTGGCAGGGTTTTCCAGTCACCAGTGGTCTGTTTTGTGTCTTACAAAGTGAATGAAGATAAGATCTCCTCCCTTTTGAGAGCTGTTATAAAGTTGATGGAGTGGGCCGCAACTCCTCCACCTCCTTGGCTCACTGCCTCATTCTATCCAGGTTTATCTGCAATTGACTAGATTCTGTAGATATGTTGCACCCCATAGCTGTTGCATTATATACACCTGATATATAACAACAACAACAACAACAACATTTCATTTATATGCCCTAGTTCAGTGCATAAGTAAAAGTACATGAAACTGCTAGACTGCAAAAATAATGCCAATAAGTGGTGCAAATATTTGTCACATCAAAAGCTGCCTGGTGTCCTTATTGCAAGTCCAAGCAACAAATCTTTCATGTCACTAGTGTTGTGTAAAGCGCAATACTGGGCCACATTGCTGCATGACTGGGACAAAGAGATGATGATACAGTCTGGTTACTATGGCAACAGAGGAGGGATAGTTAAAAAAGAGAGGTTCCAAACACCCACTCTTATCGTTGTCACAAAATTCTTGTTGCTGTAAAGGACGTTACTTATTTTCAAGCAGGAAAGTGTAAATTATTTTTCATAAAAAAGACTTTACAAGACAACACCTTTTTTCTTAGCTTAGCTGCTCAGAGAGAAAGAAAACACAGCACACACACAGGCCTCATTTTCTGCATGTAAAGTGTGTGTGTTCTTTAAAAGGCAGTGGTTGGCTGGTTTTCCGGACATGATGTGGTTGAAGCTGTCATCGTAATGGAAATTCATTGCTGTAGCTATGGTAAATCGAGTTTTCTGCCTGTGCTGAATGCATTAGTCTAATGAGATGTTTGCAGCTGGCGAGCGGAGCCGCTGGAGATGTACGGTGTGCTAACGGACAGGGAGAAGATGGCTCATAGAATGGTCTGCGTGCACGTGCTCCAAGTCTTTTACTCTTTGGGCCAAAATACCTGGTGTCTGTAAAAAAAGCTGATCCATCATTCACCATACGCAATAGGTAAGAGTAAGGGCTGTTCTTTTTCATCTGCTTTGTTGCTGCTGTTGAGTCATAAAAATAAGCTGTCATACTGTTTGTATGCCCTGCTATAGATCTCAATATTTCTAAAGAGCATTGTCTCTTTATGTGAATCAGGTATGCAATGCCTATATCCCTAGTGTACAATTTCAGAGAACATTAAAAACCTCATCTGAAGTTTAACCCTGTTAATGCTAATTAATAGTACCTTCTTTGGAATAGTTCAGTGCAGCAAGATGCAGCTGATCGAAGCTTGCTGCCTGTTTTGTTTTTAATGTGTGCATGTGTCTGAGAGTCAAGAGTGGTGCCAATTCTGTGTTTTCAATAATGAATTTGAGTACTATGAAAATTGTTTAAATGTCAGTAGAAGTGGACTTTCCCCATGTCTGATGAGTACAGTGGTATGTGTGCATCTTTTGAACGCAGCTTGTGTGAAATTGTTAGTAGATTACAAATTCATTTAAGCATTCTGTCTGAAAATTATCATTGTATACCTGAAAACTTATGCTAATCTACCTGGGTCATTGCTTAAATTCGTAGGAAGCTCTCTGTGTCTACATTTTGAGCATGATTTTTTTAAATGGTGGAGAATCTGAAACATGTAACTTGGAACACAATTTTAGCTTAAGATTTGTTTGCCTCCTCTTTATACTTTTGTATTATTTAAAACAGATATTTAGTGGCTGTCTAGTGCTATGTCCAGGAAATAAAGAGAGAGATCTTTCAATACTTTTCATACAAGTCAGGTGAAATACATTTTTCATTTGATTTTAAAGCCTGCCCAATGTCACTATCACCCTAGACCTAGGGGGTTATTATCGGATAATTGAACAATGAGCATCATTAGGAAGTTGCTCCCCCAGTTCATAAATTAGAGCCCATGAAAGGGCTTTAGGTGTGAATAGGCTCTTCTCATTAGTGTGGAGTTTTCCATTCATGTGAAACATTTTCCTGAGATTCAAAATTATTTTTCAACGGAACAGCTCTGGATTTATGGTTGGGCATTCTTTCACTAGGGAGTACTTTTTTCAAAAATGTCCTTTAAAACTGGTTCCATAGAATTTTTTTTAAAAAAAATTAAAAAACCAAATGAGAGTAAATCAGTAGAACATGGAATGTGGTTGCTGCCTGAGTCTCCAGGACTGCAACCAGAAAAGCAGAGGGATAATACAACTGAAATACTCATACCTTTCTCAGATATGTGGTCAGGATAAGCATTTTGAGATAAATCCAAAGCTCATGTTGGCTGGGATTTTCAAAGCCATAAAGCCCAAGGAACTTTGATATAGGTTGATTTTTTTTGTCTAATACATTCCAATGAACCTGTCTGGGCTTATATCCCATTATTCTGGGTTAACGTATTGGTAGCTCAAAATGAAAATCTTCAATAGCAATATCGAAACAATGCAGCTATCACTTTTAGAACTCTCCCCAATTAATTTTAACACCACCTTTAAAAGTATCCTCTCAGGTTGCTTCCACATGGACATGATTGTCCATGTAGCTCTTGTTGCTGCTGTAAATAGAAAGGCTTTGGCAGAGGCAATAGGGCATCCATATGGCAGTTTCCTCCACATTTCCCTTGCATCAGAAAATGGCTACTATTTCCTCCCCCTCCATTGAAGGGATTAAAAAAAAAAAAAGACAACAGAAATTGCTCTATTGCAATTACTATAACATTATAATGTTGCAGTGATCTACATACTAGTTCCCAGCTTTCATTTTTAAAAAAACAAGGTAATTCTCTAACCCCTTTTCATTGCAGAGTTATAAGGGGAAAGATTCAATGACATAGCAATTCTCAATTTTTTAAAAAAGCCCTCCAGTGTGAGCATATGGAAGAAACAACAGCCAGCGGAGGCGAAGAAAATGGTGCTAATGTGGGCAGGACCTGCAAAATGCACACTTGTGATCTTTCCAAAAAGATTATACCAAACCAGGTTTGTGCAAAGTAGGAGAGATCACAGAAACAGGACAGAAAATGTTGACAAGGAAGCTGACGTGGAGCAACTTTCAAGTGGGTAGCCGTGTTGTTTTACAGCAGAAGAGCAAGATTCAAGTCCAGTAGCACCTTAAAGACCAACAAGATTTCCAGGGCATAAGCTTTCAAATGTTAGCCTGCCTTCATCAGATATGAAAGTGGAGCAAAATATTCATGTGGAAATGGCCTTAGAGAAAATGGTTCTTTGAAAGGGTGGTGACATAATGTCCGTTCAATCAACATCCTTTCCCAAGCCATAGCAAAAGTTTTGCACTCGGACGAGGAAAATTATAGAGATATTTCTTGGAGGGGATTCAGCATGTTTGGTTCAATTACATTTGAAACTTGTATTTTCACAAAGTTTGGGATATTGGACTAGGAAGATACTATGCTTTTTAGCCTTTGGATTCAAAAACTTCTGCACTTTTCTTTCCCCCCAATTTTTCTTAACAGTGCTTGCTTTTGGGGAGGGGCTGTAGCTCAGTGGAAGAGTGCCTACATTGCATGTAAAAAGTCCCAGGTTCAATCACTGGCGTCTCTAGTTAATAGGACCAGAAGGTAGTGATGTGAAAGACCCCTATCTGAGACATTGGACAGCTGCTGCCAGTCTGAGTAGATAATACTGACTTTGACAGACTGATGGTCTGATTCAGTATAAGGCTATTTTTGCCTCCCAGTCCACCCCAAATGGAATATTCACAAAAGACATCCCTGTAACCTTACCAATAGATTTATGGGGAAAATAACTTTGATTGGAAACTGGGGTGTGAGTCCCACAAGGGGTAGAGCTAAAGTACTACTCTGAGCAGCAGCAAACACAGAAGGAGTAGACACTGTACTTCAGAGCATTCCTCTGTGCATGCACAAAAGAGGGCCAGCATGTGATATTCAGAATCTTCCACTGCCTTTGGTGTCAAAACCAACAAGTTGCAATGTTTGAACTAGGATCTGGGAGACCTGGGCTTTAATCCCCACTCTGCCATGGAATCTTGCTGGCGGGACCTTGGGTCGGTCACACTGTTTCAACCTCACCTACCTTACAAGGTTGTTGTGAGGATAAAATGGAGGAGAGAAGAATTATGTTAGCCACTTTGGGTCCTCATTGGAGACGAAAAGTGGGGTATAAAGGAAGTAGAGTAATGTAAAGTAAAATAAAATATCAGAGCAGGAAAGTAAAATAAAATAAAATATCAAGGCAGGAGAGACTAGTGTTCAACCTCTCTCCCTGGCACAATGGTCCATGCAATTCTTGACAAATATTGTACAGATTATATATTGTAGCTGATTGCAGCTGTACCAACCACAGCTAGCTCTATCTTTAAATACTATTGAAGAATAGAATTTTTTAAAAAATCAAGCGGCTTGTTTATATCCATGAGTCAAATATAGTGATTTCATAAGTGCAGCTTACTGCTTCCCATGCATCCCCCCCCAACATACCTTGCTATTGAAAAATCTATTTTTACTGGTAATGGTTGTTGCAACAGCAGTGGGGGTGGGGGGGAGTTGCTTTCCATGAACTCTATAAATTCAGTGTGATTAATATGAATATTTCTATGCCAAGCATTGCAAGAGAAAGAACATGCCATGCCTTCTACGGTGGAGAAAGATTACATGAAAAAACACATGACAAATGACTGATTAAGGAATACGGCTGTCCTGATGATTGGGAAAAAAACTGTCAAAATCTCCTGAATGGAGGAGAATGGCAGACAGATGTGATGGCTTATAAAACAGGGATATCCAGCTTTATCAAGAAGTTAAATAGATTAACAACATTATCTGCCTCCATTTTATAAAATATTTAATGTGTATGGCAAAACTCTGGATACCTTAATAATGATAAGTTAACCATTTGCTTTCACTTAGTATTTTTTAAAGAGTCTCTCCTGCACCCCTCTTTCCATTTGACAATTAAAAAGCTGTCCTTTCCCACTTCAGTTATTAGTAGAAAGAAAGGAAATCATTTAAACTTTCAAAACGATTACTGTTTAACCACACTTTTGTGTTTTGATTTTTAAAGATTTTTTCATTTAGTTCCAACAAAATCATTTTCTTAAGTCAAATATACACATAATATAAATCTGAATGCAACAATATATACCTAACTATTACACTGAAAATTCTCTGCAAGGTTCTAAATCACTCACAAGTTCCTTATCTCAACAACATGCAATGTATACAGTCCCACAGTCTCTAGAAAACTACAATTGCTCTGTAATTCAATGTAATAATTCAAAGCTTTACTCTTTCTTTCTGAAAATGATTATGGCATGCTCATATCAACATTTTCTACTTTCACTAAATATAGCAATAGATAGAAATGGCCAATCTGCTTGTTGAGTTGTGAAATGCTAAATGTAGGTTAACTTGCAATGTAAAGAAAGCATGAACTGTAACAGTAAAGTAACAGCACCTGCCAGAATTTTTAGATCCTGCCAGCCTCCAGTCTCAGGGTATTAATTTTATCATCTTAAAGCTGAGCTATCTGAAAGATGCACAGTGAATCTGAATAGCTATGTAGCATACTCCCATGTTATTCAACCTCTACATAAAACCTTTAGGAGAACTCATTTGCAGCTATGGAATGGGATGTCATCAATATGCAGATGATACCCAACTCTATATCTCGCTATCCAGGTCCCCACAGAATGCAGTAGAAATCTTAGATTGCTGCCTGACAGCCATAGTAAAATGGCTAAAAAATAAATTAAAATTAAACCCAGACAAGACTGAAGTGATGCTTGTTGGGAAGTCAGAGATCTTGAAAAATATTGTACTCCCCACCTTCAATGGAATTCGTTTGACCCTTGCAGACTCGGTTAAGAGCTTAGGGGTTATACTGGATCCAGGGCTACTACTACTACAAAAACAAGTTAAGGCAGCTGCAAAAAACGCTTACTAAAATCTCACTCTAGCCTGGAAAATGGCTTCTTATCTCGACACAGCTGACCTGGCCACCTGGATCCATGCTATGGTAACATCAAAACTTGACTATCAATGCATTATACATTGGTCTCCCATCTAAGTTAACTAGGAGGCTCCAATTGGTGCAAAATACTGCGGCTCGACTATTATCAGGAGTGAGCAGGAGCTTGAACATCACTCCCATCCTACAGTCACTCCATTGGCTACCGGTCAGCTACCGTGCTCAGTTCAAGGTAATGGTTATTACATACAAAGCCCTTCACGACCGTGGTCCAGCATAACTACGGGACCACCTTTCTCCCTATATCCCTCCATGGCAGCTTCGCTCATGTGAACAGGGTCTCTTGCTGGTGCCAGCCTGTACATGGGCGAAATCAACAGCAGCCCATACACGAGCTTTCTCTGTGGTGGCCCCTACCCTATGGAACGGCCTGCCTGAGGAGGTCAGGAAAGCACCCACCCTCCTGGCTTTCTGCAAAGAATGCAAAACTGAATTATTCAAAAAGGCCTTTTTCTCAGCTAAGAGGGTGGTATTGTAGGAAAGGGGTCCCAGATGTTTCGCTAATGAGTTAGGAACCATAGATTTCACCATTATGTTGCCTTACATATTATCTGTTGCTTTAAATATGTACTCCTATATCCTACCTGTGCTTTATGTTGTTCAATGTAAGTCCTAGAATTGATTATGTTCTATTTCAGCAATTCCTCAACCCCATACTGGATCCTGGCTAATACTATATCTTTGTAAACTTACATTCTTTTACCCCATGACATTGTTTATGAAAATATTCTTGACACTGTATGGAAATGCCTGCCCTTGTCCTTGCCACTAATTGTACTAATCTCACACTATGTAATCTGCCTTGAGTCTCAGTGAGAAAGACGGAATATAAATAACATACATAAATGAATAAAAATGAAATACTTCATGTCAGTAGGTACTGGTAATGGGAAACCCCTGGTCAGATTTGCTTCCAAGAGGAATGCTGCCTATCCAGGATGGAGGCCTTTCCAAGTCAAAAGCATAAGAGGAAAGGCAAAGACAAACTGGCATCTGTGGCATTAGGACTAGTTAAAAGGGTGTCCCTTTGGGGGTGGGGGGGTTCTATGCCAATCATCCCCACCCCCCTCTTAAAAGTGGTTTTTAGGCAACAAGTAGTTGTAGACACGTGGCTTACAGATACAGGCTTTATCGATGTCCTGCCTGTGTGTTTAACAGTAGTACAATCTACTGACAGAAAGGAATATTTAGGGATACATCCTACAGATTACTACAGAATATTCTTTTCTACTTTGTATAAATGGGAGATTTGAGAGAGAGAGAGAGATTGCAATGATATTGTTAGCTGTATCTCATCTTCTTATTCCTCTATTTCCCTCACCTTCTATTTCAAAAAGTGGTAATGAAAAATTAGGTAAGTATTGCCTTGTCCTGTAGTCCTCTGTCACCTCCCTCCTCAGTCCCCCACAGGGAATTCTAAGTGCAGATATGTACTGTTCAATAACAGTATTTTTGTGCCTCTTTCTCTGTGTGTAAGAAATACTCTGAGAATAAAACATCTTGATAACAGAGGATGAGATGACTTGGTGTACAATTCTTTAAGAATGCAGACTGTGAAAAGACCCAGTTGGAATGCCTAAGACAAATGTAGGTTTATTGAAAGCATTTCAGAATTTAGTTAATGAAGTCTGAAATTTGAGGATGGTATGGGGGTATTGTAATGTTTATTTTTTCATAAAATTCTGCTGTTTGTGAATTTCAGAGGCAACTCTAGTTTAAGCAATTTGTCCAGCCACCTACTCTGAAATTATTTTCTTCTTCTAGGTGAGTAATATTGCCAGTGGCCTCCTATACCATCTGAATGAGTCTGAAAGCTAATGAAGTTAAGAAAGTAATTCCTTATTTTGAAAGAAAATTTAAAAAGACAGTAAAGGGTTTCCTACATAACTGGGAATAGAATATTGTTCTTAGTATACTGACACATCCTACTGTGTTATATACTTAGGAAATATTTATGTTAAGTTCCATATTAGTCTCATAAAATATATAGGATGTTGCCATTTTTAATATCATTCTGTAGGAATTTCCCTGAGGAGAAATGCTATTTAAGAGAAAAATATAGTAATGTCTACACCAGTGCGCTATGAGTGGACTTACAATACTAGAAAATGCTAATATTGTGAGGATTCTTCTAATCACAGGTATTGCCTAGGTAACCAGAGACTGTGAAGGAACTTTAAAAAGATTAGCTACTGCTATATTCATTGTTTCGTGAAAGATGATGGACATAGCTTTATTACATACAAAATCATACAGGATATGCAGCCAGATTCTGTGACTATCTTGCATTAGTAACAGACAGTGGGTTATCATCACATTATTTCCAGGATTGTAATGAATTTTATAGTTCTTCCCCCTGGCTCTGTGCCCCTTTGTATCACATATATCAAACCAGGAAAGCTTCCTATTAACTATTTCTACCACCCTTGTAGGTGGAATCAGAAATTTCTAGTATTCCACCCTCCCAACTCCAGGAAATTATTATCATTTCATGGGGGTGTGCCTCCTTCTCTATCAAAAAACCAAATGTAGGTAATAGACTGGAATGGCCTTGGTGCATGTGGCAGTTCCTACTATCCCCTTCAAAAATAGCAGACATTTCTCTCAGAGTGCATCAAGAGTGTCAGCCTTTTGAATAAATTGTCACTGATATTCATATGATGAACGGGATAGAGTCCGCATAGCATCTTGATTTGAGTTTGCTTTCATCCCTTGACTGGTTTTTCTCTCACATTTCATTTCAATAGTGAGGCAATTTTTTTTTTGTGATTTCTCTAAGGCCGTCCCCCTCCTTTAAGACTTTTCACACATGAGGATTAAATCACCTCTGCGCATCTTTTGAGCCATTTATGTTAGCATCTGATCTTTGTTGATGTGGAAGTGAAATCAAAGCAGAAATGACATTCAGATCATTGTATGTTTTTTTCGTAACACAAATATTTTATACCTCATGTGTAAAAAACAACAAAAATTCTACATCTTCATAGCCAACTTCTTCCTTCTTATGTAATCTATTTCTGACTACAGTAGACCACAGAATCCCCACTCCCATTTGATTTCTTTGGCTGCTTCATGATTCCAGACTATGGTCCCTGTCTTTGGGATTCCCCTCTTTCCCCTTCTCTCCAGAAAATTGTATCAGGTATATGTGTTGTGTATGAGAATTGTCCAATAATACAAACACAAGCCTTCCAGAAAGAAGAAGCCTAAATGTCAAGGAAATGTATTTATTTATTAAATAATTGTCTTGCCCTTTCATCCAAAAATGATATACCAAACATAAATAGCAATACAAAAAGCAAGCAAGCCCTAAGCAATAAGAAAGCCAATGGATTAGCTTTATCTCTCAGATAAAGCAGAAATTGATAGCAACAGTTATTCATAAGGCAAATGCACTATGTGCAAAAAGTACCACCTTAACATGAAGTTGAAAAGCCAGCAGTGTAAGGGCAAGGAAGAACTCCTTGATAGATGGTTCTACAAACTTTGCATCATGTAGAAAGGGCTTTTAAGTCTTTTGGCCACTCATTTATACCATTTATATATGCTGCTTTTTCTGCAGCCAAAGCTGTTCCTAAAACTAAAAGCATTGTTTAACCACTATGAAACTAGCACACCTCAGCAGCCATTAAGAATTGCTGGTGAGTAATAATCAGACAACCAAATGCTGTTCAAAATAAATGAGTCTGATGGCCCTTACCAAAGGCTGTAAGACAAGACCCTTTAATCTCCACAGGGAACTAATTCTACAGGGTGCTCATTTCATAAAGGCTCTCTTTTTGGCCCCTGAAGTTCTGACTTGGCATAGAGAGTAGGGTCTAATGCATGGAAGTCCATAGCAATACAATGAAGAACAAGATGATATATGACACATAATGATTGTGTGGTCATTGCCTGAGGCTCCTTGGGCCTGTGTTCTGTAACTTTACCCCCATCCCTACTTATGAGGGGGCCTTTATGTGTCAAATGGTCATGCCACCTACATAGGTTGTAAATTGACAGCTGACGCCAACTGAGCCGCGATAGTTACTGAACAGTGGGAGAGAAGATTTCTAATCCTATAAACCTAGATATTATCAGGCTCCAATCACACAGTGCTGTGAGGTAAATGAGGAAACTTTTATGAACTCCAGTGTGTCAGGAGGAGGGGAAAGAAACATTTGCATTAAAAAGGTGACTTGAAGCACTTAAGGACACTACTGAAAGTGGGAGAAGAGTAGTAGTTTGCAGAACTCAAGCCATGTGAACTTTTGTTAGAAGAAATTGTTTCAGTACCAGAGTGCCAGTAGGATATAGTGAGTCAAGTGTTGGGCATGGCCTGGAAGTCCTGAATCTGAATCCCTTCTCAGTATTGAAGCTCACTGGTTGACTCTGGGCCAGACACACTGTCAGATTAAACTATTCAATGAGCTAGTGTAAAGTACAACCCCTCAGTGGATGGGTAGAATAATTTGTGAGGGGGAAAAATATGAACAACTCTATTTTGACACTGTCCTCTAGGTTATTCAAATTATTCTGAGACAATATCCAGTTTAGGAGCCTCGTGGCACAGAGTGGTAAGCTGCAGTACTGCAGCCCAAGCTCTGCTCATGACCTGAGTTTGATCCTGGCAGAAGTCGGGTTCAAGTAGCCGGCTCAAGGTTGACTCAGCCTTCCATCCGAGGTCAGTAAAATGAGTACCCAGTTTCCTGGGGATAAAGTGTAGATGACTGGGGAAGGCAATGGAAAACCACCCCGTAAAAAGTCTGCCAAGAAAATGTCATGATGCGATGTTCCCCCTTGGGTCAGTAATGACTCAGTGCTTGCACTACCTTTACCTTTATATCCATTTTTTAAAAAAAGTTAGAAGCTTTTCTACTTTAATTTTTCATCAAATTGTTCGGCCAGTGCCTCTTGAGTTGTGGAGCTGGCAATCTAAGCATGAAAGGTGCTTTATCTCACTTGTAAGTTTCATTCATGCAAGTGGGGTGGCTGACTAGTAAATTGCTAACTGGATCATGATTAAATAACTTACTGAAACTACAGAATACTATTCTGAAACCTTCGGGGAGTGGATGGCATGCTGCTCGGTTCACTGAAGAGAGACCTGCAGTACAAGAGACCGCAGAATCAGAAAATGGTACAGATTACAAACACACACTCACGCATGCACGCACACACACAGCCTATATGTGCATAAGAGACTATCATGAAAAATCTATTTATCATTAATGTTACAGCAGCTGTGCACTTTGCCGATGCCACAGAGAAATATTTTGCATACATCTTATCTCCCGATTCCATTTGGTGGCCTCCATCTATTTTCCTTATCAATGACGAATGAGAGATGTGCCTAGTAGCTTTCTCTCTCATGGCTCAGTAAATAGTTGAATTTATCTTAAGTTAGCAGCACAGCTATGTGTAGCATTACAAAATATTTCATAACGAGTCTAGTTCATTGCTAATATGTATAAGATGTATGTTTTCTAGGCCTCTGTCTGGATATTAACAGAAGATAACTATATGGATCAAGTGCCATCATATGCATAAATACTAAGTTTACTGACAGTGTGATCCTAAATGGAATTACACACTTCTAAGCCCATCAACTTCAATGGATTTAGAAAGGTGTAACTACCCTTAGGACTGCACTATGCATTACGGATTTAATGAATTCTTACATCAAATGTGGTTCTTTTAGCCCACTGGTTAACTGTTGAATTTAAAAACTACGATTTATCCTTTCCAGGCTTCAAACAAAAGTTTTTCTTAATGTAAAATAATTGTATTATTTGTGCGTTCCTTTTTGCATTATAAGAAATGAGTTCTTGCTCCATTTCAGAGTCCCCATATGGATCTCCAGGTTTGCTCCAGGGCCATTTCCACTTCCCAGCCCACCTCTGCTGAGTGGGATACTGCTTAGGAACCCTTTGTACTCCACCTTGCCTTCCAAGGAAGAAATATGGGATATGGGAAATATGGGAGTCAACCCCAACTAACCATTCTTGTAGTCTCTCTTTGACAGCAGAGAAGCCCACGTTAGGAAGGAATGGCAAGTCTGAATCCAAGACGGTGCTTTTCCTCTCAGTTTTAGCGTCCACCCCACATTATCCAAAGAAGAGACAGGACTGACCATCTGAATCAAACTGTTTTTGGAATTCGCAGGAGCCACATGAACAACTCTGAGTTTTGAGTTTGAAAAGAAAACCCTTCCTTGAACAGTTAGAAACAAAATCCAGATAAAATTAGGTGTATGTTATTTTCAGTGAATCTTGTCCCATTTTCTAAGCAACTCTGAAGGCATGATAACCTGCTGTTCTTTAAATAAATAAAAACAAAGCAGTACAAAACAAAAAGATTCATATTCATTCCTGCAAACATTTCACTGTTCTGTATGTAAGGATGTACACAATAAAAAAACATACTTTATTCTTAACTGTCTGCAACTCTTACTTTAATGACACAATTAATTTTGTGATGGGGTGACAGACAGGAGGCTTTGCTGCCCCTGAAAGGTAAAACAGCTAACTAGGTGTTTTATACCTGATCATATGGAAGTGCAGCTCCAGCATCCAATCACCTTGGGAGGGGTGGGGGGTGGGGAGAGGTTGAAGGTTGGAGGTAATCACAGCAGCCATAAATTTTGGTCTGCTTCAGCAAGAGAGCACACAGTTTAAAGGGGTTGCTCGGCCTGGTAGCATGGCAGTGATTTAACTCTACCTAGGAGAGGACAGAGTAGCTGGATGTGAGGCATGTCTCTGGTGAAGAGCAGACCTGTACAGTTTAGTCTTGATTGTTGGGAAAGGGTGGGCTGGTGGGGGTAGAGTTCTGTATGTGTGAAAGGATCTGATCTGATGGCTACTCAGTGAAAACCTGTTTGTAACCAGATGCATTACAGGGAATTTAAATCACAACCAGAAGCCATAACCAGCTTAATTTCAAGTTCAGGCTTCTCTAGTGACTGTCTGGAGACCTATGCCACCAAACCATTCGTTGAAAATAACTTATACATAAATTCTATTTGCTATTTTTATAGACCTCCTACCTAAATGATCTCCATGTTCTTCCTGCTCACCACAAAACTTACCTCATGTCAGCAAACCCAAAGCCCTTATATCTGCTACCATAACTATACCTTGAATTGAGGGGAACAAATGAGGGAAATTTTCTTTTAAACAACCTGGTCACCCAAAATCTTAAGAGGTTGTGTAGATCCCCTCAGTTGATTTATAAGGAACCTATCAAAGATGGCATTTCACTGAACCAATTAACAACTAATGATATGGATAACAAAATACTGTTCTAGATTTCCTTTTACATTGAAATATCTGTCTTTGGAGTATAGGTTTCTTGGTCAATCAAACCATACAAAGTCTTATGCTTCAAACTTCCAGAACTGTTCCCCCCACCACCACCCCGGAAGTGACACTGAACATTTGAACTGAATGGAGTGAGAGCGCTGCAAGAGTAACCTCACCACACTCTAAAAATTTTACAGATGATGTTAAACTTCCATAACAAAAAGGACAGCCTGCAGCTTATAGTGTGATTACTGTCATACAGTTTTTAAATACCCCTCCACTTCAGCAGTTTTCTGAGACATTTAGGGCTGGAAATGACTTTGTAATGTTTGCCTAAGATTACCTGTTCTATTTTGTGCTTGCTTTGTGTGCCCTGGCTTCACTTTTGGATAAAAATCCAAATGTATATGCCTTTCCGAAACTATGCACTTCAGATACTATCTGTATCCTTTTCCTGAATAATGTGATAGCAGAATAACCATTTTGCACTGCAATAAAAATGGTGCATTGTAATGCAAATTAAATTTCATTTCCTGCAACTTTCCGCAAGATCATGGGAACCCTTTTGTGGTCCCTTTATGTCAGAGCTGCTTCATTAATCAGCTCACTCACAGATGTGCAAAAAGTTGGTCTATATTTCCAAGCTGCCACAGCCTGGCCCACGTGCTGAGTTTAGAGAGGCTCCCTCCCCTTCCTCCTATAGCAGCAATTACAATAGTGGTTTCAGGAGAGTTCTCATGCTTGATAGGATTTGTCATGTAATTGTAACAAGCGGCTTTTGTGTTTACCTTATTTGTTTTTCCTTCTGGCAGTTAGCTTGATTGCATCTGAATTAATCCCATGTCTTTTTGAAGTGACAGGAATGTATTAATTGTCATGGAAGTTATCCATTTGAGCCCCTCCAGCACTATCACCTGAACTTGTCTCAATAGATAAGACTTTGGATGGGAACCAAAAGTTAACATTGCTTCGGTGTGATTCTGTGACCTTGAAAATGTCCTTGAAATGCTGTGTACATTTCCCCCCACCATTAGCTGCTTTTGTCCTAATAGGTTCTAGAGAACAAAGACATCTGGCCTCTCTTTGTATCCACTGGCCATCATGAGGGTCCATTTTCCATTGTAGGTCTTGGACATTCTTAAATTACAGCTGGACAACTGTGCTTTGGTGAATACAAACTGGCACTTGACTGCTGTCCCTGCATTAGATTTTCCTTAAATAGCATGTGCAGAATGTTTGTGATAAGGTGATTTTAACACCATGCTGAAAGTGTTTCTCATTGTAAATTAACAATGATGTTGATTTTGCTAGTAACACTATTGCCACCCCAGTCGGAATGAAGAGGCAGACACAGGAGTTGGAACTAAAGGGCCACTTTATTAATATAACATCAACCATTAAATACGGCAAGGGCAAACTAGCGGTACAGGTCAAGCCACGGGGTCACCCCTGGACCACCGCCTTGACCTGTCTGGGCGAGCCCCACAGCCCCGGGTAGGAGCCATCCATGCAATGGCTTTTCCCCGGCCAGCCAGGCAAAATGGTTCCCCCCTTCAAGCTCCTAAAGCCTCAGCCGTACAGCATGAGGGAAGGACTTACACATGGGGTTCACTGCAGGCAGTCTCCAGGTGGTGGTAGCCGTCACAAGCATACCATCCGCTCCTGGTAGACCCCATTTCCCCACCAATGGGGAATTGCCAAGGGGTGCTCACCGGCCCGCTCCCTATCCCCAAACTCTCTCCTGCCACCGCTGGGGCCAAGCCTCTGCTTAGGCCCAAGCGCCCCACAGGTGGCCTAGTGCCCACCGGAGCCCTTGCCGCTGGTTTATGATGATGTCATTGCCAGTGAACCCTGTCACCTCTGTAGAGGTTGGGAAATCCAGCCCTTATCCTAAGATGAAGTAATTTGACTAGTGAACCCCCACACCTCTGTAGAGGTTGGCAAATTCAGCCTTATGTGGAGGTGTGGCAAATAAATGCACAGACCCTTCCCCGCTGTGGGAGCACTGCAGACCAAACATCAACCCGCCAGGCCCCCACTTGCCCACACAAGCCTGTAACAAAAGGGGCACATGCTGCCGAGTCAGATCACCACCATGCAGTAAATGACTAAAATGAGGCGGAGGCCGACCTCCCCTCAAACCATCAGACCACTACTTGCCTGTGCGTTGCAAGTCCATGTGAGCCTGAAAGGAAAGGGCCATGCCCTGTGAGCCAAGGTCATTACCCAGGGTGAATGACCGGTACGTGAGGCGGAGGCCGACCTCCCCTCGAACCATCAGGCCACTCCTTGCCTGGGCGCTGCAAGTCTGTGAGCCTGTAAGGAAAACGGTATGCCCTGTGAGCCATGGTCATCACTCACCAGGTGACTGACCTGGACGTGAGGCAGAGGACCACACCTCTCCTCGAGCCATTAGGCCACTCCTTGCCTGGGCGCTGCAAGTCTGTGAGCCTGTAAGGAAAACGGTATGCCCTGTGAGCCACGGTCATCACTCACCAGGTGACTGACCTGGACGTGAGGCAGAGGACCACACCTCCCCTCGAGCCATTAGGCCACTCCTTGCCTGGGCGCTGCAAGTCTGTGAGCCTGTAAGGAAAACGGTATGCCCTGTGAGCCACGGTCATCACTCACCAGGTGACTGACCTGGATGTGAGGCAGAGGACCACACCTCCCCTCGAGCCATTAGGCCACTCCTTGCCTGGGCGCTGCAAGTCTGTGAGCCTGTAAGGAAAAGGGTATGCCCTGTGAGCCACGGTCATCACTCACCAGGTGACTGACCTGGACGTGAGGCAGAGGACCACACCTCCCCTCGAGCCATTAGGCCACTCCTTGCCTGGGCGCTGCAAGTCTGTGAGCCTGTAAGGAAAACGGTATGCCCTGTGAGCCACGGTCATCACTCACTAGGTGACTGACCTGGACGTGAGGCAGAGGACCACACCTCTCCTCGAGCCATTAGGCCACTCCTTGCCTGGGCGCTGCAAGTCTGTGAGCCTGTAAGGAAAACGGTATGCCCTGTGAGCCATGTTCATCACTCACCAGGTGACTGACCTGGACGTGAGGCAGAGGACCACACCTCCCCTCGAGCCATTAGGCCACTCCTTGCCTGGGCGCTGCAAGTCTGTGGGCCTGTAAGGAAAACGGTATGCCCTGTGAGCCACGGTCATCACCCACCAGGTGAATGACCAGGATGTGAGGCAGAGGACCGCACCTCCCCTCCTGCCACTCCTTGCTTGGGTGCTGCAACCCTGTGAGCCTGTAAGGAAAATGGTAAGCCCTGTGAGACACGGTCATCACTCACTAAGTGACTGACATTGACGTGAGGTGGAGGACCACACCTCCCCTCGAGCCATCAGGCCACTCCTTGTCTGGGCGCTGCAAATCTGTATACCTGTAAGGAAAACAGCACACCCTGTGAGTGAAAGTTATCATCCACCAGGTGAATGACCCAGACGTGAGTTGGAGGACCGCACCTCCCCTCGAGCCATCACCCTGCCTGGGTGCTAGAAGTCTGTAAGCCTGTAAGGAAAATGGCAGACCCAGTGAGACGAGGTCATTACCCTGCAGGTGAATGACCAGGAGTAAGGTGGAGGACCACACCTCCCCTCGAGCCAACAGACCACTACTTGTCCGGGCACTGCAAGTCTGTGGGATCCAGTAAAGAAAGAGGGGCCAGGCCATCATCTGCCGTAGCCTACACCTCCTCAGGTGCATGACTAGATATGCAGAGGGGAGCAGTTATCTCTCCACAGTGGCAGCAGCCTGGCCAACACAGTTCTAGTTGGTCCCGTGACTTGATAACTGCCATTAACAAAACCAAGCTAATTCCCAACTGGCATCCTCTAGGCTCGAATGACTGCCCGAACAACCCCATGCTGGGCCAGCAGATGAGGGACTTCACCCTCCTGTGGCAATACACCGCACCCACCAAAAAAGACATGATAAGACATTCTACACCACCAGCCTCAGCCTAACTCTGAACAATCACTGTTGGCTGGCACCAGACAACCTGCTGAATAACAGCCTGAGGTCCATGGCTGTGGCCCTAGAGGCTGCCCCATACAAACTGGGTACTGAGAGAGAGCTGCCAGGCCATGTGGGGTATCACTATCTCTGAAACACCAGACAGGGGTGGTGAGGGAGTGTCCTACATGTCAGGGAAGTGGCCACACCCTGTTGCAGGGTCTCCCTTTGCTACCCAAGGGGGACATGGCCCCAGCCCCCCTGGGCCCCATGGCCTTCATGACCACCCTTTGGGTTTGACCCAGTTGTCACTGAGACCTGCCAACTTCACGCCATGCGCCAGAAAGGCAACCCCTGACCACTCCATAAGGGATTAGCCATAGGAAAACTGAGCAGACAATGGAAACAGATGTATGAAAGCCGGGTGTTACTTGCTCATTGAGGAAAAGATCTGATTCAGATCAAGGCAAAACCAGAGGCAGGGTGCCCAGTTGGAAGAGCCCAGGCTGTATTAGATTGGCCCCTGAATGAAAACCCCACAGCAAAGAGCCCCAGGTGGGGCTAGGAGGAGGCAAAATGCCAACCCAGAGCTGCCGGAGGCCTTACCAACTGCTGTACCCACCCAGACCTCATGGCCAGTCAAGACTGTGTGCGTGTAGGGCAAGACTGCCCTGGGAGGTTCCTATGCCAAACAGGCCTTTTGGGGATCATGCTTCTGTCCCATGAGAGGACAGCACTTGAGCTTCTGACCACATAGGCTCAGATGCCTCACCAATGGGTAGGAAGCCCTGGCATGTATAGCCTAAACATGTTAATAATGTCACAAAATTAACAGTTGATTCATATACTGCCCTCCAGGACACACACTGCCCACTGAGAGAGTTTAAAAAGTGTAACTGGGCATAACGTGCCAGGGGTGAGGGGACCAGGCCTGATCAGCAAGGCTGCATGGCAAGACACACCCCAGCCAGGGCCCATGGGCCCACCCTCGTTGCCCACAGGCTCCCTGCTACAGATACCAGCCCAGTTTACTCCACAAACTCGGTACCTGACAGCACATTCGCACGGCAGTCCCACACCCTATGGTCTGGGATACACTTCCCATGCAAAACATAACAAATGCCCCCATTATCTCCTTAACTGGTGGTTGCACTCTACTGTTACCAGCACAAGCTCCAACTATAAATCTCCTTCAGCCATATCAATGTCATCTTCCCCCATCATCTCACAAGAGGCTGTGTGCCAGACTGGTTGCCACCGAGGGCGCTGGACAATCCCCTTCTGCCAGATAGACTTGACTTCATCAATCCACTGCAACAGTCCCAGGACCGGCTTATGGCAGACTAGCGCATCTCAGCTGCTGCCCATCACTTACAGTAATTTTGTCAATCAGATCCACTGTCTCCTCTGCATGACTGGATTACAGCAGCCTAGGCCAGATCCACTACTGGCTGTCAATTGTGCGAATCTGGTAGAAAGATCAGACCACATCTTAGACTACTATGCTCTGCATGACAGCTCTGCAGATGCAACAACACAGCATGCCTTTAGGTGGCATGAGTGACATGAATGACAAAACCTAAAAACAACCCTTTAGGCCTACAAAGGCTGCAAAAGTGAGCAGGGGAAGGTGGGGAAGCAGGTGGTTTAACTAGCCACGACCCTGGGATTGTAGAACCTTGCTAAGCTGGCAGAAATAATATGTGAGGCAATTCACCATTCAGATGACTGCAAGCCTCCTCCCCCGCCCCCCACTAGCCTCAGACAAGCCTTCTCTGCTGTTGCTGTAAGTACTGTCTCCAGACAAAGTAGAACAATGGGGTGGGGGAAGTCTAGGCAGGCTGGAGGCCTGCGGGGGCTGGGCCTAAGCCTGCTTCAGCCCTCCTGACTGATAAGACAGTGATAACCCAATATTTTCTTCATCCCTTTGGCCTCATCATCATCCTCAAAGAATGAGTCTGCAGGTAGCTGCACAAGCCCCACCAAAATGACTGCTAATGCCAGTAAGTAGGAGGCAAATCAGGCCACACAAATGGCACACTCAAAATGGCCGCTCTTGGAGCTGTGCATGTTGTAGATGCCTTCACAACATGGCTGCACTGCCAGGAAACTAAGGTCACTGGGTGCCACTCACAAAATGGCTGAACCCAACTGAATAAACTGCAAAATGGCCACTGCTGCCTGAAGGCCTTAGGCCAAGCTATTGCTGCTAGAATTACTCCCTCCAAATAAGTGTAAATGGCGAGGGAGGGAAAAGCCTAGATGGGAGGAAGGGGGGGGCTACCAGCATCCACCCTGCTAGGCCAGTAGTAATAAAGTATGAATTAATCTATCCCTCAGGGGGCTGCAACTCACCCTTCTGGCCTACAGCAAAGCCTATCTATTGCTGCTGCTGAAGTACTCTCTCCCAACAAAGTAAAACAGTGGTGGGGGGAAAGGAGCCTAGGTAGGCCAGAGGCCTGCAAGGGCTGGGCCTCACCCTGCTTTAGCCCTCCTGACTGATAGACAACAGGCCCCAAATGTAAATAAGAAAAAAGACTCTGCCAAACCAGTGAGCCTGGCGCTGGGCCCTGGCTCTCCTCTTGAAGTCTGAAGGTAGCAAGCATGAGAAATTCACAGCTCTCCAAGGCAGCTACTGCTGCCTAGCCCTGAGGGCCTTTAGTAAAACCAGCCTCAGAGGAGCTCGGCTGAGAGAGCTTGAGATGTGCTCTGCTCAGGCCGAGCACGCAGAGCAACTGCCAGCAGGGAGGGCGGAGCCGTCTTCTGAAGGCTTTGTCTCCGCCCCCCCAGCTATATCCCCATATGCCTGGGAGATGTCTCTGCCTGCTTCTCCTTCCGAAGTGGCAAAGTACGGTCCCCAGCTCAAGCCACTGTGTGGCAGCCGGGAGTACCGCATTCTGCTTTGGTTGTTCTAAAAATCAGGTGGCCATGAATTTTCAAAGGAATCCATGCAGCTGATTATGAAACATGCTATTGTTCAACTAAATTAGCAAGGTATTTTTACAGGGGTCTCTCAGCACTGTAATTCACAAATTCTGTATCAAGACATGCTAATGATCCATAAGAAGGCTGTTATTGTTTGATGAGAAATAAAATAAGGAAAGGCTTCTGGAATTCCAAACTACTTGCTTCCAGAAGACCCTACCTGGTGCATCTCTGCATATCAAGTTCCACAGCAGGAAACCATGTCTTGCGTACATGTTTTCACCCCAATCTGAATTCAGAAAAAAGTGTGATCCAGAAGTATGGGAAACTGTCACGGGCTGGGCCAGCCCAAGCAGGGTGGTCCAAGTCCAAGCACCAACACAAAGCCCAGGGGGAGTTCAAGAGTCAAAAGCCAAGTCCAGCCCATAGTCAGAGCCCAAGGTAAGCACCAGGAAGTGAGTCGAGAATCCAAAAGCTAGGTCAAGTACAGTCCAAGGTCAGTTACCAATGGCATCAGGTCTAGAGGCAGGCACAAGCAAGAAACAAGGTACACAGAGTGATTACAGATAGTGTAACACTTTGCTTCCATGCCTGGTGCTTCCTCCAGGCTGGCTTTTATAGCCAGGCATGGTTTGCAGCCAGCTGCTGGGGCTTCACCCTGATGTTACTCATCATCGCTCTCCAGCAGCTGGTGTCGGCTCAGCAAGTGAGCGCTGCGCCATCTTTCCTGTAGCGCCAGCCTCTGCCTTTGCCTGCTGCGCTCTCTGGGCATGGGTGAACCTGGGGGAGTGGAAGCCCCCGACTGGGCTTCCCCTGTGGGTTTAGGGCTTGGGAGTACTGGTGGTGTCTGATTGACAGCCTCAATTTGCTTGCAGGGAGGGCTGCTTCCACATATGAAGATTCTTATTGCTTTCATTGCCACTACACAGGTAGAAGTATGCATATTGGCAACTGAGTTTCCACATATGGCACTCTTTTGCACAACTTCCTTTTGGCTTTCCCCCGCAATGTATCCCAGGCAATTGGGACAAAATGCCGCACACATTTCTATCTCCACAATGAAAAGGGCTGAAGACTTATTTTAAAAAATGAAAACAGAGAATTCAGAAGAACGAAAATCTGAAATGGAACTACATAAGTGATGGTTAGCTATATTGTAACAATATCAGTTACCTCAAAAAGGAAAAAAAAGCTGCCGAAAAGCTCTGAAATAGCACAGCAAGAAAAAATGTTGAGGAAATGGCACCTATGAGCTGCTGATGTCTGGGAAATGATGCTGATATGGGCAGGGAAATGCGCAACATTCCTTCCATGCTTTGATACTAACATTGGGGGATTCTGCATGATCGACTTTGATTGGACTTTCTGAGCAGTCGTGCTGCAGTGGAGTTGTATGAATCCACCGCTCTCTGATTCCACATTAAGGCTTTTGTTTCGCATTGACATTTCATTTAAAAAAGAGAGATAAACAAGAGGGGAAGAGAAAGGGTAGTGGGTGTGGCTTGGAAAACATGATCAATCAATCAAATTTAGTTGTTTTGAAGGGCAGGAGAAAGGGGCAAGGGTGGGTAGAACATTGGATAAAGAATTTCGCACTATTAAAATCCCTAATCTGCCGCGAATGGAGAAATAAGTTGGGGGAAAGCAGGAAGGAAAAAAACGGACAAAACCTGCAGTGACTTCAAAGCTGCTGCTAGGATTGTCTTCCCACATGTGGAAACGCAAAAAAAATTCGAGGTCATTTAGAAGCTGAACCGTGAAAAACCACTAGTGAGGAATCACCCAAAATGTCAATGCGAAACAAAAGCCTTAATGTGGAATTGGAGAGCGGTGGATTCATATGACTCCACTATAGCACAACTGCTCAGAAAGTCTGATCAAAGTCGATCATGCGATATCCCCCATTCTTTAACTGGAATAAAGCAGGTGTGGGCTACGACATTCTCAGGATGGGAAAAACTTGGAAAGAGGATGATTAGAACAAACATCATATGAAGGATTCCAAAACAGGTACTCCAGTTGGAAGCCAAGGCAGACCAAAACCTCTGTTTGAAAGAGGCCAATTAATCTTATTTTAAGTTACTTGGATTGTGTCTGAAAGATGAGCTGGTACTTTTGATGGGAGGAGGCTCTAATAATATGCATCTGGAATCCAGTGTAGATATATAAATATTAATATCAATTTTTAGGTTTTAGTTTCAAATCACCCAATACTCTTAAAGTGCAAGTGCCTAAAGGCGCTCAAGAGGTAAACAAATACAAAAGTTCAAGGCAAATACTTTGCCTTCACCAAATTCAGTCCTCCATTTGCCCTAGAGGCTTGCCAATGTGTAATATGCCCGTTTTGCTGCACTTCCTCATGGGCCGCACATTTTAATCAACGAGGCAATATACTGCAACAAAACATAACACAGAACACCAAAAAACTGGCACCAGTTAAGTTCTTCACTGAGTGAGTATAAAGAAAGCAACCCAGACTGTTTGGTTAATAATTTATTAACAATTTGGTTATAGAAATGCTTGGGATACTGTGTTTTATGGTATGTTTTGTTGCAGTATATTGTCTTGTTGATTAAAATGCCCCATGAGAAAGTGCAGCGAAATAGGTGTATTACATGTTGGCAAGCCTGTAGGACAAATGGAGGACAGAATTTGGTGCAAGCAATCTTTATACTGTGCTGGAATTGCAAAGCTTGGGACAGTCCGGAGTCCATTGAGCATCTTTGAAAAAGAAAAAGAAATAAACAGATATTGATTATGTACTTATCTTGGACTTACCTGGGATATTTGCTGGATATAATCGTATCAACTACATCAACTGTGTACTATATTTTATTGAGGGTTATGAATGTGACTATTGTATTTTGATTAACTGCTTGAACTTTTGTATTGGTTTACCTCTTGAGCACGTATAGGCACTTGCACTTTAAGAATATTGGGTGATTTGAAACTAAAACCTAAACATTTATATTAATATTTATATATCTACATATAATTATTCTCAGTTAGTTGTCTGAGTTTGATTTTCTAGAATGGCACTGCAAATCCAAAATGCTTAGAATCATGATATTCCCTCCTTAATAACATTCAATTTGATTTATATACCGTCATTCAGGACGACTTAATGCCCACTCAGAGCAGTTTACAAAGTATGCCATTATTATCCCCATAACAGACACCCTGTTAGGTGGGTGGAGCTGAGAGAGCTCCTAGAATCTGTGACTGACCCAAAGTCACCCAGCTGGCTTCAAGTGGAGGAGTGGGGAATCAACCCGGTTCTCCAAATTAGAGTCCTTGATAAGATCTTTTTTTTCTTTCAAATTCCTATACTTTCCAGCCGTGATGAATGAGCATGTTTTTCTTTGATTGTACTGATTTCCTGCACAATGGAATTTTCCCCTTCCAGTCAGATCCTTGCAAGGGAGAAGTACAGAGCACTCCCAGCCAATCCCAAACTGCAGAGAGATGCCATTCCCACCCCCCCCCCAACTCTTTTGTGGAGTAGAGAGTTCTTTTTCCTTTGAAAGCAGAAACTCTGGGCTTGTTCAGGAGCATGTAAAATTCAAGCCCTTTGTCCAATTTGCTTGAAACTTTGGGGTTCTTTGGTAGAAAGATAGAAAAAGCTCCACTGCAATTTTTGTGATCTTTGGTTGAAAAACAACTACTCTGGCTGCCCTGAAAAAGACCCCCATAGGGAAAAATGGGAAAACGGCCCATCTCCTTCCTTACTTTGTTAACCAGATCACAACAAGGAAGCATGGCAAGGAGAGTTTTCAGTAGAAAGGTAAACTTTTTAAACTGTCAGTCTGTAAAAGTAGGAAGAAAATGAAATGAATGCAGACATTTTTTTTAAAAAACACTGATATTGTCTGGCACTCTTCTGCTAGGCTGCTGCCATTTTACATATCAGGAGAGAGGAGTGCAGAGACTCCCTTTGTTCAATCTGCTTGAAATTTAGGAGGTCTTTAGATTATAGGGAAGACTGTGTTCTCTACAAATTTGATGCCATTATCTTTATAAACAGTTGTCCCAGACCCTAGAATAGATTCCCAATTGAAAATAATGATCCCAAAGAAAAAACAGATGGATTTGACTCCTGAACCAGTAGTATCCTACTGGGAAATAAGTAATCACAGTAACACCCAACCCCCCTCCTCCCAAGTCCAGATCAGAAATTATAACAATTTTTTTCTCTGTGCATACTACTAGTGCCCACTGTCTCCCGTTACATTTCTGCACCAAATTGTCCACTCCCAGGAGTGGTTTTCTTTAGTAATGGAAGTTGAGGTTTCATGGTATGTGTTTGCCTTGCTGAGCCCTTAGTGAGACTTTTCTGTCTGAGCTGACTAGATGAAAGTGTTGTTGAAGAACATGGTATATGGCAATGAATGAAGTGGTGAGACTCATGGCAGTAATGCTGTGGGTTCATTTTGTCTCAGCCCACAGCAAAGCAAATGGGGCATGAGACATTACTGGTGGTGGTAAAAAGGTCTCTGCCAATTAGGGGGCAGTAGCAAGGAGCTATGTGCTTCCCTGAAGCTTACCAGGCATTTTGCCACAGCAACTCACCCACCTTCCTTCCCAAGGTACAGCATGGTACTAGTTGGGCACCATTATGGGGCTGAACAAGAATTTTTTTTGAGAGAGAGGCATCTTCATCTGGTCAGCCTTTTCTGCCTGCTCTGTGCTGTCTTTGGGCTGGGAGTTGTTTCAAATACACCTGGTGTAAATACTGGTTAGGCCACAAGTAGTTGGCAAGAATAGAGTGGATTGTTTAGGATAGGTAGGGTTAATTGGCAAACTCCCTGAGGCATCACAGTGAGAGGGATGTGTTCGTAACAAGCCATCACAAGCTGGGTGGCTGCGTAGCACTGTGAAAGAGTTCCCAGGTGCTGAGTGGCATACTTCAAACCTGGTAGGTGCCTAGAGGCCCATCAAGGGAGGCAGATGAAGCTGGTCACCCCTTGGTACAGAAAGACAGTGTAGGTGGTGATAAACAAGGCCGGCAATATCTGCCTGCTAAGTTTGGAGCCAGGATGGACCTGCTAGGTGGGTGCCCAGAGTGGTAGCCTAGCTCAGCCTGCCCTCAAAATGATATGCTTATTTAAACAACCAAGAGTGTGGATCAGCCATTTACATGAGTTTAAATGAATAAACGAAACAAGCTGAACCAATGCACAGTTGTCATGTGTCCTTATTGTCTCGTGTCGTATTTGGGAGATGCCAGGGCAAACACCATATTTGCTGGAGAACCAGTTATGTATTCACAAACTGGATGGGATTCTGTGTCACAAAGGTGGATGGAATTTTTGGTAACAATTACATAATTTGAGGGGATTGAAAAATTCAGTTATTATTTGATAGTAAATAAGTTTCATAGTATGTTTAATGCACAACACATAAATAAAATCCTTCCTTCCAAAGACAGTCAAAGCATTTTATTATATGGTTTTAAGACCACTTTGGTTTAATATTTTGTCATCTCCATTGCTGCAAGTGCTCAATTTCAGGATATTGACAGTTGACAGTAGCTGTTCAAACAGCAAGATTTGCATTCCCTGTGAACTATATTAAAGCAGCAGAGCCACAGTGCATTCTAGCAACTTTCTCTGTGGGTTGATAGTCCACACAAGTACTACTTACAACACTCTCCTCCTTGAATTGTTTAAGCAAGGTGGGTGTACGATGTCCGTTTGTGTCCTTTGACATTCAAATCTATTATGCTAGTGTAATGTTAGTTATATAACAAACTAAACAAAACATGCATAAAAATGAAGTTGCACATAGATTGTAGTCCTAATTAAAACCCTACTAACTTTACTGTTAGGGCTGCAGCTGCAGTGAGGTTTATTCAAGGCTTCCTACCAATCAGCTTTGGCAAAGCCTTTTAACCCTTGTGATATCATATCATACAAAGAACCAAGGTCGTCACAAACCCATTCTGTTGTCATCTAAAGATGTTAGGCACAGTCAGGGCTTTTTTTCAGCAGGAACGCGGGGGAACGGAGTTCTGGAACCTCTTGAAAATGGTCATATGGCTGGTGGCCCCGTCCCCTGATCTCCAGACAGAGGGGAGTTTAGATTGCCCTCTGCGCCACCGAGCGGCGCAGAGGACAATCTAAACTCCCCTCTATCTGGAGATCAGGGGGCGGGGCCACCAGCCATGTGACCATTTTCTCCGAAGACAACACACTGAGTTCCACCACCTCTTTTCCCAGAAAAAAGCCCTGGGCACAGTGTACCCTGAAATCCATAGGTGGTACATTCTGGTGTCTTGCAAAATTCCAATATACTCTAGAATAGCAGCTTTTTATGTTCTTCTTTGTTTATTTATTTGTTTGTTTATAATCCATCTTTCTCACTGAGACTCAAGGCAGATCACACAGCTCAAGTTAGTATGATCAACAGCTAGGACATTCGATGAGCAAACACAATAGGGAATGGGTTGCAGAAATTTGAAAACAAGCATAAATCCAGAAACAAAAATGAAAACATTGCTTGGAACAAAGCATAAGCAATTAAATATTACATCTTTAATGATGTGGAAACTACCCAGTAGGAGCATATTTACATAAACAGACAGTACCCAGTAGAACAGTCTACACTCCCTGTCCTTGTACTAAGCATCTCTCTGAGCAATTTCTTACAGCTTTCCTGACCTCCTCAGGCAGGCCAATTCTATAATGTGAGGGTTACCATAGGACATTACTGCATCACCAGGGGATTTAGATAGCAAGATGTAGAGCTGGATATCATCTGTATAATGATGGCATCCAATCCCATAGTTACGAATAATTTCTCCTAAAGGCATTACATAGAGGTTAAATAATATGGGAGATAAGACTGCACCCTGTGGAACCCTGCAAATTAACTCCCACACTGAAGATATCTGGGATCCAACAGCAACCCTTTGAGTCCATTCCATGAGGAATGATTTCCTCCAAATGCCTCAATAGGATGGCATGGTCTACTGAATCAAAGGCTGAAGATATATCCAAGAGGAGCAATAGAGATGCATGACCTTTGTCTATATTCAGGCAGAGGTCAACAGCTAGAGCCATCAGAGCCATCTCTATCTCATAGCCCAGCCTAAAACCAGGCTGAAAAGGATCCAGAGCACAAGAGTTATTTAAGAAGACCTGGAGTTGGTCAGCTACTGTTCTCTCAATCACTTTACTCAGACCGGGCAGATGAGAGACTGGGTGATAATTGGCCACATTGTTTTTTTCCCCTAGGGATGGGTGGATAACTGCCTCCTTGAGTGGCAGAGAAGGTATCCTGACTGAGTTAGTGACTGATTTATGATAGACATCAAGGGCTCATTTATGCGGTCTTTGCAAGATTTTAGGAGATTGGATGGATAGGGATCCAGCGCACAAGTAGTAACCTTCACAGATGCCAGAATCTTGTCAATATCCATCACTGTAACTAGGTCAAAATGGTTTGGAAGTGGACCAGACAGTGTGTTAAGCATTTGTTCTACCTAACTATATTACAGCTGACATCCAGATCACAGCATATATGAGCATGCTGTTTAATCCTCAAAAAACTTTGCAAATGTGTCACAACTAGCTGTCCTTGAGCCAGTAAAGGTTCAGATTTAGGAGTCAAAAGATATCAGGATACCTTAAACAACTGGGATGGATATGAACCAGCTGATGCAATGGTTGCAGAGAAGTAATGTTTCTTTGCCACCTGCTTCATAGGTCTTCCAATGGGCTCTTCAGCAGGCTTTGTAAGATTCAGCATGCATTTTCTGCCAGCGTCCCTCCAGCCATCTTCCAGACATCTTTAGATCACCCAGCTCAGCGGTGAGCCACGGGGCTTGCTTCCACTGCAATGGTGGGAGAGGTCAGCGAGGAGCAATCTTATCAATAGCTTCAAGGAACTTCACATTCCAAGCTTCTACTGCAGCCTCAACAGAGTATATGTTTTGAGCTCTAAAATCCCCCAGAACATTCTGAAATCCAGAAAAATCCTTGAGCCCTCATGGGTGGACCATTTTAGCAGCCCCCTCCTTTTCATGGGGAGTTAGGGCCATATTCATCCTTGACTTAACTACGCAATGGTCTGACTACAGTTCACGCTGACTTTCCAATTTCAAAAGAAGACCTTTCTTCAAAGGCTCAGTGCAAAAAAATTAAGTCCAAAGTATAGTCTTTTTAATGTGTTGGGCCTGTCACTATTTGAGAGAAGCCTAGAGCTGCTAGGGAAGCTATGTAATCCTGGCCTGGCCCTGACAAGGAATGTGCAGCGTGGATGAAGAAGCCACTCAGAACAATCAGTTCAGGCGTCTCCAGCACCACACCTGAAAGCACCTCTGCCAACTCAGAAATAGTGTTCACTGGGGAACTAGGCAGCCAGTAAACAAGCAGAATGCCCAGTTTATCCTCAGTTCCCAATGTAAGTAGCCAATGTCAGCTACAGTTTGTACCTGAAGTCTATGGAAGTTGAAAGACTCATGGAGTATAACAGCAACACACACTCCCTGTGTAGAATTGGTGGAGGACCACATAATCAGGTGGAGTTAACTGGGACTGAGGCACCACTTCATTTTCTTCCAACTATGTCTTGGTTATGCAAGCAGGTCAATTTCCTCTGCCAGAAATAGCACACTGAGACATGCAGCTTTTTGTCTCACTGATCTGACATTGCATAGTATTAGAGAGAAGGCAAGAAAAGAAGGGGCCCTGCCTTATCAACTCTAGGGATGCTACCGAGATCGGGTAGGCAGAAAACAACCTTCCCCTTGACACTGGCCATCTTTGATATATCTCACCTCATATTGACCAGCTTTCATGTGTTCTGGAATAGTACATTTACCATACATTCTGCTCCAGGTAGAGATTACCCCCACAACAATAAAGATATTCCTCAAATACCTCAAATTCAACAAGTTAGTAGACACAGATAGCCATACAATAGATGTGGCCTACAGTCATGAGGTACTGATGTTAGCATTGTCCAACAGGTGTTGTTCTATGCCAGCAGCTCCAGGTATGATTACTGGGGTAGATCTTTCCTATAGTGGGGGTCTTCTTGGTGCAGGCACTGCTGTGTGTTGGCTGTATGCCCCAGGCTAATAGCCATGGCCTAAAAGCCCTAGGGTTCTTGCCCTTCAGCTTGAGCCAAGAGGCTCATGCCTCTGGTGTGAGTTTCCTATATAGAGACCTGTCCCCTATGGATGCTTCTCAAAATAAATAAAGTATTTTTTTGTAAACCTCAAGGCATTGATTCATAATTCATGCAATTCATTCATTTTGTAGCTATCGGCACTGATTTGAAATGTGGAGTACATGTAGGGTTTGCTGATCCCCTGTGGGGACGGGAACCCCAGCCTCCTCCCTCTGCCACCATTCACCTGGCTGGTGGAGGAAAAAGTACGAGAATGGGCCTCTCGAGGCACACTCCCGGCACAGTGCAATGACATCACTTCTGGAAGTGACGTCATTGTGCTGCATTGAGAGACTTTATGCAGGAAGAAACAGGAGGTAAGTGCCAGGTCCGCTCTCCCACCAGAAGGGTAAAGGTACCTGGCAATCCTAGTACATGTCAATATTAGAATGTCTGCATAATGTAAGCAGAGCAAGGCTGTGAGCTGGATTTGACCATCAAGCTTAACTTAACTTTACTCAAAAGTCATTGAATTTTCCTGAGGTTCCCTTTGTTCTCCTTCCATAATTTGCAGTCCTAAAGTCATTTGGGAATCAGTCATACTGAGATAAGAGAGACTTGCAGTGCAATCCTATGCATGATTTACAAAGAAGTAAATCAATACGGATGACAGCTAGGTGGCCAAGGGAGAGTTGTTTTGCTGAATTTTTGCTGTGGTCATTCAGTTCTGGGTTTGAGTTTCACAATGGTAGAAAAACATGCACCCCCAACAAACCTTGAGTGACTATTAATTTTTTTGCCTATATTAATTCATAATGGCAGACACAAAGTTTTTTTTAAAGTCTCTGTATGTACAACATGGGAGCTTGTAACAAATTAACATCCAGTTGCCCATTTCCCCATTGATCTTCCTTTAATAGAATTTTCATACAAAAATCTTCCTAGAATTGCTGACAGGAAGATCAGAGCATCTCACATGTATTCCCAAGAGGATACTGCTAATAAAGAGAATAGTTAACGATTAAAGATTACTAGGAATGTGTTTGTTTTTCTTTTCATAGGTTTCCTATATCAGTCAAGATATTTTTTTCAGAAGGTTTCCTTTTCTTCAGTGAGTATTGGTTTTTTGCATGACAACATGACTCCCTTGTGGTATTTTTAAAAGATAAATATTTTACATAGTATAATGCAGTAGTTCTCAGTCTTTTGCATCTTATGTTCCTTCAACCACACTGTTAAGGAATGGAGGTCTTACCATGATAGTAACAAAAAGGCCACTTTTTACAAAAAGGATATTTTAAAGTTTACAGGCATTTGGTTATTTATCATTTATGATAAGTTCTAAGGATATAAAAACTGTTGTAGTATTGCTGGGAGTAAACTTTATTGCTAGGCAGGCTTCCCAGCCCTGTGGTGCAGTTGGATGATTTTCCCTAGAAGTGACATCTCTAAGAACCACCAGAAACTCAATGTATACAATTTACTCCTGGGTAAGTATCTGTAGGATAGGATTGCAATCTTGCAGTGCATGTTTATTCAAAAGTAAGTCCCATTGTGTTCAAAAGTGTTTACTCCCAAGTATGCATTCAGGTTGCTAGCCTCCAGAAGGTGACTGGAGATTTCCTGGAATTACAACTGATCTCCAGGTGACAGAGATCAGTTCCCCTGAGAAAATGGCTGCTTTGGAGGGTGGACTCTATAGCAGTATACCCTACTGAGGTCCTTCCCCTCCCCAAACCCTCCCCTCTCCTGGCTCCACCCCACAAATCTCCAGGAATGTTCTTCTCCAGAGTGGGCAACCCTAATTCATATGGTTACACACATGATCTTTATTTTAGGCTTAGTTTACCAGTTCCCTTAGCCTCTGATCATACTACATATATTTTATACTTCTAATCAAGACTTTTTTTGTGACAATGCTCACTGGTTCTGAGTGCAGGGCTCTCCCAAGTCCTGAGCCTCATGTACTGGCCTGCCCCACTCAGCCAGAGAAAGAGAGAGTAGACTTTCAGGAACAGCCTAGTGAGTATATGCAGAGGGAAGAGGAATTGGTCAAAATCAGTGCAATCATATGTAAATATGAGTACTAGCACTGTTTTTTTAAACTACTTCTTGTACATTTAGCAGAACTACCTGACTCCACTAAATCTTTGCGTTAAATAAGTCCCTATTATAACTGTTGGAATTGTACTTTAACTTACTTTAATTTGAATGACTTCAGTAGAGCAGATCCATTCTCATCATCTGAGAATCTCCCTAGTTAATAGTCCCTTTCCTTCCTTCCTTCCTTCCTTCCTTCCTTCCTTCCTTCCTTCCTTTTTGTGGAACAGAGTCATACTGGGTTTCAGATAAAGTCTGCCTTGCAGCAAGCAAGCAGCTTGACACTGAATTAGTGTTAACAAGGTTTTTAACAGGTGTTTTTTAAACTGGCTTTTTTATTAACAAGAAAAATATAGATAGTAACATTTTGCAAAGTCAGGAGGACCTATATTCAATTTACCCTCTATGAATGACATGCATTATTCCTAATTAACAAAGGTTATTCAACATGTGGAGAATGTTCCAAAAGGAATATATAGAGTTCTGAAGCCTTAGCCAGTTATTTTTAAATAGTTAGCAGAGGCTGTCCTTGTTTATGACAAGGAGCCTGTAAGGAGACTAAATTATTTGTCACTGCTGAAAAGTGCATCCATTCAATTCACATTAGTACATCAGGCCTTTAACTCTTGAAGAATTTTATAAAGATCTACATTGCAAGCACATTCAGAGAAGAGAATTCCTATTTGTTTTCTTCCTGTATTATAGTTATGTAAAGAAGAGAGTGACTCTTATTGTTGCTAGCAAAGCAAAAAACCAAAACACAGCTTCATTGTAGATTTGCCTGCATTGTATCACTCTATTTAAAACATATTGTTCTCCCTTAAATATAGATTCTCATCTATTGGATTTGGCAACTTCAACCTGAGATCCAGGATATCATTTTTATGTCCCATGCATCATTCATCAGCTACTTCCCAAATACTACAAAAATGTCTAGAGCAGAATGCACTCAATTGTCTTTTATGTTTGGCTATACCTAAAATGCAGAAATCGAGAGAGATGATAAAATTAGGCTGTTTTCACACAGCATCAAATCCAGAGAATGTGGAGGAAACAGTGTGAAGTTGGGCAGGACCTTTGCCAGGCAGGAATATGTTCACCATTCCTTGTAGCAGCATACTAACATGCCTGGATGGTAATCTTTCCAAAATGATCCAAACAAAACACGTTTGGGAAAGAGCACATTGAGGATGGGGAAGACCTGGGAACAGGGTGATTACAGTACAAGGCCATGTGGAATCTCTCCTTCCTACCAAATACTCATTTGGAAACCAAGACAAAGAAAAAAACTCTGTATAAGAAGCAGTCTTAGATTTAAATTATATATGTACACATATAACTTTTAAAAGCCCAGTAAAATCAAGGCATTTTATATGATTACGTGTATAACATCATTATTCTTGCCCTCAAGATACTGGGATCTAGGGATGCAAGCTTCTCAGAGGGATTTGTACTTTCCTCATGCAACTTTAAAAAGTAATGGTAGATGCATTGCCCTGCTGAGCAAAGCACTCCTGCCTGTCTGATATCCCACACAGGCACTGTGCCCTTATAAAGGATATGCACCAGTTTGTCCTTACAATGAACATGTAAGCAGAGTAATAATTGTCATATCACACAGATGTTTCATCTAGTTCTCAGTAGGTAACATTTACTGAATATGTCCTCTTGACATCTGTTTGTGACAACTCTGCAAATTAAGATTTGATGTTTCAGCAGTCACTATTTTCATTAGCCAATTCCCTTGTAGCAAGACCACCAGCATTTAACTTCAAAATTTGAAGAGTTAGCTTCACTTCTTGAAAAGCAGAAATTAAAGTAAGGGAGGTTAAAGTAAGAGACGGGACTCCTTCCAGTTCAGCCTCTCCTAGGGAAACAGTTGATAGCTGGCAGAATGGTGGGCCAGTGACAGTTGAAAATCTGTTGGATGGCAGTTACTGGGGAGGAGGTTTTGGAAGCAGCTAAGGGAGGCAGCAGAGATATATTTGCGTGTTAACATCTGTTCTGTTATATGGCACTATTTCCCTGTTTAACCACAATTTATCTTGGAATTTTTAAATAATTCACTCCTATGTTTTATGTTATAAATAAAAATTATTCTTTGTACTGTTTTAACCCTGGCTGGTGTGAAGTTGATTGAGTGGAAATAAAACACACGCACAAAACTCAAACACTCTGGTCATGACAAATAGGCCAAGTTTAAATAAATGGAGGTGGCATATTAGCCAAAGTAGAACTCTAGGTTCTCTTTTCCCAATAGGCCTGGGCAGTAGCTGGGTGAGTAGAAGTAAATATAGGAAACTGCCTAACTGGTGGTGCCTATAGGAAGGGACCAGGTACGGATTTGGGTCAGGGCTCTCTGCCTGATAAATAAAGGTTAGACAGGTGGTGGGTTAAGACTAGAGGTAGGCACGAACAGCAATACGAACAAAAAAAAAGTGATGAACAGCCCAATCCGCTGTTCACGAGCAAGCTGTTCGTGAGGTCCTGTTTCCCGGCGAACATGTGTTCGTTCCAAGCCCTCTTCATAGTGTTCATCAGCTCTTCGTAAAGCCAGACAGTTTGGCACCTTTCAATCAATTCCCCTGGCAACATAGGCATGGACTGTCTGAACTCTGTCTGAACTCCTTCTGGCTTTCCTTCTGCCTTGTAATCCCTCAAAGTAGCTTCCAGCAGACAGTCCAGTTTTTGCCACTATGAAAAGAAAATGACAGGAAAGGGAGGGACCCATGGATCATGCCTTTCCCAGGATCCAATCTCTCTAAAACTTTGGCAGTCTTCAGAGGACAGTGAGGACTATGTCCCCTGCAAATTTGGTGGGTACTGGACATTGGGAAGGTCAGTTTGTAACCCCTCAAAGTAGCTTCCAGCAGACAGTCCAGTTTTTGCCACTGTGAAGAGAAAATGACGTGAAAGGGGGAGACCCATGGATCATGCCTTTCCTGGGGTGCAATCTCTCTGAAACTTGGGGGGAGGGTCTTCAGAGGATAGTGAGAACTATTTCCCCTGCATCTTTGGTTGTATTGGGCATTGGGAAGATCAGTTTGTAACCCCTCAAAGTAGCTTCCAGCAGACAGTCCAGTTTTTGCCACTGTAAACAGAAAATGACATGAAAGGGGGAGACCCATGGATTCTCCTTTCTCCAGCTCAGCTAAGTCCCAAGGGGGCTGTTCTGGCTCCCATGAACCTCCAACTACAAACATATTCTTGAACATGTCATGTCCGTTGATGTTCGTGAATCCCTGTTCGTGGATGGCAACGAACAACAAACATCGTGTTCGGTTTTTTCCCCTGTTCGTGCCCATCTCTAGTTGAGACTACCCTTAACTGCTTGTGAAACCCCCAAACCTGTGCAGGGAGGTTTATAATGGGTGGCAGTATGTAAGGGGGGGGGGTCACAGAGGTGTAATAAGTGCTATCAACACTTTTTCCATGCTCCCCTAAATTTTCAAATTTTTCTGTTAGAAAAAGTGGGGGGGGAAATCTCAGAACCTTTTCATGCTATATACTTTAGCAAGCATTGCACTCAGTCTAACACGAAAATATTTCATAATAGTTTTTTCCAGTGCTCCCCTAAATTTTCCAATTTTTCTGTTAGAAAGATTGGGGGGAAAGTCTTCAGAAATTTTTCTGGAGCACGGGACTTTAATCTGGAGAGCTGGGTTTGATTCCCCATTCCTCCACTTGAAGCCAGCTAGGTGACCTTGGGCTAGTCACAGTTCTCTGGAGCTCTCTCAGCCCCACCCACCTCAAAGGTGTTTCATTGTGGGGATAATAATGACATACTTTGTAAACCGCTCTGAGTGAGCATTAAGTTGTCCTGAAGGGCGGTATATAAATCAAATGTTATTATTATTATTATTCTATGTGGGACTCCTATTTTCAATTGGTAGCTCTGTGTTTCTGATAAAATATAGCTATCCACTTAGATGTCCCTTTTGCTTATTTTCATACCCAGATACAGTTTACCATGAATACCTGCTCCATTTTCAAAGCTACATAATTTGCCAGGGCTGTTACAGCAACATTCCATACCTTCCTCTCAAACATAATGGGTTGGAGCCTCCCAGTTTTTCCGCTGATGAAAAAGGGTAGAGGTGGTCCCTTTGTGTTTGTGTTACATGCTGTCAAATTGCTTCCAACTTATGACAACTCTATTAATTAATGACCTCCAAAATGTCCTATCAATTAACAGCCTTGCTCAGATCTTATGAACTCAAGGCCGTGGCTTTCTTTATTGAGTCTTCACCTTTTCCTACTGCTTTATACCTTTCCCAGAATTATTGTTTTTTCTGGTGAGTCTTGTCTTCTCATGATGTGACCAAAGAATGATAGCCTGAGTTTTGTCATTTTTGCTTCTAATCAGAATTCAGACTTGATTTGTTCTAGAACCCACTTATTTGCCTTTTTGGCCATCTGTGGTATCTGTTAAATTCTCCTCCAGTACCACATTTCAAATGAATCATTCTTTTCCTGTTAGTTTCATTGTCCAACTTTCACATCCATATATAGTGATGGAGAATACCATAGTATGAATTAACTAGATCTTGGTCCTCAGTGACACATCCTTATTCTTAAGTATCTTTTCTAGTTCCTTTACAGCTGCCTTTCCCAGTCTCAGTCTCCTGATTTTTTGGTTGCAATCTCCCTTTCTGGTTGATGTTTGAGCCAAGGAATAGAAAATCTTGAACAATTTCAGTTTCTTCATTGTCAACCTTAAAATTGTCTAATTCCTCAGTAGTCATTTCTTTTGTCTTCTTGATATTCAGCTGTAATCCTGCTTTGGCACTTTCTCTCTTAACCATCAGTAGTTGTTTCAAGTCTCCACTATTTTCTGCTAGTAATGTGGTGTCATCTGCTTATCTCAAATTGTTAATGTTCCTTCCACTGATTTTCACTCCACCTTCATCTAAATCTAATCCAGTTTTCCTTATGATATCTTCTGCATGTAGATTGAACAGTTAGGGAAATAATATACATCTTTGCCTGACTTCTTTGCCAATTTGAAACCATTCTGTTTCCCCATATCCTGTCCTAATGGTAGCCTCTTGTCCAGAATACAAAGTGCACATTAACACAATCAGATGTTGTGGCACACCCATTTCTTTTAACAGTATCCATAGTTTTTCATGGTTCACACAGTCAAAAGCTTTGCTGTAATTTATAAAACACATGCTGATTTTTTTCTGAAATTCTCTGGTATGCTCCGTTAACCATTGTAAATTTTCAACATGATCTCTAGTGTCACTTCCTTTTCTGAATCCAGCTTGAACACTTGGCATTTCTTGTTTCATATAAGGTAAGAGTCTTTGGTGTAGAATCTTGAGCATCACTTCCCTTGCATGGGAAATTAATGCAATGGTTTCAATAGTTGCTGTAATCTTTGGCAGCTCCTTTTTCAGAATTAGAATGTAGTCTGAGAGTCTCTCTACACAAGACATGGAGGCGCACGTCTGTCAAGTTTTGGGAGATACAATGTTAGCCAGGAAGTGTTGTTTTGAAAGACAGAGCCGGTGGAGATTGCTCTGGAGGGGACAGATTCTCTCATAGTCTACTATTGCCTCTGATGTACTGGACTGTCTCCTCTTCCGGAGCTTTTACCCTTCTACCCTTGCTGCTTTAAACTGAGCCTCAGTAGGGCGAAGGCTCTGGAAGGGGAGATGCCAGAGGCGATGGAGGGCTGTGAGAGAATCCATCCCTTCCAAAGTGATCTCCACTGGCTCTGTCATTTAAAACTAAGCTAACATTGCGTCTCCTGACACGTGAAGGACATGTGTCAAAAGTATTGCACAGAGAGACTGAGTGTTTCCAGTCTGTGAGCCATTGTTTTGTTTTCCATATTTGTTGACATATTCTTGTTAAGGTTTTGATAGATTCAGTTTCTGTAGGTTCAAATAGGTTAATTGATATCCCATCTACTCCTGGTGATTGGTTTAGCCCAATTGCTTTGAGTGCAGCTTTCATTTCACTTTCAAAAATTGCAGGGTTTTAATCAAAAGATTCTTCAACAAAAGAATCTCGTCCTTTCATCTCTACTGTATAGTTCTTCAGTATATTTTTCCATCTTTTCTTTATTTTGTCCTGATCAGACATTGTATTTTCATGTTGATTTTGTGGTCTTTTTGGAGCGAACATGAGACATGCATGGAGAAAAGCCATCTGGGACAGGGGCTGTTGTAAAGAGGACAATTAGGTGAGATTAACTGAAAATACTGGTTGTAACCTATTAACTGTACTAGCTGAAGAAACAACCTATTTATTTATTTAATTCCATTTATATTCCACCCTCCTCACAACTTGTTAGGAACTTGCTATCAATGTCCTCATATTAGATTCAGTAGCTTGATAAACATCATCTGGATCAAATAAAACTGTTAGATTTTCACAGAACATTTCCTTTACAACTTCCCTGCATACACATTATCTGGCAAGGCACTGTGATGCTGTTTGAAATCAATGATTTTACAAAAAAATTATGTTCACATTTTTCAGGCTTGAATTTTACCTTACATTCAGCCTTGCTCTTGGTTACCCTTCATTCACCCTTACATTCAATATTTCAGCGTATAGATTCCCCCCCTCCTGAATGACACCAAAATGTAAGGGTCAGTTAGCAATACACGTGCAATGAGCAAGGATTCTGATTTTGCTGTACAAGTCAATTATGGAATGAGCATTTACACAATGGGACACATCTTAATTCATCATGATGACTGACTTCTGACAGAAATGACCTATCTGAGTGATGTTAATGGAGCCATTCACCTGAATAATGGTACATTGAATAGGAGTGAAGAGTTCATAGTATGGGTTTCAAAACAATACCATACTCCCATGAAATAATCTTGAATTACAGAACTTGCTATAAAAAGCTTGTATATCCAAATAATGTAATCCTAATTACTATTTGTATAATGTCATCAATATGCATGATGCATCACAGAGTGTAAGAAGATAGATTCCTAACCCAAGGAGCTTACAATTGTTCTGAAATTCTTTTTTTCTCAAATAAAGGTGAAAGTGCTGCATGTAGAATAAACTATAAATGGGGTGGGGAAAGACCAGGAATAGTAAAAGGACTGTAAGCAGCCTTAGATTTTTCCCAAATGTGTTTTCAGCAAATGACAATCTCACTATAGTTGCTGAAATGAAGTGGGGTTGCCAGTCCCTCATTATTGTGGATCCAATTACCTCAGGCTGAGAATGAAATTGTATTTAGGTGTGAGGGGATGGAAGGAGAAGTGGTGGGAGGGGCCATGGCTCAGTGGTAGAAAGGGTTGCCAACCTCCAGATCTCACAGATTTGCAACTGATCTCTAAACTACAGAGATCAATTCCCCAAGAGAAAATGGCAGCTCTATGGTGTTATATCCCACTAAGGTCTCTCCTCTTACCCCGCCCTCCCCAGGCTGCATCTCAAAATCTTCAATAATTTCCTAACCCTGAGTTAGCAAGTCTAGCGGTAGAGTATCTGTTTTGCATGCTGAAGCTCCTGGACTCCATAACTCACAGCAACTCACGTTAAATATAGATCATGTAGAGATAAAGTGAAAGATAGGTGTACTTTAGGATATTTATAGGCAGTGCTTTTTTGTTTAAGAGAGAACGAGACAGAAACAGAAAGGTGCCAGTACTCATACATAAAGTTGTGCCAATTTCTACCAATTCCCCATCAGAACCTAGGAGAGCCCCCACAAAAGAAGCCAGTACTAAGTGCAAGTGAGTATCTTAATAAAAAGCCCTGGTTATGAGTAGACATGGGCACGAACAGCATTACAAACAGAAAAAAAACCATGAACAGCCCAATCTGCTGTTTGCGAGCAAGCTGTTCGTGAGGCCCCATCCTAAACGAACAGGTGGTCATTAAAAGCCTCGTTCATTGCCTTCGGCAGCCGTTCAGCAAGCCAGACAGTCTGGCACCTGCTGCAATCAATTCCTTTGGCAACTGGAGGGAGGGAGGGACTGAACTCTGTCTGAACTCCTTCCAGCTTCTGGCTTCTGGCTTTAACCCTTCAAGGTACTTCCAGCAGAGAGTCCCGTTTTTGCCACTGTGAAGAGAAAATGACAGCCAACGGGGAGACCCATGGATCATGCCTTTCCCGGGGTGCAATCTCTCTGAAACTTGAGGGGGGGGGCTTCAGAGGACAGTGAGGACTATGTCCCCTGCAAATTTGGTGGGTATTGGACATTGGGAAGGTCAATTTGTGGGATGTTTAAAGGGCCCTGCTCCTTGCACGAGACAGGAAAGGGCCCTTTAAACTATTAGCTGGCAGGCAGCAGGGGGATCCCTGGCCCCCATGAACAATGAACAACGAACATGTCCAGGAACAGTCCATGTTTGTCTACGTTCATTGTTCGTTGTTCGTGGCTGGCACCGAATGACGAACAGGGTTTTCGGGGTTTTTTCCCCTGTTCCTGCCCATGTCTAGTTATGAGTAAATAGTTGGACATTGAAGATCTAATCAGTTGTGTTTCAAAAGGGTACAGCCCGATAAAGCCCAAGAAATGGCATTCCAATATTCATGAAAGCTCTTGAAAAAAAATCAAAGTATTTTTATTTATATTAAAAATTCATATTCAGTGTAAAATGCTACAATTTTTTTACACACCACAAATTGTCACCTAAGAAGTATTACTTTTGTCAAGTAATCCAGAAGAAATTATTCAGTCTGTATTCATATCTGACATAGACAGGGAAGCACATGACATGTATGAAGAGAACCCAAATTAAGTGGAAATATTTGCATTTGTTTCCATGGCAAATAATTCCCAGTGCAGTTAAACAATATTTTTCAGGTCTCCATTTTTTTGTTTACATTTCTCTACTCTGCTGTTGCTAATACAGCCAGAGCTTCCTAATCTGTATCACTCACTCACATGGCCAGCAGCAGTACTGGGTCATCTCATACTACATTGCCCTTGGTTCTTAGAAACAATTAACTAACTTGTAACAAATCTCTCCACATATGATGTGGAGGAGGGGAGTTGATGTATGCATAGCCAAAGAAAAGTGCCAGTTCATAGGCTGGGCTAGTATTTAAAAATGAAGGGAGAAAAAAAGAGGGAAGAATGGATTTTTCTTGTAGCTCTGGCAGGAGAGAGTTAGGACATGTAGCAAGCAATGTGGTGGTGCCAAGATGCATTTTTATTGGATCCTACACTGCAAACTCAAGGTATCCTGCTACTCTCCCTCCTATCCATCACAGGCAAAATTAGAGAACTTAGAGGTTCTGGGATTGTCTTAGAATTAACTATATTGACATGTGAGGTTGTTTTATAAAGCAATTTAAGCAGAAGACCCATGACAATTCACAAGGAGTATCTCATTTTCTCCACTCTCAACTATTTTCTCTTTCTAACCCCAACATCCCCCAACCTCTCCTCTTTTTTTCCCTTCTCTGGCACCTACCAGCTAACCAATCTGTCTTCTTCTCTCCCACCCATCTACCTCCCTTTTTCTGTACTCTCTCCTTCAGCTTCTCCGTCTTTTCTCCCCCTTCCCTGCTTCCTTCTCTGCCTTTTATTTTTTTTACCATTTTCAGACTCTCCCCCTGCCTGATAGAAGCCAGCTTAGCAATACATTTGTGGTTGCTCAGCAACCACCAAAATGACCACAAAGATCTCAGAATACAGTAGCATGAGGTCTCAATTTAATTAAACACGTTTGGTTCCATTTCAGTACTGGGCAAGATACTGGTGATGATTCCCTCTAGTTCCTTCCCAGTTCCACTCTCCCTAGTTAATGAATATTTTCCATTTCTTGGTAGCTGCAAGCAGGAAAATCCCTGATATTAAAGGAATACATTGATGACATACCATGTTATTGTGAAGTTGCACTCTTCTTTAATATCTGTCCAAAATTGTAACTTAACATATATATATGCCTAGAATGGTATAGTGATTAGAATGTCAGACTAAGATCTGGGGGACCCAGGTTTGAATCTCCACTGTGCCATTGAAGCTTGATGAGTAACCCTGGGCCAGTTACTCTCAACCTAACCTACCTCACAGTAAGGATAAAATGGATGAGAAGAGAATGACGCAAGCAATTTTGAGTCCCAATCTGGGAGAAAAATAGGGTAAAAATGAAGTAAATAAATAATACTAAGTATACAGGCAAAATTAGAGAATAGGTATCGTAAATAATAGGTATGCATGAAGGATTGATGAGAGATGTACAAATGTTACCCACAGAGAGGATTGCAATGCATGTCTACCCAGAGAAGAGTGGCTTTATATTGTAATGTAGTGATATCTCTAAAACATTGCCCTGCCCCCTGTTTAAAACTCAGTTATGATGGTGCCTACAGTGAAACCAAGGCAGTTCACTGTGAAAATACAGAGGAAGGAAATGAAATGAGCATTTCATTTCATTCAAAAACAAGGCATACTTTGATTCAAAACACATGAAAAAGATCCTCCTACAAATCCTCCTACCGGGAAAGATTTTCAGGTGAACAAAACAGGCTGTTCACAATTTGTGCAGCAGTGGAAGGTGATATTGTATGGAAACAAACAAAAGAAAAGGCACATGATTACAGTTGCTAAAATAGAGAAGAATCTCCTTGTGGAGTCTGGGAGCTGATGGGAGGAATTATGGGATGGGGGATTGCTGTCAAAACGTTCATGTGCTGATGTCAAAGATGACATGCTAATATCACTCCCCATGCACCCTAGAGTGCCTGGTGATGTTCTGGCATTTCCCCAAAATCTCTTTTCACTTTCAGTTTAAAATGGAATTGATGCTGGCACACCAGGCCTTCTCCCCTACCATTTTCTCCTGCCAGTGCCTGAGGGGAGCATTGAAGGGAGTTGCTGGGAGGTCTCCTTCTATAGCTATAGCAAGAGGCCTGGTATCCCTAAATATTGTCTTAAGGGGAGGCATCTGAAGAATAATGGGATGTTTTCCTAAACTAGCCTCTTGCAGTTTGTCAATTTGAGAGTGCAACTGAAGTAGGGACCTCTGGAAGGGACACCAAATTTACTCTCTTCCCTAGATTTTATTAGTTAGCCAGATGAAGGCCATGGCCCAAGAGTATTTGTGAGAACTAGAACTAGCTAAGAGCCAAGGTGGTTTGTCCATGTGGGGCAAGTGGTAGACAATACTAGGCTGGTGACACAGGTAGCTTACAGATCAGCAGCTGAATGAAGTTGTATTTTTAAACTCATACATTTCCTGTGCTCTTCATTCCAAGGCCTTAAAAAGTTTTTTTTCTCCTGGTGCTGAGCAGTGAAATAATACCCCCACCTCACCATATATCTCTTAATGTTTTTTTCCTTCTGGGTCAAACCAAAAACTAGAAGCAAGAGGCAATTTTTTTACAAAATAAATTTTAAAGATAGAGCACAAATATTATGGACATGACAACAACAGCTTGGATCGCACAGACTATTTCTGCTAGTGAAACGGACTTTCTTTGCCTCCCCTCTTCTGCTGCAGCTCAAAATGTTCCACAAAATGCTGCTCTTGAGGGACAGGGATCCTAGGAACAACATGAAGAGGTCTGCAGTGGGGAAGGGAATTGGCAGTAACCCCACCTTGCTTCAGGAGAAATCCTCCACAGAACACAACCCAATATATATAAATACTGGTGTGTGTGTGTATGTTATGTGCCATCAAGTGACCTCCAACCTATGGTGACCCCATGAATGAAAGACCTCCAAAAATTCCTATCATTATGTTGCAAACTGGAGGATGTCACTTCTTTTATTGAGTCAAGCCATCTTGTTCTAGGTTTTCCTCTTTTCCTACTGCCTTCTACTTTTCCTAGCATTATTGACTTTTCCAGAGAATCTTGTTTTCTCATAGTGTGACCAAAGTTTGATAGTCTCAGTTTTGTCATTTTAGCTTCTAGGGAGAATTCAGGCTTGATTTGATCTAGTACCCACTTAGTTATCTTTTTGGCTGTCCATGGTATCCTCAAAACTCTCCTTCAGCACCACATTTCAAATGAATCAATTTTCTTCCTGTCAGCTTTCTTCACTGTTCAACTTTCACATCCATACATCGTAATGGGGAATACTATTGTTTGGATTATCTTGATCTTGGTTCCTATAGAGACATCTTTATCTTTAAGGATCTTCTCTAGCTCCCTCACAGCTGCTCTTCCAAGTCTTAATCTTCTTCTGATTTCTTCATTGCAGTCCCCCTTTTGGTTGATGATTGAGCCAAAGAATAGAAAATCTTGAACAACTTCAATTTCCTCATTGTCAACTTTAAAATTGTGTAATTCTTCAGTAGTTATTACTTTTATCTTCTTGATGTTCAGTTGTAATCCTGCTTTGGCGCTTTCTCCTTTAACCTTCATCAGTAGTCATTTCAAGTCTTCACTATTTTCTGCTAGTAATGTGATGTCATCTGCATATCTCAAATTATTTATGTTCCTCCCACCAATTTTCATGCCACTTTCTTCTAGATCTAATCCAGCTTTCCTTATGATATGCTCTGCATAGAGGTTGAACAGGTAGGGATATAATATGCATCCTTGTCTGACACCTTTGCCAATTGGAAACCATTCTGTTTCCCCATAATCTGTCCTAACAGTAGCCTCTTGTCCAGAGTAGAGGTTGCACATCAAAACAATCAGATGTTGTGGCACCCCTATTTCTTCTAACACTATCTATAGCTTTTCATAATACACAAAATCAAAAGCTTTGCTGCAATCTATAAACTACATACTGATTTTCTTCTGAAATCCCCTGGTGCGTTCCATTAGCTATCGTAAATTTGCAACGTGATCTCTAGTGCCTCTTCCTTTCCTGAATCCAGCTTGAACATCTGGCATTTCTTGTTCCAGAAATGGTAAGAGTCTTTGCTGTAGAATCTTGAGCATCACTTTGCTTGCATGGGGAATTAATGCAATAGTCTGATAGTTGCTGCACTCTTTGGCATTCCCTTTGGAATTGGAATGTAGACTGACCGTTTTCAGTCTGTGGGCCATTAAATACTGGTATTTTAGCAAAATTTTAATTTAGCCATTGGTCCTGACAGAAAGTCCTGTCAAATCACAGCTGATTTTTGACAACCTCATAGAGTTTTCAAGGCCAGAGACAATATTTTTTTATATACCATTGCCTGCCTCCCTGCCTTTGTGTGGCACTGGCAACCCTGGTCTTCCCTGTAGCCTCCCATCCAATTACTAACCAGGGCTGACCCTTTCTTAACTTCCAAGAGCTGGCAAGATCAGGCTAGTCTGGGCTATCCAGGTCAGGGCAGTTTAGCTATCATCATATTAAATTATAAGCTAGAATGCAATTTTTTCACTTCTCTGAGATTTCATGTTTACAAATCCAGAGATTACATTATTGAAGTCTAGTGTTCCTGCAAGGCCTCTTTCAATTGCTAGCAAAGCCAGTGATGACAGGCCTGAGACATTGTTGAATGCAGATATGACTTAAAGAGTTTCAGTTTACTGAAGATCCTTTCACATGGTACAGATGATACTGGTATGGTAATGACAATCTTGTAAACTGACATAACATTCACAGATATATATCTAGTTCAAAAAGATGACTGAACACATATACTAACTGTGATTTTTTAAAAAACATCTGTACATGTCCATTTTGTGATTTTATGAAATGGGCTGAAATTAGAAATGTGCACTGGAAAAATTATCTCTTTGATTCCATATTGTAATTTAAGCTAGGGAAGGTATCTGAGTTTTAAAAATTCTTAGAAATACTATTGTATCATAAAGATTCATTGGGTGTAATTTCTGTTTTCATTAAGATCAGATCACTCTGCCCACTGTTCCCCGTAAGCAGAAAATGGCACGTTTTCCTGAAGGGGCATTTTTTTCTCCAAATGGTATCAAATTATCAGGGAACCTAGTCCATCCTCTCTCCTAAAGACTCCACGAATTCTAAGCAATTTGAACAAAGGGGTAGAGATCCCATTCTGCCAGTGGGGGATCCTTGCTTTCACCCTCTGCCCCCTGCCACCTCTCACCTGGCTGGTAGGGGGGAAAGGTGTGGGAACAGGCCTCCTGGGCATGCTCCAGGGGTGGCACAATGACATCACTCCTGGGAATGATGTCATTTCACTGCCTCAAGAACGCTTCTGTGCTTCACCACAGGAAGTGATGTCATCACATGGTCATGGCAGCACACATGCACAAAGCATGTGCACAAGGAGGATCATGGGAAGGCTGGAAAGGTAAGCACCAGGTCCCCTGCCTCCCCCTAGGAGGCTAGGGGGAACTAGTAACCCCACAAAGGGGTCTAATTTTACAGCCCTTGGAATAAGATGTCACAGCCATCCTGTCTGCATGATGGAAAAAGGTGAAAAACGGTTGCTAGTTTTCTAACATGGCATTTTTAAAAACTGAACTTAATAACTGCAATTAAAACTAGTCTTTCCAAAGTACTTGTCTAGTGAGGCACTCACTCGCCCCACCAATCACATTGTGGAGGAAAGCGAACCTACCTACCTAAACCTAAGCAAAGGAAATTTGACATTACCTAAAATTGCTAATTAATCTTCTAAAAGGTGGGAAACAGGCAACCTAATAACTGAAGGCAAAGAGAAAAAAACCCTAAAACCCTCACAATGAAAAACAAGAGAAAACCCTATTCAGAAACACACCGAAAAAAAGGAAAGGCAAAAGATCAGAACAAACTAAATATTAAACAACACAGAACCCAAAACAGCACTGAAAATAATTCATCTCCTGAACTCTCCACCCAGCAACCAAATGTTCACCCTTACTAATCCTCCCTCAAGGGAAAATGACAAAAACTAGTAGAATTAATAAATTAATCAGACCAATATGTCAAGAAGCGTGTTCTAGGAAGTTTCTGTCCATCTAAGTTAGGCCTAAGATTGGTTGCTAGAAATGCTATTTCCCAGGGACTGAGGAGAAACATTTCTTTAAAAAGGGAAGGAAGCTCTATTAATTTCCCAACAAATAATTCACAATGTTAAGATATCCAGAAGTTGTTTTGGGAAGTCTTTGATCACCTTGGATATAGCCTACCCAATCCAATGCTGAATAAGTCAGATGACTTTTAGGGTTGGCAATATCTAGGGTTTCTAGGTCCCCTTACCCTCCCAGTGTGTGTGTGTGGGGTAGCACTCACCTTTACAAAGTCTTCATGTGCATACTTTGTGCACACAAGATCCCAGCACCAGTGCAATGACATTATTTCTGGGGCTCTGGGAGTGATGTCATTGTGCAGGCTGTGAGAGTGCTCCTACACTTTGTGATGGACCAATTCTTAAAGAATTGGTCCATTTGGGGCCCAAACTGGCCCAGCGCAAAGTGTGGGCGCACTCCCGCAGCCTGTGCGATGACCTTGTCATGCTGCACCAGGAACATGCCCCAGAAGGCCCATTCCCATGCCTTTCTTCCTCACCAGCCAAGTGAGTGGTAGCAGGGGTCAGAGGCTGTGAGTGGGGAATCCTCTGCCCCACTGTGGGATGGGCAAATGCGGCAATATCTGACTGTACATCCTTAGCTGAGATAACCTGTTTCAGTGACTTACATTCTGGTACAAATTCATTTACATAACTCCACATCTGCAATTGTGAGGGAACTTTTGCTGCTCTCATTCTCTCACATACTGACTTCATTCTTGCCAAGCTCTTTGGTGTTAAAATCCCAAGTGTATCAGCCACAACAGACAGTCCTTCTGAGTGTTACTGTATCTGATTTACAGCAATGTCCATAATAACATAAATGCTGCAATCCTATCCAGGATCGATGCATTAATGGGGTTAGACTGGAGTAATTCTGAATAGGATTGCACTGTAAACTTGTTAACCTCAAAATGGTTTTTAAAGTCTACTTAGTTTCCTCTATAGCCATTTTACCAAGCATCATCTTTTTGGGACTGTTTATTCAGCACTCAGTGTCAGGTCTTGCCAGGTATTTTCCCCAAGCACTTCACTGCATCACTCAGGTGTATGAGTTAAAGTTACTTTATTAAAGAAGAATACCAGTATCAAGATCGAGTGACCAGCTTACTGAATCGGGGGAACTCTGTTGATGTGATTTATCTGGATTTCAGTAAAGCTTTTGATAAGGTCCCCCATGACATTCTGATGTGCAAACTGGAAGGCTGTGTACTGGACTATAGGACAGTTCGGTGGATAGAGAACTGGTTAGAGGACTGCACCCAAAGAGTGGTGGTCAATGGCGTTTCATCAGATTGGAGGGAGGTGTCCAGTGGGCTGCTGCTGGGGTCAGTTTTGGGCCCAGTACTTTTCAATATTTTTTATCAATGATCTGGATGGAGTGGAAGGGCTGCTCATTAAATTTGCTGATGATACCAAATTGGGAGGAGTAGCAAACACCCAAGAAGATAGAATTAAAATTCAACAAGACCTGAATACTCTGGAGAAGTGGACAGCTGCGAATAGGATGCAATTCAACAAAGACAAGTGCACAGTATTACATCTGGGCCACAAAAATGGGAAGCACAAATAGTGGATGGGGGATACACTTCTGGGCAGTAGTATATGTGAAAGGGATCTTGGGGTAAGAGTGGACTGTAAACTAAATATGAGTAGTCAGTGTGATGCAGTGGCAAAAAAGGCTAATTCAGTCTTGGGTTGTATCAAAGCGGCCATAGCATCGAAATCGCAGGAGGTCATAGCCCCTCTCTATACTGCCTTGGTCAGGCAGCACCTGGAGTATTGTGTGCAGTTCTGGAGGCCTCACTTCAAAAAGGATGTGGACAAAATCGAGAGGGTGCAGAGGAGAGCAACAAGGATGATCAGGGGTCTGGAGACTGAGCCCTTCAAGGAAAGGCTGAGGGCCTTTGGAATGTTTAGTTTGGAGAAGAGGAGATTGAGGGGGGACATGATTGCTCTCTTTAAGTATTTGAAAGGCTGTCATTTGGAGGAGGGCAAGGAGTTGTTCCAGTTGGCGGCAGAGGGTAGGACCCGAAACAATGAGCTTAAATTACATGCACAAAGGTACCAGCTGGATATTAGGAAGAACTTTTTCACGGTCAGAGTAGTTCAAAAGTGGAATCAGCTGTCTAGGGAGGTGGTGAGCTCCCCTTCACTGGCAGTTTTCAAGAAGAGGCTGGATGAATATTTGTCAGAGATGCTTTAGGCTGACCCTGCACTGGGCAGGGGGTTGTATGACCCTTTCCAACTCTATGATTCTATGATTCTAAGATGGTCAGACAGGATCATTGAATGAAGTGACTCAAGGTAGCAAAGCAAGGTTAATTATAGGACAAAGTCCACGCCCCCCCAGTGGGAAAAAAAGTCCATTAGGTTTTGGCACGCTGAGCCAGGGAGCCAGGAGAGAGGGGAGGAGGGAAAGGATGAGCTCTGTTCAGTCTCTCAGGAGGTTGGTGTGGTCTCGGCTGGAACTTCAAGGCCATACTCTCAGGCCGGTCAGGAAATGGTAATCAAAACACCTGCAAGATAAGCAGCTAGCAACCAGTCAGCAAAACAGGTTCCCTCTGCATGTTCTCAGAGGTAAACTACACACTGCAGCAAGAAATCCATAACCCATAACAGATATGCTGGAGGTGTATCTGACACTCAGTGTTGGGTGGGTTAGGGTGAAATGCTCTACCACCTTTTCAGGTGGCCTTAGAAACATCCTCATTCTTTTCAGTGACTATAAAGCCCATCCCAGTATATTATAGCAAAAAGGGGTCATGTTAAAAAATCACTAAGAAAATATTTAATGTTCACACTCATCTGAACAAAGGAGAATAGCAGAAGCAGGCTCTGCTCTGTGTGAAGCTGCTGAAGATGAAGCTGTCTTTGGAAAGGTTGATGGAGATCACCTGGGTTCTATTTCTTCTAGGCTTGCCCAGGCTTGAGTTATTTGTGGGATGGAGGCAGATACTCTGAGAGACAAACTCCACTTCCCCCTAGGCCTAAGCATAGCAGAGCAGGTAACTGGCTCCTCTGAACTTGAGACTAGTTGTTGAAGGAAGAGGAAGCTGTTTTGTTAAGTGCCCAGCTCTTTGATAGTGTTTTCCTTCTTCTCCCTGAGTACAGATAAAACTAGAAGATTTGCCTCCAACAACTGGAGATTCTCAAGCACTTGTCACTTACTGCGTATGCACACTCACAAGTAAGCCCTGCTGACTTCAGTCCAAGAAATTGGGCTGGGGAGAACAGTGTGCTGCTTCATCAGACCAGAGGTCTATAGGGAAAGGAAAATAGCAGAAATTAAGTGCATTTTTTCTGGACAAAGCCCAGTTTTTCATGAAGCAACATAGAGGTTCACATGTTGCCTTGTTGAAAATTACCATTATTGGCAGCCAGGGACAGGGAACAAAATTCATTTTCTGTTGCTCTTACACAAGGCAGAATGCTTAGCTTTTACAACATCAAACCATCAGCTGTACCTAGGGCAACAACAACAACAAATCCAAAATCCCACCAAGTGGTAACAAGAATAATCTTTGATAAGGCCCCTTAATTTGAGAGTTATGAATACTGTTATCTATATATTGTCCACACTGACACAAGAAGCTTCACTAATACTCATTAATAAAGAAAAAGGGAGAGACTGGCAACTCCCTCCCATAATTTTTTAGAGAAATGGCAGGGGGCAGCAGAATAGATGTCACCTTTTGTAGTGTACTTTTCCTGATTATTTTCCATGACTCCAGTTAAAGGAGACAGCTCTCTTGTAAAGTTAGGCTTCTTAAAAAAGTGTGTTGAGTGAGAAAGAATTGCAATTGCCAGGCATTTTTTTTCTCATTGTGGCAGAACAGGGCCTTTCCTCCCACTGGTAGACCCCGCTCTGCCTACCCCTCCCTTTCTGCCTCTGGCCAGGCACCTGAAGGGGCTGTCTCCCTTCCCTGTCTACGGGTATTCGCTGCCACCACTGTCCCTGTATTGGATCCTGGTTAGGTGGGACAGCCTCCTAAACCCACCCCTCTGCTAGTGGGCTCAAGTGGTTGGGGGACTATGTGGAACAGAAGAGCTTTCCTCCGTCATCAATTCCAAAACTCATTTATTGAACTGCTAACTATACACAGGTAAATAAACAGTGAATGGAAGGACTAATAAAACCTAAACAGAAACCCCTACTCTATCTCCCTCATGACCTAATTAGATGTGGTGTAGGGCAGGCCCAATCCTTTGATACCTGGGGTTACACTAGATCTAGCTCTCCCCTCAGAGCCATCTCTCCCTCCACTCTCCAGCCACCAACTGTCAACTTCCAACTCCCACTGACTCGCTCTCCCTCCAATCACATTCCACTCCAGAACTCGCCCCTCCCCTCTGCAGCCCATAGAAAGGTAACTCCAGAAACCACAAGGGCGTTTCTCCACACTCATTTAAAAAAAAAAATCTTTTAGTGCAAATAGAAATTTTTTTAAAAAAGCAAACAGGAGGGGGTGGGGGGAAGAAGGATCCTCCGTACCCTTAAAGTTGCTAAAAGACTTGTACTTTAAAACTGGAAAAACAAAAGCCCATTTCTTGTAAATCACTGGATTGAAGACCTTATGAACTTTGTATGTATCACATATAGAAGACAACTGCATATGGACTTATTTTAGATATTTGGAAGCCTTTTATACTTAATGAGAAGGGAGATCAACAGGGGTGGGAGTTTCTTAAAGTCAAAGTATTGAAGGTACAATCACAAACGATTCCTATGAGAAGGAAAAATGAAAGGAACTTAAAGAAGCCAAGGTGGCTCCATAAACAACTTTCTAATGAATTGAGAAATAAAAAAGACTCATTTAGGAAATGAAAGGAGGGGCTTATAACCAAGGATAAATATAAACAAACAGCCAGTGCTTGTAGGGAGAGTGTTAGAAAAGCTAAAGCTCAGTTCTTTGCTTATGTTCAAAGTAAGAAAAAGAGCAAAGACATGGCAGGCCCATTGCATTGACAGGAAAGTGAAATTGTAACAGGTGATGAAGAGAGGGCAGAACTGCTCAATTCTTACTTTTCCTCAGTCTTCTGCCGTGAAGGAAATGGTCCTCAACATGGCAATAACAGAATACATGATGGGAGAAGGGAGTGACAGCCTAGGGGTAGTACATAAACACCAAGTTTCTTTAAACGAATCTAAGTCCTCAGGGCCAGATGAATTGCATCCAAGAATGCTAAAAGAACTCGCAGATGTAACTTCTGAGCCTCTGTCCATCATTTTTGAGAATTCTTGGAGAACAAGTGAGGTGCCAGAAGATTGGAGGTGGACAAATGTTGTCCCTATCTTCAAGAAGGGGAAAAGGGAGAATCCAGGTAACTACTGACCCATCAGCTTGATGTCTATACCTGGAAAAGTTTTAGAACAAATCATCAGTCAGTCCCTGAGCATTTAGAAAGGATGGTTGTGATTACTAAGAGCCAGCATGGGTTTCTCAAGAACAAGTCATACCAGACTAACTTTATTGCTTTTTTTGAGAAAGTTACTACACCTACAGGTGAATGCTGTAGACATAGTTTGCCTCCCCCCCCCCCAATTCGGAATGAAGAGACAGACACAAGGCTTGGATATAAATCTGGGCCTTTTATTGACCAATATTAAACTTAATAACAGCAAGGGCATCACTAGTGGTACAAGTCAGGACCACATGATCACCCCAGACCTCCTCCCCAACCTGTCTGGGTGAGTCACCCACTGCCTCAGTTTCAAGCCATCCATGCGCATGGCTGTAACCCACCTTAAAGTTCCAAGCTCGCCACGCCATGGAGCCTGAGGAAAGGACTTGTACAGGGGGATCTACAGGCAGTCTGCCCTCTCAGCTGGCAGCTGTAAAGCGCGCCAGCCAATTCCTGACAGATCCCAATTCACCACCAATGGAGAGGTATCACTAGGTGCTCACCGGCCTGCTCTGTCTACCCAAATCTAACCTACCACTGCCAGGGCTAAGCCTCTGCTTAGGTCCTCACGCCACACAGTTGGCCTAGTACTAACCACAGTCCTTGCCATAGGTTACCAAGAAATATTGCATTTCCCTTCACCAATAGGTGAACACCGTCACTTCTGTAGTGGTTGGCAACTTTTGCCCTTATTCCAGGAAGGGGCAAATAAATAGCTCATCCTGTTCCCACAGCCTCTTAAAGGGCCTTATTGGCCTTACACCATGCCCTCTCATCACCTCTGTAGAGTTCAGCAAACTCAGCCTTTCTGCAGGGACATGGCAAGTAAGTGCTCAGCCCCTTCCTACAGCTTTCTCTAGGGCTCTGTTGGCCATATGCATCACCCTTTCAAGGCTGATGGCCATACACCTAGCCCTCTCACCTAGTAGATCTCAACCTTCCCACCACACATGATGTGGAAACAGTGCAGACCAAGGTCATTACCACCCAGGTGAATGACCGGAATGTGAAGTCCTTGATCCATCAGGTCTGTGCACTGCAAGCCTGTGTGAGCCTATAAGGAAAGGGCTATGCCATGTAAGCCAAGGTCATTACCACCCAAGTGAAAGAACAGAACGTGAGGCAGAGAACTGCACCTCCCGTTGAGCCATCAGACCACTACTTGCATGGGTGCTGCAAGTCTGTGTGAGCCTGTAAGGAAAGGGCCATGCCCTGTGAGCCAAGGTCATTACTAGGGGTGTGTGATTCGGGATTCCAATTCAGAAAAAAAACCCAATCTACTCCTGGTAGATTGATGATAATGATATCTGCCTGCACTTGGGTGATGGGGGTCTTGCCTACAGACAGCCCCCCAACTTGAAATGACTTCTCACTTACAATCATGAATCAGCTAGCAGAGTCACCAGCACAGGTACCAGGCCCTGCAACAGACCTAGATGCCAGCTCTGCCCTTATATCTACCCAGGGAATACAATTACAGGACCCAATGGCATCAACTACACTGTCTCTGGCTCTTACAGCTGCTCATCCTCCAATGTGATATATGCCCTCATGTGCCAACAATGTCCATCTGCTCTGTACATTGGACAAACCAGCCAACCTCTGCGCAAAAGAATAAATGGACACAAATCTGACATTAAAAATGGCAACATCCAGAAACCAGTGGGAGAACACTTCAATCTACCAGGACATTCCATCAAGGACTTAAAGGTCACTGTAGTTCAACAGAAACCTTTCAAAAACAAAATCCAGCGGGAATCTGCTGAATTGGAATTCATATGTAAATTTGACTCAGTCAAGCTGGGATTGAATAGAGACTGAATGGTTATCTCATTATCAGAAGTAACTGACTTCCTTAACAGAAGCAAACTGATCTCCATATCAGAAGCTACTGTTTGCATCTACTCCGCCCTCCCCTCTCCACCTATATATCTGACCAGTTTCTTCTTGCCCTCCATGCATCTGACGAAGAGAACTGTGATTCTCGAAAGCTTATGCTACAATAAAGTTGGTTAGTCTTAAAGGTGCTCTTTTTGATTTTGCTACTACAGACTAACATGGCTAACTCCTCTGCATCTAGAACCCTGTGAAGTTTACTGAGCTGAGAACAAGTGACTGACTCAAGATCACCCCATTATGTAAACATGGTTTAGTGTTTAACTCACCCCAGTCTGAGACTACCTTATATTGGCAATGGGGACAGGGGAGGACAGACAGCACAGCAAAAATAGACCCACCTGCTTTAGCAGCCACTCATCATATCTTAGCTCAGTCTCCACCACCTCCTCTGAAGACTTTCTAAATGAGGAACTGAAGCTGAGCTCAGCTTTCCCTCCCCCGTCTCCCTTGTTCAGGTCAGCTCCACCCGATGAACTCTACTACACTTCCAGAGCTGGCAGTAAATCAGAATCTTTTTATTTGTGGAGATTATTTTTAAAAAAAGAAATTGAAAGTTGAGTTCTAATTTTTTTTTTAGTGATAAATTTCACACCCCAGTTTTTCTTCTTGGGTGTGCAATTGCAGTCTCTCAAGTTTTTCTTCATTTCACCATCAACCAAGCTAGCATGTGACAAGGCATCTTACAAGTGAAGAAAGAGCTTCTGTGGATCAGACGAGAATGAAAAGGAAGCTGCCCTCTGGGCAACTATTTTATCAAAGGTCGATTTAAGCATCCCAGTTCCAGCGATATTTCTTCAGAGCACTTGGTGTCCAGATTAGATTAAGCACTTAATCGCATTTTCAAGGTCAAGCAGGGTTTAAGTTTTCTGGTTCAGCTCTGTGAGAGTAAAGCCCACCACAACTGTTCCTTCTTTCCTGGTTCAGGAAAATGATGGCTCTATTCCTTTTAACAGAATGGGGTAGGTTGATTGAATGAAGTCTCTAATTGTGCTTTTAAAATTAGTGCTGTGGCTATATTTTTGCACTAGAGAGCCCCCACTCTCCTGGCTTTCCACAAACAATGAAAAACTGAATTATTCAAAACGGCTTTTTGCTCAGATAAGAGGGCTGTATTGTAGGGAGGGGATCTCAGGTGATCCACTAATGAATTAGGAACCATAGACTTCACCACTATGTTGTATTGGATTCCTGCTAATGCTATGTCTTTGTGAACTTGTATCTATTTATCCTGTGGCATTGTTTAGGGAAATGTTCCTGATACTGACTATACTAATCTCACACTCTGTAATCCACCTTTGGTCTCAGTGAGAAAGACGGACAATAAATGAGATAAATAAAATAAATAAATAAATAAATAAATAAATAAACAATGTTTAAAATGAGGATGTGTTTTTCTAAATTACTTTCAGAGAAAACTTAAAAATAAAATAAAATAATGCAATTTTGATTTAACTTTTTCTTCATTAATGCTGTTTAACTTTGCCCAGGGGCTGAAGAATCATGCAACTATGCACAAAAAGGGGACTGTGGACTTGACTGTGGACTGTAGACTTGAATTCTCAAGGAGCATGCTCTATTTTGTCATATAGTATGGGTGGGAGAAGGTCTCCAAACAATTCAATGGCTCGTGAAGGCCATTATCATGCCTAAAGTAGTCCTTAGATTCTGTCCTTTAATTACATTGGTACTGACAAAGGTTTGCATTAAAATGTTGGATTTCCTCCCATGGACCGAGGAGACTTACTTCACTCAGCCATGAAGCCTGCTGATTAACTTTTCTTCAGCATAACCTGCATAATTGGCACATGGCCAATTAAGAGAGGTGTGACGGACTGCGGCTGAAGTTTGTAACAGCAGCAGCAGTGTTTTCAGAGATGTTTGGTGAGGAGGTCTGTTTGCCCCTGATGCAGTCTGGAAACAAGCGTTGTTGATGACCAGTTCCTTGTCGGGTCTTGGTCCTGCAGAGTATTCCATCTCCTTGTTCCACCTGTTTAAAGAAAATGAGAAGAGTACAGCTAATTAAGAGCTTACCTTGAACAGGAACGAGGGGTCCTCACGGCTTCTCTGGTTTGCTATCTACGTTTCATCTCTGTTATGAACTCTGATATGAACTTTATTGCACCATTGAAGATTTCTGTATTGGCCAACTTCAAGTTGTTTACTGTATATTGTGACTTCATGTGCTTATAACAGCATTGTTATTTATTTATTGCACTGTGCCACTTTAATACACTTGACCTTCAGAACCTGACTGACTGTATCCCTTAGTCGTGGGTTTCCACTTTGATCATTTAGGCTGTTGCTAAGGGTGCTTCTTTTTTTGTTTGATTAACTTTTCTTCAGCATAACCTACCTCAAAGAATTCTTGCGAGGATAAAATGCGCCTGAGCTCCTTGGCAGATTATCCAATTTGTTCCCAGAGTCTGACAATCTGAAGAATACTAGACCTGGATTTCGGACATGTGTATGTATGAGTAGAGATAGGAGCATCCCCACCCCCTGTATAGATGTATTCACTGCAACTTTGGCACAGAGCCTACATGTCTACACACTGTACATGTACAGGCTTTGTCCCCATCATCAGGAATCCTAAAAAAGTGTTTCTCATAACAGGAACAAAGCCTGTACACAAATAATTTGTACATATTTTAGGGTTACCAAAACATGGCTGATAACTGGTATGGGAGATCATGAGGGGTGGGGACCTACTTTTTCAGCCAAAGCCATGATAACCCTTTCAGGGTAACCCAGAAATGATGTTGTGGCTTTGGGGTGATACCCTAGCATTTGCCCCGAATCTCTACGGTTTTAAACATAGAATTTTGGTGAAATGTTACAGTGCCATCTCAATGCCATGACATCACTTCTGGGCCACTCTGTAGGTGATGTCATGGCACTGGCACAACACCGATCCCACCCCATTTCCCCTAGCATTTTCTGTAGCCACTCAGCAAAGTGACAGCAGGCAGTATGGGTGGAGGGTGGGCAGTCTCCCTACCATATTTATATATTATTTGTATGTGCATAGACTCTGTGCTAAAATAAGGAAGAATTAACAGAAGTTAATGAGAAATCACTTCCCCCCTGTTTTGAGTGTGTGTCTGTCTGCCTGCCTGTCTGTGAGTCTCTATGTGTGTATAAATGTGCACATTGTGTCAACAGGCTTGGACTGAGAGCCAAGCTACAAGTGATGCCTGACACAAGTTGGACACTTGTCAGCTTAACTCAAGTTCTGATGGGAAATGTAGGCATCCTGGTCTTTCAGCTTGGCTCTACATTTAATTGAAGTTTACAGAAGCCCCTCCCCCACACCCAGCGGAGGGGAAGGGGGGTGCTCGGCAAGAGCCCGACACCTGCACTCCCCTCCCAACCGCATGTTCTCCCTCCCGTAAACTGCCATTCTGTAAACTTCAATTAAATGGAGAGCCAAGCTGCAAGATCAGGATGCCTACATTTCCCATCAAAACTTGAGGGAAGCTGACAAGTGTCCAACCTGTGTCAGGCATCACTTGTAGCTTGGCTCTGTGTCTTTTAATTAGGGCTAATCACATACACTAACACATACACAAAGTGGTAATGAGCTTGCTCTCCTTGTGCTTTACAGAAACATAATGAGAAGCATGGGATTTCAAAAGTAGGGGAAATTACATCCTTAAAGTAAAGTTGGCCGTGTAAAACCCATCCAGATATTTGCCAAGTTTGGTTTGTTATATATTGTGGACACCAAACCACAGCTCCTACAGCTTTTGTTTTTTGTGATAGTTAAGGACGTGTCTGAATGGGGTATGAGAATTTGATTAAAAATGTCCCACTGACCTTCTTGAAGCTGATAAAAGAACTAAGAAATCTTTGCTGTGTGGGAAAATGATAAAACAAATGTGGGGTATAAATATGACTACATATAAATTTGATTCTGACTGGGCACCTTAATAAACGTGAGAGACAAAGCCAAAATGAAACGAAATAACATTTCAGTTTGTGGAACTCTTAAAGAATCTTGTATCTAGTAATATAGCTAGGGTGTAAGTATGGAGTGTTGCAGTTAAGCTGGAATACATTTATTACTAACAAATGTTAGTACATCCACAAAGCATTCATGCAGCCAGATGCAGGAATAGCAGAAAGGCTGGAACTCTCAGGAACCAAGGGTACTTCACAATGCCACAACACCTCCATTGTCAAACTGTATTAATGAACAAACTGACATTTCATAGATGTGTATAGGATGGGACAAATCAAACAGTGTACACCAGTAGTATCCTTTTACTCTATGTTGGCACAGAGCCATTCCAAGAGAAAATCTCTGACAGGAAGTATAGTCATTTATCAATGGGCTAATACACTGATATGGAATTAAATTTACTTGCTATTTGTGAAATATTGCCAGTAGTCCAATGTAGCTGTAAACAAGGTTTTACCTATTATTCGCCTTAATATTATTATTAAGGAAGTGCTGTGGCTTAGTGGAAGAGCCTCTGCATAGCATGTAGAAGTCCCAGATTCAATCCCCAGCATCCTCAGTTTAAAAAGGATCAGGTCACAGGTGACATGAAAGACCCCTACCTGAGAGCCAAGCTACAAGTGACGCCTTACACAGGTTGGACACTTGTCAGCTTCCCTCAAGTTTTGATGGGAAATGTAGGTGCCCTGGTTTTACAGCTTGGCTCTCAATTACAGCTGCAAGACCAGGATGCCTACATTTCCCATCAAAACTTGAGGGAAGCTGACAAGTGTCCAACCTGTGTCAGGTGTCACTTGTAGCTTGGCTTTGAGACTCTGGAGAGCTGCTGCCAGTCTGAGTAGACAATACTGACCTTGATGGATCTGTGGTCTCTTTCCGTATAAAGCAACTTCATGTGATTGGTAAGTTGCAGCAGGGTTGCCATGGAATCCAGTGAATTGCTATGCTTTCTGCACCACAGCATGTGATCTTTTGTTTATTTTTCTCTCCTCTGCTAAGTGAGCATAGGATATTGATTAGCAGAGCTAGCACTGTGCTGGATGTCTATGTGCTGCCTATGGGTCTTAGAACTGGGCTGTAAATCGTGGCAGTTCTCTTAAGCATGTAAAATGGACCTGGCAGATACATGCTTAGCTTGGAGTGGTGCTTGTGTGACACTGCGACAATATGCTTGTACAGTATTTGAATTAAAAATATAACCAAAAGTTGTTGGGCTTTTTGGGGAGGGGGCTAAACAGCAAGTCTTAGTATACGGTCATTCATTAATACTTATGCTTTTACACAGTCTGTTGAAATTATCTCCCTCCATTCATGGCAGTGTTGGTTTTACTGCTGAGCTGCTGTAGCACAGTGGTTAAGTGGATCGGCTGTGAATCAGCACTCTCCTGGTTCAAATACACTACTGCCATGATCTCAGTAGATGGCCTTGGGTAAGCCTGTCCTCTCAGCCCCAGCTCCCCAGCTGTATTGTGGGGATAATAATAACACTAACTGGGTGAGGCACTAATCTGTCTAGAAGAGCGGTATATAAGCGCAGATGTTGTTGTTCTTTGCTGTTGTTTACTACCACCTCCCAATTTCCCCACATGGTGCAAAATCTAGGAGTGGTGCAGTGCAATTTCCTATGGATGAGAGAACACTGGAGCCTTATGGTGTCTTTGTAATATTTACTTTATTTACAAATGCTCAAGCAAAGCCTATGGGATGAAAGCTTACATTTTAAAAAATACAGGAAAAATGCTAATTCTTCCTCAGATTCTCACACAAAACAATTGTTCTATCCAAAGCTGAATCTCAGTCCACTAAACTCTCTGCTTGGTGTCTTCATCTTCCTGAGAACAAATTCAAACTATAAAACTGTTCCTCTGACATACCACTAGCATGAGGATTTCCCATCTCTAGACTCTGATGGATATTGCATTCCAAAGTCTGGAGGGAGATGCCCAGCTACCAAAGAGCTTTACTTTTTTTTTTTAAATAAATTTTTTTATTGGATTAGAAATCACTATAATATCCATTACAATCAATTTCCTTTAAATATTCCACTTCTAACCCCCTCCCTTTCCCCCCCTTTTATTGACTTCCAACAGTTTTCCAACCCCTTATCCATTTTCCCCCCTACTCATTTCAAACTTATTTTATTCTATTAAACATATACTTTTCACTCTCTTCTAAGCTTCTCTATTATAACACAGTGCTATCTCTATTCCCTTTCCCACTTAACTTATCAACTAAATATTACATTCCTGGCATATATTCTTTAATAATAACAATCATTTGTCTAATTTTTGTACTCTATATTCTATCTTATTCATTCTTGTCTCATCAATATGGGACAAACAATTTGTCCCTTATTCTACATAACTTTAAGTACTTCTATAAGCATTGTATACATTCACTATAAGTCAATCAATTTAACTTGTACTCTATATGTTACTCTTTACTTTCTTCTGTCTTATATTCATTCTATTTTAGTTATATAATTTCTCCATTATACAATTATCTGCCAGAAATAAAATTAGTTTCTATCCTTATAATTCTTATAATAACACCTCTATTACTTAATACTATATATAGTAGTCAAATAAAATATTTGCTTAGAATTTCTCGTTTAACTCTCCTCCCCCCGGTAAAGTCACTTCCCTCTTCTTTTGTTATATTTCAGTAATTTTCAAACTGCCACAGTTCTCCTCCCACCTCCCATTTTTTCACCAAATATTGCTTCAACTTTTCCCAATCCATGTTGAACTGTCCTGGATCAAGGTCTCTCAGTTTCCTTGTCATTTTGTCCATTTCTGCCATGCAATTTGTAAATCCAGTCCTCGATAGTTGGCACTTCTTGTACTTTCCACTTTTGCACATACAAAAGTCTAGCCGCTGCTGTCATGTAAAATAACAATGTCCTGTGTTGTGCTGGAATATCCTCCATTCCCAAGTTCAGTACAGGAGTTCTGGGTTCTTATTAACTTGAAATTGTAAAATCTCACTTATCACTCTTATTATTTCCCCCCAGTACTGCCTAGCTACCTCACAAGTCCACCACATGTGGTACAAAGATCCTTCATGCTTTTTACATTTCCAGCATTTATTAGACATGTACAAATTCCCTAACGCAATTTTCTTTGGTGTCAAATACCAACGATAAATCATTTTGTAGACGTTCTCTTTAATATTAGTGCATGTCGTGATCTTCAACATATTTTTCCACAAGTATTCCCACGCCTCCATTGTTATTTCTTTATTAAAGTTTATAGCCCACTTCACCATTTGCACTTTAACTGTCTCATCTTCTGTGTACCATTTTAACAACACTTTATAAGTCTTAGAGATTTCCTTTTTATCCTCTTGTAGAATTACCTCCTCTAATTCCGAATTCTCCATTCTTACCCCTCCTTTCACACAGTCCGAGTTATAAAGATCTCTAATCTGTCTATATTGAAACCAGTCGTAACTTGGAGACAACTCATCTTGCGTCTTTATTCTTAGTTTAGAAAATTCTATTCGTGTTATCTCCTTGTACGTTAAACACTGTTGTTCATTATTGACAGTTCTCGGATCTATTACTTCATAAGGAACCACCCAGGAGGGAATTCCTTCCTGTAGGTAATCTCTATACTTCTTCCAAATTGTGAAGAGGCTTCTCCGAATGTAATGGTGTAAAAACATAGAGTCTGCTTTTACTTTGTCATACCACAGATATGCATGCCATCCGAATATTTTTTTATATCCCTCTAAGGCCAGTAATTTGCGGTTTTTCAGCGTCATGCAGTCTTTCAACCACACCAAACAAATTGCATCATAGTAAAGTCTTAAATTGGGCAGTTGCATTCCACCTCTCTCTTTTGAGTCCTGTAATACTTTCATTTTCACTCGATGCTTCTTGCCTGCCCAAACAAAGTCCGATATTTTCCTCTGCCATTTTTCAAACTGCTTAGAGTCCCGAATAATTGGTATTGTTTGTAGCAAAAACATCACTCTTGGCAGCACATTCATCTTGACTACTGCAATTCTTCCCAACCATGACAAATTCAATCTATTCCATTTAATCAAATCTTGCTCTATCTGAGTCCACAATTTCTCATAATTATTCTTGAATAGATCTATATTCTTTGCAGTCAGTTCAATTCCCAAATATTTCACCTTACTTATTACTTCACAGTCTGTTATTTCTGTTAGTAACTGTTGTTTTTGTTTGGTCATATTTTTACATAATATCTTTGACTTCTTTTTGTTTACATAGAATCCTGCCAGATCTCCAAATTCCTTAATTTTCTCTATTACCTTTGGCATGTTCTCAATTGGATCTTCCACAATTAACATTATATCATCCGCAAATGCTCTGACCTTGTAGGAAAAGTCTTTTATTTTTATTCCACGGATTGCTTTATCTTCTCGAATCTGTATCATCAATATTTCCAAGACCAAAATAAACAACAGTGGAGACAACAGGCAACCTTGTCTTGTACCTTTACCTATAGTCAGTTTCTTAGTCACCTCGTCATTCACCACAATTGCTGCACTCTGGTCTCTGTAGATTTCTTTCACTGCTCTTATGAATCTTTCCCCCATTTGTAGCTGTTCCATAGTGGCAAACATAAAATCAAATTATCAAATGCTTTTTCAGCGTCCACAAAGAAGAAACCAACCTCCTTGTCGCAACGCTTATCATAGTATTCAATAGCATTTATAACTGTCCTTAAATTGTCTTTGATTTGTCTGTTTGGTAGAAAACCAGCTTGTTCTTCCTCAATAACTTCGGATAGCCATCCCTTCACTCTTTCCGCCAATATCTTCGCAAATATTTTATAATCATTATTGAGTAACGAAATAGGTCTGTAATTTTTAACATTAGTCAAATCTTGTCCTTCTTTGGGAATCAATGATATGTTAGCTTCACTCCAAGTATCTGGAATCCTTTGATCCCTCAAAACACCATTGATCACTTCTTTTAGGAATGGCACCAGTTCATTGACCATTACCTTATAAAATTTGGCTGTAAGTCCATCAGGTCCTGGCGCCTTTCCCAGATTTGTTGACTGTATTGCCTTCCTTATCTCTTCCTCCGTTACTTCACTATTCAATTTATCTCTCCATCCTTCCGAAATTACTGGGAGCTTCATTTTCCCCAAATACGTCTCTATTGAGTCTTTATTCACTTCTTTTTTGTTATACAGTTTAGCATAAAATTTGTAAAAGGCTCTACTAATAGCCGTCTGTTCCAGATATACTTTATTATCCTCACATATTTTATTTATTGTCTTCTTCTCCTTTCTCTTCTTCAATTGCCACGCCAAATATTTCCCAGGTTTATTTGCACCTTCAAACGACTTTTGGTTCATTCTCTTAAGATTCCATTCCAGTACTTTATTATTCATTGCCGTCAACTGCTCTTGAAGGATTTTAATATCCTGGTATATTTTCTTTTTCCCTGGTCTTTTCTTTAGTTGTATTTCTTTGGCTTTTATTTTCTCCATAATCTCCTGTCTCTTCTCCTCTCTTTTTTTCCTGGCTCTTCCATTTAAGTCCATTAGTATACCTCTAATTACTGCCTTATAGGTATCCTATACCTTATTGGTTGGTACTTCTCTATTCATGTTGTGTTGTATGAAGAACTTAGTTTCCCTTCTCAACATCTCCATATTTTCTCCCTCTTGTAACAAGTCCTCATTTATTCTCCATCCTTTCCTTTTAATTCTTTTTCCAAACTTCCACATAATTGGATTATGATCTGAGCCTACCATAGGCATTATTTCTACATCCTTAGTCCAAAGTGCTAAGTCTTTTGAGGCCCAGATCATATCAATTCGTGATAACGTAGAGTGTCTCGCAGAATAAAACGTATATTGTCTACCTTTGGGATTCTGTCTTCTCCATACATCTTCCAAAGTTTCCTGCTGCATTAATACAAAAAAAGTCTTTGGTAGTAGTCCTCTTTTCTTTTGTACAGTTACTGATTTTTTGTCCTGTTCCAAATTTGTAACTCCATTGAAGTCTCCTGCAAGAATTATCTGGTCATAAGAAAGTTCATCTAATTGCTTCCTCAAATCCTCAAAGAAGCTTTCTTTTGCTCCGTTGGGTGCATAAATTCCAATCACCAACACTCTCTTTAAATTCCATGTACATTCCACTGCTAAAAATCTGGCTTCCACATCTCTCATCACTAATTTTGGCTGTAGCTCCTCTTTTATATACAATACCACTCCCCTTTTTTTCTTTTTTGAGGCCGCTACAAAGTCATTGCCCAATTTGTTCAGTTTAAGATATTTTACATCCTGCTTTCTAATATGAGTCTCTTGCAAACACACAATATCACATTTTTGTTTTAATAGCCAGTGGAAAATACTTTTTCTCTTATTCGGTGAATTAAGTCCATTTACATTCCAGGATAAAACTTTACACTCCATATTCATAACCTTGTTGTTGGTAAGTCCTTTTCATTGTCCTTCAAAAACTTTTCCATTTCTAGTCCAGATCTGATGCGCTTTTTCACTCCTCCAAATTCAAAGGAAATTCCTTCCGGTAATTCCCATCTGTACCTTATTTTCATGTCCTTCAGAATCTGGACTAAGGCTTTGTATTTTTTCCGGTCTAGCAACACCGATCTGGGTAACTCCTTCATAATAATAACCGTCTTGCCATCAACCTCCAATGGTTCTTGAAATTGTTTACTCACAATCATTTCTCTTATATTTCTAGTCGTAAATTGCACAATCATGTCTCTTGGTAATTTCCTCTGGGTCGCAAATCTTGAATTTATTCGATACACCACATCTAGGATAGCCACAGTTTCCTCCTCCTCCTTTCCCAGGTATTCAGATAACACCTCGGTAATCTGTTCTTGGGCCGTCTTTCCTTCTACCTCTGGCAAGCCGCGAAACCTCAGCTGCTTCTCCATATGCTTGCTCTCCGCAACTGCCATTCTTCCCCTCATCACCCTCATCTCTGTTCGTTGCGTGTCTGCAAGGTTCTCCACCGCATTTTCCACTACGTTGACTCTTTGCTGTGTCGCCTGCAGGTCATTTTGTATTGTTTCCATTCCCTTCTTCACTTCTGCCAGTTCATTCTTTACTGTCTCTTTAACCTCTTTCACCAGCTCAGGTTTCATATCCTTGAGTTCTTTAATCGCTTCTGAAAGTTTTTTATCCAAGTTCTCTATAGCCGTTTGCCACTCTTTTTTCAACATCGTGGGGCTTGCTTTACCTCGCTCCCACGAGTCCGCTCGCTTCCTTAACTCCGTGGCGCTTGGCTTAGTGTCCTTTTATTTTAAATGTCCCGGTCTTTTTACAAAAAGGTCATTTAAAGAGTCCAAAATGTTGGGCATCTTTTCTCTATGGTTCCTCTATGGTTTTTGTAATCCAATATGGCTTACTTCCTCTTCTGCTGAAGCCGCAGCTCTTCCCCTTTCAAAGATGGCGATTCCCTTCTTCCTGTCATCCGGCAAGGGCCGCTTCTCTCCAGCAACTCTATCACTGTTACGTACTTCCTGTTTCCTGACCTCCCACAGCAGTTCTCGCGATGGTAAAGCTTTCTCACAGCCTGATATCTCCTTGTGACCACAGGTATGTAAAACAATAGTCCAATTTCTTTAATAACTCCGTTTAACTTAGTCCTTTTTATAATATAGTTCTTGCCGGATCCTCCCCTCCTTATAATCAATCTGTTGTAGTTTAAAAGTCTACTTTAGTACTTCATTACTTTAAGTAATCTGTCCCGTTTCAAGAGATAGTGATCTTTACCTTCTCCAACACTTTTTGTGGGTTGTAATCGCTGTTTCAATCTCAAATTCCCATCAACTCTTCTTGCCCCTGTTGAAGCTTGGGCATGTAGGTCTTATGCCAACCGCATTGGCTCCAGGACTGCTGCAGAGATTTTAGCCGACCTGTCTTTGGGTGGGACCTCAAGGGACGGGAGAGAGTCCATTGCGCAGGACCCCCCCTCGCCCAAGATCGACGTGCCCTGAGGTTCTTAAGCGTTCTATGCCTGTTCTCCGCCTGAGAACAGTTGGCCGCGAGCTTATTTTGCCCCGCCGGCCGTTAAAACGGCAGCCCGGTCAGCTCAGCACTTAGAGCTGCGTTAGACCTCCATGGATCCCAAACCGGAAGTCGAGCTTTACTTTTTTTTCTTTCCCTGACCTTGTGACAGAACCAGTCACAGTAACCAAGACAGCTCAGCTTATAACAGTGTTGCATTCTTTCTCTTTGTGAAATATGGTTAACAAAAAAAACCTTGTTGTTACGGGTTTTGCTAAATAAATGATTTCCAGATTAAGAAAAGCCACAACTTTAATTTTAAAATTTTGTCTGCATTAGGATATATTATATACTCTCCTGATGCCTATCTTATCTGAAAACAGAAAACTCCATTTGGTATCACACATCTTAAACAAAACATCTGTTTCCCATTATTATAGGTAAATAGAACCACTCTGATACATCTTAGATAGGAATCTAGCTTTTAGTGTGTACTTTTAAAAAACTGTTCTACACATTTCCAAGAAATAAGAATGTTGTTTACAGTGTAGGTCTATCCAGAATTACTCTAGCCTCAGCCCATTGATTTCAAATGATTTAGGACGGAATAACTTTGTATAGGATTACACTGTTACTCTACTAATAGTTATTTTTAGGTATCTCTGTAGTAAATGCAAACCTAGGTACTTTTCACACTCGGTTTTTAGAGCGCATTTGTACCTGTTCCGCGTCCCATGTTTGCAAGGTTTTCACACTTTCAAGGCAGTCTTGGGACACAGTCCTGCTTTTTGTCCACTGTATCCCTGATTTCCCCCCCTGCAGACATACCGCAATGTTTTTTTAAGTCCGCTACCGACTGGCAGCAGGCCCAAATTTTGCTAATGTGAACATTTTTGCCCCCTTTTTGCTTCTCTCCCCCCTCTCCTTTTCCTCGGGAGCTGATTGGTGGGTGCGGATGCAACCATGCCTTCCCTCCGCAGCTCCTCAACCAGCCAGTCCGCCATTTTTTAAAATTTTGTGGTGGACAGTAATGTTTCAGCATTATGTTTTCTCAAGCACCATACAGTTTTTCTTCTCACCCCCCTCCTTCCCCTTGTGCTCCTCATGGTCTGTGTTTATCTGATCACACTCCCTTCGCAGCATCCCTTACTACAATTTCTGGCTTAATTTTTTCTTTGTTTTATGATGCGCAGCAACGTTTCAGTGTATTGTTTTCTTGAGCACCAATTTTTCTTATTGACCCTCGCCTTTCCCTCATGGCAACCTGTCTGTGTGGATCTGAGCACACACACCCTTCTCAGCATACCGCTCCACAATTTTTGCCCTTTTAAAAAAATAATGAAGAACATAAGCAGTGGCGTTGTGGGTTGATGCGCGAGTGGCCTCTGTGCAAATTTTTGGAGCTCTGTTTCTGCGCCTCTGCCTTCCCTCATGGGCTCATGCCATGTGAGAGTATGATCACACCCTCCCCCTGTGGCACCCCAACTACTCCTTTGGTATTTATTGTTAATTTTCAGGTAGGACAGCAACTTTTCACAGTGTTGTTAGGTGTGTACCAAGAACAGTGGCTGACCAAGAAATGGGAAGATTTAAACTTTTCCTGTTTTCAGACCTCATCAAACCTAAAAATGGCATGAGGAGGGCTCCATTTTCAGCAAAACCAAAAGCATCTCCACCAGTTCTGAGGTCATGTGACTTGGAGGGACCAATGATGAGCTGCAGTGTTTTGGGAAGAAGAATTTTCCCAAGATCCCTCTGAGCCATTTTCTACTGTGTTTGAGCAAGAATATGGCTGCTCAGAAATCCTTGGGGGGAAGAGGGGTCTCATGGAGAGAGAAGGAGATGCTTGACATGCTCGAATTTTGGGGTGCGGAGAAAGTGCAGGAGGCACTGAATTTATGTCACTGGAACATCGATGTATTTGAGAGGATTGCGGAGCAGATGGCAGCGAGAGGGCATGGAAGGACAGCGCAGGAATGCCGAACTAAGACCAAGGCATTGTGGCAGGAATACAAGAGGGTTGTGACCCACAATGCTAGATCAGGCAACGACCCAACGTCATACCCCTACTATTCACAGCTGCTTCAAATCTTCAGAGAGGATGCCAGCATAAGGCCCCAGAGGGTGGCAAGAAGTCTTAACCTCCAGACCGCAACCACTGAGAATCCTGTGTTGCCGGCCAAGCCTGAGATCCCAGCAAACCCTGTGATGCCACCACCGTGGGAGGGCTCAGATGAGCTTTTGTGACTGAATCTTCAGGAAATACCAAATAATCCAGGTGAACATGGGGATGCCAAGTCCAGGCACTGAGATTCCTAGAGGAGAGGTGAGTGGGACAAGGTCTGGAAGAGAGGGAGGCAGGAGAGGGTGGATATGACTGATCCCTCTCAAACAGCCACTGTACTGGGGGAGGCAGGACCATCCCTCTTGAGACCAGCCACAGAAGACAGCTGCATGCTAACCATGCAGTTCAGGTAGATTTGGGGATGCCAAGTATGGTCCCTAAGAGGTGTGTGGTCCCAGGCCTGCAAGGGAGGAGGGTGGGGGACAGGGGACAAGGCTTTGACTGGCCCCTCTCAAGCAGCCACTGTCCCAGGGGAAGCAGGACCATCCCTCTTGAGTTCAGCCACAGAAGAGAGCTGCATGCTCACCATGCAGTTCAGGTAGGTTTGGGGATGCCAAGAGCGGTCCCTAAGAGGTGTGTGGTCCCAGGCCTGCAAGGGAGGAGGGCGGGGGATGGGGTACAGAACTTTGACTAGCTCCTCTCAAGCAGCTGCTGTCCCAGGGGAGGCAGGACCATCCCTCTTGAGTCCAGCCACAGAATAACAACAACAACAACAACAACAACAACATTCAATTTATATACCGCCCTTCAGGACAACTTAATGCCCACTCAGAGCAGTTTATAAATTATGTTATTATTATCCCCACAACAAAACACCCTGTGAGGTGGGTGGGGCTGAGAGAGCTCCAGAGAGCCGTGACTAGCCCAAGGTCACCCAGCTGGCTTCAAGTGGAGGAGTGGGAATCAAACTGACTCTCCAGATTAGAGTCCCGTGCTGTTAACCACTATACCAAACTGGCTCTCAGAAAATTGCTGCACGCTCACCATGCAGTTAAGGTAAACTCAGGGCTGCCAAGTACAGACACACTCACTGAAGATTGTCAGCCCTTGCCTGGAGCATGGCGACTCTGCACCCATGGTAGCCAGCTATGTTGGTGGGTGTGTGCAACTGGACAGTTCTTACCAGAGGATTGGTTTTGCTAAAAGTGGGCCATTCATGTGTGTGCATGCCAATAGTGACAATTGCCTCGATGCCTTGCAGGTTCCTCAACCGATCAGGAGCCATCCACCAGTGATGCCCACCTCATAGCCATGCCAGAGGATGAGGGTGAAATCGAAGAAGGTAATGTCATGGGAGAGGTCATTATCAAGTGACTGTATGTATGTCGCCTTCTAAGATGGCAGTGAACACCCAAAATTATGTCAAGAGTGGTATTCTCTTTTGTGGCTATGACTGTGGAGGCACTCCTCATAAAATGCCAGTGCCCGATGTGCCTGCTGGAACAGTCATCTATAAAGCACAATCTACTCTTTGCCTTGATTAAACCCTGCATCTCTTTCTTCCAGATCCAGACCTGACACAGATTGATGAAGTTCCAGTGGAAGTAGAAGAGGGGAGACCACCTAGGGAAGGTAGGTGGGCATTGTATTCTGCATATTTGCTGCAGCACACCATATGAGCTAGACTAACCACTATTCTTTTTTGTAGAAGTTCCCAAAAATCCATCCGTCCCCAACCCTCCCATTCCTGCTGACCAGCTGTTGCCAGTGACACATTTGGAGTGGGCAAGGACCAGGAACAGGCTCATCGCTCTTCTCAGCAATGTGGCCGAAAAAATGTTGTCTCAGTCAGAGAGGGAGGAGCAAGCCAACGTTCAGGAGTGCAGAGAATATCTTCAGGAAGTGCATGAATGGCGAACTGCACTCCTAGAAGCCAAAAAGCAAAGGCATGATGACATTATGCATGAGGCAAGGGAGGACAGAAGGGTTTTTGTAGAGGCTCAACAGCAGAATATGGAGGGACTCAACAAGACTGTAAGTGCGTTGAACTCTCTGACAGAAATATTTGTCAGGGAGCAGAGAGCGGTGCCTGGCACATCCTCTGATCCAACTCCAAGTACAAGTGGGCAGGCTAGAAGCACACCTGTGGTGGGCCCACCCCCAAAAAGAGCCTGAACATTTAAATGGAGAGAGAGAGAGAGAGAGATGATCCCTCCAATTAATCAAGCAACACTAAAATGATTGGCATTCCTATCGACTGCTTGAGGGTTCTGTTGCTGGGTTCAAAACACATTCCTTAATCAATGTTGGATTTTTGTACATTTTGTGTGTGCATGGAAGTACTACTTTTCTAACGCTCCCTGTTCACCAGGCTTCCTTCTTTGTGAATTAAATAACTGATTTACTTATGTTTGATGACGCTGAAACAATGTGTTGAGAAACTTTTTGTTTAATGTTTTTCATAACTATCTTTGAATGGTTTGAATAACTATATTTACATTTTTACATTGGTTAATAAACTGTTTATAAATGGCTTGTGGGAACATAATTCCATACAAGTCTACTCCATTATTAAAGGACTATAAATCTGCAATTTTTGAGACAGGTTTTCCACACCTGTGTGATTGTACAACCTATTCACAGAATCTTGCTTCTCTTCTGAAATTCAATTATTCTTTCAGCTGGGCTGTATTTCTGCATAACAGTCTTAGTGTTTGCCATCTTCTAGGTGTTTCAAAATGTGATGCTTGTTTTCTAAAACAACTATATGATAGAAGTACCAGTGGAATGCCTGACTTCTTCAACAGCTTTGCAGCTGTTACTGATTTAAGAAAATGGTTCAAAATACTCCAAAATTGTAATGAATTTGGAAGATGCTGGACAGCCTCTAGCAGCCATTTGAAGAGGAACTTAATAATAATATATCTCTATTTCAGTAAGATTCCTTATTGCACAGACTCAATTAAGCTTTAGTCATAAAAGTAAGAGCTCCATTTTTCCATGTCCTGAGCAACAGACTTATTTCAGTGTTATCTTATTACAATAGGTATTTTGGGTATTCAGACAATAGAAGTAAATAGTTTCTGTTTACTACTCTTGGAAAAATATGGACTGTGTATTCTGAACTTCAGACCATAGCCATAAAACCGATGGGTCATTTGCCCCAGGTGTCTGTCAACCCTGAATCTTGGGGCCAAGCTACACATGACGAATGATACTTGAACGGCAAGTGGATTGATTGGAGGGCAAGTGAACAGGGAGAAATACACTTGCTGTTCAAGAGTCATTCGTCATGTGTAGCTTGGCCCTTGTACTGAGCTGTCATCTTACTCTTGAATGCTTCGGTCTATGAGAACAGCTCTTCACCATCATGTGGCCACTTTCCTAGGAAAATAGAATATACACCTGAAAGTAGCTGGGAGAGTACATTCAGTTGCTTAGCAACTAGCAAAATGGCAGCAGTATATTGAATTGAAATAGTTGCTGCTGTGGTACCACTAAGGAATGCAGGTACATTGATAGAACAGGAAAAAGACATGAAGAAGTAAAAAACTGCAGCAGCAGAAGTATAGTTATTCCACATTCTGGCTATGACTAGAATTCCTTATGACTTCAGTCAGAGAGACAGCATTAATGGTAATGATTGGCAGAAATATATTTACTGTGATGTGCACTGCCTTCAACACCCTCTTAGGGCTGTGGCTAGATAGAGATTAATTAATATTCTGTGCTGGAAGTGGGGTACACTCCCCCTTCTTGCATTCATCTATGGGATGTTTTTGAGATTGTCAAGATTTTTGGTGGTGTAACATTGTGCTGGCATCAGAGACATGCCCAAGGCTGGAGGGGCTTAAGACTAAATTCCATGGGCAGAGATGACTAAGTCCTGCTCTGCCCATGGAATTTCCATGAAGCTACCAATTCTACACTGTCATAGAGTTTATACCATCTCAGTGCTGGGGGTGGGGGGTAGAGACTTGCTGAAATGATAACTTCAGCCATGCAGGCCTGTCTGGGGTATATATCTTACATATACACCAGTGCATGGCTTAGTCACCATCCTAAACCCTTTCAAGACAGGGGTTAGGATCAGGCTGTAAGGATCCATCAAGGATTTGATATATGTGACACTATTCAAATATTTTGGATTTGCATTTGTTAGTTGTTTCCAGAAGTGCTTCTTCAAGATTCAATTATTTCAAAATATTTCCCACTGAAGTCAATGGGTTTAAAAGGGTGTAACTCTGCTTAGAATTTCACTGCTAGTCATTAACTTAATCTTTACTTTTTCATATCTAAATTCTCTTTTTTATCCTCTATGTACCTTGTGTGCACTAATTCTACTTGGAAAATCCTGACAGTCGCACAACCTTGTCAGCTACATTTTTCACATATTTACTTCAAGACAAATCCATCTGCATCTTTCTTGTCTTTAGATTTTTATATCGTCAGTTCATTGCCATAGGCTGCTAGTCTTCAACAAAAATGTCAGACCAAATGAAGAAAGGTAAAGCTACAGGAGAAGAAGTTGGTAATTTCTACTCTTCTGGGTCCTCCTGTTCTCTCAAAAACTCTTTTGCCTCATTAACCAAACTTGAGTGAGCAGCATCTTCAGCTACTGCTCTTCCTACTGTCACGGGAGTGTCATACTTTAAAGAAACATCTCCTGATGGACAGCAAAGTGTCAATTCTGGTGAATTTGGCTTTAAAAAAACGTACTGTGAAATGACACCAAGGACCCATTTTCTTCCATTCTTCTTTCTCCCTAAAGTGAGGAATGAGCAGATACAGACAGTACTAATTTTGAGGTCCTGATGGATTTGAGGAGAATTTCTTCTCAGATAACTATGGTTCCTTTGAGGTGCAGTCAACGGCTGTAAGAAAAACATAGCCATGAAACTCTGGGTTTAACTTCACCACAAATACAGCCAGAATAATTAACAACCCATAAAATGGTGACCGTGAAAGGCAAGTAACTGAGCATGAACCGGTGAATGGAAAGAAGCATGGAGGCAATTTGTGAATTAATCTGTTAACAATTCATAACAAGAAGCCGCTCACATTGGTTTGCAGAGATATATGTCATTGAAATGTTGCTTGTAGCTGCCAGTTGCCCACTGTGACTATCTGCTGCTGCTTTTATTTTTATTCTTCCCCAAATAAAAAAGCATGAATTGAAATAGCTAGTCCCAGTAGGAGACCTTTTCTTTCAGTGAATTATTCATAACTGCCTTGTCTACATGGGCTGCACTTCAGCATTCTGCACTTGCAGGAAGCCATGCAGATGCAGGGATATTGTGATGCCCTCTGTCTGGCTACAACAGGGGTGTACATTGCCAGTTAAGCACACAATCATAACATGTAACTTATGTAGCATTTACTAGGTTGGCAGCTCTGTCCATTTTCCTTTGTGCAAGTTCCATGTTACCTAAAAAGATGAAAAAACAACACAAATTAAGGACAAAAGGCCCACTGGAGATACATTTCCTCCATTCTTACAAGCAAAGCATCCAGTAGCACCTTATGACTAACCAACTTTATTGTAGCATAAGCTTTTGAGAGCTGCAGCTCTCTTCGTCAGATGCAATGCTGTGGCTCTCTAAAGCTTATGCTACAATAAAGTTGGTTAGTCTTAAAGGTGCTACTGGACTCTTTGCTATTTTGCTACTGCAGACTAACACGGCTAACTCCTCTGGATCCATTCTTACTAACATCGTACCCTCACGTGCCATACTTGTATTATGAATATTTGTGCTGGGTGTAGAGGAAGGTGATGTCCTGATGGCATACCTGGGTGCACTTGCTGACTCTAAAACCAGTGCCAGAGATATGTGCTGAGGCTGAAGTCATCATCTCCTAGGAATCTTCCTCAGGCTTGCATCAGGAGACGATCAGTTACATTCTCATTGTACATCTGTCACATGTCAAAATGTTCAAACAACAAGGTCATGCTGAAACAATGAGAAAAATCTCTGGCTTCACCAAAGCTTCCATTTCCTCAGACACTTGTTTGAATTCATCCATGGAAAATTCATAGTACACAGAAGTTTAAGGGTGGGGGAAAGTAGGAATGTTAAAAGTGATAAACAAGAAACAGCCATTCGATCTGATATGTATCACTTGCGGACAAAATACTAGAAAATACAAAAAGACTAAACAGGAATGGTTTCAAAAGATTTGGGACCTGTTAATAATCTCAAAACTGACTGCTCATTTACAGTCTACTATGAAATACCTCACACACACACACCCAAACCAAATAAGCATGATTTCCAGAACTGACTCCAGTACTGAAAATATCTGCCAAAGGGAGCAGTTTTAATGTAGTTCCCATGAGGTAGACATTCTGTAGTTTTCTCAAGGGCAAAAATTATTTGCAGCATGGTTTGGCATAAGCATTCATGGATGTTTCATTGTTTATACTTGTATTTGTTCATGCCTTGCTGTATTTACATTTTATTAATTAAAAATAAATTTAAGAGAGAAAAGGTTAAACTGGAAACAAATTTAGCAAAATTCACTGTAGTGCTGGTAGACGCAAAATGTCTGCCAAGTATAGAACACTTTTAATTGTTTTCTGTTGTGATTATTTCCATTCAGCAAATCATTATATGAAGCAAACTCCTACATGTATTAGGGGATTTCCTGATGCTGCCACAAAGTAGCCAGAAAGAGAAACCGTTTTCTGTTCCATGTGACAAGCCATGTAAAAGGCTTGGCACAGAGAGACATCTGCCAGAGGAAGCAATTAGCTTTCTTTTGCAGCCATTTTATAGTTTTCTCAAGGGATGGAAGTCTGTACAAAGAGGCATGCAGAAATCAATGATTTGTATTTTGACACAGAGATTTTCATATGGAGTTGCATGATGAGTTGCCAATTCAGAAGGCTCCTGTAGCTCATGCCTTGGCTCTGACCTCCATATTTAAGAATCAGTACTCTGAATTACAGTTGAAAGAAGAGTGAAAGATTAATACAAACGGCAGCAGAAGGTCAATACGACTCATTTACAACTTCACAATTTTGACCTTTTGCAAATGATATAAAAAAATCCATAAAGCCATTAATACTACAGGTTAATTTATATAGCACTTCTCATATTCACAAGGCTCAGAAATATGAAGGGAATTCTCCTTCTTCCAAGTATTATCTCTTGCATATCAAATTTTTTGTTCTCCGTAGAACAAACCCTTTAACTCTGTTAATCGAATGATAGAAAAAAACCATTATTCCATAAAACTGAATCTGAAATGTAATGTGTTCATATGATATTTTATTGAAGAGGTTGATCTAGGTTTTTTTTTTTAAGGTATGGAGAGCAGCTATTAACTTGATGGGGGAAAGTGCTGTCAAGTCACAGGTAACTTCTCTGTAGGATGGACTTCCTTGGTGCTCTCCCATCCAAGTATTAGCCAGGGCTGACTCTGCTTAGCTTCCAAGGTCTGATAAGATTGGGCTTGCCTGGGTCATCCAGGTCAGGACAGCCAGTAGCTTAAGAGTACAATTTTAACAGTTACCTACTCAAATTAAAGAACACTACTGAGCAAGTACTACTGTTTGTGGGCTCTTTTTAAGTTAGTAACAGAAAACATCATCTTTCAGTAATTCATTCAGAAAATTGATGAAATCACTGATGTAGGATTGCCACTTTGGAAATTTAGGATGGCCCAACTGTTTCATTCAACCTTACTGTTAATAAATACATAATTTAAAATAATTTAAGCATATGCAAATAAGCAGTGGAATTCCTGCTCCTTTCTGAGAGAAGGACTAATATTGGACAGTATTTTATCTTCATTTGCTGATGAGTTTCGACTCGCAAAAAAGTCTTTTCCAGTTTATTTTCTGTTCTTTTTGCTCTTCTATGATTTATCAGAGACTATGCAGTTCTGTAGGAAGATTCAGGCAGTTGTTACTGAAGGCATATGTTTCCTGAGAATAACTCCTACTCTGGTGATACCAATAGATGGTGGAACCAATAACGATATCATCCCAGTGATTGATACACACATCCCTTTGATATTGTCTTATCAATGCTTAGAAGTCAATATCTGTTTTTTAGAAGACCTTATGAATTATTCTCTGATTTATCCACATTACTTGGGTATATTCAAAGCAAATATGAAAAAGATTCGAGAAAAGGCTATTTATGTAGGATTATAGAATCATAGAATCATAGAGTTAGAAGGGGCCATACAGACCATCTAGTCCAACCCCCTGCCCAGTGCAGGATCAGCCTAAAGCATCTCTGCCAAATATTCATCCAGCCTCTTCTTGAAAACTGCCAGTGAAGGGGAGCTCACCACCTCCCTAGACAGCTGATTCCACTTTTGAACTACTCTGACCGTGAAAAAGTTCTTCCTAATGTCCAGCCGGTACCTTTGTGCATGTAATTTAAGTCCATTGTTTCGGGTCCTACCCTCTGCTGCCAACTGGAACAGCTCCTTGCCCTCCTCCAAATGACAGCCTTTCAAATATTTAAAGAGAGTAATCATGTCCCCCCTCAATCTCCTCTTCTCCAAACTAAACATTCCCAAGGCCCTCAGCCTTTCCTCGTAGGGCTCAGTCTCCAGACCCCTGATCATCCTCGTTGCTCTCCTCTGCACCCTCTCGATTTTGTCCACATCCTTTTTGAAGTGAGGCCTCCAGAACTGCACACAATACTTCAGGTGCTGCCTGACCAAGGCAGTATAGAGAGGGGCTATGACCTCCTGCAATTTCGACGCTATGGCCACTTTGATACAACCCAAGACTGAATTAGCCTTTTTTGCCACTGCATCACACTGACTGCTCATATTTAGTTTACAGTCCACTCTTACCCCAAAATCCCTTTCACATATACTACTGCCCAGAAGTGTATCCCCCATTCAGTATTTGTGCTTCCCATTTTTGTGGCCCAGATGTAATACTGTGCACTTGTCTTTGTTGAACTGCATCCTATTCGCAGCTGTCCACTTCTCCAGAGTATTCAGGTCTTGTTGAATTTTAATTCTATCTTCTTGGGTGTTTGCTACTCCTCCCAATTTGGTATCATCAGCAAATTTAATGAGCAGCCCTTCCACTCCTTCATCCAGATCATTGATAAAAATATTGAAAAGTACCGGGTCCAAAACCGAGCCCTGCGGCACCCCACTGGACACTTCCCTCCAATCTGATGAAACGCCATTGACCACCACTCTTTGGGTGTGGTCCTCTAACCAGTTCCCTATCCACCTAACTGTCTTATAGTCCAGTCCACAGTCTTCCAGTTTGCCCATCAGAATGTCATGGGGGACCTTATCAAAAGCTTTACTGAAATCCAGAAAAATCACGTCAACAGAGTTCCCCTGATCCAGTAAACTGGTCACTCGACCAAAGAAGGAAACCAGGTTGGTCTGGCAAGATCTGTTAGGGACAAAACTATGCTGACTTCCCTGGATCACTGAGCGGTCCTTCAGATGCTTACAGATTGATCTCTAAAATATGTTCTAATATCTTCCCAGCAACAGAAGTCAGACTGACCGGCCTGTAGTTTCCCGGGTCACGCTTCTTCCCTTTCTTAAAGATTGGGATAACATTTGCTCTTCTCCAATCTTGTGGCACATCCCCAGTCCTCCAGGAGGCATTGAAGATGATGGACAGGGGTTCTGCAAGTTCTCTAGAAAGTTCTTTCAGCACTCTTGGGTGCACCCCATCCGGCCCAGGAGATTTGTATTCATCCAGTGCAGCCAGATGCCTCTCCGCAACCTCTCTGTCAATGTCAATTAGCCACTCAGGTGTCCTGCCACATTTTATACTATCTCTAGATGTGCCTGAGTTCTTCAGGGAGAAAACAGAGGCAAAAAAGTCATTAAGCCTGTCTGCTTTTTCTCTGTCCTGCATCAGAGTTTCTCTATCTACTCCCAACAGTGGTCCAATTGCCTCTTTTGCCTTGCGTTTGCTTCTCACGTATCTGTAGAAGTTTTTCTTATTGTAGCAAGCCCTCCTGGCCAGACCCAGCTCGTACTGAGCTTTGGCCTCTCTGATGGCTGATCTGCAGTACCTAGTAACCCTCATATACTCCTCTTTAGAGGTCTGTCCTTCTCTCCATTTCCTGAACATTTCCTTTTTCTCCCTTAGCTTATTCTGGAGCTCTCTGTACATGCACATCGGTTTCTTGGAGCCCTTACCATGTTTCCGTCTTGCTGGGATAGTGAGGACTTGAGCTTGCAAAAGCTCATGTTTGAGAAGGGCCCACCCTTCACTCCCTCCTTTCCCTTCCAGCACACTCCCCCACGAAATGACTCTCATCAAGCCTCTGAGTTCATTGAAGTTGGCCCTATGAAAATCTAACCTACGAGTCTGGCTACGAACTTCCTTGGCCCCCCACAGCAGCTGGAATTCAAGGAGGACATGGTCACTTCCCCCTAAGGTCCCCACCACCTTAATTTCATCTACCAATTCTTCCCTGTTGGTTAATATCAAGTCTAGTATGGCCGAGCCCCTTGTAGCTTCCTCCACCTTTTGAAAAAGGAAGTTATCGGCCAGGCAGGTCAGGAAATTGCGTGATTCATGACACTTTGCTAAGCCTGGCCGTCGTCACACGGGCTTTTATTTAGCGCTAAAATGGCGCTATTTCCCGGCAAACACCCACCGTATTCCAACACTGTAGCGATTTTCTCTCTTCTGCTTTGTGCTTGATAGTCGCGCTATTTTGTGCCTCAGTGTGAATGCCTCACATCGATGTATTTCGCCTCGCAACGTCCTATGCCCTCCCTTCAATCCCAGAATCCATTTCTTCCTGCAACTCCCCTTTTTTAATTTTATTATGTCCTTATAACGCCATAACGACATAACACAATGCAAACTTTCTGCTGAAGTAAAAATGACTCAATCGCCATGGCAGAGTCATCAGCGATGGGGATCACGTCAGACAGGGAGTTTTCTGCGGGCAAAGGGCTATTTATATAATTTCAAAGTTGGAAAAACAAAAGGGTCATAATGTTTTGCTCTAACGGAATGTTTATATGCTGTTATTCCGTTATAGCGAAATTAAACGCCAGAATATTAAAAAAAAAACGGGGAGGAGCTGCGTCTGCACGGTTAGAGAGAACAGAACAGAGTGCTTCGGTGTGGACAGCTGGTGGCGCAAAGAGCCGTTAGGTGACCCAAAGAAACGTTACTGTGCCGATAACAGGTAGGACGCTATATGCTGTAAATTTAACGGAAGAGATGCCCGTGTGATGACGGCCCCTGTCTCCCAGCACACATCAGGGAAGTTGAAGTCACCCATAATTACAAGGTTCTGATGTTTGGATACTCTACCAATCTGTTCAAAGATGGCAGCATCCGTTTCTTCTCGCTGGTCAGGTGGTCTGTAGCAGACTCCAACAATACCCTTTGTCCTTCCTCCCTTTATTTCTACTCATATGCTTTCCACTGGGCTGTCCACCCCATTCTCCATAACTTATTGATAATCAAGCCCTCTCCTCACATACAACGCCACTCAACCTCCTCTTCTACCCTTCCGGTTTTTCTTGAACAACTCATACCCATCCACTAGCACATTCCAGTCCCACCAAGTCTCAGTAATTCCTACTATATCATAGCCCTCTGTTTGCAATAGAAGCTCAAGCTCTTCTTTCTTATTACCCATACTTTGGGCATTGGTATATAGACACTTGTAGCCTTGTACCTTTGTTTGACCTTTCCTACCCAGGTGGGTCCCCACTGTTTTCACTTAATCATTGAAATCGCCATGTCGATCGTCCCCTTCCCCTTGCGGCACCAGTTTAAAGCTCTCCTGATGAAGTTCTCCAGGTTTGTTCCAAACGTTTTCTTCTCTGCCCTTGAGAGGTGAAGCCTATCATGTGCTAGAAGGCCTTCTCTAACAAAACCTATCCCATGGTCCCAGAATCCAAAGCACTCCTGCCGGCACCACCATCTCAGCCAACGATTCACCTCAAGTATGGTCCGCTCCCTGTGCGTTCCTGTTCCTATGACTGGAAGGATAGAAGAGAATACCACCTGAGCCCCCTATGTCTTCAACTGCCTTCCAAGAGCTTCATAATCCTATTTAATTCTTGTGACAGTATTCGCAGCCGTGTCATTCGTTCCCACATGAATCAGCACAAACAGGTACTTATCAGCAGGCTTCATGAGTTTCGGCAGTCGGTCGGTAATATCCTGAATTCTGGCCCCCGGCAAGCAACACATCTCTCAGAATAGGGGATCTGGCCCAGAGACATGGCGTACCATACCCCTGAGCAGAGAGTCCCCGACGACTACCACCTTCTGTTTTTCTCCACTTCCATGTGGCCTCATGTCCTCTGCACTCCTTCTTCCAGGACTTTGTGGTTCTCCTTCCACTCTCATCTCCTCTGCACACCCTCTTCCAGGTCTTTGTGGTTCTCCTTCCACTCTCATCTCATCTCTAGCACTTCAAAACGATTCTTGAGCTCAAGTGGACCAGAGCGTCTTCGTTGACGTCTTTTTTTTTTTAATTTTTATTGGAATTAGAAATATTTTGTCATTTATAACAATCAAATTACTTTAATATTCCAGTTCTAACCCCCTCCCTTTCCCCCCCGTTTGTTGACTTCCAAAAGTTTTCCAACCCTTTGTCTATTCTTCCCCTACTCATTTCAACTTATTTTGTCAATTAAACATATACTTTCACACTCTTCTAAGCTAGTCTATTATAACACAGTGCTAAGTCAATTTCCCTTCACTTATCAACTAACTAATACATTCCTGGCATATTATTCAATAGTAATAATACTGGTAATATTCTCAATATCCTGTACTCTAACTTATTCATTCTAATGTCATCAATATGGGACAAACAATTTATCCCTCCCTATACATAACTTGAGTACTCATAAGTGATGAATACATTTATAAGTCAACCAATTTAACTTATACTCTATATGTTACTCTTTACTTCCTCTTATATCTCTTATTTTTATAACATAAAGTCAATCAATTTGACTCGTATTCTACACATTTCTAAATATACCTATAAACACCATATACATTCGACGTAAGTCAATCAATTTGACCCATGTTCTGGACATTTCTAAATATCGCTATAACCAAAAATACCTTCAGCATAAGTCAATCAATTTAACCTATATTCTATATGCTACTTCTCATTCCCCCCCTTCTTGTATTCATGAATTTTAATTCTGTTAATTCTCAATTACACCCCTATCTGCCAGCAACATAATTAATTAATTAATTTCTATTCTTATATATCACATAATAACTATTACTTAATACTGTATAGAATAATCAAATAGAATAATTGCTTAGTAATTCTTCTTTAACTCTCCTCCCCCCGGTATAGTCACTTCTCTCTTCTTTTGTTTTTCTTCAATAATTTTCAAACTGCCACAGTTCTCCTCCCACCTCCCATTTTTTCACCAAATATTGTTTCAGCTTCTCCCAATCTGTGTTATACTGCCCTGGATAAGGTCTCTTAGTTTTCTTGTCAGTTTATCCATCTCCGCCATGTACAGCAATTTGTGAATCCAGTCCTCGATAGTTGGCACTTCTTGTACTTTCCACTTTTGCGCATACAAAAGTCTAGCCGCTGCTGTCATGTAAAAAAGCAATGTCCTATGTTGTGCTGAAATATCTTCCATTCCCAAGTTCAGTAGCAGGAGTTCTGGGTTCTTATTGACTTGAAACTGTAAAATCTCACTTATTACTCTTATTATTTCCCCCCAGTACTGCCTGACTACCTCACACGGCAGCCCAGTCAGCTCTGCTCCCAGAGCTGTGTTAGACCTCCATGGATCCCAAACAGGAAGTCCCGTTGACGTCTTTGGGTTTGTACCATAGATCTGAGAGGAGGCTCAGAAGGGAGATCGACTCTTTCTTCTTCTCCTTGACTTTCCTCTTCTTGGCTGTACAGAGCCCCCAGGCTCTTGTCAATATAATCCTCCCCTTCCTTGATCTCCTGAAGGGTGGTGATCCTCTCCTCCAGGCTCTGAACTTTTTCTTCCAAAAGTCTGATCAGCTTACACTTCTGGCAAGTGAACTCCGTCTTCTCTTCTGGGAGGAAAACAAACATGGCACACTCCATGCAGGTGACTGTGAAGGGGGCTTCAGTAGACATGATTGCCTTCCAAATATATACCCAGAGTACTCTCAGCAGAGTTTCGGGTCCCCCAGGCAGACCCCCAGGCTAAGAGCCACAGGCCAAGAGCCCTTTAGCTCTCACCCTTTGACTCGCGCCTCTGGTGAGAAGGAGCCTTTTGTTTCAAAAGGTCACTTCCTGCCTAGCCCAGCAGGGCCCCAGGACAGTAGGGGGCGGGGCTTGTAACCAAGAGCAACAGCAACCAGCAGCAAACAACATCAAACTAGAACCAATGAGGCAGAGGTTATATGAATTCTGATAAAAAGGCATCTGGGGTATGGGGCATTAAGGTCCTCTTAATAGGATTTTCCCCTCTTGCGAATTATTAAAGAATAGTAACATACAATAAGTGATTAAAATGCAAGTGGTCAGTTATATATATTGACATTTTTGTACTGTGCAAAGGTAAATTGTAGATCAGTGGAAAGCAATTTCTTGTTCCTGAATCCTGAGGTAAATTATTCTTTCTCCATCCTCCCAGAAGACTCACATCGATGCCTTAAATTTAACGAAACAAGGAGTTTATTGTTAGTTCTGAAGAAGAGTAAAAGTTTTAGTTGTCAGATATTATAACTTAAATGTATCCCCAATATTAACAGCTAAGTTGGACAGCAGTTTCTTTTAGAGTGTCACACAATCTGCCCTCAGACATATACCCAAATGACAGGCCACTTTGCCCTGGTGAGGGAGGAGTTTGCTTTTAAGGCTCAGTAAGAAGTGTTCCTTACTGCTCTCTCTAATCCAAGAGATGAATGCCAGAAGTGGGGGGCTTTATCTGTTCAGTCCCTAAACTTCCCCAGTCCAATTTAACTTAAAACTCTAGGCTGAAGACAAGGTTAGCTTACTTTTGGATCCTATTCCCTGATACAATACCTACAGTCTAACTTCCTCTCTCCCAGAGATAACCTATCTTGCTTAACTCAGGAGGATACCTAAACCTATCCTTTCCCTGTTAAGCCATGTCTCTGTATCTCTTCACCTTTGTCTGGCTAGACAAGGGCTAGTAGAGTTGCCAGATCTCCTGCTATGGTGGAAGATACCAAGCCAGCACCTTGCACTTCCCACTGCTACTCTGTAGTGGGAGAATTTTTTTTTTTAAAAAAATCACTCTTGCTGAACAGTGATCCTAGAATGATGTAACATCACTTCCATTTCCCCCTGGAAGTGACATCACTTTGTGCGTGACAATGACACCCTTTATGTCCTCGTCCCCCAATTCCTGCTGGCAACCCTATATCAGAGGCACTGAAAGCCTTTCTCTGCCTCCAAAACTCCTCTTCTTCCCCCCTCTCTCAACAACAACCTGGTGGTTGATGTCACTGGGAATTAACATACCCCCAGTAGGCAGAGATTTGCTGTGACAACTGGAAGGCAGAACTAAAGGCCATATATCACACAACCCATCTTTAAATCTTGTAGCACATAATGGATCTATCTGAGTCAAGTAAATGTCTATAATTCTATTATAAGGTGTATTAAAAGATGTGTTATTAATTTCAAAATAAATGAATTTTGTTTAGTAGGAAATGGTCTGTTTTGTTTTAATACAATCAGAAATATGGAAATTTTGATGGTATCTAATATAATTTCTGGCTTTGCAATGCATTTTAATCTCACCTTAATAGGATCTCAAAAAAAAAAAAAGAATCCCGCCTTCAATTCATACTTGACTTATAGGGAATTTTAAAAAACCCTTAACAATCCATGTTAGAACTCCAGTATCAGTTTTCAGTGCTCAGTTTAGTCACTTCTGATATAATATGGACACTTTTTCCAGCCATGTTCAAATGTTATTTGATTATTTGTTTGCTTATTTATAGTCCGCCTTTCTTGTTGAGACTTAAGACAGATTACACAGTGTAAGTCAATACAATCAATGGCTGGGGCATTCAATAAACATGGATTGCAGAAATATGAAACAAATACACATCAAAGAGTATGAAGAAGGGCTTGCAAACCATAATGTATACCCTCCAAAGAAACCTGAGTCTTTGTAGCTTTCACTTTAGAATTTAAGCAATGTGATCAGAATCAACAATTGGTACTTTGTTAACCTATTTAATGCAGTAATTGATTATATTAACATTAATGTGAGAATACCACTTGTATCATTGAAGTAGTAGGACTAATATCTTTTACAGGGGGTCAAGGTGTATATTCCACAAATACAGGAAAATAAATTATTAGACTTATAAGTAAGAATGTATTAAGACAACTGTTCTCAAATCTTATATATGGATCCATGAATACTTAAATCTGGAAATTGGAGTCATGAACAGACAAGACAAATAAAAGAAGAACAAAATAACAAAAGGAGCGCCTGTAGCTTTAATCAGATGCCCTCAGTGGCTGTTGCTAGGCAACTGCAACAGTTTAGCCAGTATTCCGCCTACAAGGAGTATGGAGAGTCCGCTCAGGCTGGCTGGCCCGAAAGTGGTACAGTATTTTATCTGTTGCTGTTTTTATGATTGATTTTAAGTTGTATTTTAATCAATGTTGTACCTCGCCCTGAGTCCGCATGCGGGTTAAAAATAAAATAAATAATAAATAAATATTCTAGGCTTAGTTTCTGTCAGTAAAAGGCAGGGGGGGGGGAGGCAGGGCTTTTCCCAGAGCTGTTTTGGCCTTTGAAGGAGGGCTCATTGGGGACAGGACCAGAAGCAACTACCAGCAACTTGATATCACATGACTTGCATGAGTCACTCAGGCCTGGCTACTTGCTACGGTTCAACAACAGTGCTCCTCCCCCCCTCAGTGCTCCTCCCCCCCTCAAAGCCAGTGTATTGTAGTGGTTAGAATTTCTTTTTTTTTCTTTTTTTTTGAAAAATTTTTATTGGGTTAGAATCCATTATTTCCACATTACATTCAATTTTCCCCAATTTTTTCATCTCTAACCCCCTCCCTTTCCCCCCCCTTTTTGTTGACCTCCAACAGCTTTCCAACCCTTTGTCCCCTTTCCCTTACTTTTATTAGCTTCCTCTATCTAAAACAAATATATATTCTCCATTATTCTAAGCAGTACATCCTTAACTATTTTTAACATTATATGCCCAAACTGTAAGCCTTTGTTTCCATCTTAGATAAACAATTTATCCCAATTTTTCAATTTCAGGTATTTCTATATATCATAAACCATATAGATCATACGTTCGTTTATATCAAACAATTTGACTTATTCTCTATATATATTACTCATTCTATCTTTTTATAATAGTTCTATATATCTCTCCTCACGTAGTCAATCAATTTGACCCATCTATATCTTCAGACATTCAGTTTGGTACAAAACTTGTCAGAAAAAAAAGAAAATATTGTTAGTTAATCGCTCCTTATATTTAGTCCTTATATTTAGTGGTTAGAATTTCAATGTAGAATCTAGGAGACCTGGGTTCAAATCACCACTCTGCTATGGAAGCTTACTGGGTGAGTATGATCAGACTAACCTCAGGGTTATTGTGAGGATAATATGGAGGCAAGGAGAATGATGTAAGATGTTTTGGGTTCCCTATTGTGGAGAAAGGCAGCAATCTTTGCAAATCTGCATTTGTTTATTGAAATGTCCTTGAAATTATCTGTAGTAACTCACACTGTGTAATCCACCTTGAGTCTCAGTGAGAAAGGTGGACTATAAATTAATTAATTGATTAATATTGATGAGGATGGGGGACAGATAAAAGGTAAGTTGTTTAGTGAGTTTGAATGTAAGAAGGACATAGGGAAAGTTAAGCTGCCAGGAAAGGGGAAAGAAGAAATAGGGTGGGAAAGGAGATAATGGGGAAAGTGAAGCACACCCTACAAGTCCTTACAGGTTCCCCACCAAACAGCTGGGCCCAGCTCAGCCAGCACCACGCAACTTGGCCATAAGGGAGAGGCTGCCTAGGGGGAAGGGGAAAAGGTGAAGGGGGGGCAGACAAAGGTGGATGGGAAGGAGAGAAGGAGGCAGAGAAAGGGAGAAGCTATGGGAGACAGGGAAGAGAAAGAAGACATTATGGGGGAGGGGAAAATGAGATGCCTCCTTGCAAGTCCTTGTAGGCCCTCCACTTCTTTAATTCCTATTTTCTACTTGGTTAGCTGCTGCAAAAGAATTTTTAATATTTATTTATTTATTTATGTCATTTATAGTCCGCCTTTCTCACTGGACTCAAGGCGGATTACATAGTGTGAGATTGGTATAATCAGTAGCAAGGACAAGGGCAGGCATTTCCACACAGTATCAAGGACATTTCCATAAACAATGTCATAGGGTAAATGAATACAAGTTTATAAAGGCATTGCATTAGCAAGGATCCAATATGGGGTTGAAGAATTGCTGAAACAGAACATAACAATAATTCTAGGACTGACATTAGACAACATGAAGCACAAATAGTATATAGGAGAACATATTTAAAGCAACAGATAATATGAAAGGCAATATAATGGTGAAGTCTATGGTTCCTAACTCATTAGCAAAATATCTGAGACCCCCTCCCTACAATACCGCCCTCCTATCTGAGTAAAAAGCTTTTTTGAATAATTTGGTGTTGCATTATTTGTGGAAAGCCAAGAGCGTAGGAGCTCTCCTGACCTCCTCACGCAGGCCATTCCATAGGGCAGAAGCCACCACAAAGAAAACCCATGTACGGGCTGGCACCTGCAAGAGACCCTGTTCATATGAGCAAAGCTGCTATTGAGGGACATAGGGAGGGAAGCAGTCCCATAGGTAAGTCGGGCCAAGGCTATGAAGAGCTTTGTATGTAATAATCAATACCTTGAATTGAGCATGGTTACTGATAGGTAACCAATGGAGTGACTGTAGGATGGGAGTGATGTTCATGCTCCTGCTCGCTCCTGATAATAGTCGAGCCGCAGCATTTTGCACCAATTGGAGCCTCCTAGTTAACTTAGATGGGAGACCAATGTATAGTGCATTACAATAGTCAAGCCTTGATGTTACCATAGTGTGGATCCAGATGGCCAGGTAAGCTGTGTCGAGATAAACCATCCTCCAGGCTAGAGTGAGATTGTAGAAAGCATTTTTTGCAGCTGCCTTAACTTGTTTTTCTAGTAGTAGCACTGGATCCAGTATAACCCCAAGGCTCTTAACCGAGTCTGCAAGTGTCAGACAAACTCCATCGAAAGTGGGGAGTACAATGTCTTTCAAGATCTCTGCCTTCCCAACAAGCATCACTTAAGTCTTGTCTGTGTTAAATTTCAATTTGTTGTTTTTCAGCCATTTCACCACGGCTGTCAGGCAGTGATCTCAGATTTCTGTTGCATCCTATAGGGACCTGGGTAGCGACATACAGAGTTGGGTGTCGTCTGCATATCGATGGCATCCAACTCCATAGCTGTGAATGAGTTCTCCTAAAGGTTTTACGTAGAGGTTGAATAACATGGGAGATAAGATTGCACCCTGCAGAACCCCACAAGTTAGCTCCCCTTCTGAAGATAGCTGGTCTCCGATGGCAACCCTTTGAGTCCGTTCCATGAGAAACGATTTACACTAGTCCAGGGTACATCCTTTGATGCCCACTTCTGTTTCTAAATGCCTTAACAGGATGGCATGGTCTACAGTGTCAAAGGTTGCAGATAGATCCAGGAGGAGCAATAAGGAGGCATGGCCTTTGTCTATATTCAGACGGAGATCATCCACTAACGCTACTAGTGCTGTCTCTGTCCCATGCCCTGGTCTGAATCTTAACTGGAAAGGGTCTACAGCGCTAGAGTTTTCCAAGAAGATCTGGAGTTGGTCAGCTACTGTTCTCTCAATCACTTTGCCCAGAAAGGGCAGATTAGAGACTGGATGATAACTGGCCACATCAGTTTTGTCTAGGGATTTTTTAAAAATTAGCGAACAAATAACTGCCTGTTTGAGTGGTCGGGGGAAGGTGCCCTGAGTTAGCAATTGATTTACAATAGATCTCAGTGGTTCACTTATGTGATCTTTACTTGATTTTAACAGCCAAGATGGGCAAGGATCAAGTGCACAAGTAGTGGCTTTCATAGATGCCAAGATCCTGTTAAGGTCTGTCATTATAATTGGTTCAAAGCAGTCCAAATATAAGCCAGATGGTGTATTAAGCATTTCTTCTGTCTCATTGCATTGCAGCTAGCATCTAGATCAGAGCATGCTATTTTATCAGTGAAAAACTTAGCGAAGGCCTCACAGCTAATTGTCTGTTCTTGGGACTGTAAAGGTTCAGATTTAGGGGTTAGAAGGTGTCTGGATACCCTGAACAATTGGGACGATCGTGAACTAGCCAATGCAATGGTTGCTAGATGCAACCATATATTCTGCATAGTTTGATATTTGTGGCATCTGCTGGAAGAATAGTTCTCTCTACCACTCTTCTCCCTCCCTAGTCCTTCTTATAGTAGAACTTGCTTCATTTCCTCTATGGAGTGGCACTGGGCTTTGGATGAAGTTGGACAGGACCAGGCTGAATGGTACCAAGACTACCTTTCACTTCTGGCTCAGATTAGCTTCATTAACATATACTCTGAACATTTTCAAGTTAAGATTAAGGCTCTGGGAATGGGATGGCAGTAAAACCAGCATTCCTAATCTCTCCTCCTCTGCTTCTTTGTGCATGCTCCATGGGAAGTATATATCTTTGTTTGGATATACTCTCCACCTCCACCAGCTTACGTTATGCACATGACACTAGATGACTTGCCATTAAACCAGTTTATCCTATACTTCAATCAGATGTAGGAGGTAAGCATGGAATCAAAGAATTCACGTATCTCCAATGACTCCCTCACATGTTAGAGCAACTCTGTTGTCCTAAATAAACACTGAACACAAAAGCATTCCGCAGCATTACACTGAGCAGACTGCGATGCATTGAAGTGCTATGAACTCTACAAACAGTATGTAACAAATTTGCTTGCATTATAGATTGCATTGTATATTCCTTTAATTCAAGGAGTTGTCAGTCATCCACAAACATATGAGATAAAATGATCACTTTATAGATTAACAAATACGCTATTGGTGCAGGATCAACCTTCTTTCCACAAGGAAATACTTGGGAAATTGCAGTTTGTCAGCACTCAGACTTCAACAAATTGTCACTGGAAAAATGCAACCCTTTCCACAGCTAGTAGGTCTATTGCATTAAAATTTGCATGACCATCTGTCATGTCCATCAGACAATTCTGACAGCACCACTGATGATAAGTGACATATCTCCCCCCGACCACTTCCAATGCCTGCATAAACTGATAGGATGGTGGGGGATGAAGCATAGGAGCAGAATTTGACTTGACTATCCTAAATACTAAAGCAGCAGGATCAGCCTCTTCAAAGCTTTTAAATTGTCTCTTTGGTTTCCTAAATATTTAGGCTGTCTTTTGTATTTTTTTCTAGAGCAATGCTATTTGAATAAACATGAGATTCCAATTAATTAACAGAAACTCTTTGTAGATTGGATAGAATTTTGAGACTACAAAGATATATAATATCTATACTGCTACAACATTTGCACGTTTCCTATTGATGGTAAAGAAAAGAAAATTGGGTATGTATTTTCCCATTTTTAATAATACTTCTTTCTTAAAAAATTTACAGATACCGTGCTTATGAATCATTTGCCATCACTGCCACCAAGACTAGATACTGTTGACATGCAGTCTCCCAGAATACCAGGAAGAAAAAGAGGAAGGCCCCCCCTTCATTCCACTCCTATGAAATTGGCTGTTCATAATCTTTATTCTGCACCAGCTGGTTCTTTGCCAGTTGTGAAGATCCCTAAGAAACGAGGGAGAAAGCCTGGGTATAAGGTACATATTCTTTCCCAGTTCTTTAATGTACCATTTTATCTCTTTAGAATCTGTTGGTTCAAATATATGACTTCAGAGTATTAAGAGCACTGCTGAACGTGGTAGGGAACCTTGACTATTTGTTTCTTTCTAGCTGCTACTGCCTTTGGTGATCCTCCTATAGGCTGCTCACCAATGGCTATGAATGCTGCAAATTCTGGCCACCAGTTGCTGAAAGACAAAAAAAAGAGGGAATGAAGGCATGTGGCAGTACTGCCTGCCACATCTGAGTAGTACGCTTAGGGTAGCTTCGCCCCATTGGTGCTTGACATCTGAGTAGTAATCAGGGAACAGGAAAGACAATCTTCCAATTATATAACCACAGGAGAAGCTGATGACATCATTGGTTCATGGCAGTGCAGACCTTCTAAATTTTTTGTGGAGGTACAATGTATATACCTGCCCTGTGTGAGTTGCCTCTCCTGTAGTGATTGTGGTACAATGTTCATGTCAGGAATTTCAGATGGTTCTTTGTTTTAGCAGTAGCAGTTCTGACAGATGGAAGGTCAAGTCAATATTTAAGCTGAGCAGGGGTTTATAACTTTGGCAGTGGAAACTGCTTTAGTATTAACCTTGCACCTCCACTGATGTTTCTTGTTTTCATAAATAACTTCTTTGGCCAAGGTGTTTAGAAGAAACACGCATACTAATAATATATGGACGGAATAAGTATAGAGTTTCTTATATGATAGAAATGATAAAAGCTTTGTATTGTGTGTGCATATGTGCATGTATGCATGCACGCACTAGACCACAGAATACTTGTAGTATCATAGAGAATGCAGGGCACATGTCAAACTGCATGCAGTTATACATAAGTATACACCCTCCAGAATCTTCTGTGATGTTGCATAGCATGCTTCCAGAAGGACTCCTCTTGGACAATATGTTTTCTCACTGGCAGCTTTCTGTGCCTAAGGAAGACCATCAAGCGGGATATCTTTTAGGATACTTGTACTAGCTTTTTGTTGTTGTTGTTGCTAGTTTTATCTGATGTTAATTTTTAGTGAAATTTCCTTTACTGCTCTTTTATTGCTTGGTGTTAGATAATTATTTTAATATCTTTTAATGCTTACTGTTATTTCAAAAATATTGCAAACTACCATGCACATAACAGGGGGGGGGGGTGAATAGACATGAATAAAGTGATAATATACACATGTGTTAAATTTTCAAACGATATGCAGTTGGGCTGTCTCAGCGGTCTAGACAGGAATGTTCCGCTTCTAGGTGCTGAGAGTCCTGACCGTAATGAAAATTAAAATATGGTAACAAATGATGCCCATTAAAAAGTTGTAAAGCTTATCAAATGTAAACAATTAATGTGTCAGAATTTGACTCCTCCCCCAATCCATCTTAATACAGAATTTGGGTTGTTGTTATTGCAGAATTTTGATTTATAGTGTAGAGTACCTAGTATTTTGAGAATACTGACACACTATACCCTGAATAAGTATTGAGAAATGTGGGGCATAATACCATTGTGCCAACAGTGGTTTAATTTTTTTTTCTCACTCTGGCCTCCAGAGTGGTGGTAGGAAATGGGATCTGGAGGAGAGAGATTCCCTGCTCTCACCAGGAACCTGGCATCCCTATTTGTTAAGCACTTACTACTGAGTGTAATTATAAGAGTCCTTAGAAGATCATATTTTAACTCTCGCAGCAATATGAAAAGTTTGAAGTGTCTCAGTGCAACCCGACAAAGATGCATTTCCTTTTTGTCACATGTAAGGCACTACAGTTGCTGGCAACTAGAGTAAAAATAATGGGAGGGGAGAAGATAGGTAGCGGGGGGTGGTTTACTGCAATCATTTTTGTCATCCAGTATGTAAGAATAGCACGTTCAGGGGTGATGCTGTCTCTTGATGAATAAAGACGAGAAATAAGACATCCTTTTGTAACTGATGGGTTCAGGTTTTGAGGTTGATGTTGGTAATCTGTAACACTCAACGTATACAGTTTTCTGCTTTTCATTAGGATTGAGAGATTTGTTCATGAACCAACATTTCTGCAAAGGGAGATTTTCTGCTGCACAGCTCCTACTGTTAAAACAGGCAGCTCTCAATCAACATCCACTTGCAGCTAAAGTCAGAGAGTATATTTTGTGATGGGTAGATCTCATGATTTAATTAGCTCACAAATGGCATGGGTTCCTGCTACAGTGAGACTTTTATGTGCGTTTTTAAAGCTCCTGAACACTAAAATGGCAGACGACCAACTTCTTTATACCAAGTAGATGCTGGATTATTACAGAACAGATGGACAAAATTGTATCTGTATGTAACAAAAATATGAATTTACAATCTGAGGTAAAATTTATTTTGATGGAAATTTGAATGAAGACATCTTTATTGCCTCCAGTATATCATTTGACTTTCCCCCCCAGTTGACATTAAACCTTTCGTGTCTGTCTTTATGTATCTATAAAATGCTGATTGTTCCTGTATTTTTCACCATAGTTTCTCAGACTACCCATTTCCACAAGCCTCTATAGTCATCTGTATCTGGACAATTAGATCACTCACAACCTGGCTGTATCCATACATCATCGGTTATCACACTATCATCGTGCGATAGCAATAATTTTCAGCTGAAGCTGCTTCCCCATGGGGATTTCTCCCCAGGCGAAACACAGCACATGTCTGTTTTGGGGGCAGAGTCCATAAAACATCATGTTGCTTACAAGCACAATGTGTAAGGTTCCCAGGGCTTTCCATTTAAACTGGAGCAGCTAGCAACACAGAGGCAGGGTGTGCAGACTAGAGATGGGCATGAACCTAAATACGACCCCCAAAACCCCACAAACCAGGCCAGTTCAGGGTTCGCGAACCAGGGTTCGTGGAAGCTCCTTTTCATGGAACTTCCACAAACTGTACACTGGTTCGTTGGGTCATAATTACAGGGGCATTTAAATTGCCCCTTTAAGAGACTTGCAAGGGCAGGTACCTTTAAACTGCCCAAACCCCACCCCCTACCCCCCTACCCCCACCTCCAGCCCCAGCCCCACACTTACCTTCCCCTGTGGTGCAGCATCCTTCCTCTCCTCCCAGGAGGGGCGGGAAGGCCATTTTTGGCCTCTTCCGCTGCCCTAGGGGCCCGCGGGGCAGCGGAAGAGGCAGAAAATGGCCTCCGTGCTCCTCAAATGGCTGAGGCAGTGGCCATTTGAGGGGCAGGGAGGCCATTTTCAGCCTCTTCCACTGCCCTGTGGGCCCCCAGGGCAGTGGAAGAGGCTGAAAATGGTCTTCCCGCCCGTCCAGGGAGGAGAGGAAGGATGCTGCACCACAGGGGAAGGTAAGAGTGGGGCTGGGGCTGGGGGCTGCGGGTTGGGGGTTGGGGGTAGGGGGCTGGAGTTTGGGCAGTTTAAAGGGCCCTGCCAGTGGCAGATCCCTTTAAAGTATCAGCTGGCAGGTGGCAGTTGGGGATCCCCCCTCACCGCCTGCCAGCTGATAGTTTAAAGAGACCTGCCACTTGCAAGGCAGGAAAGGGCCCTTTAAACCGTTAAATGCCTCTTTCCCTGCCACTGTTAATGCCAGAAAGGGGCATTTAAACCCCACAAATCACAAACTGGTTCGTAATTTGGTCCAGTTCCAGTGGGTCCAGTGGGTTTGTTAAACCCACGGACCACGAACCTCCTGGTTCATTTTTTTTGTTCCGTGCCCATCTCTAGTGCAAACCCGACCCCACCTGTCTCAGCACTGCTCATTGCTCTTCCACAGCAGGGGTAGCTTATCCCACCCCCATGTAGAAACAGTATGGTTTGTTTTGTCCACAAGGGAAAATCCAGATATGAGTGATTGCTCATAATGATAACACAATATCTGATGATGTGTGAATGCAACCCTGGAAACTATTCCTTCCTGAAGAATGAATCAACATGATATTTCACCAGACCAGTGTCTGATATAATTGATCTACATTTTCTTCATGCTTATGGAGTCCATGTATATTCATTATTAATCCATTCATGGAATGGAATCATTGTAAGAATGCTTAATTTGTGTCAGGTTGCAATCTCTAACTGGTATGTTCTGAAACAGCAGTCTGAAAGCACCCACAGAATTATATTTCTTCATGCTTTCCCTTCTTCAGTTGGTCAAGTAACTGGTCTCCATGGAGATTGATCGATCAGAAAATTGATCTTGAAGAAAGCCTGTGTAGATAAATTAGTCACTGTAAGGTCAATTTCCTTTGGATAGAAAAAAACAAACTTTGTAACAATTTCATAAACCATACAAGCTGAGCATGCATTATGGGATGCATAATAAGCATAAAAGGCATTAACCCCAAAGTTTAATCAGTCTAGCTTCCTCTTCACTCACAGCCAATTAATTTTGTTTGTAATTAGATTTGTCTCATTTCTTACAGCCTTACTTATGAGGAAAGGCTGCAGCCTCAGGGACTTTTGAGTCTAGAAAAAAGACTGCTAAGGAGGTATATGATGGACATTTATAAAATTATGTATAGGGTAGAGAAAGCGGATAGAGGGAGCTTTTCTCCCTTTCTCATAATACTAGAACTCAGGACAGGAGCATCCAATGAAGTTATTGGGGATTCGGGAATAGGTTCAGGACAGAAAAAAGAAAGTACTTCTTTACTCATCAAGTAAATGGTGGAATTTGCTGCCAGTGGATGAAGTGATGGCTACAAGTAAAACATTGTTCCACCTCTCACCTTATTGGTCTACAAGGAGGCAAACAGAACAAAGCATTAAAATATTAGGGAACATTAAAAAGGATTTAAAAAACAAATTGCTGGGAGATCTCCCACTATAACATCCCTGCCTGTGTGACTGATCTAGCATATTAAAAGATTATAGTCATCAGAACGGTTGGAAGATGTCCGAGGGGCAGCGGCGCCGCACCCTCGGACTCCGCGGCCCCCACCCCCTCCCTCACCCCCGCCCGCGGCGACACCCACCTGCGGCCCCTGGAGTCGGCCGGGAGATGCGCCGGGAGGGACGCCGGCAGGGCCGCGGAAACGCCGTCCAGCCAAGAAGGCCTCTCCACCCCCCCGGCGGAGCTGACGGCCGCGGCCGCCGACCCGTCGAGGCCAGGAACCCGGCGCCGAGCGGCAAACGGCCGCGGATGGAGGGGGCTGTCAACCCGGCCACGGCCGCAGCCCCGGCAGCCAGGGCCTGCGCCGGCGGGACGCCGCGGCCATGGGCGAGGCAAGGAGCGGCCGCCCAGGAAGCCGGGCCGCAGCGAGACGCCCGCGCCGGCGCAGAGCCCCAACGAGGCCTACAACCCCCAGCAGGCCAAGGGAGGGGGCGGGCGCAGCCGGCAGAAGGGCAGCCTGTGCAGCCAACCACCGAGGCCAGCTAGAGGGGGAGGAGGAGGCCGGGGGCAGGGCAGGGAGGAAGAAGGGCGGGGGCAGGGACGAGGCAGCCAATGGGGCCAGGGCAGATGGGGCAGCAGGATGTGGCCACGCCTGGCCCAGGTGGTGGGAATGGCACTGAGGGCGGGCACTGGAAGGGAAGGGTGGGGTTGGCCATAAGGGGAGGGGGTATTTAGGGAGGTGAGCCCCCAGGCCGAGGAGGAGGAAGTCACATGTGACTGGGCCAGCTCACCCTGGTGTTGGAAGGGTGACTGGCCGGGTGGAGCTAATTGCTGGCTGGCAGCGCCAGACCAGACGGTGGCCGCCCATCTGAGGCCTTAAGGGGGACTCGCCCAGGGGTCAAGCCGGCCCTCACTCGGGGAACCCTCCCCCAACCTCCTGACGAAGACCCAGCACGGACCCGCCGGGGGCGTCCCGCGCCGACCCGCCGCCACCCCCACCACAAGGGGGCGCCCACACTCCTGACAGAAGAATAACCAGAAAGGGCAACAGCCCACAAATGTCTGATGTCCCTCGATCATTAGCACTCTAATGTTCCTCCATAGCATCCAGAGGCAAAGGAAAGTCATTGGACAAAAGCTTATTAGAGAAATTAGGTGAGAGGTACTGGTTTTGTTACAAGTTTCTTTTTATTAAGAGTCCATCCACCAACAACTATAAATGTTTCCCTCTGCATATTTTAATAGATAACAGTTGTAAATGTCTGCCTTTGTTTAGCTTCAGGACTTTCCCCAAGTTGCCTAAATCTTTTTTAAACACTGAGAGTCTCTCTAAACAAGACATCTTACACAAGTTGGATCACGTGAAAGATCTTAAACTTGTTATCCCATTGTGGATACACGTCCACTTCTAGGGAGACAGAGTACACTTGAATCCAAGACAACACAGAAAATAAGTCATTTGAGCATCTGCAGGCCACTTCTTGCTGATTGGTCTCTCTATCCTCCTCTCAGCTCCTCCTTCCCCCTTTCGCCTCCTCCTTCCCATCAGCTCCCCTCCTTTCCCAAGACATGCCATTTTTTGGAAGAATACTTAATGATGTTAGAATGTCATAATGTTGTTATTGCATTGTGTCGGTTTGCCCTATCAGTGCCAGACTCTGCCTCCCAGCTCTGGGTCTGTCCAGGAAGGGCTCTCTGGTTTGGGAGGGAGGGTCATAATTCATAAACATAACTACTTGGAGCATGACTGCTGTGTAACAGGGAATTTTTTTAAAAACCAAGCATAATGACATTTTAGTGTCATATATAATGACAGGGTTACTTTGTGTTGTAGTTACATGGTTCTCTTTTAGGTTTTCAAAGTTTAGTTATCTATCCTTTTTGTGTAAAAAGTTCTGTTTGGGGTTACTCTGTGCCAACACTGCATGTGCAGTGTTGAGATTCCTTTCACTTTTGAATCTCTTTTGTTTTTCCCCACTGCTAATGTCTTAAGAGCTGAGTGCCTCTGGTTGTCATAATGTCATAATGTAATAACATGATTATGCATACACAAAAATTCTTTGAGGTGGAGGTAATGTGACAGCACTTGTAACACTGACAGTGATGCCAACAATGACATTCACACATCACCATATAATCCTCTTTATTTCATGGTGATGTGGACAGAAAAAAGATGGCACCCGCAGTGGGATTAAAAGTGGTGTGTGGGAAGGTAAGTGGCCAACACAAATCCAGTCCTTGAGAAGTGAACACTCTAAAAGAGAGGAATAAATAACCCATGCAGAAAATGCCAAAGACAGGAAAAATTCATGCAATTTATACATCAGGAGATATTACAATCAACTGGAAAAGCGCTAAAAATAACATGCATAAAACAGGTGTGAGGAACACATAAAGTGTGAGGAACTAAAACTGGCTTCAGATGACAAAAACAGTAAAATAAAATACATATAATACACATACATACACTTTATTACATTTATACTATTTTAGAGGACTTTCGTCCCAAGTGCAATTGACCAAAGGCAAAAAAATAAGTGACTAGCACAAGATCTGTCAGTGAATGGCTAAAGCAAGTTCTGAAGTGGTTAACATGCTATAAATTTTCACACAAATCTCCCCAAGGTGATGAGCATGCACACTACTATATGTCAGTTAACAGAGGGAACAGGCAAAATATGATTGAAGTAGCAACTTAGTACCCTTACTTGAATTTTTTGAGGGTGGGATGGATGCTGCAACTTTAGTTATTTATATCTGGTGGCTTCCAGACAAAGGGATAATTTCACTTATTGATTTATTGTGTTCTGTAAAGTCTATGTTGAATCCAAATTAGGACTTGTAACATGCAATTTTCTCCTCTGTTGCTTTTTATTGTCTTCTTGAAAAGTCTCTTTACCACCAGACAGCTTTCCCTCCCAGCTTTGTATACTCATTTTTTTTACCATAGTACATGAAAAGCAGAAATGCAGAGGTGTCTAAAAATATTCAGGAGCTCAAGCGATGCTGAGGTCTTAACTAGCAGACTTGTATCCGGAGCCTTTGTGATAGGTCTACAGTAGGCTTCATATAGGCCTTTAGAACTTTTATTTTTTAAATAAAATTGTACATAAAATTATTCTGGCGGATACAGCCTGGACAGAAGCACGTTCCTTAGAAAAGCATCTGTTTCTCCTTAAAGGTCTGATCCAGGCATTAGATTGTAAGTAAGAGTATTTTCATGCTGGATGGGATGCCACCCCCACCTTTGTCCCCCCATCCCCACTCACCTGGCTGGCAGGGGGGAAAGCCAGCTTGCTGCACGCCCCTTGTCCTGAGGAAAGGCGAATGGCGCGGCCGGCCTCCGAGCCACTCGCGCTGCTGCCGCTGGCTTGCCCCGGGGGCGGGGGGGAAAGGCGAACGGCGCGGGTGGCCTCCCAGCCTCCCAAGGCAGGCAAAAGGCAGTGCGGGTGGCTAGGAGGCCACCCACACCGTTTGCCTTTCCTCAGGACAAGGGGCGTGCAGCAAGCCAGCCGCCCCTTGTCTTCCGGGAAAGGCAAAAGGCAGCGTGGGTGGCTGGGAGGCTGCCCGCGCCGTTTGCCTTTCCCCAGGCACGCTTCCGGGGCTGGCATCTGCGCCCGGCGCCCCCTCTTTGGCAGCGCCGGGGGCAGACTACCCCCCCTGCCCCCCTGTCAATCCAGCCCTGCAAAAAGCATCCCTATGAAAATGTATCACTGTCCCTATTTTATCCCTATTTTTATTTTAGGGGGAGGACTTCCAACATTTTTAGTAAGAATTACTACAGTTGCCATTTTTGAGGATTCAAAATCTCTAGAATCTCTGAGGGCCAAACGACATGTTTGTGTTTTTGAAGAGTTGGGTCTGGGTGTCCTGCAGCCACACAGCAGATGTGGGGAGGAATGGATTTTTTTTAAAAAAGGGGAAACTCAAATGGGCTATGAATGCTGCTGGGGGTGGGGGTAGGGGAATGCTGTGGGAGTTGATTCCCTGTTTTTTCTGTTCCACATGCACAGAATGCTCCATGTGGAGCAGTAAAACCAGAGAAATTACACCCCCATACAGTTTCTGTGCAGGAAAAAGGCTTGAGGGAAAATTAAGAGTCTTTTTTCCTTCCACAGCAGCATTCTGAGCCCAAACAAGATCTCCTTCATTTTTTTACAAGCCCTTCACCACAGCTGCTGCTGTGGGGAACCTGACTTTGGTACCATACACATGAATATATGCTACGTACATGACTTTTTGCACATTGTAGCTAAGAAGGTATATTTTGAACTGATAACCTATGTTACTAACCTATTGTAGGTGATTGTGTTTGCTTTTTAGTATAACATTCCTTCTAAATTAGAAAATGCTACCTATCTATGCAGCAGTTGGAAAAGAGCCTTCAGTGACCTGTGGTAGTTGGAAGATGGATTTAGAAAGAGATCTTTGGTGTGGGAATTGATGCTTTTAGGGATGTCAACTCCAGCTTGAGAAATGCTTGGAGATTTTGGGGTCGTGCCTGGAAAGGGAAGAATTTGGGATGGGGAGAGACCTCAATGGGGATGTTGTACCATAGAGTCTGTTCTCCAAAGCTGCCATTTTCTCCAAGGGACTGGTGTCTGTAGTCTGGAAATCAGTTGCAATTCCAGGAGAATTCCAGACCCCACCTGGCGATTGGCAACCATAAGTACATTATAAGCATCTCTCTAATTTCACTGTGACATGTTGGAAGGTGCTGTTCCACAGATGCCATATCAGTCACCCCTGATCTAGCCTCTTCTGCCAAAGTACATGTCCCTGTGGCCTGCTTACACATGAGACAGTTCTAGCCTGATTTGCAGATGTTAAGCAGGCTTGCCCCTTCAGTTCGGCAACCTGTTTGTAGTGGAAGAAGAAGGATATAATAGTAGTAGAAGTGGGTGGCACAGGAGGTGCTGTGCGCATAAAAGAAACTGTGCCTGAAGAAGGTGAGTGAAAAGGAATGGAATTAATGTCCAGCTTTATGTGCATGCGTGTATGTGTGTCTCTATGTGTGTATTTATGTGTGTGTTTGTGGGCAGGTGCCTCTGTGTGTAGTCTGGAAAAATGGCAAAAGGTCAGTTGAGAAAAATGGCAAAAGGTCTTCCCTGTATATTATTTGCAAAGGGAAATGGAGTGGAGTGCCCTCAAGTCACAGCTGACTTATGGAGACCCCTGGTGGGGTTTTCATGGCAAGAGCCTAACAGAGGTGGTTTGCCATTGCCTGCCTCTGCAACCCCGGTCTTCATTGGAGGTGTCCTATCCAGTTACTAACCAAGGCCAGCCCTGCTTAGTTTCTGAGAGCTGATGAGATTAGGCTCACCTCGGCTATCCAGGTCAGGTTCTGCAAAGGGACGTATCTTGTAACATTTATATGGGGAAACTAGAGGAGTTTAATCACATATGCTTTCCAGTATTAACATAGTCTTCACGTGCTATACCAGGAATGGCATTTGAAAATGCATCTCTGAACATGTAAATTTCAAACAATTGACTTTTAAAATATACATTTTCATATTATTTATCATTATATTACATTTTATAGGTAATAAATAATGGTATGAATTTTACTGCCAAGCAATGACAGGGGAAAATAAAGTGAAATATTCAGTTTTCTATGTAGGTATTTAACAGTAATTCTGAGTCTACGTTAAAAACAGCAGTGTAATAAGTTTTGTAATGGAACGGTTCCTTATTAGATAGGGATGAGTTATATGACCATTTCAGTTTCCTTTTAATTCCTTATATTTTCATTGTCATTGATTTTGATCTGCTTCATTTTTGTTGCTGTTGATGGTTTTTGTTTATTGTTTGTTTCTTTCAGAAACAATATGCCATTTTACACCATTTATCCACAATCAACACAAAGTTGGAAAATATGCAGACTTTAATGGAAAGAATCTAGTTTGAGAACAAAAAATGGAGTCAGTTTCATTTCTGACGGGATATGTAGAATCAGAACGGAGATATTTGAAATGAATTGGCAAGCCTGCAAAATAAAAGTCTGCTTTGATTTCTGGCTTTTGAAGTTAGTTATATTTACAGTTCATTTTGCTGCTTGTTCTTTTGGGGGAGGGGTTGTTTTCCCTGATTACTGAGCTTTCTTTACAGAAGTTTGGTTGTTGTTTTCTGTTGGCATAGAAGTTTGGTCTGGTCAGGTGTTCAATTGTTGTTGGTTGTTCTTCTTTAGACATGGGCACGGAACAAAAAAAACCCCGAACCACGGAACTGGACCAGTTACGAACCAGTTCGTGGTTTGTGGTTCATGGGGTTTAAATGCCCCTTTCTGGCCTTAACAGTGGCCGGGGAAGGGGCATTTAACAGTTTAAAGGGCCCTTTCCTGCCTTGCAAGTGGCAGGTCCCTTTAAACTATCAGCTGGCAGGCGGCAGGGGCAAGAAGGCCATTTTCGACTTCCCTGCCCCTCAAATGGCCACCACGGCAGCCATTTGAAGGGCAGGAAGGCCGGTTTCAGCCTCTTCTATCGCCCTGCAGGCTCCCAGGGTGGTGGAAGAGGCTGAAAATGACCTTCCCACCCCTCCTGGGAGGAGAGGAAGGACGCTGCATTGCAGGATAAGATAAGTGTGGGGCTGGGGCTGGGGGGTAGGGGGGCTGGGGTTTGGGCAGTTTAAAGGGCCCTGCTGCATTAGAAAAAAGTTAGGAGTAGATCCTCTGCTAATGTGGTGGATTTTGCTTTAAAAATGCCACCCCGAGCCCCCTGGATATCTCCCATAGTTTTCCCCATAGAAAATAATGGAGATTGGAGGAGGCTCGGGGCACCTTCTTTGGCGGGGCATATAATGGCCCCCTGAGCCCAAAATTTATGAAACCTGGTAGGTAGTTAGATGACAGTTTGGAGTAGGTCCCCAGAAAATTTGGTGAAATTTTGTCAAAAAATGACCCCTCCCCTCAGCCACCAGAAATTTCTGACTTGAGCTTCCCATAGGAAATTAAATTTAAAGGGATAGCCTACTCACCGAATACTGGTGATTTCCCCCCAGGAATCCAGATGGCTACATTTGCAAAAGGGCTGCAGGCCATTTGGCTTCTGATTTTTCTGTTTTTTCAGCACTCTTTTCTGGGAAAGCGGAAAGTGTTCTACATCTTTCAGTCTTTCTACATCTTTTAGTACATTTTAAAGAACTGATTAATAATCAATATGTCTGAACTGTGGCAAGACCCAGCGGGTTGACTAAGTCACTATTAGTATTTTAAAAACTTTAGCTGTGGGTGCTTTCCCTCTGTGTTTCACTGTGAACTTGCTGAAGATATTTACGCTAGGTTTGTGGTGGGAAAATTTGTGGAGCAAGGTAAAGCTATTTGGCATTGCTTGTCACCTGGATAGCCCAGGTGAGCCTGATCTTGTCAAATCTCAGAAGCTAATCAGGGTCAGCCTTGGTTAGTAATTGGATGGGAGACCTCCAACGGAGACCAGGGTTGCAGATGCGGGCAATGGCAAAACACCTCTATTTGTCTCTTGCCATGAAAACCCCACCAGGGGTCACCATAAGTCAACTCTTGACTTGAGGGCCCTCTGCACCACCACCCTGTTGACCAGTGGTGGAGAACAGAGTCCTAGTCTGGGAGATCTCCCACTATAGCAATACACTTGCCCTCCCTAATTTGCACATGCCAACTTCAAGATCTCCCAAGATGGTTATGTTATTTATTATTCCTCATTCTGAATAGCATTCAATAGCTTCTCTTTCCATACACTGGACAGTAAAATATATTTAAAGCAAAAATGTGTGTGTGTGTGTGTGTGTGTGTGTGTGTGTGAGAGAGAGAGAGAGAGAGAGAGAGAGAGAGAGAGAGATCCTGTTATTAGCAATCAATAAAAAATCAATGACTAGCTGGACATTTTAAATGGATTTTGTAGAATGCAATTGCTCTCAGAATGCTAAAGAAAGTTGCATCGATGTAGCTTTGAACAGCAACATAATCATGATGAAGAAGGAAGCAAAATCTTTCATGCAAATTGTGGAATAAAACAACAAACATTCTGTGATACAAGAATTTTCTTTTAATGCCATAGTGATGGCGTGATCTTATTGTAGTAACTAGTATTCACATTGCTACTCTATGTGAAAAATAATTCTAAGACCCACTAAAAGCAATAGGACAGATATCATTGCAAATATGCGTTCCACAGGCTGTAATGGGATTCAGTCAAAACTACTACATTTAGCTGGACTGAATCTAAATGTCTATTTATTGTAAAATGACAGGATTAGTCAAGAATTCCACTCCACTTGTGGTGAAAGTAACGGAAATATGGAATAATTTTGTTGAAGCCTGGCCCATTGAGGCAGTTACACTTTGGTAGGTAGAGGTCACATTTTGACAGCTTTATACAGTTTAAACAATCATATTTCACATTGCCTTTCTTGTTTATTTTTTCATCTGAACACAGTTCTTTATAAATAGTACTATAGTTTGATAGCACTATGGAAAGGGATAAACAACTCCACAGTGAATTGCACACATTTTTGTATTTCACAGCATAAAATGTTAATGCATATTGCAAGCTATTTTCATTGTCCATATTCCATTTGCCTTGGAAGCATTAATGCATCTGGAAAGAATGTGATACTCTTGTAATATGAGCATTTTAAGAGTTCAAAGATGTAGTATGCTAGAATTGGTCCTATATGTGCTTTCATTACTCAAATTGGTTGTGTCTTGCAGCTGAAATCTCGTGTCCTAATGACTCCTTTAGCAATCTCCCCACCAAGAAGCACACCAGAACCAGATATTAGTTCAATCCCGCAGGATGCAGCCACAATCCCCAATTCAGCAGCCCCACAAGTCCTTACAGGTACGTGGACTCAAATTGTCTTTTGAAAAACAGTTGACTAATGCAGTACTGGCCGTTTCCACACGGCTCCCCACTGCTCGTAACAACCCGGAGATCACGAAAAAAATGCAGATCACATTTTCTCGCGCGAGAAAACGCGATCTTCCGTGTTTTTTGCGCGATCTTCCAGGTTGTTACAAGCAGCGGGGAGCCATGTGGAAACGGCCACTTTCTTTTCAAAAAAACCCTTTATTGTGTATAAAAGGGGCATTCTTACATGGCTGTGATGGGGCCAGTTTTGTTCATAGATCCTGGCAACTGGATCTTGGATCTCAGATTTTTATAGAGGAATCACAGGAAGTCTCTGCTTATCAATGCTGCATGAACAAAGAAAAAAATACACTCCACAGGTGTAGGAAAACATATCATTTAAATAAAATCCAACATATACATGTTTTGAGCCACATGCTTCAGAGATATTTGTGTCAATAAAACAAATATTTAAACTTTTATTACTAATATCAGATAAAGAAAATTAGCATTTTCTGGTAGCCATATCAACTGGAGACGTCATTTTTCTTCTGCACCCTTTTCACTTTCTCAGTTTCTAGCAATCAAGACTGTACCTAGTAGAAAATCAACTGTACACACAAAAAAAATTCACCAGTTTTGAACTAAGAAGCCTAGCACAATGGGCAGAGAGTTAACTCTGTTCTCCTTTGTATTAATAAATCTGTCATCAGATTGCTGTAATATACTTTGTGTCCGTTTGCGCTAGTAATGGTTTCCTTTGTTTGTTTGTATGGCCTTTTGATGGCCTAAAGTGCTATGTAATGCTAAGTGTTATTGCCATTATAGTCCTATTTACCCAGAATAGATTGCTTTGAGTCTTTTTATTGTTCAGCCTGAGTGGCTGTTAACACTCTAAGCACTAGATTTTCATTAAGGTGATACTAACTGTATATTATCTCCAATACTGCACAGCCATCATCTATGTCCTGTGCTCTGTTATAATTCCTTTTGTCACCTATCTGATTTCTGTCACAGTGTAATTCTATATGATCTGAAAGATGACAACTCTAGCAGGCTTGCAGCCAGCAATAATAATACATCTTACTTTAGATAGACTTATACCTTGCCTATAATAAACAGCACACCTACACGCACACACACATACACACACTTGCCAGAAAGCCTAGAATCTCTGTTATCTCTTTTAAATGACAAGATACTGGTATGCAAAATGTTTACACAGGACTCTCCCATTACAGCTGAGGCTGAATTGTGCTACAAAGCATTTTACTGATTCATGTAATGATATGGAAAAGCTCCTGACGCCTGTCTCAGACCACGGCTGTTGTTTTAGCTTCAGCAGCATCCTCTGCTGAAGGTTTAAGCACAAAGTAGATCACCAGTATAAGACATATTAATATATGCAGACAAAATCTTTTCCTTCATTTTTGAATATGTATATGTAATCCAACCCTGGATTAATGCCAAGTTTTCCCCTGAAGTAAGCACGGTATTTTAATGGCCTCTTAAAAGTGAAGGCTCTTCATTTTGTCCTTCTCTTTATATATGAAACAGTAAATACTGCTTTGCACTCTGCAAGCTTAGATATTTTTCTGGGTGCCACTGGAACGTCTTTTGGCCCCCATCCAACCTGAAAATTGGAGTTCAATCCTTGATTCTTTTTATGTGGACAGACTCTAATATGTTTACCCAAAGGTAAGAGTGCCCTTTCTGAGAGAAATCATTTGTGCTTTCTAATGAGTTTCTGCAAGGATGTACAAATAGTGTACTTGTAGAAGCAGCACAGAAAGTAACTCTAGTCCTAAACCCTTTCAAGGAATTTTAAGTGTCTGCATCTGCAGTTAATCAAAGGAGGCAGTTTGAGTGATAGAAGAACACAATAGATAGATTATATTGAGAACTCAAGCTAAGAACTGAATGGCAGGGGTGATTTCTGTTTTGTCAGAGAAGTGTTGCAAAACTTCTTGTGCTGTCATTAAGAGCTTTCTGTGGTCTACTGTATTAAATTTTATCCAGTATATATATTCAGGAAACAATTTATCTTCAGGAAACAGTATATCCATAATGCAATATAGTGTACACTCAGCCTTCAGTATTTAAACAAATTCTTTATAGTTGGCCATTTTTTCTGAGGAAGCAGCTGAGGTCAATTCCCATTTTTCACAGATGAGTTTCCCCCACTATGGATTTATGGATTTCAGAGAAATCTGCCACCACTCGTTTATGCATAAAAAGCTCTCCTTTTCTGAGGACGTTAACTTTAACATTAATACTGAAACATATTTGGCATTAACATAAGATCTGCCATAGTGTCTGCTGAAGTCATCTGATCATCTATTATGAAATCAGATATTAATCCATTTCCACCTGACCTCTAAAAATGACATTCATTTTTTTGTTCCTCTCCCTGAATGGAAACCAATTGTACAGATTGTCTAGTTACTACCAATTTTCACCCCCAAATCTATTTTTAATGCAAATGTAATTATGATTCAGGGTCAAAGTTTGAAATTTGGATTTTACAGTTTGAGAGAACAGACCATATGTGTAAATTTTACCTTTGTGTGGACTTCATATGAAGTAATTATTTCCTTAAAATACAGTCCTTTCCAGTGGAAAAATGGAAGTTTCAATTGAACACAAGATATAGTTCTCAGTATCCATATATATTATCCTCTCTCTCTTTCTCTCTGAAAGCCAATCCTTAACATTCCACTACACATTTTATACATAAAGGAACTATGCTTGCCATCCCCCTATGCGGAGCGGGGGATCCCCTGCTCTCCACCTGCCATTTCCCTGGTGCTGCTCACCTGGCCAGCAGCGGGGGAGCATGGGGGTGGGAGAAACTCATGTACATGCTCTCCCTCCAAAGAGGAATCCCAGTGATGCTGACTGAAAACCTCCCCTTTGGAGGTAGTTTTCAGGTTGAGCGTACAAGCACGAGCTGCAGTTCCTTCCTTCATCCTGTTGGAAAATGAACAGGATTGTCTCCTCCTCTTTCCTGTTCATTTTCTAATGTGATGAAGGAAGGTGCCATGATGTGCACACGCATGCTCAAAGTAAAAACTGCCTCCAAAGGGGCAATTTTCAGTCAGTGTGTAACAGGATTCCTCTGTGGAGGGGGAGTGTGGGAGCATGTGCATGCATAAAGCATGCATGGGAGGTAAGTGCACCACTGTCCCCGCCCACCTGCCTCCAGCACCCTGATTAGGTCCCTGGCATCCCTAAAAGGAACAGCAGCCAGGAGAGGCTTATGTAGCTACCAGCAGACTTCATTCTCAATGGTAACCAGCAGAGAATGAAAGCAGGGTCACTCTACATGTTACTTCTTTTTTGAGTTCTCCACGGATCCACTCCATGCTCTATGCAGACACATGTCAGCTCCAGAGCTTGGCTTTTAAAAAAAACAGTGGGCAGGGAAGGGGGAGTTTCCCCCTTCCCACGTGGAGGTATTGTGTGCACATGCAGCAGCAGAATGTGCACACAGTACCTCCACGTGGACCAACAGCAGTGGGGAAAAGTCTCCCCTTTCCATTGGTTTTGGTTGGGGGGGGAACTTGAAAGTCAGGGAGCTCTCCCTCCCCCGGCAGCAACTTTCTGAGACCATTTGCACTCTCATTTTTTTATAGAAGCCAGTCTCCAGGGCTGAAATGAGTCTGTGCAGAGCATGGGTTGACTCCATGGAGAAATCATAAAAGAAGTAACCTGTAGAGTGACCCTTAGATTATTTTCTCCCAGATGAATGGTTGCCATCGACTCTGATACCCTAGAGGACACTACTGCAATTAAGGGGAAACCACCTCTCCAGCTCTGTTGATGTGAAATATATATATTTTTAAAAGTTAAGGTATACAAAATTTTAAAATATACAAATATCTCATTGTTTTGTAGTGACTTCTGTTGTGACTGTTGATATGTAACAAGCTTCAATGTAACCCCCCCCCCTCACCAATTTAGAAATGGGACATTCTACATGCAGATGAGGTGCAGTTGCATGAAAAGCCACTGGTCTAGATGTACCCTGATATTATTGGCTTTTGTTCAGGGAATGTATCCATACATAAACAGAAAACAGAAATGATATTTTGATGACCTTTTGGTACCTCTTGTGATAATTACTGTGGGATTTTCTTTCATCAGTGTGCATTTATGTCAACAAACAAGCTAATATGGGGCCATATCTTGAGAGAAAAAGAGTACAACAACTTCCGGACCACTTTGGGCCTGAACGGCCTTCCACGGTGCTACAGCAGGCAGTTCAAGCATGCATTGACTGCGCACACCAACAAAAAACAGTTTTCTCGCTTGTCAAGCAGGGCTATGGAGGTGAAATGGTGTCAGGTAAGAGTGAGAAAGTATTTTGTGATTAAAATACAATATGCTCTTACAACAGAAGCTTCTAGATTCTAAGCTAACTTTTCATTCAGTTATCACTGACAAAAAATTAGAAAAGCCCAGTATTTTAGAGGCCTCTCTTAGGATGTTGTAGTATAATCTCGCATTTTCCTCAACTTGTAAACAAGCAAAGGAATTAAGATGGTCTTCAAATATGAAACATGGAACAATATATTTGTATTCACAAGCTGCCCTGAGTAGAAAAGCAAGAGCCAAACATTCAAAACTGGGGAGTGAACCCTCACTTCCCAGGATAACGGTTTCCACCAACAGTCTCTCTGGCTAACCCTCGGCTTGAGACCAAGAGACAAATCTCAAAGCCATACTAGGTGTTAAACAACAAGAACTCAGCCCTGAATAAAGTTGCTAGCGCCAGGTTGAAAAATTTCTAGAGATGTGGAGGGAGGGAGCCTGGAGAGGATGGGGTTTGGGGAGGAGAGGGACTTCAGCAAACTATAATGCCATCTATGTAGACCACTTTGCTGACGGATTTCTACAAATTAATTGGGTAGCTATGGCAAATAGACCATAGTACTGGATTCAAGTTGAAGCACTCACACCCCAAATAACACCACACAAGTATATGCAATAGAGTTTATTAAGAAGAGTGAAAAGATTATGAACATAGAAATGTGCAAACAAGAAAAAAAAATAACAAAGCTCAATAACTATCCTAAAGTACTAGTTTGGTCCTTTGATGCAGATGTTACCTTATCAGGCTAAAAGCACAAAGTCCAGATAGAGTTCCAAAATCCAAGAGCAATAATCCTGGTAATCAGATCCAAAGAACGTGTAGTGCAGTCATCTACCAGCAACCTCACAGAACAAGAGGGCAGACTAGCATGAAGACATTTGCTTTATTCCACACCGGCTGCAATGGTCTGATATGGATTGAACAATCAGGGGTGTTGCACATTCCTCTAAAGCGGCCATGTACTCACATTCAGAATCCCTTGCACTGATGATGAAATATAGATACAAAACTGCCCTTCCAGCCTCTGACCTTGAACCTCTGATGTCATCTTGCAGCTGTGTGTTTCAGTTTCACCTCTGAAACCTGCAGAGTCATGATGCCTGCACTCTCCCAGGGACAGACTGTCTACGCTTAGCCAGGCCTAGAAACCTGAATCAAAGGTTTGGAAAGCCAAGAAACAGACTAGGCAAAGTCAGTTTCTTGACAATTCTAAGCATTCAGACCAAGTGTATTTCCAATGGTACAGCCTTCACAGGAAATATCCCATTGCATTGTATTTTGCAGCTTTCCCCTTGAAAACACTGCAGGGTCATGCTGGGGTTCAGGGAAGACAATACATTGTGATGTGATTTACAGATTCCTGTTACTCTTGAAAACAGGAGGATAGGGTTGCCAACCTCTTGGTACAGTATGGAGATCTCCTGGAATTACAGCTGATCTTCCAGGCTTAACCATTCTCGTGTAGGGTTTCCAGATGGCCTCCCCCACAAAAAATGGTCAGGGGCCCTGGCACTCACCAAAGTGAACCTTCTTGTGAGTGCACAAAGCATACACAAACTCCCGACTCTTGAATGAGGACATCATTTCAGTGACGTTATTGCTGCCCCTGGTTGGGTATGCCTGCTGGTCACTTCTCCAATGCACATGAGGAGGCTGGACAGGCTGAGTGCTTCTTTGGCTGGGCACTTCTTCAGCTCTTAAGGGTGGGTGAGGGGGCCTGCCACTTCCTGAGCGCAGAGGAGGCTGAGCTGGCTAGGCACTTCTCCACTGCTTGGCTAGAAGCAGGGGGAAGGTGGTACAGGTGGCACAGGAGGCTGGGCAGACCTGATGGCCACTCCCCTAGGGGGGAGGGAGTGCAGAAAGGACTGCCGGCACTGCTGCCATCTCCTGAAGGCTAGCCACCAGCTGCTCCTCCGCCATGGGCAAAAATAACAGACATTTATATGTCCAGTATTTTAACTTCCTTTGCCTTGGACAGCCCGATAAAAAACTGGACTGTCTGGGGGGAAAACCAGACACCTGGCAATCCTATTCTAATGCTGGTGGCGGGGGATTCAGACGTGACATCAGTGCATTGCTGACATCATTTCCAGGCTCACAAGGAGTAATGTTAGTATATCACAGGCGATGTTATGATGTTGCTGGCAAGCCCCCCATGACATAGCATTTCCTCCCACCCCTGGTGATTGCTGGGGGTGGGGAGAGGGACCTAGGAACGTTGTGATCTTCAGACCACATAGATGACTTTCCCTGGAGAAAAGCTTGCTTTGGAGGATGGGCTTGCTTTGGAGGGTGGCATTATACTCAACTGAGGTCCCTCCCCTTCCCAAACCCTGCAATCCCCAGGTTCTACCCCAAAATCTCTAGGAATTTCTCAACCCAGATCTGGCAGGACTAATGAAAATTCTGTCCTGACCTTGCACATCATCAATGTTTATTCTGATACCTCGGTTTTAAAGGGAGATCATTGTGTTGCTTTGTGCCTTTGCCCTTTGAAAATGGATGCTAGCATTGAGTTTGTATTCATTTTACTAGGACAATTGAGGTGAAGTCCAAGTATGAGGATGGTTCTCAAAAGTCAAGGCGCACACAGACACTAATCAAGACATGTTTAGTCTCCTTCTGGGCCTTTCTTAAGCCCAGTATACTTCTTTGATTTGACAAGAAAGCAAAGGATTCCTTTTTAGTCTGTACAATGCAGACTTTTAAAATGACTATCCTGCTCATAGCCTAAAACCCCAAGAGTGAGTGACAGTGTAATCCTAAGCAAGAGCCATATGTTCTAAACCCATTGACTTCAATGGTCTTATAAGAGCTAACCCTGCATATGATTGCACTGTGAGTTGGTTTAGTACGTGCATTTGCAAACCAAATGTTTTGTGGAGCCCTTTTGGACATCTTTTGACACCCCTCCTCCAGCTGGACCTTAAAACGTACCTAGTCATTGTCCTTTGCCTTTTGTCTTCTAGGACTGTGGGCAAGGGTTGAGGTCAATTTCTCTCTAACCCTCATCAGTAGCCATTTCAATTCTTCACTATTTTCTACCACTAATGTGGTGTCATCTGCATATCTCAAATTGTTAATGTACCTTCTACCAATTTTCACAGTGGAAGTCTGGAAATAACCAGCACATTTTGAATAATGTTTATTGATAAAGGCACAGGTAGAAACAGATTACATACAGTGAGTGCACAGAATAAAAAAGAAGTCACTTTAATGACACTGTCAGTGCCTTTAATGCCAAACACCAAAAAATAGACATGAGCAGTTACTCGATTTTCTCTTAGAGAATTGCTGAAGAAGTTTCATTTCCTTACAGATGAGCTACCAGACTGATCTTTCCTTGACCTTTATATCCTTGTAACTCAGCTGTCTAAGAGATGTGCTCTTATCCATAAAATGGCCTTTTCCACATCACTTCAGCTTCTTCTAAATCTAATCCAGCTTTCCTTATAATATGTTCTACATATAGATTGAACAGATAGGGAGATAATATACATCAATTTCTGACATTTTTGCCAATTGGAAACCATTCATGTAACCATTTGCTGTTTTTAATAACCTTTGCCTTTGGATCTTCAATTCAGATCCTCCTTACCTTACACCTCAGGAAGGCTCTTGTCACAATCAACACTCCTTTTATTTCCACTTACACAAAGCTTCAGGTGTTCTGTACTTTACCCAGGCTTTTACCTCAAGAACATCTTCCCTTTTTTGTTTCTATGATCTATATATTGCTGCCTCCCCGACTCCCTTGAAAATTTTTTGCTGCCACCAAAAGCTTTCACCTTAGATCTCCTCAGCTTAACTGGTGAAATAGGAAGGCTTGTTATAGATGATAGTATGACAGAACAGTCAGCATGTGAGGACGGTTATGAGACAAATATGGGATCACTAAATAAACTTTTATCTCATCCACACAGACATAGATTTGCTTGGGCCTTTCCACAAAGCTTACCTGACCTAGATTGAATAATCTCTGTCTCAGATATACACAGACTGACCCAGGCACACACATAGTTTGCCTAACTTAGCCAGAATAAAACCCCTTTCAGGCTTTCACACAGTGTGCCTGTTTTAGTCTGAATAACCTCTCTCTGAGGGTATATAAAGCCTGTCTGAACCTTTTCCTTAGCACTGACTAAAAACTGCTGTTCACTTCGCCTCTTGGGTATAGCTACCAACTCCATTCAACTATCCAGCCCTCCTCCTCCTTTCCTCAGAGGCCTTCATTTAAACCCACAGTAAAAATGTTTTAAATACATTAACAAGCAGAAATAAAATCTGAAATACTTAGATGCAAAACATTACAACTCTTTGGTGTCTCAGTTTAGTAGGGTTGTTAGGGCCCTGGGGGGACCAAACCAGGGGATGGGGGGGTGCAGGGGGAGTCACATTGGATGCACTTACCAAACTAGTAATTGGATGCAATTTAGCAGGCCAATTTACACTCTGTCAGCCCCCAGCACAACCCATTATGTCCGAGTAGCACCAGGAACAATGTAATTCCTGTCATGACTAGAGATGGGCATGAATAGCAATACAAACAAAAAAAAGCCACAAACAGCCCAATCTGCTGTTTGCGAACAAGCTGTTCGTGAGGCTCCATTCTAAATGAACAGGTGGTTGTTGCAAGCCTTGTTTGTTGCTGTTCGTCAAGCCAGACAGTCTGGCACCTGCAATCAATTCCCTTGGCAATTTAGGCAGGGATTGTCTGAACTCTGTCTGAACTCCTGCTGTTGCCCTGGAAACCCCAATCTAAGCCCAATTTAGCTTGATAGGCAGGTCTTCCTTTCAAGTGTAGAGCTCCAAATTTGTTACAAGGGAACAAAGACCAGGGGGGAGGGGGGCTCCCAGCTCTGGCTTTGGAGAGGGAGAGACAGCTGCTGTTGGCATTTTGATATAGAGAGTGCATTGGAGCTTGAATTTTCTTTGTGTGTGGTGGGATAGGGATCTACCCCTTCAAGTTCCAGGGCTGCTGCCAGGCTCTGGGCCAAGCTATTATTTATTATTGGTACCTTTCCTGGTGCCTGCTCAGGTCAGGTTTCTGGGAGTGGTGCAGTAGGGATCTTGACTTGGATGATGGCTGGAGAAGAGCCAGCTGGTCCCCATGAACAGTCAACCACAAACATGTTCGTGAACAGGGCCATGTTTGTGGTTGTTCGTGAGTCCCTGTTCATGGATGTCTCTGTGTGCAAGTTACCAAAAACTGCATTTAGAATTCTCATTATGTTTCTGTCACCTTTTACTTTTGCTTCTCTTCCATCTTTAGCAATTTTAAGAGTTTTATCAGTCATCTATGTAGGCTTATCTTTTCTTTTGGCTACAGGAATAGTCTTTGCACATTATTTCTTGATAATATCTCTGGTTTCAGCCCACAGTTCTTCCAGCTCAGAATCAATTAAATTTAGTAATCTGTTCTTTACATGTCTTTACAAGGGGAAATGATTATTTTGGATTTGAAGACAATAAGTACAAAAGTGTAGAAAGAAAGCAGAATTATTAAATCCCTCCAGTAATGTACAGGAAATAAATGAATAAATGCAAAAAAAGGGACAAAAGATACAACTTATTCTTACGCCCCTATACTGCTGCTGGGAACCCCAGGAGATGACAACGGGTGGACCCCTGGTTCTGGCAGGTTGCACAGCGCTGCTCTATGGTTCAGCCTGAGTTGAGGTTCAACAGGGGAGGGGGTTTCTTAGGCTTATATAGATACTAAGTTACATAGTTACACCTGGTACTTGTTTTCTCCTAACTGCCTTCAAAGAGAAAGATGATGTATGCAAGGACAACTGATAAGGAGTGTGTCCAGCAAGTGTTGAAGAGTATTACTATCCTCCCTGAAACTCTTGTCCCCGGTGCTAATCTAAACACCTCACTCCTAAATTCAATAGCATGAAACTATGATTAGACAAATGAACATTAGAGTGAAAAACAAGATTTTAAAGAGAAAAGTACTTTATATTGGCAGAAAAGAATGTTCAGGCCTAATCTGCAACTGGGCACAAGAGGGAGGGATTATGGTACACCAATCACAACTTGAGAGGGACTATAGTACACCACACACAACTTGAGATCACAATATTCTTCTGCAAGGTGCCACTACAACTTGGTCTTTAAATTCTTCAGGAATGTTATTTAAATTATATTTTGGCACTATGATTCTTTTAGTATTTCTCTTCAGCTTTATTCTAATTTTTAATATTAACAATTCCTGGTCTGTACCAAAATCAGCTCCTGGTCTTGTTTTAGCAGAGAGAATAGAGGTTCTCCATCTTCTGCTTCCAACTATGTAATCTATTTTGTTTTTGAATTGGCAATTCAGTGATTTCCACATATATAGTCATTCATGGAATTAGTTGAGTTTGTTCCTGAAAATCAATTGTGGCCAATGAGATCCATTCCTTTGTTCTTGCACAAGTGTTATTTAATTACTGGTAACATGAACAGAATTATTGCCCTGTGGATCTGACTCCAGACTTCAAATTAATTTGACTCACAAACTGAAGCATCAGAGCTAAAAATTAAATATATTTAAAATTGTTTTTGCTATACCAGAATACAAATCATAGAACTCAGCAGCACAAATACTGGTCTAGAAGATGTTAGCAGACCTAAAAAGTAAAGTGGAGGGAGTTTCTTAACAGGTCTAAACTAACACACTGGTTAATTTAGATCATAATAAACTAACATGATATAAATCCACAACAGCAGATAACATAGGCTGTATCTACACTGGAGAAAGAGTGCAGATTAGTTCCCATTCAGACCTGGGTCCAACTTGTGTGATGTCTACTATTGATCAATTGACACAGTCAATAGAGAGGCCTTTCCCCAAACTGTTGTGACATTTTTTGTCACTTCATATAGTAAATTGTGGTGATGAATTTGTTGATGGTGTTTGTTTTAGTTCTGATGTACCACATTTAGCATTGACCTGCACTTATGTCACTCAATATGAAAAAAATCATAATACATAAAGAAAAAGCTACCAAGGACTCAAGTTCTTGTTACAAAACGGAAAAAACTAAAGATCAGTTTTCATTGGATGGTGGAGGATTGGCTTAGCTCAATACAGACAGATAAACCAGTAAGAAACATAGAGCTGGAAGGGATCCTCAAGGGTCATCTTGTCCAGCCCCCTGTACAATGCAGGAAATTCACCCCCACCTTCCCCAATGACCCCAGTGCTGGCTTGTCCTTTCATGCACTCCCTCTCCTGATCTGATCAGTAGCAAAAGCTTTATATGAATCTGGAGATTATCAAGACTCAGTAGCTCTGGAAGAGAAATTCAAATGCCTCTATCTGAAAAATACTTAGAACAGTGGACTTAGCCGTGTTAGTCTGTAGTTGCAAAATAGTAAATAGTCCAGTAGCACCTTTAAGACTAACTAAATTTATTGCAGCATATGCTCTTTGCATCTGACGAAGAGCTCAGATGCAGCTCTCTGCATCTGACGAACAGGGCTGGATTGAGGGGGGGCAGGGGGGGTAGTCTTCCCGGGTGCCGCCAAAGAGGGGGTGCTGGGCGTGGTTGCCAGCTGCCCAGGAGGCTGAGTGCAGAGTTGGGAGACCCTCGCCAGCCCTGCCGATGGGGTGGCTGGCTGGCTTGCTGCGCGTGCAGGACCTCCCAGCCCTGCGCTCAGCCACCAGCGCGGCAAGCCAGCTGCCCCAGCGCACGCCCTCACCGCCGCCAGCTCCACGGCTCAACCTGTGCTGGGGGGGCCAGCTTGCCACGCGGGCGGCACAGGGCAGTGGGGCATGCTAACTGCACTGAGGGCCTCCTAGCCCTGCGCTCAGCTGGCCGCGCAGCAAGCTGGCCACCCCAGCACCTGGTGAGCCGCGGAGCTGTCAGCAGCGAGAGTGTGCGCTGGGGCAGCTGGCTTGCCATGTGGGTGGCTGAGCGCAGGGCTGGGAGGTCCTGCGCACGCAGCAAGCCAGCCAGCCACCCCAGCGCACACCTGCACCGCTGCCAGTTCCATGGCTCACTGGGCGCTGGAGCGGACGGCTTGCTGCGCAGGTGGGTGTGGCTCCCACCCTGCGTGATGACATCACAAAAGTGACATCATCACGCAGCGCCAGGAGTGCGCACGCACTGCACATGCGCGGAGCACCCAGGCAAGGTTTGCCCCAGGTGCCCACGCGCCTGGATCCGGCTCTGCTGACAAAGAGAGCTGTAGTTCTCAAAAGCTTATGCTACAATAAAGTTGGTTAGTCTTAAAGGTGCTACTGGACTCTTTTACTACTTAGAACAGTAAAACTCAATAGAGATCTGTGCCATTGTCATCCTTCATTTATTCATGAATGTTCAGAACTTGAGACTGAACCAAGAACAACGAAGGGATGGGGTCCGTTAAGAGATGTCTTAGAATACATGGCATTCATTTGATTATATTGAATGATTAATTCTTTCCAATTTCTCCCTCAGTTTCTGCTTCATTTGATGGGAAACAACACCTCCTGAGCCTGCCAGTAGTGAACAGCATTGGCTATGTTTTGCGGTTCCTAAAAAAGCTTTGCCGTAGCTTATTGTGTGACAATCTTTTCAGCAATCAGCCTTTCCCACAATACAACACTTCAGAAAACCCAGAAGAATATGAAAATGGACGAATGGAGTCAGGTAGGTTTTAATAGTGAATACACATATGGATAAATAACTAAAAATCAACCTCCATTTCATAGGAAAATATATTTTATGAAGTGCAGTTATGTATAATTGCATATGATGAAGTGAACTTGCAAAAACTAGAATAAAATCTGTTAGAATTATAAAGAACCAGCACTTGGAAAGTGGTTGCAAGAAGAAAACAATGGTGCAGTTAAGATTCTGAGAGCCAGTGTGGTGCGGTAGATAAGAATGTTAGACTAGAATCTGAGAGAACCAGGTTCAAACACCCACGCTGCTATGGAAAATTGTTGAGTGACCTTGGGGCAGTCACACCTTCTCAACCTAACATGCTTCAAAGGGTTGTTGTGAAGATAAAAGGAAGCTGCCGACTCACCGGCAAGCTGGGTTGGCACCCGGGGCAGGACGGAGAGGAGGCGCGACAAAGAGTGGAGGCAGAGCGTCCATCCAACGCCGGTCCATCCGCGTGGTCAGTGCCATTGCTACTCGAGCATCTGCAGGAGCAGCTTCAGTTACAGGCAAGGCACCCCCGGAGAAGAGGCTGCATCGATGCTGAGGACGGGCATGACAATGGGGCAGCACACTCAGGGGGATGAGAGTGGGCCCCCTGGAGGACCCTGGCAGAGACCACCAGGGCCGTTGAGCCGGTAGCCTTCGGGAGCCAGGGAGGAATTTTTCCCGCAAGGGGCCAGGTTGGCCGAGGCCACTTGGGTTTTTTTCACCTCCCTCTGGGCATCAAAGTTAGGGGCCCTGGGGGTAAGGGGTGGCTCCATCTTTTTTGGTTGCAGCAGCTGGAGCATTGGCGGGAGTCGGGCCGCTGGCCTGCCTCCTGTGGCGGTTTTTTAGGCATTGGACCAGATCCCAACAGGGTGAGTGGGCCTGCGGGACTGCTCACCCCGACAGATCTGGATGCAAGGTTCGCCAGGCAGAGCCGGCGACAGAACAACATGTGCCGAGGTGCCAGTTGTGGCCATTTCTAACCCATACAAGTGTCTGGTGTGATTACTTAGCCGCAACGCAGTCCGACATAGCATTTAGGTGGCAAAATGGAGGAAGGGGAGATTGATGTTTTAAGGTGCTTTGGCTCTCCATTGGGAAGAAAAATTGCATATAAATATCAGAATAAATATGCTTCATAATAATTCTGTTTTACTCTATTTTTATTTTATTTATGTTATTTATAGTCCACCTTTCTCACCAAGATTCAAGACAGATTACACAGTGTAAGTCAATATGATCAGTAACTGGAGCAGTTAATAAATAATATAATAGGGTAAGGATAACAGGAATTTGAAAACAAGCAGAAATCTGATACAGAGCTGGAAAAATGCTGAAACAAAGCATAAGCAGATTGATACAATATATTAAGCAATGTGGAGCTATCCAGTAGGATCACTCTTGCATATCCAATAGGGTCATTCTTGCAGCAATAGGCAGTACATGCTAGTATATTACAGGTGGTACCCAGTAGTATATTTATCCCTTTACCAAAGCTTCCCTCTGAAACATTTCCTTACAGCACAGCCCTATTACCTGTGTAAGAAGACCCTCCTGAATAATTCAGTTTTGCAATTTGTGGAAAGCCAGGAGAATGGGAGCTTTCCTGACTTCTTCAGGCAGGCCATTTCCTAAGGTGGGGGCCACTACAAAGAATGAATGTGTACAGGCAGCTGTTGATTTTGCCCATGAGCAAGGTGGCACCTGCAGAAGCCCCTGTTCAGATGAACGAACCTGCTGTGGCAGGGCATAAGGAGCAAGGCTGTTCTGTAGATATGAGGGACCAAGGCTATGAAGGGCTTTGTATGTGATAGCCAAAACCTTGAATTGAGCCTGGTAACTGAGGGATAGCGTCAACTGAAGTCTCCAAGCTGATTTTGAGGGGAGACCTATGTAAAGTGTATTACAATAGTCTAGTCTCAATGTTACTGTGCTGTGGATCCAGATGGCCAGAATAGCCATGTTGAGGTTGGGAGCCATCTTCCAGGCTAGACTGAGGGCTCTTCTGCACACTTGACGTATTCCTGATTTTCTTAGCAGTTGATCCACAAGCACTGAAATCAGTTTGAATACAGTACTTCTGTACATCTGACCTCCCTTAGCATTTTTATAGTTGTGGAGATGGTTTATTTTATTTTGAACATGCCTTAAATAATTAAGATTTTCAAGAGAAGGTGCTGTCACCATCAGTGGTAACATTGGTGATGTCACAACACACACACACATTTTATTTTTTGGATATGCTTATAATGTTATATCAATATACGGGCTGTTTTTCAAAAAAAACATAAAAAACACATGGGGAGGTCTTTGTATGGTGAAGCCTAAAAGAGGAGCAGCAACACCATCTATACCTAAGTCCCCCCCTGCCCCAATCTGACCCAGGCTGACCCAGAGTTAGGATGTGGAGGCCAGCACCAGCATGACAAACTGACCTCTGCTGAAATGAAACCCAGAGCAACAGCAGTGATGTGCTTTTTCTGGTACCAGAAGTGGCTATACACATCCCTCCCCTGGGCCCCCCGGCTTTTGCAATTTTTTTTAAATCATCATTTTCATAGCATTCTGTCAATGTGCTATTGTAACAATACATGTAGCAGATTCTTTGAATCCCTAGCTTTCATTTTTAAAAAGTCTCTAGCCTGTTCAGTTGTTTTGGAGATGTACCTTTTTTAATATTTCTGCAAAAATATAGGGGGGAAAGGTAGCTGTGAATTTCCTAATTTGTTAACTAGATGACCCTTGGGGTTGGACTAGATGACCTTTGGAGTAACTTCCAGCTCTATGTTTCTATGTTTCTAAAACCAGGAGTGGGGAGTGGGGGGAGGAGTTGTTCAATGAATATGAATGTCCAATCATCAAAAAGTGGGCTAAAGGTGGGTGGGACAAACAAAACCAAAAAAATATTATGCACAAGGAAAAAATCAACTCAAAATTGGTTTCCAGAAAAAGATCAATTTTTAAAAAGTGTTCTCAAAAGAACCAGAAAAAAATCAAGAAAAAACCAAAATACCTGAAGCAAAAACTAAAGGCAAACAAATGCACGTGGAAATCAGGAATCAAACTGAAGAAATATAAGGTCAGAGCCAAGAGAAAAAAAACTTGTGCAGAAAACCCCTGAGTTTGTAGAAGGCATTTTTTTACAGCTGTGTTAACTTGTATTTCTAGTAGCAGCACTAGATCCAGTATAACCCTAGGCTCTTAACAGAATTTGCAAAGGTCAGCTGAACCCGGTTGAAACTGGGGAGCACAATGTCCTTCAGGATCTCTGCTTTTCCATATAGATGGTGAAAAACCAGGGTTTTTTTCAGGGGGAATGCTCCAGAACGCTGTTCCGGAAGCTCTAGAATCTGCTCACATGATTCCTTCCTCCTTCGGCCCTGCAGGCTCTGCAGAGGAAGCTAAGCTGCTTTGAGTTTGTTCTGCTTTCTTGAGTGAGAGAGAGCGAGAGAGCGAGCGCAAGCAGATGCTGCTTGGGCCTGGTGCTGGCTCTGCAGAGGAGGTTTAGCTGCTTTGAGTTCATTCTGCTATTTTCCATTCATGTGTATGTGTGAGAGAGAGACAACAAGCAGAACTGCTGGGGCAAGCTCTCCAGAGGAAGTTAAGCTGCTTTGAGTTCATTCTGCTTTCATTTCATTCAGGGATTTCTGTGTATGAGTGTGCTGTTTGAGTTCATTCTGTTTTATTTTCATTGGGGGCGTGGGTGGGTGGGGCTGTGTGTGTATGTGTGCTGCTTTGAGTTCATTTCAGGTGGGGTGGGGCTGTGTATGCATGTGCGTGCACATGCGTGTGTGTGTGCTGCTTTGAGTTCATTCTGCTTTCTTTTCATGGGGATGGATGGGGCTGTGCATGTATGTGTGTGTGTGTGTGTGTTGCTTTCATTCTTTTGTTGACTGAAGTTGACATTGTTATGGTTCCCACAGCTTTTGAATGCAAATTTGTTCTGTGTTAGTTAAAATATCAGTTATGGTTATGCCAGTTTTATACTAGGAACGGATAGCTGTGTCCAAGTCACAGAAGGCTTTCATCAATATATTCATCAGCATATAGGTGTTCTTATGTCTAAATAGCTGTAACTCAAATGGTTCTCCCCACCCTCAGCTGATTAACATCACTGAAATTGCAGTGGACATATGGGTGTTTGTCTGGGTCACTAGATTATTTATGAGCATTTCACAATGTCACAATGGCTTAGCCATTGGCAAGGTAGAGTTGGCAGACAACAAAAAAAGCCATTTTAAACTAAGTATAAATCTAATGCAGCTAAAGTTGAGTATCTAATTTTGAATTGTTCCAGTAAAGCAAAACCCTCCCTGAAAATTTGAAAATTCAATATTCATTAGATTAGGAATTTCAGACTCTGTGGAATTTTGAGAAAGAATTTTGGAATTTTTTTTCTACGCTAGCAGAGGGAATCTGTTAGACTTTAGATTTGTGAGATGGGTTTTTGGATTTTTAGAGGCCCCTTTGAAATATGATTCCAAAAAAATGAAATGTTTGGGAAAGGGAATGGAAGATTTCACTTTTTGTAGAGGATACAGAAAGGAGAAAAAACCCTTTCTCATAATAGTGTAATTTCCCAAGCTTACTAATATTTATCTCATTGTAATGCATTGTGCTGGGTTCCGGGAAGCAGTGTCACTTCCAGGAGCGATGTCACTTTCAGGAGGAACGGCACTTCTGGAAGTGACATCATCACACATTTCCAGGAGTGCACATGTACTTTGCGCGCGCACGTGTGATAATAGAGAGTTCTACCACCTCTTTTCCCAGAAAAAAGCCCTGTGAAAAAACAAACCGCTTGCTGACTTTCAGTGATCCTTAGGCACAAATAGACCAACTTCATACAGGCCCACTATAATTCTGGTCCTAAAACTAGTTGGGGTGGTACCTGATTTCTAAACATTTCATAAATATATCACAAACCATGTGCAACATATAGGCCATAAATTTATCAGTACCTAGTATATAACAATTTCTTGAGAACAATATACCATCAAGCTCCCTGTCATCCAAATCCTTTTCAACTGCTTTTCCAGTCCAAGACTGGCCTAAGGGTCAAATTACACATGATGTTTAGTGACATGAATGTTTTCCCTGAGTTTTTTTCCCCTTAATGTCAAAGTAGCCACAGGAAGTAGCAATTCTGTTTGTCTGTTATGTGGCTGAAGTTTGTGTGTGGGGTAGATGAGTGGAAGCACTTTTCCATTCAGGCCATTTTACCCTCATCAAAATCAATCCTTCCTAGTTGTTTATAGTTTCTTTTTCAGGGCTAGGTTTCAAACCAGCTGTGAAAGAGGAATTTCCCCCCTGTATTTAGGACAGATTTTTAATGTTACCAATTTATATATATGAAAAGATTTTTTTAAAAATAGCAAAAAAATGATTAATAACTTTGTATGGGGAGGAAAGAAACCAAGAATAAGATCCCAAGTATTATAGGATGAAAAAAAGAGCATGTCAGTCACTTAGGAAAAATTGGTATAAGATGTTTTTTAGATGGTTTATTACACCATTGAAAAAGTGGACAAGAAATATGTAGGATTGTGCTGGAAGTGTAAAGAAGCAGATGGCTCCTTCTTTCATATGTGGTGGACATGCAAAATAAGTAAAAAAATTGGGAAGATATACATGCTGAGATTCAGAAGATTTTAAGAGTTAATTTTGCCATGAAACCCCAGATCATGCTGTTGGGAATAATACCAGATAACATCGATAGAACATTACATGAACTACTTCGGCATTTGCTGATGGCAGCAAGAGTAGTAATGGCAAGCAAATGGAAAGAAGAAGAATGCCCCACTAGAGAAATCTGAAAGGATAAAATGTCAGAATATGCAGTGATGGCAAAGTTGACGAATTATATCAATAGAAGATCTATCAACAAATTTGACGAGAAATTTTGTTTATAGTGGATAAAATTTTAGGAGGTCTTAACTCTGGAAACTGGAAACCAATTGTATATTGATATATTTTATAATTTGATTTTAACATGGTCAATTACATAAAGATAATTGGTAGTTTAGGTAAATAATTGGTAAAACAGATTGTACAATTTGGAAATATTGGTATAAAGTTAATATGTTTATTGAAAAGTAAAGTATAAACACAAGGTAAAGAGATGCAGAAGGGATATAAGAATATCTTTTTTATACAAGATAGGGAATAGAAATACATTAAAATCTCTTATAGTAACTTATATTTATACTAAAGGTCATAGTAATCAGTTGCATCAAGAAAATTGCTAATAATTGTTATTGTTAAAAATGAAAAAGATAGCATGGCATAATAATGAAATAACAAGGTCTTTTTATTATTATTAATATTAAATAATAAGCAGGAATAGGCTTGAATTGTGTTTGTGTAGTACAGATGGAAAATATATGTTAGTTAAGCTTAATAATTAATTAATAATTATATTAATCTCTATTTTAATATTGGTAAAAGTTTTTGTTCTTGAACTCTGTATTTTAGTAATCTTTGCAGCACATAGTCTTTCCTTCCCTTCTTACCCTTTTTTTCTGTACCCCCTTTTGTTAAGAGGAGGCTTAGCCATACCAAATTTCAAGTAGCTGCACTCATCTGGTGTCAGACTGGATCAAACTCAAATCAAAGGAACGTTAAATTAGATACAATTGATGTTAAAGAAGGAATACAGAACTATTTATGGAATAAGATCACTAAAAACAATTCAAAAGCAAGATGGTAAGCATATATTGAGAGATGGTTTATTAAGAATGTGGTTTCAATGAAGAAATAGAATAAGTCTGCCATCCTCTCCACTGACATCCCCAGTTGATGTTTATTGTGATAATAGCACAAGAAAGAATTTTGAAAATATTAATTATGAGTATATAATGGACAAACAAGGAAAAATAAAATCTTGGCAAGTGGTTCAGAAGAAAAAATATTTTGTGGCTGTTATATCATCAAATGCTGTCTAAATTGAAAGAACAAATAGCTAAAGAACTATTCAAGCATATGGTGATGGTGGCACGAGTAATATTTGCAGCAAAATGGAAAGCTGTAATGCCCAGACTTGAAGGAATGGAAGAATAAATTAAACGAATATGCAACAATGGCAAGTTAACTGGGACTTCTGAGAACCTGATACATAACATTATATCAATATAATGACATTCACTTGCAGATTTAAAAATGAAGTGACCCTGTTAAGTCCTTATGGGTTTCCTGCTTACAACCTCTTATTCTGTTATGTTTTTCTGGGATCTTAGGTAAGTCACTAAACTAGTTCTTTCTAGTTGACTGGCAACAGAAATGCATTACAATTTCATTTGACAGCCTAAATCTGAAACACTTTGCACGTTTTATACTTCAACACAACTTTGCCTCCATCTTGGAGAAGAAAATAATTTCAACCCATCTAGAACTTTATTGCAAATCTTGTAGAAAGGCTGGACAAAGTAGTCATGCAAGTCTACAGTATGGATTCAAAGTGATATTCTGTAGGGGACAAAAGCAACACAAGTTCAATAACTGAAATACAATAAAGATGCTGTGTTCTCTTTTCTCTCTTATTTGCTCCCCCACTAGGCTTGCTCTTGTCTTCTCTCATGAAATAAGAGCAGTACACGGCTTTGGAGCATAGTCAAAATAAATGGCTTTTATGGTTATCAGTAGTCTCAGCTTTGGTTCAGCATTTAATTACCTGCGCAAGCCATTTATTGCCTCATATATTCCTCTCCTATGAACATTATCCCTTAAACAATAAATAAAATATTAAGGTCAGATTTAAAAGGGGAATGGGAGATCCGTGCAATCCACTCAACCACAACAAAATTTAATAGAAAACTATTTGCCTGATCTAAAAAGGTTTGTGAAGAGGAGGTCATTATGTTGTCTGCAGTGTTTGCAATGAGATGGAATGTGATGATTGCGTACATGGATTTTTCATTCTTTTTGACAGCTAAGCTAAAGTCGGAAGTGGGGTTATGGCACTGCCACCCATACACCTCTATTCAGACACTTGCTGACAGTGATTCAGGGAAGGGGACATTATATTAGCATAATGTGCCATTTGTAAACATCTCCTTTGCACAAAGCAGAAACTGACATTTATTTACTGTACTGTTTTTCATTCATGACAGTGGTTTAGTGCTGCTCTGAAGCAGTTATGCTAAGATGTTGCCCAGTGGGTTTTAAACTAAACTGGCCTTTTGGTTATTACCTGGCTTAGAATATGTGCAGAATGTATGCAGTTAGGCAGAATATTTAGTTCAGATACATTGGGAGCTGTAGCCTATCGTCCTGTGTCTGTCCATGCTGCTGATTGCTGAGCCAGCACGAAGGACTGGCACTCTCACCTCAACAGCAGAGGCAACTCTCTGTGGTGGCATAATTGAAAGGGCAGTTCACTTTTCTACCAGAATGGATGTGAACATATGAGGAAAATGCACCATATTAGTGACATGCAGCACAGCAAGGAGACGTGCTATCAATATGTAGATCTATCGCCAACAACAATTTGAAAACATAAAGAATTTGGGAACCTGATGAAATTTCTGCAGCAGAACAAAACAAGGTACCGCTGGAAAATTCCAAGTGGATTGGAAGTATACTTAAGTCAAGGCAAGAGAACAGTAACATCAGTTATGGAAGTGGAGGCTCTATTACAAGAATTGCAATCAGAAAAAACAGACCAATCATCGGGCACAGATGACACAAACCCCTCAGATAGAGAGAAAGGAGCAATAAGTAAACGAAAGCAGAAGAAAAAGAAGGAAGGAAAATGAATGAGATTAAGATAATTTCAGTTAATGTGAATGGATTGAATTCTCACACCAAACGATCAAGAACATTCAATCAATTGAAGAAATTAAAGGCAGATATTATATGCATTCAAGAAACCCACATTAAAAAAGACCAAGAATATTTACTAAATTGTAAAAAAAATAGGTAATATTTATGTATCTTCATTGAAATTGAAGAAAAATGGTGTGGCCATATATATCAATAATTCAAACTTTGAAATCCTGTGTCATGAGTCAGCCTCAGCCTCGACTGGCCACCTTACCTCTTGGCCCAGAGTCCTCCTCAGAGGATGAGCAGGAAGAGCCAGCAGGGGCTACTCTAGAGCCAGAGCCAGCTGGATCTATTCTGGAGCCAGAGCCAGCTGTGACAGCTGCTGCTCTGGAGGAAACTCAGCAGGAGCAGCCAGAAATCTCTGCAGACGCTGTTGGAGACGAGGAACAGCCAGAAACCTCTGCTGAAGCTGTTGGAGACAAAGACTCCCCCAGAGCAAAAGAGAAACCAGAGCTCCCTGGGCCAGCTGAGAAGAGGAAAAATAAAGCAAAGGCAGCTCTGTTGGAGAGGAGAAAAAGTGCTCGTTTGCAGGCACAGCACCGGCCGGGGCTATCAGGCAAAGAGACAACACCTGTTCCTCATTAGGACAGTATAAGAGAGAGAAGTTGAAGAAGCCAAGTGTGGAAGCAACTTAGCTTGTCACTCCCTGTGACCAGAGCTCTGTGCCTGGAAGCTCCTGACCTGCCCTTGCCTTCTGCTCTGCTCTGCTCTGCTCTGCTCTGCTCTGCTCTGCTCTGCTCTGCTCTGCTCTGCTCTGCTCTGCTCTGCTCCTTGATTGATTGGACTCTGACCTTGGCGTCCCTTCTGACTTCCCTCCTGCCTGCTTCTCTCTCTGACTGATGTATTGGCTCTGACATTTGGCCTGACTTTTGGACTCTCTTTGCCTGCTCCTTTGCTACTGACTTCCTGGCAACTAACCTTGGGGCCATCTCCAGTACCAGTGAGCCACCTGCTTGTCATGGCCAGCCCTGAGCACCACATCCTACAAGAATTAAAAGATGATGATGGGAGATATGTGGCCTTAAAAATAAGACTTTCTCATGGACATATATGGACTTTGGTCTCTCTATATGCACCAAATGATGGCCAGAAGAAATTTTATGTGAGATTCTTCCAGAAATTTTTAGATTTTCAAGAAGGAGAACTCTAATTTGTGGAGACATGAATGGTGTATTGAACTGTAAAACTGATAGATTGACACGGACAGGATGAAATTTGCCTAAATATGTATTCAATTACATGTCAATTTTGGAAGTAGAGGATGCCTGGAGATCGCTACATAAAAAGGATAGAGACTATATATTCTTCTCAGACAGACATCAAACATACTCCAGAATAGATATGTGTTGGATATCTAAGAGTCTTTTGATGCAGGTAGAAAATGTAGAAATCCACCCAAGGATCATAGCAGATCACAATCTGATAGAGATAGTATGTCAAACAGGCAATAAGAGAGAAAGAAGATGGAGATTGGGCAATACATTACTTTTAAATGAGGATGTATTGCAAAAATGCAGGCAAGAATTGACTATTTTAGAATAAACACTACAAATGATGCCAACCCTACAACAATTTGGGAAACAAATAAAGCCTATCTAAGAGGAATATTGATGGCAATAGCATCCAAAAAGAAGAAAATTAAGTTTGAAACAAGACATAATTTAACTCAAAAATTGAAAAAACTGGAACATGACCATAAAAGAACAAGGGATAGTGGAATATGGGAAGAAATTAAGCAGCTGAAGAATAAATTGGATCCACTGGAGACAGAAGAAATTCAGAAAAAGTTGAAGTATTTAAAGCATAGACACTTTGAAGCTGCAAACAAGCCTGGAAGATACTTAGCATACTGTCTGAAGAAGGAATCAGAGAAGAGAAGGATACCGGGAATCGGGGAAGGCAACCAGGTAATTTACAGAGATCAGAAAATGAAAGAGCAAATCAGAGCTTTTTCCTCAAATCTCTATAAAGAAGAATCAATAAATGAAGAAGAAATGGAGAAATATTTATTGGAGACACCAATCAAAGAATTTACTAATGAGCATAGAATTATCTTAAATCAAGCAATAATGATACAAGAGATAAATTCTGCAATCAAAATTTTGAAGACTGCAAAAGCTCCAGGTCTGGACGGATTCACAGCTGCTTATTACAAATCTTTTGAGGATGTATTGGCTATACCGTTGCAAAAGGCCATGAACAAGATACAAACTAAGAAGATCTTACCTTCAACGTGGCAAGAAGCTAATATAAATTTGATACATAAAGAGGGGAGGGATTCGGTTTCATTTTCCCGGCCATGTCGGACGCTCCTCTCCACAGGTCCAGGAGGAAGCGGCCGAGCAGCCTGACTGGGCGGTTGACCTGCGAGGGTTAACCCCCAGGACTCCCAGGTAGGGGGTCAGGGTCCGGAGCGCTGCGGGAAGAGCCCCCTGAAGTCGATCCAGGGGGTAAATAGCCCATCTGCTCCTATGGAGGCCGGCAGACTTGCGCAGCACATCGCGTGCTGCCGGGCCATGGAGAACGGCAACAAGCAGATTTAAGGTGAAAACCTGTAAGTAAGTGGATCCCTTCTGTTACTCTAAGCGTATGCGAAGGATTGGTGGGAGTTGAAGCTTAAGAAGGCTTGGATATCTTCCCCTTCATTGAGTTTTGGAACTTAATTGGTGGACTTCCCCCCCCTAAGATGGCGACAAAAAAGCAGAGCCCTGCTGTGGGCAAATCGGTTTCGGCTGTGTTGCAGGGGAAGGGAGATACTCTTGAAGAGGTGGTTAAACGGTCGGTCATTGAAGCTATGAAGCCCTTTGTTGATAAGCTAAATGAAATCGGACAAAGGGTTGGCTCAGTTGAAAATGAAGTGAAAACCATTAAAGATGTAGCGCTCGAGGCAGAGGAATCTGCTCGTGAAAATGCAACATTCATGAGAGCTACAAACAAAGAAGTAAAGCTTTTGGAGAATCAATTGATAGGACTACAAGTGGATCGTGCTCAGATGGTATTGTGTTTACAGAATGTGAAGGAGGAGGAAAGTGAAAATTTAAAGGACTTGGTGTCGGAACTTTTGGCGTCATTCGCAAAGGCAACTAAAGAAGAGTTAAAAAGCGATATTCTGGAAGTCCGTCGGACATCTTCAAAATATGCAATGAAGCGTCAGCTGCCTCGCGAGATTATTATTGATTTTTCATCTAAGAAGACTCGGGACACCATTTTATACAATTCGACCAACGTGGACTTGGACTTTCTTGGCAACAAGGTTAAGATATTGAAGGACGTTCCATTTTTAGCTCGGAAAAGAAGATTCAAATATAAAAGGTTTGCAGCTCTTCTGAGAAAGCGTGATATAAAATACAAATGGTTATTTCCGAAAGGCATCTGGTTTAGATATAAAGACCAAGCCTACAAGATAATATCGGAAGTACAGCTGAAGGATTTTGTGCTTAATCATCAAGAGTTCGAGCAAGAAGAAGATCCAGAATCTGAAGGGGGGAGTGGGGAGCAGGGAGTGAGCGCAGCTATTGTAGCTGTTCAAAGAGAACTGAGACCGAGACGCAGGGGGGGGGGAAGAAGACCTGATCCTGACTATAGTTTGTATTTTATAAGATCTACCAATCTAATAGCATATTAGAAAGTTTAACTTTAAATAATTGTATTATGAAGGGAATTCAATACTTGTAGTTATAGTCTGTGTTCTTATGTTGTTTTTTCCCTCTCCCTTTGTTTTCTTTTTCCTTTTTCTGTTTGTAGTTTTGATGTTAGTAATTAGTAATTAGAAAATAATTTTTTTTAAAAAAAAAGATACATAAAGAGGGGAATGATCCATTAACACCGCAATCATACAGGCCTATCTCTTTGTTGAACGTCAGTTATAAGATATTTACAATAATAATGGCTCAAAGATCGAAAAGATGCATCTCAGAGGTGATACATGAAAACCAAACAGGCTTTGTCCCAAAGATGTATATGAAATATAATATCAGATACCTACTTAGTGCAATTGAACATTCAAGACGAAAAGGTGAAAAAACTGCATTTATGTTTGTTGATGCTGAGAAAGCCTTCGACAACGTCTCTTGGAAGTTTCTCATGAAAACGTTGCATAGAATGGATTGCGGGACTGAGTTTTTTAATTGGATTCAAAGTATTTACACCAAACAGCAAGCTGCAATTTTAGTTAACAGTTGGTGGACCGATCATCTGGCCCCTGATGAAGTGACTGACAAGAAACAAGTTTGATTAATTAGCTGGCCACTTCTTGGACAGGGGGGATCCTCCGGGTCCTTTCCCCATCTTCATGGCTCCACCTGAAATAAACAGTTTAAGATTTAGTTTTTTTGAAAAAGTCATTTGTGGAATACTTGTTGGATTGAAGTCTTCATTGGAGTATCTCTTTCCAGTGTTGTTACCTACAAGAGAAGAGAAGAATACATTTATTGGATTATATTCTTCTAACGTTGGGACATTGTCCTTTTGCTTGGATACAGCTGATATTGTTGTAAATTTGCAATATTGTTATATTTATTGGAATTATTTATTGTCTTTCATCTGTGGAATTGTTACCAGAACTGCTTTTTATAAGGGGGAAATTAGCTTTGCAGTCTGTAACTAAAATTAGCGTGGATCTAACCTGTGTTTACGGAGGTCCCGATTCCAGACACTCTAGCAATAAAGAGGCAGACTACAAATAGGTTCAACAAACACGTGTCTTTACTAGTAGTGTGGCGTAAGCCTGAACTTGCACATACACACAAGAAAGCATACAAGGACTAGGAAACACAGAGTAAGAAATATAGAGACGTTCGCATTAGCAGGTTCCCAACGATGGTAAGGGAAATACTCACTTATCCTGAAGCGGAGCAGAGACACAACAGCAAGGTGTTCCAATGCCAGCAATGGATCCACAGACAGACAGCAAGGGGGTCTGGATAGGGAATGGCCTAAGCACCATGCAGTCTGGGAGACCGGCTTAAATACCCCAAAACATACCCTGGGGCTGGTGCTGTACTTGGTGGTTCTCACAGATTAAAACAAAGATTCTAATGGGTTACTGAATGGCTTGGATGGGCCACTTTGGCAATCTGATTGTGATAAGTGACACCTCAGGAAGAGGGGACAAAAGAGGGAGGGGGAAATCTGAGTGAGCTGAATGGATGTTCCAGCGGACAGGGCTTGCCCTGATGTCATCAGTTTCTGGAATGCGGAGGTTTCTTTGAGATGCATTCTCTAAGTGCTTGGGATGGTCGGCACTTAGTTCCTTCTCCGGGGCGGCTCCTAAGATATGCAGAGCGGGGCGAGGTACTCTCGCTGCGGACGTGGTGTGTCCACTTCGCCGAAATGGCTTCCCAAAACAGTCTTCTTCCCTGGGTCTTCTGGCTGCCTGAGAACATGGATGCCGGCTGGGCATAGCTGGGGCTGGATAGCAGGCTGCCCGGTAGCGAGGGCAAGCTCGGCGACCGGCCCGCGGGAGGCTCCAGGCGGGAACTGACCAGAGAGCGCCTAGCCAGGCTCACTGGAGGTTTCCCCGGCAGGCGCCCGGCTGCCAGCAGCAGCTTGGGCCCATATGAGGCAGGCTTCCATGGAGGTAGGGGGAACAGCCCACAAAACACAGTCCAAAGCAGGGAACAGGCACGGTCTGTGGCAGATGGCAATGCAGGCACGGGGCGCACTTGTAATAAAGTCCAAACACACACTGGGAAGTCCAGATATAGGTCTAGGCAGGGCTGCCCAGGAAAAGAGTCCTTTGTGCAGTTAACCAAACATGGAGTCAGGGAACTACACAGTCTATTGCAGCAGCAAGGTAATCAAACAGTAGACAGGAAACTGACACGTGTACCAGAGCACACACGTGCAGGGCAATCTTGGTGTAGCAGTGAAACAGCAATGCAGGAAACTTTAACACAGTCCATGGCAGGCCTTAAAGCAGGAGAGGTGGCCTATTTGGCAACAGAATATGGATTGGCTTTAGTAATGATTTTAAAATATTTATTAGTATTTATTGGAGCACAAGTCACTTTGCACTTCTGAATAATTTATAAACTGTTCATATTAATTAATATTTACATATGTGTTGTATAATTATTCCATTCTCTAAAATAAGTCAGATATTTGCACTACTGTGGAATCCATATAAAAGTAGCATTTTGTTTGGGTGAAACAAAAAATGAAGAGCAAGATCCAGATCCAGTAGCACCATAGAGACCAATTTCCATAGAGGTTTCCAGGGTATATGCTTTTGAGAGTGAGAGTTCCTTTTATCAGACACATGGAGTGAAAAAAGGTAAGAGTCTTTAAAATCTAGGTAGAGGGTGGGAGAGGTATTGCAAATTAGAAGCTAGCTGTAATATATGACGTAGTTAAGTTGATACGTGCGAAGTGCAGAAAATTAGCATCTGTAATACAAGAGTTCCACCTGTCTTCCTTGGGGGAGGGATATGTTCACTTACCCCCTTTGCATGATGTTTCCTGTCTTGAGGCTACTGTGGAAGTACAAGTAGGCCCAGCCTTGCCAGGCCCTGAGTTACATATAAAATTTAAAAAAACAGACATTAACTATTTAGATAGTCTTTAGAATAAGACTTTAAGATTGGTTGGATCCTCTTATCAATGCCTCAGAAACAGGGCAGACAATTAGTGAACTACGACACAGATAAAACAGAGGACAAGATGGGTGAGACATGAGATCATGGTGCTGCAACTGGGTCGCTAGTGGTCATCCCATTATAAGAAAAAATATTATAGCACTTAAAAGGTACAGGGATAGGGTCATGGGGTGATTTCAGAAGCAAATAATTCGAGCAGTGGGGAAAGGAGAGAGCGAGGGAGGGAAGGGGGGAACATCTTGGTGGATATGGAAAGAGTTAATGAGAGATTTAATTAGGAAAGATAATATAGTGAAATATTGCATATTGTGGGATAAAGATTAAGAGGAATGAAAATATAACATATGTATTGTTTTCCTATGTAGGTGGTAGAAAATACCTAAGGCTTATGTATTCAGTTTGAGTAGCCATGATCTTACAATTATATTGCTTTGTGCACATGTTGGATAAAAAACATGGCAGAGATTGGAATCAAGCCAGCCTGGCCTGATCCCTTCACCCCCATGGGTCTGCTCCTGATGTCCATGGGCTGGAGGTCACATTTCCTCAGTGATCTATACCAACCCCCATATGGTCTATGTGTTATAAAATTAAATGTTTGTTTGTACAATGTATATATATTTAATTCTCAAATTCAAAAGTGACTATGTTATAATAAAATGCAAACTAGGAATCTAGTGAAAGAATAAAGATACAAAGTGAAGAAAAGATGGGAATGAAATGGGAATGAAAGGGTGGGAGAGAGATCCCCTTGATTTTCACTAATCTCTCTTCTTACACCCAAGGGTCCAAGGTGGATGTAAGTGTATACTCTTTACATGTGCACTTTCCAACTCAGGAATGTATATACATGGGTGCAATCTTAGGGTAATATCTGGGGAAATATGGGAGATGGTAAAAAAGAGAGAATATAACATTTCATCTTTATTGAATATGATAAACAAAAAGCCAAGGAAAAGTACACAGATTTTGAAAAATGCAAAGCAATGCATTAAATAAGATTTGGGATATGCAGTAAGGAAGCAATCAAACACACAAATCTGAAGATCCAACTGAAAGCATTTCAATAATGCCCAGTGAAAGCAGTCCTTATTGTGGCTAGTCCAAGCAGAGCCCATCCATGGATATATATATCATGTCCCCAAAAGAAAAGCAGAAGAGGAAGATGGAGCAAAAAACAGGGCATGTGTGCACGAGAGAGGTTAAGAGAGGAAAGAGAAAAGGAGAGGTTAAGGGGTTTGGGGGCTTTTCTGAATGAGATGAGGTGGGGAAAGTGGCATGAAGCACAGAAGCAAAAAGAGAAATGAAATGGGTGTAGGGTGCTAGCAGAAGGGGAAGTATCACTTGAGCAGGACTCTAGGGGAGCAGAGGAGAATGAGCAAGAGAGCTGGCAATGTGGATATCAGAGATCTGGAACAGAATGAAAGAATGAAAAAATGAAAAGCTTGTGTGAAGTGGGTGGTGGGACAAGGGAAAGGGAGACAAAGGGAGAAAGATTAGAAAAGAGAGAAAGGTCCATACATTGTCTGTACCAAAGTGGAAATATAATCTAGAGTCATGGTGGCTAAGAAGCCATCTGGGAGGAAGTAGAATTTAGGGGTGTACATAATGGGAAAATGGGCTGAAATTACACACAGAACTCATTGGTTCAGCTCATTAAAGCAGCTTCCGGAATGCTGAAAGAAATCCAGGAAAATAAATTCAAACAAGTCCCTCCCGCTAAAAAGTTTGTGTTTCATTTTGGTCCGTGCCTTCCAGCATTTTTCCTGAACAGTGCCAATCAGATGCCAAGGGGAGAGAGACCATATGTTATTAATTAACTCTGTTGGCTGGAAGGGAAAATGAAACCAATGCGTTTGTCTTGAGTGCATCATCTCACCCCCCACCCCATAGGTACCTGGGAAGAGTCTCCCCTCCTTGCCAATCCAGGGAGGCCCCTCCCCTCCTATAAACTTGGAAACATGGAAGGAATAGGCTGCATTGCAATTCAAAAGATAATTCCCTGGGAATAAGCACTATTGAATAAAATGGGACTTACATCTGAATAGACCTGCTGGGGTACATCTTGGTTTGTTTTGCATCGTTACCCAGGGGACTGATGTGTCTCCCCCCCCCCACCCATCAGTGCACTTGGGATCACTGGGAGGAAACGTGCTGTGGGGGCAGGGGTCTTTTCAATCAATTAAACTTGATAAAAGCCCTGGAAGATTTCAGTCATAGGCTGCAATATGAAAGACATTTCCCTGGGAGTAAGCACTGTTGAATAACATGGAACTTAACATCTGAATAGACTTGCTGGGATGCATCTTTGTTTGTTTTTCAGTGCTACCCAGACACTGGTCTCCCCCACCCCATCACAGCACTTTGACAATTCCTGTAAGTAAAAGTGCCGCCAGGGGGTGGGGGGTGGGGGGTCTGTTAAATCAATCAAACTTGATAAAAGCCCAATCATACGCTGCAATTCTAAAGAGACTTCCCTGGGACTAAGCACTGCTGAATAATGTGGAACTTACATCTGAGTAGACCAGTTTAGAATTGCTTCCATAGTCTTTCAGGGCTCTCTTTTTTCTAAATCAGTTGGCAAACATGTAACTTCTCCCTTTCAAAAACAATCCTGCCTGCAGGAAAACTTAGATCTGTTGGTGGGGGGCGGGAAGGGGGAATTCAGCCAATCATTCTCTCTCCCTGATAAACTAATAGTGTCTAAGGTATACAAAGGTATTTTCAGTTGTCTCAGGTCTCTATTTTAGATTCTGTTCCATTTTCCCTCTGTCTCCATTGAGGTGGATCCTTCCACTCCATTGAGCAAAGTTTATATAATCATTTCAATATTTATATCCCACCTTTCCATTTGGTTTGAGTTTCAAGCCATCATCCAATCTAAGGAGCCTTCCCCTAACTTAAGTGGATGTTCTGTTGGAGGAAGAGTCACTTAAGTTGGAGGAAGGCTCTAGAGGAAGGCTACTTGGAGGATGGTTGGATCCACCCCAGTGTCTTCCATGGACTCCCTTACATCCAAATCTCTACTAAATGAAGGGATGCCAGGTCTCTGCCTGGCAACCCTGGGAGCTTTGGAAACATGGCAAGGAGTGGATGTGATATTGCACGACATCATGTCTAGGTTTTTACCATAGAGTTTACAGAGAGTAAGCTGACATCAGGACATCATGTCTAGTTTTTCATCTGGATGTGACATCAGCATGTCACACAGCATAACTTCTGTACCCTACTGTTCTCCTGTTAGCACTAGAAACAAGGGCAGGTGTGACAGCCCAGCAGTCAGAGAATGCCTGCCCAAAGAGGGCAAATGCTATGTCTAACCCAATGTAGGGTTGCCAGCCTCAAGGTAGGATCCAGCATTCTTCCAAAATTGCAACTGATCTTTATGCTTCAGAGGTCGGTTTCCCTGGAGGAAATGGAAGCATTGGAGGGTGGGCTTTATGGAATTACATCCCCGCTGAGTTCCTCCCCTTCCCTGAACTCTGCCTTTCCCAGGTATTACTCCAAAAACTCCAGGAATTTCCCAAGCCGGAGTTGGCATCCCTAACTTCTCCTGGCTTTCTGCAAGCAATGCAGAACTAACTTATTCAAGAGGGCTTGCTACTCAGGAGGGCTGTTTTGTAAGAAGGTGGTCTCAAAGAGATGCTTCTCTAAAGAGATAGGGATCATAGACTTCACTACTATGTATTCTCTGTTGTCTTATGTACTATCTGTTGCTTTAAATGTGATCCTACTGGGTAGTTCTGTTTGTTTAATGTTGGTCTTAGCATCGCTTATGCTCTATTTCAGCATTTTTCTATATAAAATAAAAATATAATAAATAATAAATATAAATAAATATAAAAATTTTAAATATAAATATAAATATAAATATAAATATAAATATAAATATAAATATAAACAACAACAACAACAACAACAACAACAACAGTCCTCTGTATTGGATTTTTGATGATGTTACATCTTTGCAAATTCTCATTTATATACCTTAATGCATTGTTTATTGAACTGTCCTTGATACTGACTGTACTAATTTCAGTGAGAAAGGAGAACTATAAATGACATAAAATAAAATAAAATAAACATTGTAAGCTACTGGACACACAAGAAAGGCTAAAACTTTTATTTCTAAGTTCAGGGCCCTGAGAATTATACTGGACAGAATTTCCTGCCTGCTGTCTGAAAAATGCAGAGCAATTTGCCTGATTGCAGCCGCCCCATCCCCCACAAAGGCTACCACAATTACTCAAATCATGATGGCATGGATATTCTTAGAAATACTGAGGCAGAGTTCCAGACCTGGCCTCTATCTGCAGTGCTAAAAGGCAGTTTAAAGAATGTAAAAGTTCAGATTCAAAAACATGTTGTTATGAATTATGTACTACTACTTAGAACTGAATTTCCACAGAGCACTTTTGTTCTTTATATACTCTCAAAACGCCACCCGGTAATCATACTAAGAACAATTTTTCTAAGGGGACAAATGCAGTAATTTGTCAGAAGCACAATTATTTCCCACAGTGTAAACGTGGTGTTGCATCAGGAATTGTCCTTTTCAGTCATAAAAGGAATTCCATTTCTGGAGTTGTACTAGTTAATTAAATTGCTGTGGCTAAGAAGGCTTGATTGGATTTTCTTTGACTCATGATATAAGCCTTTGCAGCAAGTTGTTCAGCTTGAGAAGATGCATCAAGAACATAGGGCCGGTGTCAGAGTTTCTGGCGCCTGAGGCTGGGAGCAGCTTCGGGGCTGTTGCTGCCCCCATGTGCGCACATGCCACTGCGAGCCAGCACCATTGGCATGGCAGACAGCTGTGACGGTGTACGGGTGGCCTCCCAGCCCTCCTGCTCAGTTGCCCCGTGCCCCGTGCCGCCCCAGCTGCCTACTGCCCCTGGCCTGCAGCTGCGTACAGGTGGTGGCAGCAGCACGGGGCAACTGAACGGAAGCTGCCCACTTGGAATGACCCACGCTGCCGCTGTCAGCACACACTCCCAGCCAGGTGCAGCAGCTGCGGGCCGGGCACAGCAGGTGGCCAGGGCGGCATGTGGGCAGCTTCCCAGCCCTTCTGCTCGGCCACCAGCACTGCTGCCACCAGCTCCACGGCACACACCCCTGCCCCCGGCGCCCCCTCCAGCGCCTCAGCTCTCGAGGCGGCTGCTGGACCCATCTCCATGGATGCACTGGCCCTGCTAGAACCATGCAGAGGAAAAACAATTGGGAAGAAGGAAATTCTGTATGGGAAAAGGCCACCAGGGAAAGGGTTAAGTTTCATGCTTGTCTCGTCCCCTTCCTCCACACAAAATTGTCTTCTGTGACTGCTTTTAATTTTTTTAAAAACTGGGAGTTCACTAAACAAAGTTCTAATTTATTTCTCTTTAATCATTATCTTTATTTATCTTTAATATTTTTAATTTTTATGAGCACTGTGGCGCAGAGTGGTAAGCTGCAGTACTGCAGCCCAAGCTCTGCTCATGACCTGTGTAACCCCCAGAGTCAAAAGGGCCAGGTTCAGTATTTATCAATTCAAAATATAAATGCAATTTATTTAAACACAACTATGAAACCTTCCCAAAGTTATCAATACTGGATCAGTAACCAGTGACCCCAGCACCAAGTCCTACTCACAATTAGAGATGGGCACGATCCCAAAAAAATTAACGATCCAGCTGATCGTGGATCGGCACCGGCGACGATCCCAAATTAACGATCCACACTGATCATCTCCTGTTCCCGAGCCGTGGATCGTGGAGGCCAAAGCGGGCCACACTGCTATTCCCAGCTACGTGGGAAGGTGGGTGGCGGCCGCCGCCGGGCCTGGCGGGCACGGCGAGGCGGTGATGAGCCACCTCCCCTCAGGTCCCATTCATTAACACAGGAGGTCTGTGTTTGGCCATCAGAGCTGCCTATCAGGGTTTGCAGGGATGAGATTGGAGTGCCCATGGCTACAGAACACCCCCTTCCCCCTCCCTCCCCTGGGTGTCTTCTCCCAACTTGTGACTGCTTTGCTGCTCCGTGGTTGGAAGGAAGCCCTGCTGATCAAGGAAAGCTGGGCTTCCATTCGGGTTTCCAGGGTGACAGTAGGAGGGCAAACAGAGCTCAGGCTTTCCCCTGGCTCCATTGACAGGGGAATAGATTGCTGGTGCTTGAGTGTTTGGATCCCCGATCCGAGCCCGAGTTCAACGATCCAGGCCTCTCCCGATCGCTGGATCGTTGGCCGTGGATGATCACAATCCGCCGGGTCACGATCACGCAATTGCCATTATCGTGGGTTTTTTTCGATCGTAATGCGGATCGTGCCCATCTCTACTCACAATCCCTTGGTAAAGTACGCAGACAGTTCTGTGGATTTGGCCAGAGGCTATGCCTGGAACAGAGTCCGAAATATCCAAAAGGCCTTGCCACAGCAGGACTCTGTAAAGATGCTGTCTGAATCCTAGAGCTTTCTTGTTGCCCTAGGAGCAGTTCCCCTTTTCTCCTAGCAAGATAAAGTGGGGCATCTCTGTACTAGGGTGCTGGTCTCAAAGAGTCAACAAGTTCAGCTGCCAGCAATTCCTGTTCTTTGCTCTTCCTTGCTTCTTCAGCTCTTGTCAGTTACTGCAGTTCTCCCAAGAAGAAGGGTTCAGCTCTTCCAGCTAGCAGATTCAGCTCTATGATCTTAGCTCCAAAGCTTGGAAACAAGCTTTGCCTTCCAAAAAGCAGCAGCTTCAGCTCTTCTTTTTTTTTTAGTATTTCCAGCTAGCCTAGTCCTGTATAACACCACTCCTCTTAGTCGTGGTGACCTCTTTTTTATATACATGCGCCATGGGCCTTTGCTAAACATGCAAATTAAACAACCCTAGGTTCAGCTCAGTTGTCTGTTATTCCGGTCCATCTATGTATCTGCAGTCTATTAATCAGGCCCCAAACCCTTTTTCCAGTACAGGCTTACACCTGAGTTCGATCCTGGCAGAAGCCGGGTTCAGGTAGCCGGCTCAAGGTTGACTCAGCCTTCTATCATTCCGAGGTTGGTAAAATGAGTATTCAGTTTCCTGGGGTGTAGATGACTGGGGAAGGCAATGGCAAACTACCCTGTAACAAAAAGTCTGCCAAGAAAACATAATGTGCCATCCCCCCAAGGGTCAGTAATGACTCGATGCTTACACAGGGGTCTACCTTTACCTACCTTTACCTAATCTTTATGTTACACTTCTTTTGCTATTTGTACAGGATTAAAAACACAGAGGGGTCATTGGCTGGTTTTTAAAATCTATGAGCCAAACTACACGAGACACCCAACTCATATTCTTCACATGTTGGGTCCCACAAGGTTCCCTAGGTAGTGTAGTCTTACTAAGAACAGCCACTTGATGCAATTCTCTGCTGGGGGGATTGCAATGGGAGGGATTCTCTTTCTGACTCTTGCAAAAAGCCTCCGCTCGGATTTTCCTCCAGGAGCTCGGGGTTGAGGGGTGGGGTGGAGTAACAAGAGGCAGGAAATCCAGGGTGGTTTTTGCAAGAGAGAGAGAATCCCCCCCCCCACTGCTCTTCTTCTTGTTGAAGAATTGCAATATCTCCTGGTGAGCAGAGGCAGGAGGGTTGCCAGCTCCAGATTGGGAAATTCCTCGAGATTTGGGAGGGTGGAGCCTGGAGATGGTGGAGTTTGGGGAAAGATGTACCTCATTAGGGTATAAATGCCATAGAATCCACTCTCAGGGGGATTTTCTCCAGGAGAACTGATCTCTATGGCCTGGAGATCACTTGTAATTCCGAGATCTTCAGCCACCAACTGGAGGTGGCAACCTAGACCAGAGCATGTCCCTTCCTATGATAGGCAGGAAGGGACATGCTCACAGAGATTGCCTGCCACCAGCAGGCACCTCAGGAGTGTGTGCCATGCATGTGCTCCCAACTGGCGCGGCAACATTACTTCCAAAAGTGGCGTCGTTGCACCACCTGCAGGAGCATTTCCATGCTTTGTTTGGGGCCAATTTGGGGCCCCAAACAGGAGCCCCAAACAGACCAAATTGGCCCTGTGCAGAGCGTGGGAGCGCTCATGCAGCCCGCGTGGTGACATCACTTCCAGAACTGACATCATCATGCTGGCTCCAGGGTGCACGTGCACAAAACAACACCTCATGCTCTGCAAAAGGTAAGTGCCAGGTACTCAACCCTTCCAATGGGAGGGGAGGGGTACCTGGCAAACCTAGCATGCTGCAAACAATTTTTAGACTATTGGCCCCACTGAGATGTCATAGCTTCTGGTTTAAACCAGAAATGACGCCAGTGGGGCCTGCATGTAGTGCACTCCAGCCTGCCTCAACTCACCTTTCTAGTCTCTTCTGTCTTCTATAGAGCCTAAGAAAATGTTGGCATAAAACAGTTGCTCAGTAAGATTTGCAGCATATAACAACACAAAACACCATTATGGTAAGAGAGACAGCCTTCATTAGAAAGTTCTATCTTTCTATCTGTGCCAATCTTTGTCCATCCGTTTCACGGTGGTATCCTAAGCACCACACACATTAAAAAAAACATTTATCTGTCCTCCTTTGAATTCATTTAATGCATTAAGTGAATTCATTAGTGCATTTAGTGCATTAACCACAGAGAGTGTCAGATTCAGTCACCAGCATCCATAAAACCTTCCATCTTTTCTGGTAGTTAAACATCACCTGGTAGCCAAACATCACCTAGCTATATTTTCTGCTGAGGAACATATAAGCCTTTTGTGTATTTCTGTCTTTAGCCACGTCAAAACCTATTTTAATTTATAATTCTTCCTCATTGGCTGACAGAGGTTCTTACTCAGCTAGTTGCACCCCCTTTCTCCTCGCCCTCACGTTGTGAGGGCAAGCAAACAAAGGGACTGATGAGCACGAGTTACTGTGTAATTCAGCTTGTGAGGCCTGTGCCCCAGCCCACCAGGAGCTTCCTCAGCTCGTACACTTCCCTAACCTTTAACCGTACACTTTACCAAATTATATTGAAAAGCTTTCTGAAGCAAACCAAGCACTACAATCATAGTCAACTAAATTCTCAAGTAAGTTGACTTGTATGTATTATTAATTAATTTCACACATGGAGAGAGAACTGTCCCAGAAATCAATTTTGAGTATTTCCTGTTATTAATACTTACTGTTTAATTAAAACTCAAAGTTAATTTTTTGTTAATACTGTAGTTTATTAATAAATTTGTTTTCTGATATTTAACACTGACTGAAAATGACAAGAGAATTTTAAAGCTAATCATGCACTGGTTTTGATCCAGACTACTTTCTTTTGAGCAGGAACGGTCATACCTGAAGAGTATCTGGTTGATCCAATGACCACAAAGCACTACAGTGTAGATCCCACTGATTCTGCCTTTAATTGTATGGGCTCCATGTATTCCATGAGGCAGAATTCTGGAGATGGACGTCATGGAGGAGGTTCTTCTTCATCCTGCAGTCTTCGTTCTGGTCAGCTGCCTTCTGGAGGACCATCAGCTACTGGTTTAAGGCATCAGACATCAAGCCCAACTAGAAATGGAACCTATCTGGAAGGAAACAGAAGTGGTAAGATAACAATTTCATCTTGATAATGCTAAGATTGTGTTGATCTACATCCACATATTTCTTATGCAGTAAAAGTTTAATAAGATTTTAGAATTGCTTTTCTGCATTTTTAAAATGTGTTGGTAGAGTTTTTGTTGGATTGGGTTCAATGTCTTCCTTCTGCTAAGCGAAAAATCTTCTTTTTCTGAAGCAAGGCTCTTTCCACCAAAAGAAGGCTCTTCATTTGATGAAAAGAAGTCACTGGATCTCAGCCAACAAATATAATGTACTAGGTTCTAGTCTTTCCAAGGTTTATATACCTATCCTTTCTTAAACGTTTGCTTTTGCCATGACATTATTATATAAACCACGCCTGCACAATAGCTAAAAGCAGCCAAGAAACAAAAGAGCCATCAAACATCTAGTGGACTATTAGCCATGACTGATGGGCTGCATGTTAGGTTTGGTTGGTAACAAGTTGTGTAGACTCAAATGTCAAAGATTACATTTGAAACTCTTATCTACTCCCCCAGGAAGCAAAGAAATATGAACTCTAAAGGCACAAGCATTTGTAGGCACATAAAAAATTTTAACTACCCATTTTTAAATAATTGTTTGAAAGACTTTTTTTGCAAAGACAGTGAAAGAAACAGAATTGTAGTTAATAGATACAGTATTTTTACAACCCTGATGGAGTCTAAGATGCATGCATTATTTCAGCTATGACTAGTTTTCATATTTTCTTTTTTTTTTAATGAAGTTACGGAGCTTTGTTCCATTTTTTTCAACTGTTTCCCATTTTTCAAAATGATATTTTTTCCTTGGGGTTTATTTAGTATGTTGGATAATTCTGTAACTGGTGGTATACATTTATTCTGAATCATGTATTAGTTTGCGAAAGCATCACATTATCTGGCCTTCAGCAATTAAATGTTAAAATCATCTTCATTCATTTCTAACTATTGAAGCATTGCTTATATCTTTTACATTTTAAAATCGTATTTATCCAAGTTGTTAAGCATCTTAATATAAGTCAATACTAGCTTCCTCTTCTTAATTTATTAATGGATCTACAGTATAAAGAATGGGTTGGATCCTATCCGAGTGTCAATGGAGCAAGTTCGTGGAAGGGCTTTCCCCCACGTCTTCTTTCCCAGTGCAGCTCACTGCAACCCCTCAAATGCCATTCATAAAGTTGAGGGGCCTTGAGAACAATTTGGAATGTCATGAGTGGAGGTGTTCCTCTGTAACTTCTTATTGTGTCTGTTTATGTCACTTCATCCTGCATAAGTTTTATATTTTCACTGACTAAAAATAGTTGGAGGTGGCTCACACCCATATTGAGTGAACTGACTACTGTTTGGGCTGGATCTAAGTTTGGGCTGGATCTCTAGTAATGCCCACCCACCCTTCTGATGGGTATATAAATTAGTATAGAACCTAATGGATTTATACTCCTATGCATCTGATAAAGCAAGCTTTACTACAAAGTTTATGCTGAAATAAATTTTGTTAGCCTTTAAAATGCTTCACTAATGAGTTAGGGACCATCACCACAGGGACACAGGCGTTCTTCCAGTTGCGTTCTTTTGTATCTGCCTTCCAGTACAGCTGATGGGAGAGCGTCCCAACGCATTAACGTAAAGGTTCTCCTGTGTTCGTGATTGGCAAGGTTGAAAAGATAAGGCATAGGGGTTAGCCTAACCATGGGGTCAGGATCAAACAGTAACATCTTGAATCTGTTCAAGTTGTGTTGTCTCTCGACCTCTATTATTCTCTGCTTAATGGATTTTTTGGCTTGATTATAACCCATACTGAGCAGTAATTGCTGTGATAAGCCATAAGAGGCTAGTTTACTATCTATCTTGCTGGCCCAAGTTGGTGTACAATGATCAGTTAGCATTAGATTTACAAGTCCTTTAGGAAAAAAAGTTAACTTTAACCAATGAAGAATTGCTGCAATCCATAATCTGGCCTCTACTGTTATCAGGCCTGCGTCCAGTCGGATTGCAGCATTTGTAGTACAAGGGGGGACCTGAAAAATACCTCTCAGAAATTTTGATTGTGTTATTTCCATCGGGGTACAGTTGGATTTAATACTAAGCCGAGCTCCATACGTTAATTGAGCTAATGATTTTGCAGAGAATAACCTGAGCGCAGCTGTCAGGCATCTGCCTCCCTTGGTCCAGAAGAATTTTTGAATTGCTCCGGCAGACTTTTGAGCACTCAAGGCAACATGAGCAATATGTGCGTTGCACGACCCAGTTTGAGAAAGTTTGGTAGGAAGATACAAGAAGAAGCAACAGTAAAATTAAGATGCTTCTAAGCTACAGGGAAAAAAACCTGGCTATTTACAATTGCTGTACAGAAAAAGTGCAAATACTCCATCTAAAATAATTTGACATACTGCAACAACATATTGCACGACCCAGTTTGAGAAAGTTTGGTAGGAAGTTTGGTAGGAAGATACAAGAAGAAGCAACAGTAAAATTAAGATGCTTCTAAGCTACAGGGGAAAAAACCTGGCTATTTACAATTGCTGTACAGAAAAAGTGCAAATACTCCATCTAAAATAATTTGACATACTGCAACGATTTTTGAATTTTAACATAGTTCTTTTCTGCACTGGCCTTTTTTGTCAGTTCTGGCCCCCTGCATTGATTTCTCTTCTGAGTTCTGTATGCATGGTCAAAATATCTTGATTCAGTCCCCAAACTACTTCCCAGATTTTTTAATATTCTGCTTGGTAAAAGGCTGCATCAGCTACAGAGTAGATTTCCCCCCAGGTTTTCTGTGGTTTTTCTCCCTGTGCACATATCCCTTTTTTCCCAGCTAAGTCAAACCAGGGCTTTTTTGAAGAGCAGAATGCATTCTTCAATGAGGCCTGGCCTCATTGTGAGATGGCTAGGCAGTGGACAGCCAGAAGGAGGTGCCTAGAAACGTGGAATGTCACAGGCAACCATAACAATTTGCCCCTCATGGCCTTAGTCTCTCATATCTATAGGACTACCTTTTTTCCTATGTTCTGCCAGAGCAGCTTTATTCATCTGAAGAGGGCCTTCTGCAGGTACCACCCTGCACATGGGCAAAGTCAACAGCTATGCATACAGGCACATTCTCTATAGTGGCCCCTACCTTATGGAACTGCCTGCCTAAAGAGGCTGGGGAAGCTCCTGCTCTCCTGACTTTCCACAAACTGTGCAAAATGAAATTATTTAGGAGGCCTTTCTTACACAGATAATAGGACAGTGGTGTAAGGGAATGGTTCAGAGAGATGCATGGTTACAGGGATAGGGTCTGTAGACTATACTACTGCGTACGGTCTGTTGCTCTAAGTATGCTCCTACTGAATAGTTCTGTGCTTGTTTAATATGTCACATCAATCTGCTTATGTTGTATTTCAGCACTATTGTTTTAGCTCTGTATTAATTTTCTGCTTGTTTACAAATTTCTGCTATTGCATTGAAGCAAGATTTGGACCTAGTAACACCTTATTGGAGTGAATATGGGAGCAGAGCTGGTGTCTTGGTTTCTTGCAGGCCCTGGGATATGCCCCATATTCACTCCCAACAACAGAATCACTGGACCTAGCAGCACCAGCTATACCATCTCAGTCTTATTTACATCTTGTTATATATAACAACAAGTGTTAGCAATGCCCTTCAACTCTCTGTATTGGACAAACAGATCAGTCCCTTCATTAAAGAATGAATGGGCATAAATCTGATATTAAAAAAATCACAACATTAAAAAACCAGCAGGAGAGCATTTCAGTCTGCCAGGATGTTCCATCGCTGACCTAAGAGTAGCAGTACTCAAGAAGAGAAATTTCAAAGGAAAATTATGCCGTGAGATTGGCGTGAATTGAGTTTATTTGCAAATTTGGAACAATGGAACCCCCAGGGTTGAATTGTGGTGTAGAATTTTCCTCGCATTACAGATGCTAATTTCCTTCACACCTAGGCTCTATCAAGCTACCTACAATATACATTACAGTTAGCTTCCTGACACTTTAATTTACCATATTCCTTCCACCCTCTGTCTGGATTATAAAGACCCCTTCCTTTTTCCACTCCTCGTATCTGATGAAGGGAGCTCTGACTCTAAATAGCTCATACTTTGGAAATCTAATTGGTTTTTAAGGTGCTACTTGACCTGAATCTTGCTCTTCTGCTACAAATCAACATAGCTACTCACCTGAAATTGCCTGCTGTATTGTTTATTAAATGTCTCAGCCATTGGTTGCATTGACTTATACTATGTAATCTACTTTGAGTCTCAGCAAAAAAGGTGGACTATAAATAATGTAAATAAATAATATTTCAGATGCACAAATGAAAAATTAATACACAGGTATACATTAAGAGACCTCAATTTTACATGATATACAGTCTGATAGCAACCATAGCAAGGGCTTGTTTATGTTGGCTCTGCTTTGGGAGATGCTTTTCAGTGAGGTTTATCTTATACAGTTCCCTCAGATATTCAGAAGGGCTGGAAAAATCTTCCTGTTAATAAATATTCTAGAAAGGATACCCAATGGATGGTATCCTTTATTCTCAGCTCACTTATCTACTCAGGCCCTTTAAGCAAATCAAAGATGTTTTACAACAAATTCCAAATACAAAAGGACATCAACCTAGATTTCTGCATTCATAGTATTTGCAATAGTTTAGGTGGGCAACTGCATTTGTCTGCAGCAGAAGAGCAGGATTAGAAAGAGGATCGAGACAAACAAGATTTTCAGAGTATCACAAGAAGACATGGGCACGATACAAAAAAAAATACCAATCAAGCTGTTTGTGGATCCATGCTGGTGACGACCCCCAGATCACCGATTCACTCCGATCAAGTCCCGTTTCCGATCTGGGATCTGGGATTGGAGGGGCGCCCCCCCACACACTTAGAGCAGATGGGGGGGAAGTTTTTAACCCAGCGACGAGCCGCCTCCCCTCAGGGAGGGGATGTTTTCTCACACACACACATGCACGCACTTAGAGCAGAGGGGGGGAAAAGTTTTTAACCCGTCCCTGCCTCTCCAAATAGAGAGAGAGAGAGAGAGAGACACCCCGTCAACAAGTTTCAGCCAGCTTTTTAAAAAAAGCAGGTATAGAATCCTCCATCCCACCTGATTTTAAAAGCAAGCAGCCAGTCTTCCAAAAGCATATTTTAAACAGGAAGAAAGTAAAACCAGGATCCACATGGATCCTCGCGGATCCTATGGTTTTTTAAATAGGAAAAACACAAATGAAACATCAAATCACATACCAACTTCTTGCAAAAAGCAGGCACTGGGCTGAGAAGCCAGGAGGAGGGAGATATCTCTTTTCAGTTAACTCTTTCAGCACTGAACGAACTCAGGAGAGGAGCGCAAAACAGCTTGATAGCTGCTCTCAAAGCAAGGGTTTTTTGAAAGAGTTAACACTGAAAAGAGATCTCTTCTTAACTCTTTCAATGGCACTGAATGAACTCAGGAAGAGCGCAAAACAGCTTCTGCTGATGATAGCTGCACTCAAAGTTTTCTCTCTTAACCCATTCCTCTCCCAATCACTTTGCTTATATTTTTCTCAGGAAGCCACCTTTTCACTCAACTGTTTGCTTTTCCTCACTAGGGGAAATATTATCAAGTTTCAAACAGAGGTCAGGCATTCCCCTGCCTCCGTTGCCAGGGGAACAGATTGTTGGCACCTGAATGTCTAGCTTCCCGGTCCTATCACGATCGCCCCGGAGTCCCGACTGCTGGATCGTTTGCCGTGGAAGACAACGATCCACCAGGTCACGATTGGGAGATTGCCATTATTGTGGGGGTTTTTTGATCGTAATCCAGATCGTGCCCATCTCTAATCACAAGTTATTGCAATCTATTCTTCATAGCTTCAGAAATATATATACTTGGAATGCAACTATGGCACAAAAATTAATACACGGAACATGAATATTTGGCACACTGAACAATAGGTTCAGTACCACAGATTTTACCATAGATACATCATTATATGCACGCCTTTCATCAAGCTCATTGCACTGGCTCATACATGCAAAGTTCAGGGGAAGATGTGATGGCATCACTCTAGTGAGCTAATGTCACTTCTGGAGAAACCCAGAAGTGACTTATGGAATGCTCTAAAATTTCTAAAAACTCTGATAAAATCATAATGTTTTTGCAAATCCTAGACCCTCTCATGACATCACTTCCAGGTTTCACAAGAAGTGATGTCAGCATACTGGCACAATGCCAGTGCACATTAACAGTTCATGTTATGGATGTGATGGTCCAATTCACAACCCCTTGGTAAAAGGATCTTAGGTAAGATGCCTAAGAGCTAAACTATAGAGGTGCCTTCCAACCCTGTGATTCTATGATTCTATGAAAGTGGGGCAAATAATTCCCCCCACAGTCATTTGGTCTTAGGGGAAATGCTGCATGGGAAATCTTATGACCTTCTTCCCCCCGTGCTATTGTCCCAAGCCATATCTGCCCTCCACAGACTTTTTAAAGAGTTGTTGACCTTAGCTGCTGTCTGGCTGTGGAGAAAATGACTCACAACCAGGAAACGCAGACCTGGCATTAAACTCATATCACATAGTTTATCCCTAAGAAAGACATCCAAAGATATGAAAGCCAGAATAGATCATAGGTGTAAACTATGAGGGAGGCTGAGGGGCTGTGTGCCCCCGGGAAACCGGTGAACTACATGGGGCCTGAGGGACTCAAGCCCCCTTGGATTTGGTCAGGGAAGCAAGCAGTGACAAACTCACATGAGGGACTCCGTTATAATGGTGGATGAAGAACAGGATGGTCTACCCTTCCTGTTGTATCATATTACAATTTCCATGATTCTTTAGGGCTTTGTTCCTGTTTTTTGCTCATATGTATTTCTGTGTTTATTAAGAATTTGTAATTTTAAAAAGGAGTTGCAGTTTATATAAACAATTTACAAATAAATATTACAGAAGAATTAAGAGACTCTGGTGGAAGATATATGATTTTTTTTGTAAATTATTTTTTATCAGATTTTTAAAATGGGGAAAGGGATTACAACAAACAAGAACAAAGATTTCAATAGCAGATTCGTGCACAAGGCATATATCCATCAATCCATAAATACAGAAAGCCACTACATAACCAGTTAACACCCCTTATACCTTCAAGCTTCCCTTTTAATCTTTTCAATCATTATTTCATTTCTATGCTTTTTTATCCACTTACTCTATTTCTTATTTCCTTTCTAATAATTCTTTCTTTTGTATATATTATGCATAAGTCCCATTTCCAATCCCCTGCATTTTAGCCAAAATTGTTAATCCATTAATCATTCCAGGAGTAGAAGATAGAAATACAAAGGTAGAAGATATGAGCAGTAAGATACATGATCCTTATTATATATCAATATAAAAAATAAACATTTTTATACCAGTTTTCCCTCAGTCTTTCATCTATTTTATCCAAGCCGCCAAAACTTATATATTTAAATTTTCATAATAGTGTGACTGGGAACACCAAATAGGTATTTGGTTTAAACACTAAATTATATTCTAGAAAGAGTAGCTCTTTCATCTGTTTTATCCAAGCCATCTATGTTTGTAGATTTGGATTTTCATAATAGTGAGGCTGGGAAGAACAGATAAGTATTTAGCTTAAACACTAATTTACATTCTAGAGAGAATATCTAAGGTCTAGGAGTAATTGAAGAACTCCAAAGACCCAATTGTCACATTATCACTAGTCCTTTAACAGTGAATATACAATATCTAACATGTTATAAAACATCTAAACTTTCAGTACGTCTGTGTTATATATCATTAAACATAGAGAGGTAACCTAAATCATAATCTATGTTTCTCCTTCTTTCTCTGTTTCAAAATAACAATAGTAAAACCAGAAGGCTCTACAGCTCCATCAATCCCCCTCTCTCCTATCCCTTCAGAGCACGTAAACAGTATAACAGGTTAGAGAGAACAGATAGACAAAGAGGTTAAACTATTGGATCATAATCGGGATTTCATTCTCATTTTTTCTTCTTGGAAGATATATGATTTTGAAAATCAGGCTCCTGGAAGGCAAGATTTACACACTAGCAACAATATATGCGCCAAACAATGCAAGAGAAAATTTTTAATGAAAATGTTTTCAAATACATTTTCGATTTTCAAGAAGATAATGATCTTCGGAGATATGAATGGGGTATTGGATCTAAAAAAAAGATAGGTGAAAAAAACCCAAAGAAGACAAACTTCCCCAAAATGTGTTTAATTGTATGGAAATGTTACAATTGGAAGATGCTTGCAGGGTCAAAAATCTGAATACTGGAGACTATACTTTCTTTTCTGACAGACACCAAACACATTCAAGGATTGATATGTGCTGGTTATAAAAAAAAACCCTGAGCTATTTATATTGTTTACTCTTTCTTTTCTTTTGATGCAATTATAATTTTATTTTATTTTCTCTGTTCTGCCTATACTTATAAAAATAAATTTTATATAAAAAAGAATTCATAAACTGCCTTAAAATACCTATGGCTATGGCCCACACCAAGTAGCTTAGTCCTTGCCAAAGAATGGAGCAAGTGATGCTCAAAATTCTAAAGCAAAGACTCTTACCATATATGGAATGAGAAATGCCAGATTTCAAGCTAGATTCAGAAAAGGAAGAGGCACTAGAGATCACATTGCAAATTTACAATGGCTAATGGAACATACCAGGGAATTAAAAAAAAATCTGCCTGTGTTTTATAGATTACAACAAAGCTTTTGTCTGTGTGGATCATGAAAAGCTATGGAAACTATTAAATGAAATGTAGGTACCACACTATCTGATTGTTTTGATGCGCAACCTGTACTCTGGACAAGAGATTACTGTCAGGACAGAATGTGGGGAAACAGAATGGTTTCCAATTGGCAAAGATGTCAGACAAGGATGCATATGATATCCCTGCCTGTTCAACCTCTATGCAGAGCATAGAGCATATCATAAGGAAAACTGGATTAGATCTAGAAGAAGGTGGAGTGAAAATTGGTGGAAGGAACATAAACAATTTGAGATATGCAGATGATACCATGTTACTGGCAGAAAATAGTGAAGACTTGAAATGACTACTGATGAAGGTTAAAGGAGAAGGCACCACAGCAAGATTACAACTGAACATCAAGAAGACAAAAGTAATGGACTTCCAGAATGAGACAGTGAAAGCATGAGAGGGGAGTTTTATGAGCTCCCTCCCGTGACCTTCCTGGTTCCTTGGGAGCCGAGAGATCGGACCCCCAAGCCCTCCCCCCGGAGAGGGGAGGCAGGCTGGAACAAGGTGGAAGAGCTTAGGGGGACTGGCAAACCTCCAGAAGCCCAGATACCGGTTCTGAAGTGAGGACCAAAGAAGGAGCCAACATGGCTACTTAACTGTGAACCCGGGAGTCCAACAGGCCGAAAAAAAACTACTGAAACAATCGAGAGGCAATAACCCTACAGCTCACCTAACCGAACCGGTAGCAATAATGTGAGCAGTACATATATACTATATAGTACAACTGTTTATAAAAGATTTTTTCATAAATTTATACACAAGACAATGAACAATAATTCACTACAAAAGGTGCATGTAAATTCATACCCAATGCAATAAATGGTGAATCACTACAATATTCATAATTCATAAGAGCAGCAGAGTGAAACATAACTAAATAGCGTAAGTGTCCCCAAGCATGAACCCAGTCCTATGGATATTCTTGTAAGTGTATTCCGTATATCAGTGCTGAGGACATCCGCTGATGTTACACAAACCGATGCAAAGTCCCTCAGGGGAGAAGTGGAAAGAAGATGTCAACTGTGGGAGGAGATGATGTTATCTTCAGGTGGGTATATGATGAACTGCCTGGAAACCCCCAAAGGGGGCTCCTTTGCCCGACAAGCTTCCGGATATCTTAGGCTTGTTTCATGCACACTTCCTCATGGGGCAATATATTTACCACCACAAAACGATCTCTCCAACTCCCTTCACAAAAACGAACTTTCACGTGCTGATTCTCAACGCACCTTCAGGTGCTTGTTAGGAAAAGTAGAAGGCAGCAGGAAAAGAGGAAGACCTAAAACGAAATGGCTTGATTCAATGAAAGAAGCCATGTCCTCCAGTTTTCAGGATCTGAGCAAGTCTGTTAATGATGGGATGTTTTGGAAGTCTTTCATTCATAGAGTCACCATAGGTCGGAGGCAACTTGACAGCACATAACAACAACAACAAGACTCCATTTCTAACACTGTCCCTTTCCTCAGGTTTCAGAGGGGGAGAAACCAGAGAGGTCGTTTCCATACTACCTTAAAAAAGTGGCAGGCTCCCGAAACGCTATCGGCTTCTTCGTGCAATGTTTTCTTTAAAATGGACGCGAGGCATTTTTTCAGCAAAGAAGCTGCCAGCATTCCAGAAGCCTGCCACTATCTTAAGGCAGTGTGGAAACGGCCAGAGTTAGAACAATAAACAGGTCAGGGCATCTGTTTACTGTTTACTCCTTTATTGCCCTGAACTATAATTTGATGTGTAGATTGCTAATCTCAGGACTTCCTCCTCAGGAATAGATCGGTAGATATGAATCTATCTCTCCACTTTCCTATCAAAGTATGGAATTCCTATAAGTTGAGTACCGGGTCCGGTTCAAGGTTTTGGTGTTGACCTATAAAGCCCTATGTGGACTGGGCCCAGCATACCTTCGGGACCGCCTCTCCCCATATGTTCCCCGGAGGTCGCTTCAATCAGCCACTAAGCACTTGTTGATGGTCCCTGGCCCCAAGGAGGTCCGCCTGGCCTCTACCAGAGCCAGGGCCTTTTCAGTCCTGGCTCTGACCCGGTGGAACTCTCTGTCTGAGGAAACTAGGACCCGGCAGGATTTGTTATCTTTTCGCCAGGCCTGCAAGATGGAGATGTTCCGCCAGGCATTTGGTGGAGGCTACCGGAACGAACAGTATAACCGTCACCTACTAACTAATATAACACTAAAGATACTTGACACAGTTCTATGCAAAAATACAAAATTTACTAGTACATAAAATGAACTCTAAGTGGACAATAAAGCAAATTCTGTTTAAACAAGCATGGTAGAACGTATATCACACCCTCACCTAAACAAAAGGGGGGGAAACATTCAAACCAATCCCCGATGTCCACAGAGCCAATACAATTATAATAGGGCTGGAAAGCCTCTACAAAAATTCATCCAAGTACCAGTATACTTCTTATAGAATTACACATGTGTGTCGCCAGAATCACTGGTCAATAAGAATTCAATTTGTGAATTGTGATGAACATATTCAAATTGTCCAAGTCTGCAGTGTCTTTCATGTTCTTTTATTCTTGTCTGGATGCTACGCTTTGTGGTCCCGATGTAAACTTGTCCACAGCTGCAGGGTATACGGTATACTCCTGCAGAGGTGAGGGGGTTTCTACTGTCTTTTCCTGATTATAGCATCTGTTGTATTTTTCGGGTGGGTCTGAATACTGCTTGAAGGTTATGCTTTTTCATAAGCTTTCCCATCTGATCAGTAATTCCTTTGATATATGGCAAAAACAGTTTTCCTGTAGGAGACTGTTTTTCCTTGGTTGTTTGATTCATCCTGGGTTTGATCGCTCTTCGGATTTCATTTCTGGAGTAGCCATTTGCCTGAAGTGCGTGGTTTAGATGATTAATTTCCTCATTGAGAAAGTGCGGCTCACATATCCGTCTTGCATGATCCACTAATGTTTTCATTATGTCTCTTTTCTGTCGGGGGTGGTGATTGGAGTTTTTGTGTAAGTACCGATCAGTGTGAGTTGGTTTCCTGTAGACCTTGTGACCTAACTGAAAGTTTGCTTTGCGGATGACCAAGGTATCCAGGAATGGGAGTTTTCCCTCGATTTCTTTCTCCATTGTGAATTGTATGTTCAGGTGGATGTTGTTGAGATGATCAAAAACCCCATCAATTCTTCCTCCCCATGGCTCCAAATGATAAATATATCATCCACAAACCGGAACCATACACTAGGTTTGTGGGGTGCTGATTCTAGAGCTGTTTTTTCAAAATGTTCCATGTAGAAGTTTGCTATAACTGGGCTGAGAGGGCTCCCCATGGCCACCCCATCCATCTGTTCATAGAATTCGTTATCCCATTGGAAGTAACTGGTTGTCAGACAATGATGGAATAAGGCTGTTACATCCTCTGGGAAAATCTGATTAATAAGTGCAATAGTGTCTTTTACTGGAACCTTGGTAAACAGGGATACAACATCAAAACTGACAAGTATGTCTTGTGAATTGAGTTTCAGAGAACTGATTTTGTTGATGAAATCTGCTGAATCTTTGATGTAAGACAAGGTTTTCCCTATGTGGTCCTGCAGGAGATCGGCCAGATGTCTAGCTAATTCATATGTCGGTGGATCAATGGCACTCACAATGGGTCGGAGTGGGACTGAATCCTTATGTATTTTAGGGAGTCCATATAGTCTAGGTGGCTGTGCTTCTGTCTTGCATAGTTTTCTGTGCGTGTCGGGATGTAGTGAGGAATTCTTGATCAGCACATTTGTTAGCCTGGTGATTTTGCAGGTGGGATCTCGTTTTAGTTTTTTATAGGTGGAGGGGTCCAGGAGTTCCTTAATCTTCTTTTTGTATTCCTCTGTTTTCACGATCACTGTAGCATTGCCTTTATCAGCTGGTAGAATGATGATGTCTGGATCTGCATTGAGGGTCTTGATGGCATTTCTCTCCTTGCGTGTTATATTGCTGGTGGGAAGCTTTGCCTTTCGTAGAATCCTGGCTGTCTCTCCTCTTATTTCCTCAGCTTCCTCTTCAGGTAGATGCTAAATGGCAGCTTCTACATTTGCAATGATGTCTTCCACAGGAATTCTGGTGGGGGTGACTGCAAAGTTTCCTCCCTTTGCCAAAATGGAGGTTTCTTCTGGTGAGAGTTGACGGTCTGTCAGATTGATGACAATGCGTGCATTGTCGAGCATTGGGCTTGTCTGTCTTTTTTCCTGTCTTTATGTTCAGCAGTGGCTGAACATAGCCTAACTCAAACAGGGCACAGTATCTTATTCCAGGACACCAAAATACTGGACAACACTTCCAACTACTTGGTCAGACTGCACAGGGAAGCCATTGAAATTCACAAGCATAAGCAAAACTTCAACAGGAAAGAAGAAACCTTAAGAATGAACAGAGCATGGTTTCCAGTTCTGAAAAACACCAAGCTAACAAAACACTCAATCCCCGACAATAGCTCTGCAGAAAAGATTAGCACATCAAGCACCAATCCATATGCAAAAGAACCTCCTCAGGATACAGTGAAGCCTCCTGCCATTAGCATTCCACGCCCTGGGAAACTCTTACAGGATGACTCAGCTCAACCCTACCCCTCCTGAGTAGATATAAATGACCTGCCAACATCTTTTCCACACTGTGACACTGAGAGATCTCTGTCTTTTGGTGCTACACCTCTGAAGATGCCAGCCACAGCTGCTGGCGAAACGTCAGGAACTACAATGCCAAGACCATGGCAATACAGCCCGGAAAACCCACAACAACCATCGTTCTCCGGCCGTGAAAGCCTTCGACAATACAGCATCTCAGATGGGTTTTTTTGGTTGTTTCTTTTGTTTTGCTATTTGTGAATTTAAGGCAGCCCCTTTTTAGGGTTTTTGGGATGTCACTGCATCTGATTCCTATGCACCACATGCATCTACACTGACCTAAGCTACTCCCTAATAGTCCACATAGTGGAGCAGAGGAACTGCAGGGTTAGTTTATGTGGTGAACTCAGCACAACAGAAGGACACTAAAAAGGCCACTTTATGTTAGTACTCCTCCCCCACCTGCCAATTACCACTTTCTACAGTCCCGGTTCTATGCAAAATCCCAAACTGGGAAGCTCTTGCATTACTGTTGCTTCTGCAACAGCTATTTAAAAAAGGTGTAACAGCAAGGAGAATAGTGACGACTGACATTTTACTTGAAAATATGCTACTTCCTCCTAATCCACCATCCTCCCTTCTGCTCATGTGCACTGGAGATGTAAGTGAAAAACAAGCAGCTTTCCTTTAATCTAATATGGTACTTTAAAAATGAAAATAAGCAAATGAATGGGGACAAGTTCAGGAGGGGAAGGGGCACAGAGATAGAAACTGAGATTTATAATTCTATAGAGACTAAGAATAAAAGCATAAATGCACTTTCATCCCAGTGTGCTTTATTGTCTTGATTTAATGCTGAAGGGGGCTGATGTGACCTTAAATCATCTCAGACTTGATGCCATTAAAAAGTCACATGCCCTACGTTCATCTTTGTGTAGTTTTAGTAGCTCTTCAAACAGGCACTCTTTGGGGACAACCTGCTTCATAAAAACCAGAGATTAGGAGGATACTGAAAAACATCTTTGGCTGCAGAGGGAGTGATGGCTGTCTTACATGTAACATTTTTATCTACTCAGAACTTATCTGTGGGCCAAATTAGTAAAGAGATCCATGTTCTGTTATCTGTAGATGGCTTTCCAGAACATTTTAATCAGTAAATAGTAGCTGTAGGTTTGGGAAAAGTTATGATTCCTCTTCATATTGAATCCCATGTTCCTATTTCTTCCTCACTTTGATTTTTCCTTTGTTGAAGCATGTGTATGTAGCTTGTGTGTGTACCTTTCCCAGCTTTATTAGACTGACAAACAATGGCAGACACATTGCTTTCCAAACAAGTTAATAAGCATTTATTGAATGGTTTTGTACCATTAGCCTCAAGTCCTTCACCAGAAAGACAAGATGCAGTTCGGCCCTTGAGCAAAAACCCTTTAATGTGGACCGTTGATGATGTAGTGTGGTTTGTGAAGGATGCCGACCCCCATGCTCTAGGACCCCATGTGGAGCTCTTCAGAAAACATGTATGTATGATATTGTCTACAGTAGATTGAAATTATCCATATCTAATCCTCAAGTTAATAAACCAAATCTGCACAACTTGTGAATGAAGCACATGAATCCCAGTACAGAGGTCTACCACAGCTGTGAAGTATCAGACATCCCACAGTTCCTGGCTGGTAGGATGCATTTGATTTGCCAGATAACAAATTGTGCTGGCCTGTGTCCATCAATATGCCTCTGAGGTGTTCTTGCTATGAATTAGTGTGGACGCTATCTTGGAATTTGCCTTTCGTTAATGCAAATTTATTCACATTTGTCACATCATGATTATTGGCTGTTATTGCATAATTTTAACATGTAAATTGTCAAGACTACATCAAGCCCTACTGTTGATAGAACTACTACTCCTTCAGAATGTTCACATATTGAATATCCTACTTCTCTCTCTGTTTCCCCCCTTCTGCTAGCAGTATTAAGAACACAGAAGGCCTCATTCTTCACCCTTTGATTAAAGTAACTTATTTTCATGTGTACGTTAAAAGTTGTACTTAGAAATCAACCATCTCATTCAAACTGTAAATATAATCCAAAGAGGTTTCCTATTTTGAACTATCAAGAATCTTGCTGTTAGCGTCAGTAATAACCAAGCTAAACAGATCTTCTGTTTATCTGAAATTCTGCTTTCTCAAGACTGTTCCAATGCAGGGGGTGCCACATCAGAATTTAGCTCAAATGTAAAATAAATTCTAGTGACCATCTTTTTCTCCTGGCTGCTGCACCAAGTGGGGCAGAGCAGAATATTTTATTCCTATCTTTGAGTCCTAAAGTGACATGTAGTGCCTCCAGGAAGGCAAAGCACCTTTATCAGTGCAATTCTAAGAACACTTCCCTGGGGAAAAGCCTCATTGAATAAAATGAGGCTTGGTTCTGAGTAGACCTGTTTAGGATTGCTCTTTATGTTCTGTACATCAGCACAGTGATTAATATTAGTGGTAGGCATTAAGAGTTACATGGTTCCACTATTTGTATATGGAAGTGTTCCCTATGTAAAGTTTGTATTTTGTCAGTTTTCTGGAGAAGCGTGCAAGGTGTCTGAAGCTTGATTAATTCTGCTCAACTATGCTTTTGAATTACTCATTTCCACACAATTTTTCAACCTTCATCTCTAAACTAGATTAGCATGAAGACCTCAGAGGTGAGAGAGACGTGATTACTCCATTAACCTTAGCCATGTCTTCCTTCCAGTTAAATCATTCTAAGGAGCAGGTGCATAATTTAGTTTGCCGCCCTGAATGCCATTGACATTCCCAACAAGCACCTGAAATCATTGCTATTGCAGTCAGCTAATTTGGTCATGACATGCCTGGACTACAGAACAAGATGGAAACTTAGATGTTGACTCTTAGTTGAACTCTTCAGTGTCCATGTCTCACCAGAAAGAAACAGCTTACCACCACCAACATGTCCTCTGCGAACAGTCGTATTTCTGTCCATAGGGGTGCGTCTGTGTAAGTAGTGTTTCATTCTTTGAGGCTGACCAGATGGCAGAGGAGGACAACCTGTACCTAGGGTTGCTAATTGCCTGAGGAAACAAAATGCCATATCATTTTAATAGAGACTTAGTGGGATGCCAGTTAACAGGTGATGTTATTTACCTCCATGCCATGAAAAACTTCAGCTGCCTGTTTCCACACATTAAGGCTGTATTAAAATACAGGGGACACTTTCTCCAGGCCTGTTGGCAACCCCTTCCTGCATCTCCCCAAATTTCCAGATATGTTGTTCTTGGCAAATAACACCAGCAATTTCAGAGGAAGTTGGACCTAGACACTCAGCTGGGAAACAAGGAATGCAGATGGAGTACGAAAAGCGCTGTGAGGGTGAGCCAAGTGATGAAACGTGCCGCTTATTTAATTCTGATCTGTAACTGGAAAATGAATATTGAAGGCAGAGTAACGCTTTTGAGTTGAAGATAATTAAACTTGCTCTTTTAGAGTTATATCTTGCCTTTTCCAATGACGGATATTATAACCGAAAGCATGTTGTGTCTTAGACCTGAAGCATCTTTATATTGATTATTCTAGCTTTCTTCCAATTAGCTTACCATCCTCTGTAGTATTTCTTAAACAGAGAGCTTTTATTGCCAAGCTAATCTTGTGTTTTTATCTTCTTGCAAAGCAGGAACTGCAGAAAAACACAACACTAGTTATGCTGGTAAAGCAATCTTTCCATTCCTGTTTCGTTACCAAGCATAGTGTTTTATACCTTAAGTAGTCACAATGAAACCAGCTAACTATTTGAGTTAATCATCACATGACTGCAGGAAGCTGTCTTATGACTCATCCTATTGGTCTGTTAAGGTCAATGTTTTCTCCTCTGGCACTGGCAGTGGCTCTCTAATGTCAAAGATAGAGATCTTTTGTGTCACCTACTATCTAGGTCTGCCAACAGGCCTGGGGGGAAAGAGTACTGTCTCTTTAATAGAGACTTAATTTGTGGAAATGGGCAGCTGAAGCTTTTCATGGCATGGGTGGAAGTAACGCCTGTTAAACCTCTGTTAAAGGGACAGAGCACTTTTTCTCCAGACAGTTGAAAACTATCTGATCCTTTTGACTGGAAATGCAAGGAGATCTTTTCATAGAACTTAAGGCTATTTGAAATATTGACTTTGATCATTAGTATTCACAAGATTAGATGATAACAAAAAACATGAAATATTTTCAGCTGTTAAACACTTTTGCAGTTTTATAGCAGTGTGTGAAATGCTAGTGAAGGTCATCACCCCTGGCAGTTACAAACCACTACAGAAATTATTAACACAGGTGAGATTTCTAATTCAACCTCTGACAGTGGAGACTATGGTGGTGGCAGCTTATCTCTTGCCTTTAGGGTTGCCAACAGCTTGGAGGGGAAAAATGGCTTGTCTCTTTTATAGAGGCTTAATGGGATGTTTTTTACCAAATGTTATTTACCTCAATGCCATTAAAAGCTTCAGTTGTCCATTTCCACACTTTAAGTCTTTATTAAAGATACAGGACACTTTTTCAGTTACAGTCATTGTACATGTGACTTCTTTTACGAGTTCTCCATGGAGCCAACCCGTGCTCCTTGCAGACATATATCATTTTGGGGATTGGCTTCAATTTTAAAAAAGAGCATGCAAATGGGCTCAGGAAACTGCTGCCGAGGGAGGGAGAGCTCCTGCCTTTCTCCCAAGCTCTTTTCCCCAAGCAAAAACAGTGCGGAGGGGAGACATTTCCCCTTTTCTGCTGTTCCACATGGAGATATTTTGTGCATGGGTGGTTGCAGAAAGGGGAAAACTCTCCTTCCCTGCACTGTTTTTGCATGGGTGGGGGGAGCTTGAGAGAAAGGCAGGAGCTCCCCCCCCCCATGGCAGTTTTCCAAGCCCATTTGCACTCTCCTTTTATTAGATAACAATAGAGGTGGGCACGATCCAAAAAAACAATACCGATCAAGCTGATAATGGATCGGCGCCGGCGCCAATCCTGAATTAACGATCCACACCGATCATCTCCATGGATTTCTGATCCATGGATCGTGGATCGTGGATCATGGAGGCAAAAGCGGAGGGGTGCCCCGCTGTTCCCAGTGATACAGGAACGGTGGCTGATGCCGGCGGCATCTGTGTTTGTGTTTGGCTGTCTGTGTTTCGCCGTCAGACCTGCCTATCAGGGTTTGTAGGGATGAGATTGGAGTGGCCATGGCTACAGAACACCCCCTTCCCCCTCCCTCCCTTCGGTGTCTTCTCCCAGCTGGTGACTGCTTTGCTGCTCTGTGGTTGTAAGGAAGCCCTGCTGATCAAGGCAAGCTGGGCTTCCATTCGGGTTTCCAGGGCGACAGAAGGAGAGTAAACAGAGCTCAGGCATTCCCCTGGCTCAATTGCCAGGGGAATAGATTGCTGTCGCCTGAGTGTCTGGCTTCCCGATCCGAACATGATTGCCCCGATCAAGCCCCGATCCAGCCCCCTCCCCGACCGCTGGATCGTTGGCCGTGCCTGAGCATGATCCGCAGTGTCCCGATCGTGCAATTGCCATTATTGTGGGTTTTTTTCCGATTGTAATGCGGATCGTGTCCATCTCTAGATAAGAATCCTCAAGCTGATGTGTGTTTGTGCAGAGCATAGGTTGGCTCTGTGGAAGACTTGTAAAAGAAGTAATCCGCCCTGAGCCTGTGAAAGCGGGGAGGGTGGAATATAAATATAATAAATTAAATTAAATTAAATTAATTAATGTGTAGAGTGACCATAAGCTTCCATTTGAGAAAAATATTCTAGATGTATTGACCAGTGGTCATTGATATAATCATACAAATGGGTCTCAACTTGCTGCAATTAAACTCCATCACCAGTAATGCAAACTAGCCCAAATTATTAACAATATTGCATATAGGCATCTAAAATATGAATTAGGCAAATATCATTGTCTATCAATTTTTCAAGGTTGTGTGAATCTTCCTCAGTCTTAAACTGATAAAAGGTAGAATAAAATCAGAAGAAATCAAATTCTCATTCTAACACAATTTTTTATCTGTTCAGCTGGAGAAATATTAAGCAACTTCTTTCATATATAGCACTGATCATAAAGGACAATCTGTCTGTTTGATTCCTCTTTTGTCCTTCCTTTTTTAAACCAGGAGATTGATGGCAATGCTTTGTTGCTACTGAAGAGTGACATGATCATGAAATATTTGGGCCTGAAGTTGGGACCAGCACTGAAACTCTGTTATCACATCGATAAACTGAAGCAAGCCAAGTTCTGACATTTTCGAACTACCAAAATAGTCCTGGTGTAATCTGAGAAAGTAAATGAAAGGTAACAAGCTGCCTTACAGGAACAGATCCATTTTCAAACTTTTCTCCTTTTTTTGTACTGAGAACTTTGTCTTTATAAAAGGGTACATCTTCACCTTTTTTATCCAAGGTGTGTGTGTGTGGGGGGGTCTGTTTGGCACATTTGTGTTAATAATTTTCCAAAAAGTATATAATGATAATTATTTTGTATTATTCATATTGTTATTATTGTTATTATTAATATTATTGTTGAGTCCTATTTTTGTAATTACAAGAGGAAAATCTGTCACAAGGAGAAATTTGCTAGATTGAGAGGATTTGTTGGGAGGCTTTAGGAAAAATTCTCTGCTTCTCACAAATGTTCATAACTTGGTGACTGCAGCATTAAGAGTTGACTTTCTAGCATGAATGAGCCATCCGGACAGAACTTTCTTGCTGTTCCAAATGCCATTCTGTTCTGTGAACCAGAAGCCCATGCAACTGAGAGCCAAGCTACAAGTGACGTCTTACACAGATAGGACACTTGTCAGCTTCCCTCAAGTTTTGATGGGAAATGTAGGCATCCTGGTCTTGCAGCTGTAATGGAGAACCAAGCTGTAAAACCAGGATGCCTACATTTCCCATCAAAACTTGAGGGAAGCTGACAAGTGTCCAACCTGTGTAAGGCGTCACTTGTAGCTTGGCTCTGAGAGTCAATTAATGCTGAGTGAGCAGTGATCAAGTGGCCATGTTTGAACCAGACAATAGTCTAACCTTGTGGTATAATTATTGACATTTTCTTAACACAGGAGTAAGGGATCATAAAACTATCATCATACCGCCTTTGAAAACCATTCTGGCTGCTGGTTGCAAATGGATTTTTTCTGCCATTTCAGACACAACCAGTTTGGCTGCTAGTGGCTAACAGACGTTTAAAATCTTTTCAGACAAAGCCACTTGTGTCTCCTTTGCAATGAGGGGTCAAGCCGTTTGTTTTTAACCCCCTTTCTTCTGTTCCGAAATGTTCTGCGTGCTTCTCATTTGCTGCAGTGCCCTGTTGGGAATGTTGGCAGTGCATTTGCCAGTGCTGCTTTTTTATTTTCTTGCCCATTTCCAACTCATTCTATTTTTTAAACAGATAGCAATTAGTGCAATAGTGGTATAGCGTTGTCATGACAGGTGTATCAGGTTCTCTGAATTCCCAGCTTTCATTTGTTTTTAAAGTCTCTAGCTCCTTGCATTGCAGAGATATGTCTTTTTCCTTATATATCTGCAAGGGAAGGGGCTGAACACTTGATTGTTTTCACAAGTTTTCCTGGGAACTGAAGTCCGAGTGTCCTTCCCCTCTCTGTTAGAATCGCTGCCTGAAGAGCCAGAGAAAGCCAGCAGCAGCAGCAGCAGCTTTTGCAAATCGTTCCTCCAGTCACAAGCCTGCTGGACAAGAGGGCTCTCAACAATTTTGGGGGGTGGGCAGCTGCTACTTTCTCCATACCCTCATTCCAGTTTTTCTCCAGGAGCTCAGGAGCAGGGGAAGGGCATGTTAGAGCAGCAGCAGATTCTTCCACTGTCGCTGCGGCTGGAGCTTCACCGATGCGGCCGCTTTCTCCAGAGGAGCTCCCTGGGAGCAGGACGCCCAGGGAGAAAGTAGCAGCTGCCCGCCCCCAAACAATCGTTGAGAGCCCTCTTGTCCAGCAGGCCTGTGACTGGAGGAACGATTTGCAAAAGCTGCTGCCGCCACTGACTTTCTCTGGCTCTTCAGGCAGCGATTCTAACAGAGAGGGGAAGGACATTCAGACTTCAGTTCCCAGGAAAACTTGCAAAAACAACCAAGTGTTCTCCATGTGAAAAAAGTCAGTTGTAGCTTGGCTCATTTTTTTTAAATGAAAGCTGTGAATTCAGAGAACCAGCTGCATCTATCAGGACAATACTACAGTGTTATAGCAATATTTTTGTGCTTTTTTTTTAATTGCAAAGGCCCTGGTGGCCCGAGGAAGGGAGATAGCCACTTCCCAGCAACACTGTTTGAAATGCCCACAGTGATTCAAAACCATTCATAAATGGAAGTAAATGCTGTTTGAAACAACCAGCCCCACGTCACTTTACATGAAATCAGAACAGATAACAATCAGGTTAAAACAGAATTATGAAAGGGGCCTTTGTAATGTGAACATATGAATGCTGTTTACACAGGCGAGTTATACATCTAAATGAATGAACAGACGCTGCATTTAGGGACTACTTGCTTGGCATCATGTCTTTGAAAGCCACCAAGCATTTGTGCTGATATTCATGTTATTCCTGGCTAGTCACATAATGATGAGTGAATTAGACATAGCTCAGATTATAATTGGTTAACAATTACATGCAACATCTGTGAACACTCTAAAAAAGATTGCTAAATTAGCTAACTTTGGGGGAGAGCTTGTGTGTTCTCATGCTACTGATTGGGCACTGTAGTACAAGTACAGAGAAAGGCAACAGGCTATCCAGGCTGTCGCTTAATGCTCCCTTTCCTCCCCTGTACATCTTTCCTTGTCCATAGATCCAAAGGAGTTAGCCATGTTAGTCTGTAGTCGTAAAATAGTAGAGTCCAGTAGCACCTTTAAGACTAACCAACTTTATTGTAGCATAAGCTTTCAAGAACCACAGTTCTCTTCATCCCATGCATCTGACAAAGAGAACTGTGATTCTCGAAAGCTTATGCTACAATAAAGTTGGTTAGTCTTAAAGGTGTTACTGGACTCTTTACTATCTTTCCTTGGGGCACCTTTCCCCATAATCTGTGTTTTAACATCTTCCATACCAGCATGGATTGCCTAGTGGTGGAGGAAGAAAATGCAGCAGCTGTCCAGACATTGTAGTGTCCATACATCACATTCCCATTTAACAAAGAGCAAAAGTCAGTTTCTGCAGTCAGAACAATTTTATCAAGACTATGTAAGATGTTAAAGTAATCAACATCTGAGCATGTGCCAAAAGTGGCTGCTGATCTCAGCTTACCTAATGTGATGAATGTCAACCACACAGGTGCAAAAGCAGCTCATAAACTTAAAATGCATCTCATTTTTAATTACGAATGGATGAATTATTTTAGGCAAGGGTAATGAAGCGATAATAAAATGAGTGTTGCAAGCAGAAGAACCCATTTTTAAAACTTTGTAGCATCACTGTCAGGGTTAGCATCATCACATGCTCTCCGTTGTTGTCATAGCCATGAAGATTGGTAGACATACAACCTTATATATCCAGAAGTATGTGAGCTACTTACAGCTTTCCAGTGTTCCTGTAGGAAGAAACATGGGTATTGTGGCATTGCCATGGTCTGCTGCAAAAGCCTGAGTAGCTATATAGAAATTCAAAATGAACTAGCATCTGAATCCAGCTCTTGGTCTCATAAACTGAATCCAGAGGGAAGGCATTAGCTGGATTGTGAGCTCTATGTTAATTGAATTTGCTGCATGGCCAATATTGGTATTACCTTAGTATAATCGGGAGTCCACAAATTTTGGCTTAGCTCAGTTGCCAGCTATTATTGGTGGTTGTCACTGATCTTTCTGTTCCATCACACCTGCAGTCACATGCAGACAACTAGAAGGTGATTGCAAAACTCTTAATTTCATGATGAGTTTTGGAATAGACCCAAGATAATTTATGAGATCCAGACCATCCTCCCAAATTTCTGTGGCACCCACAGATCCAAGCTGTTTCTATCTGTTCCCAAACTCAGCATGATATGGTATGGTATGATATGATATGTACATTTTCTGGTATGTTCACAGAGAACTTGGGAAAGGGTGGTACCTCACATCGTGCTAGGTTTGGGAGCAAGCAAAAGCAGCCTGAGACTCCCACAGTGCTCCTCTCAGCTTCACAGCTCAACATGATATAAGGCCAGCCCCTTCTAAGTCCTCTTTGTTATGTCAAAATGGATCAGGGCAAAGAGGGAGAAGTCTTGAGTAGACATGGGCATGGACCAAAAAACCCCTGAACCACCTGATTCGTGGTTCGTTGCTGTTCCACGAACTACAAACCATGAAATCCACGAACTTGTACCAGTTCACGAATCGGTTCGTGGTTTGTAGTTCATGGAATTCAAACACCCCGCGCTGGCTTATGAAGCTGGTGCAGGGTGTTTGAAACTTACAGCCCCCTTCTCCTGTCGCCCCAAAGCAGCAGGAGAAGTCTGTCAGTTTCAAAACACCCCCGCAGGCTTCATCCAATCGGGTGAAGCCGGTGCAGGGCATATGAAACTGACAGCCCTGTTCTCCTGTTCCCCAAGTGGCAGGATAATGGGAGATGTCAGTTTGACAGACCTGGTGCCAGGTTCAGCCCATGAGCTGAGGCTGGCGTGGGGTCTGTTAAATTGACAGCCTCTCTTCTCTTTCCACCCAGGGCAACAGGAAAACAGGGGCTGTCAGTTTGACAGACCCCGTGCCGGCCTCAGCCCATGGGCTGAACCTAGCACCGAGTCTGTCAAACTGACAGCTCTCGTTCTCCTGTCCTCCGAGTGGCAGGAGAATGGGAGCTGTCAGTTTGACAGACCCGGCGCTATGTTCAGCCTATGGGCTGAACCCAGCGTGGAGTGAGTTAAACTGACAGCCCCCATTTTCCTGCCACCCGGGGTGGAAAGAGAATGGGGGCTGTCAGTTTCACAGACTGATCTTCAGTCCCAGAAAACATTCCTGGCTTGATGCCACATGTATGTCCTGTTGCTGGGAATGGTGGGTAGGAAGGGAACACTCAAAGCAAGCCAATGCCTTGACCAGCGACTCTCTTTCTTAAACTGCTCCTGTTTGGCAATACTTTGAATTGAAACTAAAGGAAAAGTGTAAATGGCCCAGGAAAAAAAAAATTATTTTTGTTTTATAAATGCTGCATGTAGATTCAAAACATCACTAAATCTAGAAGAAACATAAGGTTTTGTTAGGTTTGTCTTGTGATTGAAGCACTTGCAGGAAATCTTGTTTATTTTCAGTAAAAGTGGGATCGTATAAAACAAAAGAAAATAATATCTGCTGCTCCACATACCAATAATATGATTTTCTACATCTAATAAAGCCATGATTGGAGGAGGGAACGTCATTAAGAAATATATAGTGGGAGATGTATATTGTTTTAAAATTGATAACCAAGTCATTGTTTTTATGAAAAGCTGTTGGTTTGGTTTGGTTTAGTTTAGTTTAATGTAGCATAACAGTCCTCATTTGCAGAATGTACTCTCAGACTCATACATTGTAATGATTAGGCTGCACCAGTTGACTCTCTCCTTGATACCAAATGTCTCTGAGAATATACTAATTATTGTTGTACATAGTAGCATGGCCTTTCCTTGGATATAGATTCAAGATTTAATCCTGATCCCATGTTATTATGATAGCTGCGATCCATAGACCCTCATTACCTTCCTTCACCCTGCTGAGCCCATGATTAACAGAAAAGGGAGGGAGTGTTTGGTGTGTGTTACAAAATGAATAGGAGAGGTAGCTCCCAAAGTCTGGTCAATTTAACTTGGAAAAGTGTGTGGTAAGTTCCTAGCATATAAAATGACTGAAACATTACTAAAATAGTGGTATTTCAGGCCATTCTACATTCTACCCAGGATGGCACATAGGGTATCTGTTTTATTTGTTTGAAAAAAAACACACATTAATTATATTCACATCACAGGATGATTGTATAGTTATGCACAATTGTTGCTTTTTGGAGTGGAACTCTGTTATAAACCAAAAGTGTTCTGTATCTTTATTCTAAGTCTGTGGGTACAAAGATTTTAATGTATATTATTCTCCAAAAATCGTATCACAATCTTTTTTTCTACTACATAGTCTTTAATATAAATCATTTTTCTAGCAGTAGCATTTGGCTCTTCCTTAAGTACAGAAGAACTTCTATTCTGCAGAATCCACCCATTGTCTGGAGGCGCTCTACTTCTTATGAAGTCCTGTCTCGGTATAATGGTCATCAATAAATATTGTTTAAAATCCCTCACTTCCCTTAAATGTTCTAGGGACAGGTTTTCCAAGGTTTGCTTTGTGGAGGGGGGGCACTGGAGGCTTGTGATGTCTTTGTAGTATTTGTTTTATTTACAAGGAGAAGCACAGAGTTACTCCTTCAAGGCGGCAGATCCACTGTCACCTATGAGTCTGGACCCCCAAGTGCTTCACTTCTCAGCTAGTTCATAGATCTAGCTCTCTGCTTTTGTCTCTGTCTGTTCTAAATGCCATAACTTCTATTTTCGACATGCCATTTCATATTGCAATGGGTTCTTGAATAAAGTACCATCTCCCAATAACTAGGTCCCATTTAGGAAATACCTACTGATCAACATCAGTCTTTCATAGGCTTTACTCCCCATCACTTGTATCATTCCCAATTCAACCACAGTGATAGGAAAGCAAACCGACATTTATTTACCAACCTCGCCCTTCATCAAAACGTTTTGGAGTCTGTTTAGTTAACTGAAGGCTTCAAGCGAAATTCCAGTGACATTCCCAAACCTGATGTTAGTTGTATTGTCGAAGGCTTTCACAGCCGGTAGAAAGAACTAACATCAGTGGTTGTTGTGGGTTTTCCAGGCTGTCAGATCTCTGACTTTTGGTGCTACACCTCTGAAGATGCCAGCCACAGCTGCTGGCGAAACGTCAGGAACTACAATGCCAAGACCACGGCAATACAGCCCAGAAAACCCACAACAACCACTGATGTTAGTTCTTTCTACATAAAAATCTCCTCAAGGTTGGATTTTGAACTTTCCTCAGATGGCCCAGTAGATCAATCCTGTAAAGTCTTCACTGCGCCATAGCTCTTTCTGTTTGCCTTCTGGCAGACATTCCACAGTCCTAGGCATCATGTTTCTTTAACATACATTGCAACTGAATATAGTTAAATCAGAATTTGAATATTGTTACAACATTGTTTATATCAGGGAAAGGCATATCTCCACAATGAAAGGGACTACTAGTAACTTACTTTTGGAAAAATGAAAGCTGGGGATTCAGGGAACCTGATGTCCAGACTGTTATAACAATATAGTCATATTCAGTTGATGATTTTTTAAAAAATAGAAAGGGCCGTGTGTGTGTGGAGGAGGGGGCAGGAATCACTGCCAAGGGACTGATGCAAGGGAAGCCACAGGGAACCCCCTTTTGCCACTGCTTTGTAAGCTGCAGCAGCAACAGGGAAATTACCAAAGCCTGAAAACGCCTCAGGCTCCTTTTGCCACAGCAACACTCAGTGAAAAAGAATCACAGGATTCAATTCTATGTCTTAGGAGAGGGGTGCAGAAAGCCTACTTTTTGCCGGTCATTCAGGGTATTTTTTTCCCCTTGTAGTCTGGAGTAGGAATTCGATTACTACAGTCCAAGTCATTCAAGCAGTTCACTAACTTGCTAATGAGTTCATTTGCCCAATGTCATTGAAATTACGCTGGACTAGTGCTAGCCACCCACTGTTACTGTCAGTAAGATGCTGATATGAGGCCATAACCTTTATTCTGGTTTCTTTAATTCTGAATGAATTAAAGTAGCCACTTCCTGGTTTGGTTCCATCAATAATACTCAGTTGAAAAAGTTTGAAAAACTAGCATACTTCTGATTTGCTTACAAAAGGTTGGTTAACATGGATTAGGTATAGAGGCATCTATATTAAGTAATCATTAATATGTCATAACCTTTCTCTTTAGTTTTGCACTTGCTGTCCTTTGGCTGTCTGCTTTGTTCATGAAAAGAAGCTGCATTCAGAAATATCAAAGAAACAAGAACTTGGCCTCTCTGAGCTGTCGAAGAACAAGCAGGCTGTATAGCCAGTATGCATAATTTTTTATACACAACCTGGCTTTTGTGCAGCTAGTGAATGAGTGCTATTTTTTTAAATCTTCTATCAAGGCCTGTGGAGACTTAATGGTGAATATTATGGGGGAGGGAGAAGGTAAATAGAGACATGATACATTTTACTAGCATGACTAGTATACAGAAAGACCAAACTTGCTGCAAGTTTTGAACTGATCGGCATTTAGGAACCAAAAATTCTAGCAGCAATATTGTAATTAGAATAACATTTTCCCTTCGCAAGCCTTGTCAAAGAGGGGCATTCAATTGGTGCTATGTGTCAGACAGTTTCTTCTGTGTGGATGCTGAAGAGTCATAAAATGCCTGCCATTCATTTCTAAATTAGGTGCTATTTCAGACATGGCTTGTACAAATTACCTTGCTTGTTAGGCTATCCCTTCACTTCCACTTCAGATTGCAGCCAATCAAGTTATGTTTTTAACTTGTTCCAAATGGGTATATGCCCTCCAACTCAATTATATGTGTCTGTTTTCTTTTATGAAAGAGCTCTGGTAGATCAAAAGCTGTAGCTTGAAGCAGATTTTATAATGTTCTGAACATTCTGTTTTCTATAGAATTTAAGACTTCAGTGAAGAAGAGGATGGGTGTTATCTGTAGTGATGTAAAAAAGAATGTTTTCACATTCAAGACAACCTATCCATGGGACTTTTGGTGAACTCACCCTGCCCATCATTGGTCTAGTGGGCAAGTTCACCTTGTGTATATGAGGGAGTGTGTTTTTTAAAAATTTGTACAGTTTTTAAATTCTCTCATGCATTGCTGCATAATAAAACATTCAGTCGAAGTCCTTTTACCAATTTAAGTTCTTCATTGTTTAGCACTTTCTCAATGGCTACTACCAGCCTATCTTCATTCTATTCAAGACAACAGGCAACACTGGAGTCCCAAACAAGCTCTCTTCAAACAATATGGCCTCCATAAAATGTCAAAACCCAACAGATACATTGTCAGACAAAACTATCATTAAACCAAAAGTTGTTTATTAACAAGAAGAAGCAGATAGAAAATTCAGTCTTAAACTTTTAGGGTATCCCAGCTTGAAGCAACTTCAGCTCATCTAGATGTGCCTTAGCCAACATCAGGTAGATAAGAAGGCTGAATCTCCAAAGAAGATAGGAGAATTGGTGGAAGGAGAATAACCCTTTTCTTATGATATTAGATCAATATTCTATCCCTAGCATCCTTGAGATGGCCAGAGGGAACTCCTTTGAAGCACCAGTCAGGGAAGCTTATTCTAAGATGAAATTTCCATTACTCATGGGAAAGTAGGAATATTTGAATGAAGCATGTTGAACAGGTAGCCCAGAAAGGTCCACTTAGGATTTCTTACTCACCTTCCTGTTTTTAATACATTAGAAAACTTTAAAAATTTACAACGCAGTCCTGTGCTCAGTTACTACTTTCAAAATCTGTAGAAGTCTCTATGAAACTTAGCATTGAGTGTGCATTGTCTGCATAGGATTTCACTGCAAAGTTTCTTTTACCTTTCACACTGACTTGGGATCCCTCCATCCATACCTCCAGTACCAACCACAACTTTTCAAAGTTATCTTCCTTAAGTATAACAATAGCTATGATGATTGATACAATTAGCAGTGATAGTATAGGTACTTTTAAATCAAAGAAATAGTAAAATACCTATGCAATGATATTTGGGGAGGGGAGGAAGCTCAGTAGGGGTTTGATGACATAAATCTGCCCTCCAAAGCTGCCATTTTCTCCAAGGGAACTGATCGGTTTAGTCTGGAGATCACTTGTAATTCCTGAAGAACTCCAGGAAACATCTGGAGGTTGGTAACTCTACTGCAAGTGGGTGGAAATTTGATCATTCACTGAAATAACAGTATTAGATATTTAGATATTTCCAGATGAGTAACTGCATTAGTTCATAGCAGCAACATAAAATGGGAGTCCAGTGGCACCTTAAAAACTGCATCCTATGAAGTGAGCTCTTGACTAGACATGGGCACGAACAGCATACGAACAGGAAAAACCCCCACGAACAGCCCATTCGTCTGTTCACGAACAAGCTGTTTGTGAGGCTCCTTTCTAAATGAACAAATGGTCGTTGCAAGCCTTGTTGGTTGCCTTCATCAGCCATGCATCAGTCCAGATAGTCTGGGGCCTTTCAGTCAATTCCCCTGGCAACAGCAGGGACTGAACTCTGTCTGAACTCCTTCTGGCTATCCTTCTGGCTTTAACCCTTCAAAGTACTTCCAGCAGAGAGTCCTGTTTTTGCCACTGTGAAGAAAAAATGACAACAAAGAGAAGGACCCATGGATCATGCCTTTCCCGGAATGCAATCTCTCTGAAACTTGGGGGGGGGGGTCTTTGGAGGACAGTGAGGACTATGTCCCCTGCAAATTTGGTGGGTATTGGACATTGGGAAAGTCAGTTTGTAACCCCTCAAAGTAGCTGCCTTCCACCAGAGAGTCCTGTTTTTGCCACTGTAAAGAGAAAATGACAGCAAAGGGGGGGACACATGAATCATGCCTTTTCTGGGGTGCAATCTCTCTGAAACTTGGGGGGGTCTTTAGAGGACAGTGAGGACTATGTCCCCTGCAAATTTTGTGGTATTGGACATTGGGAAGGTCAGTTTATGGGGTGTTTAAAGGGCCCTGCCCCTTGCACGTGGCAGGAAAGGGCCCTTTAAACTATCAGCTGGCAGGTGGCGGGGGAATTCCCCCCACCACCTGCCAGCTGATAGACTAAAGGGATCTTTAAGGGGCCATGAACAATGAACATGTTTGTGAACAGGGTCATGTTTGTTACTGTTCATTGTTCATTGTTCGTGGATGGCAACAAACAACAAACAGCTTGTTTGTGGTTTTGTTTGCCATTCGTGCCCAGGTCTACCCTTGACTACTAAAAACTTACGCTAGAAATTTTTTGTTGCTGGATTCCTATTTTATTTTTCAGTATTCAGTATATGATTCTAACAGCTGCTTATTATAAAACCAATCAAGTTTAAATTTGTGCAAGACATATAGCTTTTAGTAAGTCCTGTGCACAAATATAACTATGTCAATGAGCATATTAAACGGACATAATTAAGGCAACCTAGCTGTTCTTTATATTTATTTATTTACATTATGTATATCCCATTTAACCTACCATACTAAATATAGGAAGGATGAACAAGGGAAACAGTATACAGAAATGATACTGTGCTGTTGTGTCATTCTGTTGCTCTCTCTCCAAGCAGTGCCAATTCTATAGGAAAGGCCCACACAGGATCATTTAAATGTACTTCCAGCTGTGCACAAACTACTAAAGGATAAGCCATTTCAACACAGCTGGGGAATCATCAAAGGGCACCTGTGTCTCCCTGAAAATAAGCCTTACTAATCTTGAATCCAGGATTCCAGGCATGCACCAAAGTGTCCCTATTTTTACATTATGTAATTAGGTTGAAGATGATAGCTGGAACGGCAAAATCCATTCATAAGAAAGATATGTATAAATCTGCCTCGTTGGTTGTTTTTTTAAAATAATGGCACTAGCAAATTGAAGCACAGGCTGCTTTTGATTTCTTGCAGTGGTAACATGTTGCCATATAAAACCCAGTTGTTCATGGGCAATTGGAAACTGATCTTTTGGAAACCAGAAATCTTTGCCCACCCCCCACAAAATCACTTTCATTCATTGCCATAAGTTAAATATTATGGAAACAAGTCTGCTTACAATTTGCTTTGTGTGATTTGCGCTAATGTTAATAAGCAACAGCTGTTGAGGCTTCCTTGTACAAGTTATTTTGTGGCTGTAGTTTTATTATCACACATGTACGGAGGAAATATGAAAAATGCCTTATGTCTCTCCCTCCCTTCCGCTTTGCATGGATGCCACAAATTCCCTCAACTCCAAATCAGACTTAGAAAAAATTTCAGTTAAAAGATTGAGATCTCCACCCCCGCCCCCCACACACATACCCTTCAACCTATCTGTAATGAGATGCCTGATTTGGAATTTGGGGAGCTCCATCATTATCCTGCAATTTAAATGTATGTACTTTCTCTGTGTTACTTTCTACATACAAACTATTTTGGAATCCACTGATATTCAAAAGCATACAGCAGGATTAAGGCAAACAGGTAAAAATGACTTCTTTACACATCACCTGAGCAACCTATGAATTTTGGTTGGGGGCGTCACTGGATGTTGCAACGTCCGTTAACACAAATACTTTTAGAGGATTTAGCCATGTTAGTCTGTAGTTGCAAAATAGTAAAGAGTCCAGTAGCACCTTTAAGACTAACCCAATTTATTGTAGCATAAACTTTCAAGAATCACAGCTCTCTTTGTCAGATGCATGGAGGGTATGAAGTATTCCATTCAGATTCAGCAATGGAGGAACGGGGTCACACCCAGCCTGGATTGCACACTCCACTTCTTTCATGACTTTTGCAACTGATTTAAATTTACATGGCCTTCACTCTCTGCATCCTGTCCCCCCCTCCCCTCGCCACCTATATATCTTTGGCCAGTTTCTTCATACCCTCCATACATCTGGTGAAGAGAGCTGTGGTTCTCGAAAGTTTTTGCTATAATAAAGTGGGTTAGTCTTAAAGGTGCTACTGGACTCTTTACTATTTTACATATACTTTTAAAAGTCATAGGAATACAGTGATCACTAACAATTATAATAAAGAAAAGCATTTCCCAGAATACAGTGTACAGTGTAGGTTTCCACAAGAGGCCAAACACAGCACCACTGGGACCTTTTCAGGTGAGGAAAAGGCATGGGAAGGGGGAGGCTTCTTCTCCATGCAAACTGCATGCTGCCTTTTTCTACTGGTGCTTGGGAGACTGAAGTTCTTTAAGATAAATTCCTTGGCAGTCAGGAAAAAGCCAAATGGAGTGGCAGTGACAGATACAGCAGCATCCATTACCTTCTACCATGTTGCTGGAGCTGCTCAGCTCGTACCAGGACCTGGCTATTGTCAGATCTGTGGCTAAATAATAGCTGTATCCAGACTACCTTCTGCAATCAGACAAGAGTCCGTTGTTTCCAAAAGATTTACTGAAAAATGCAACCATTATAGTCCACGGGCCCAGATGCAATATCTGGGTTGGTACACGTGTATGGTTACGAATGAAAGGCAAAGAATACAGTACAAAGTATCAAGACTCAGTAGGCCCAGCCTCCCCCCACAGTTCTCAAAACAATCCCTTTGAAGCTGAGACAGTGAAAGTTTCCCAGGACTGGAAAAGCTGTAGCCAAAACATTCCTCTTCGGAGAGATAGCTGCTAGGGAACATCTTGGCACCTGTGAAGAGAGCACTTAGAACACTAACAATTAAAATGGAGTTTCCTTGGTTACAATATATTCTGAACCTGACAGCTATTAACAATTGAATCTCTGTGCACAAGACATCCTACATGGAGACACTTTCTGTGTGGTCTTAGATTCAAGTGTACTCTGTCATCCTAGTAGTGCAGGTGTATCCAGGTGTAAGATCTTTCACTTGAGGATCCCTGTGTAAGATGTCTTGTGTAGACAGACTAAACGCAGTCTTGGGTTGTATCAAAAGGGCCATTGCATCGAAATCACAGGAGGTCATAGTCCCTCTCTATACTGCCTTGGTCAGGCCACACCTGGAGTATTGTGTGCAGTTCTGGAGGCCTCACTTCTAAAAGGATGTGGACAAAATCGAGAGGGTGCAGAGGAGAGCGACGAGGATGATCAGGGGTCTGGAGACTGAGCCCTACGAGGAAAGGCTGAGGGCCTTGGGAATGTTTAGTTTGGAGAAGAGGAGGTTGAGGGGGGACGTGATTGCTCTCTTTAAATATTTGAAAGGCTGTCATTTGGAGGAGGGCAAGGAGCTGTTCCAGTTGGCAGCAGAGGGTAGGACGCGAAGCAATGGGCTAAAACTACATGCACAAAGGTACCGACTGGATATTAGGAAAAACTTTTTCACCGTCAGAGTAGTTCAAAAGTGGAATCAGCTGCCTAGGGAGGTGGTGAGCTCCCCCTCACTGGCAGTTTTCAAGAAGAAGGTGGATGAATGTTTGTTAGGGATGCTTTAGGCTCATCCTGCATTGGGCAGGGGTTGGACTTGAAGGTCTGTATGGCCAACTCCGTGATTCTGTGATTATGCAAATATTATCACCAGCCAGATCTGAATCACGTGGCTCTCCAGCTAGTGGTAGGGCAAGTCAAATTAAGCCTTTGCCCACTGTAGCTGCTTGGCTTTTTCCTGGGTCATTTTAACACTCAACCCACTGCAGGCAAAACATTGTTCAGAACCTGAATACGTATTGGGCTGGTGACAATAGATCATAAAAATCCATCACTGTATTTTATTATAAATCCCCCTTGATTATATTATCAATGCTTCAGTCCTTGGAACAGAATGCTAATCTTTTAAAAACATACATAAAACATGCATCTGTTTAATATACAAATGAACATTTTGCAAAGTGATTTTTCAGTCTTTGAAAAATCAGAAAGAAATAGAATATTTGGGGAGACTGACCAGAACTGATATGAATCACGGTGAAGTGAAAGAGAGAGATGTTCAGTTCTGTTTCTTACTTTGATAGATTCCTGATTCTCCATATGTTTTATTGCCCCTTCTTTCTGCTATAGAGATGTTCTATTGGGAATTGATCAATACACCTGAGTTTCAGCACAAGGAAATGACTCTCTGATCTGTCTTCTTGATAGTTGCATTAATGGACTGATGTCTCTGGGAGTCAGCTTGTGAGCTAGACACCCATTTTGAGTAAAGAAATGGAGTGGAGTTGGGGTTGTTTTTTGTTTGGCAAGTTTGTTCAAAAATCCATGCTGTTGAAAGGCTTGGAATTCTAGACCAGCATTAATTTGATATTTCACTTAGGAGCTTCTGAGATCAAGTATAATTTTCCCCACCTTCAGATTGCAATTAACTTGCATACGTGTAAAGCCCACTAAAATCAATAGGCTGTATAGATACAGGAAATTAATAGATGATTAACTAATCTTTCCCCCTTTTAAATGATAGTTATCTTCTAATCTATCTATCTATATATAAAGACAAGCGTCCTGACTGACTCATCAACGCCCAGCCCAAACCCCTGGACCTAGAAGCGTGAAATTTGGAGAGAACGTTCCTTTTGTGATGCAGGGGCTCACTAAGAAGGGATTTTAAGAAATTCGCTCCCAAGGGGGTAAAAAGGAGTAAAATGTGTTTTCCCATAGGGATACAGCTTCCCTGTGTGGCTGGCAGGGTCCTCCCCCCCCCCCACCAACTGCCACTCTTCCGTGACGTCATTTGCAACTTAGAGATGCGACAAAGAAATATGCACATCATACTCCTGCCGTGCACTGAGCAGCAGTGGCCAAGTACCAGCAAGTCCTGAGTCCAAGGGAAAGGTGACCATCCCTGCAGGCCTGGGCACAGTAGTAATGACCCTAGCAGACCTAACAGCCACAATATAACCTGATATCACCACTATCGGGGAGTTGTCCATAGACGGGCTGTGCATGCGTGCCATTCTGACCCCCAAGAATGACAAGACTGCCATCATTAATGAAACACAACTTAACTCCCTCGAAGGGGCAGAAATGGAGTACAGATCTGTGGATTCGGTGGTGCAAATGGATGATGCAGTCCACTACCCTGTGGAGTTCCTCAACATGCTCAACCCTCCTGGCTTCCCAGCCCACAAGCTTCTCCTCAAAGTGGGGGCTCCAGTGATGCTGGTCCAGAACCTCAGCCCACCCAAACTCTGCAATGGCACCAGACTACGAGTGAAAGGCCTCCACAGGAACATCATTGAGGCCACATTGTTCACCAGCAATGCTCAGGGGGAGTTGGTGTTCATACCACACATTCCACTCATACCATCAGAGAACCCCGTTGAGTTCAAGAGACTGCAGTTCCCCCTCAAGGTCTGCTTTGCTATGACGATCAACAAGTCCCAGGGGCAGATACTGAAGGTGGCAGGAATTGACTTGAGGGAGGACTGCTTCTCACATGGGCAGTTCTATGTGGCCTGCTCCAGAGTGAGCTCACTCAGCAGCCTGGTGAGCCTAGCACCTGAGGGGAAAACCACCCATGAGGTCTGCAAAAAGGTCCTTCAGTAGGAAAAAAAAGTTGTACATATTTTTCACTTTATTTATTGCACTACAATCTTTTCCTTTTAAAAATCTCTTCAATAAATGTTACATTTAGAAGTTCATCAGTTTTTGGCATCAACACGCTTTGCTTTATTCAAATACTTTTGTGAAGCTCAGATACTATGCTATTATACTACAAAACCAACTCAACCCCTCCCCCACCCCACAAACCAAAAAATGTTACATACCCATAAATATTATAACTGGATTTAAAATAGTTAAATACCATAGTGAAGCACGGGCATCAAGATAGTACTATTATAAAAAGAAAAGAAAAAAATATATAAGCTACTGTCTTGGCTTGCTACAAAGTAAAAATAAAATAAAATAAAAACAGAACTTGAGTCTAATCTCCTGCACAAAATGTAACAAGCAAGCATTTATTCATAAGTGCTGGGAGAGACCCAGGAAATCCCAAGAAAACAGGAAGTAGTCTGAAAACAATGAAACAAAAAAGAGAAGGAGGACTTTTGCTGGAAAGGTTCTGCTTACATATAGAGTTGCCAACCTCGGAAGTATTCCTCAAAAGAGGAAGCATGTCTTAAGAATTTAGTAGTTGAGGTATAAACATGAATCAATTCATTATTGGCTGTGAAATCCATCCTATGATTTGGGACAACTGTTGAGCTCATTTGTGCTCAGGTAAACTAAGAATGATATGTGGTGCCAATTTTGGATCTTTCCTCATGATCGAGTTCAGTGTGAAATACAGGCTCATTTGTATGTATTTCTTTGTGACAGTCATCACACTCTCTCTCAAGGTGATGTTCTTTGAAGAAAATGTGCATTTCACTCCAAAAAACTTTAAACGTGCAATATTTTGTCCCTGGGAAGATGCAATACTGTAATCAGACATCATATCAATTGCTAATGTTGTTATGCGCTCATGGTGGACACCCATTGAATTTTGCTGCTAGTTGTAACAGGTTCCCCTCCTTGTCATGCTGACAACACACTGAGAATTTTTAAAATTGTTTTATTTATTATTTTTACACAATTTTTGGAGGCTGAGTACTCCTCATTGTTCCACTGTAGTGCTTGAGTGGTAATCTACACATACACACACACACACATTTTGTGTGTGCATGTAAGACCACCCCATCCTTTCTTTCCCCTACTATCCCTATAAAAGATCCTGAACCTTTTGTTGCATTTTATTTTCAAAAATTTTGGAAAATGTTCTATGCTACATGGAGGACTGCTCCATTAATGACTATCAGCCATGTAACCTAGACAGCCTTCATGTTCGGGAGCACTATACCCATGTTTATCAGATGTCAAAGGTGGCTTATGAACTTTCCAGGGCCACCTTGCTATCTGCTGCTAGAAACAGCATGCTGCTCTGGTTATGCACTAGTTATGCTTTTGTTTGAGCAGGCAAGATTCTAGATTCTCAAGACCAATTGATCCATTCTGCAGAAATAAGTGGTAATACTAGCCTGTGCCATGTCAGGTGGTGGGCAGGCAGGATGCATTTTTTAATGATCTTGCTTGAAAATGAACCCCCTGGTCATAGGAAACACTTGGTCAAGAAGAAGTTAAACCTTTCCCCCAGAATGCTACTTTCCCTGAAATATATAGAAGACTTCTTTCAGATAGAAGAAGTATTCAAATGCATGGCCCCTATCAGCAGTCTGAAGTGGAACACTTCAGGGAAAATTTTTAGTTAGCCCTTCTATTACATATCTATACCTTCTAGTTCTCTCCTGAGGTATTCTTGTTTCAGAGCCAAGGCTGAAGACATTTTTGTAAAAACAAAATTCCTGGGGGAAGCATTTGCGGAGGTACCTTCTCCCTTATAAATGCCTTCTGGTGCCTGTGGAAAAGATGGTGTCGTGACTGAGAGCCAAGCTACAAGTGATGCCTGACACAGGTTGGACACTTGTCAGCTTCCCTCAAGTTTTGATGGGAAATGTAGACATCCTGGTCTTGCAGCTGTAATGGAGAGCCAAGCTGTAAAACCAGGATGCCTACATTTCCCATCAAAACTTGAGGGAAGCAGACAAGTGTCCGACCTGTATAAGGCGTCACTTGTAGCTTGGCTCTGAGTTCTGTGTTTCCCTCATAACTTGTAGTTTGGCCCTAAACAGAAAAGGAAGCCTCTAAGACAACTTCTGAGTGGCACAGACATATGTTTACATGATGTACTACTTTGTTAAGTTCATTCGGAACACCATTCTGTAAATCAAATAGAATATTTTTCCACATTTATTGTTGGGAAATGTTATTAATAGGGCTGAAAGCTTTGGTTTGAGATCTGCTGTAATTTACTACACAGTTATCTTGTAAGTGGTAGCTTTTCCCTCATGCCACTCTGCCAAAATTTACCATTCATGGATACAAAAGGAAAATATGTTTATATAACTAATAATACTTACCACTCTAGCAGCATTAATAAAATATTCAAAGTGGTTTGCATACCCTATCACGGTAATTCTTACATAAAGTAGATTGGTTTTGTGGCAGCTGAGAGACCTTTGGCCACCTAGTGAGTTCATGGAAGAGATAAAGTTTTAACCAGGGACTTTGTGGCTCACAGCTCAGTTTCTTAGGGCCAAGCTACATGATACACCTGAAGCATGCCAGGTCACAGGTATGTGAATAGGCTCTCAGTCAGACATACATCAAAGCACTGTGAGGGGGAGAAGGAGCTTTCCCGCGTACTCTGCTTTTGCCAGCTGAAATGGTGTGTGTGTGGGGGGGGGGGGCTTTTCACTCCTTTTCACTGGATCCATTTGTCCTAGGAAAAGTGAAGCCAGAGAAAAGGGGTGAAAAGCCCCCCCCCCGCTTTTCTCCTGATGAAAGCAGGGTGGAAGAGAAACCGGAAGTTCCTTCTTCTCCATCAGAGCACCGAGCAAATGAGTGTTTTTTAATGTGAGTTCCACTGATGTACATCTGATTGTGACTCCAATCATGCACCTATGACCTGGCATGTCAGGCATACTATGTAGTTACAGCATTTAGCCACTCTGCAGCACTAACATATATGAGAAGCTGGCTTCATGTCATACATAACACATTTAAAAAAAAAAATACAAAGCTACGTTCGGAGGGAGAGATTTAGAAGCCAGTGCTAGGAAAGTCACACCCTTCTAAACCTATTGATGCAATGATAGTCCTCCCAAAACATGTTACAGAATGTTACTAGAGATATTTTGATATATTTGCCACAGTCCATTGCCTTGCTTCTATGAATACATAAACAGATTTCTCAGATTATTAAGAAAAACTAAGATTTATCAATCAGAGCCCAATGAAACCAACTTTTTTCCTATTAACTTAGTGTTTTCAACTAAAGTCTATTGAAAAACATTATTTGATGTGAGTTTATTAGGAGACTTCATTGTCAATTTGTATACTGAATATGTAAATAAACAAAATTTCCTTTTTATACAGATGTATTGTAATGGTGGGACTATGGTGCCGAATAGCTAAATATTTGTGATTAAACAAACTGTGTATAATCTTGTTTTTATTTTAATTAATAATTATTTTATTTCTTATATATCCTGAATACATTCTACTGAATACATAGAGGAAAATTCTACTCTAACTTCTCTAATCAGGTATGTTTGTGTATGTGTGTGAGTACAAAAATGATTAGGCATGTTTGTGTGTATATATACACACATAATATAGCATTGTGTTGCCAGGACTCGGAGCCTGATCTCCTCATAAACCCAGACCACCACAGCAACATTTTAGGGAAAAAATGATTCAGTATGAGGTTTTCCCACAATATAATATAAAAAATATCAACCTCCCCCCAACACTAAGAACATAATCCAGAAGACTCACTGGATGACATCACCATCCTAGACCCTCTTGACCTTCTACACATCACAGGGCCCAGTTCCAGCCTCTCTGGCTCAGCCTTCATTAATTTCTCAAAACACTGAGGCTTATTTCATTTTTTACGCCACCATGCCATAAAAGTAATTCTATCAATACTGAAGTGCTTTCCTTTAACCATTATTAAATGGAGTGTGTGCGTGTGTGTGTGTGTGTGAGAGAGAGAGAGAGAGATTTCAATAAACCTACCACTGAAAGTGTGTTCAAGGCAGCGAGTATTTTGTGGCTGCCAGGTGAGGTTCTCATGGCTGTAAACAAAACCTGCATTGGAATGAATCTAGATTCTGGTATACCAGCAATGCAAACCTCAGCAGAGTTACATCCTTCTAAGCCCATTGACTTCAATGGACTTAGGATGGTACAGCTCTGCTGAGGATTGCATTGCAAAAGTACTAGAAAATGTGGAGTGGGTTTAAACATTACACGTGCAAATGACCCGTGTTTCCTCTTGCATCTTTGTGAGGCCCAAAGTTTTTGCACACACTCCTGTAATCAGAAATGAACTCTAAGTGAAACAACAATGATATTTATGGAATTAAAGCACCCCTCATTTAAATGGGAGTTTGTTCAGTGAGTGAGCTCCATATTTTTGCATTGTGCAAGCAGGTCTACTTGTGAACAGGACATTTTTGTATCTATATAGGAGGAGTACATCATATTGGTTCTCACTCATTCTACTTACTAATCTTTTAAAGAAGGAATAGAAGGGGCAGTACCTATTAGAAATCAATGCTCCTGTTTTGCAGTAGGAGAACTGATAAAAGATGATTTGTAGCATCTATGGCATGCTGTTAAAGTATGCTTTAACTGATTATGAAGTAAAGCCATCTTACTCCTCATTGAAAGTACTGCTCAGACACTTTAATCCTTCATTGTTATCTCAAATAGTAAGCTAAGATATTCATGTTTAACAACCATCACTTATCATGTAACTAAGCATTCTGTTCTACTGAGTCGGGTTTTTTGTATTCCTGCTATAAATATGCAGATAGTTGATACTGGAGATAGACTGCCCAGAAAACTAGAAATAACATGATGATAATATATGTGCCACTGGGCTGCTAGTTCAATATCTTTTGAGACAGAATCTAAGGGCCAGTTTCTATAGAACACTTAGCACCCATATGGGATAAGATAATGAAGCTGCATTCTTAGGACTCGTCTGTGAGTAAATGGCATGCAAGGCCCATTTGTAAGAGAAGCTGTCATGTAGCACTAAGGTTAGGAGGAGCTATCTTGTAGATATCAAATGTTGCATTGGAACTTAGAACCATATCAGGATCCAGAGTTCCTACATGTGCTCTGATGCACATATGAAGCACCAGTACCCATTTATTTCAATCTGTGCCTGTGCACCAGCTCCCTGCTTTCATGGGGAAGGATTTGCTGGTGGTGAGTGAGAATCTGTGTATACTTTGGGATGCACCAGCTTGAGATCAGTACTCGAGGTAGTTTTGGAAGAACTCTATAGCAGACCAGTAATGGGATATTTCACTCCCAGTGCCTAACTTATCTTACAGAGCAAAAGAATATTAGCAATATTCTTAGCGCACCTCAAAAACTAGAATTAATTTCTACTTGTATAATTTTTCCATACAGCATACATATACCTCCCTGTATATATTCCTTTAAGTAACAAACACAGATAAATGCAAGTGAAATAAAGACAAATTCAGCATGTTCTGTATGAGTCGGCTGTATTCATTTTTAATCTTGTGCAGTGTTTTAAAAGTCACATAATCCCATGTACCAAGCATTATGTCCAAATGTGTTTCTTCTTCAGACAGAACTGTTTAAGATTATTATTTGTAAATTATTCCTCAAAGTGGATTCTCTGTCACTATTTATACGCATGGTTTCTAACGTGTTAAATGTATATTGACTGTTCTGTGTACTGGATGCTGCTGTTCACACCTAAACCGAGCTGAGTGTTACCGGCCTTCATGGTGATCCGCTTGTCCCAGACTCATCTGGGTTTGGCTTTAGTACCTGACGCAGTAGGCTTAAGATGCAGCGCACTGGAAGTTCCTTTTGGACTACGCCGGAAAAGTCTTCACTTTCCCATGTATGTTCCTTAAACAAAGCCGGTGCTTTCTTTTACTATTGCCAAATTATTTCTGTATTTTTTAATAATAAATGAACTTCACTTGGTTTTATGTTTTAATAAACTGTCTAATAAACTGTATTTTTAAGTAAACAATTACTGTCATTAATCTTTCATCATGCATATACACATACATTCTTTCTCATAACTACACATAAGTATATGTACAAATACACACACGGGCCAAGAATTTTATATGGTCTATTTTTTTAAGACAGTCTCTCTATGATGTAACATTCCAGTGTAATTCATCAATAAATACTTACTTCATTAAAGGAAAAGATTTCATATGGAACAATTATGACAAAACTATGTGAAGGCTAAGATGAGAGAGAGAGAGAGAGATTTGTGATGATACATGGATGGTGGTGGAGAATTACAGCAGCTTCACTTCAACATCGGGTGAATGACTATTGCTTCACCAGTGCACCTTTGACTATAGCTACTGACAACAGCTTTATCCTTTGTACTGTGATACCTGATTTACATTGGTACAGATATGTTTATTATTAATAATAATTAATTTTATTATTGATATTTTATTAATATTAATATTTTATTAATAATTATTATTATCAATAATAATAAACATGATGTAGTGAGGTAACCTTATCTCTAGAGACGAAGCCTAGGAAAATAGACATTAGGCAAGGAAAGGGTTAAAGAGAGGAAGTATGGCTGGCTGGCAGGACAAAGGGAAGAAAGGAGGAAGCATGCTAGCTCCAGCAAGGCAAAAGAAAGGAAGGAGTGGGTTCGATGTAGTGATGTGGAAAATGAGACTGCAAGCAGCATTCAGAGCATGCTGGCATCAGTGATGGAGGGAGTCATGATCTGGATATATTCAGCATTTGTTACATCCAACAGGTTGTAAAAACAAAACCTTCCAGCACTGCAAGAAGAACTGTTTGCATTCTCTCTGTCTTCAGCTTTTTGCAGTGCAAAGGAGTTGGCACAGTTCCTTTTCCTCATCCCACCCAATTTAGGTTATGCGCAGGAGAGGAGAACAACTGTCTGTCACCTTTAAAAGATACAATAATTGGTTATGAGCATCCCTTGAGAACCAGCACTATATGGGAGTCCTGGACTCTGGATAACCCCCTAATATTAACTGAATGGAAAGGTCATAGTAAATGTTACTTTATAATTACAGTTAACTTTTGGGGAGTGAAGTGTCTGTCGGAATCCAAATTTGGGAATGGGGAAAACAGCAATACTTAAATCTTTGCAAGAAAAACAAAATAATGAAGTTACTGATGCCAATTGCCCAGCATCTTTTAAAAACCCAAATGTCAGTGCAGTCTCATGCAAATTATATATCTGGATCCCCTATGGACTTACAAAGAAATCTACAACTCTGCTAGTATTAGAAATAACACCTGTCCAGTTCTGTGCATAGGTGCATAGACATTTTTATGCTTACTCCTTTGGGATACAAGTAATTTATAATGTTGTCTTTTTGATAAATAATCACCACTGCAGCACATTAACATCAAACATCAGGTTGAAACTAGATGTTATGACTTTTAATGTTCCCCAAACCCAACTCTCAGTTCTGCTGTCACATAGGAGCTGGAGGAAACTGCCTTTTAAACAGCCTCAGGGTCCAATCCTGTTTTGGTAAGGGGGGGAGGAGGGCTCTTGCCCTCTCCCTGTACCACTTTCGAGATCTGAAGTTATGTGCTCTGTTTTGCAGTTATATATCTAGTATTAGTACAGTGCAGCTCCAACATGGAGCAAATATTGCCCCAGGACCATTTTAGCTCAGGTAAGTGCTCTCAGCCCATTTTCAGCATATCTTCTGATACAGCCTCATGTCAGTTTCCCTATTTTTATTTTATTTTTATTTTGTTTTATTTTAGTTTATTTACATTATTTGTAATTTGCCTTTCTCACTGGGCCTCAAGGGGGATTACACAGTATAAATCAATGCAATCAATGGGATGGGGAATCCAAGAAGCAACAAAATAGGACTGGAAATTGCAGAAATTTGAAAGAAATCTGAAGCAAAGCAGAAGTATCAGCATGTCATATTAAACAATGCTGAAATTTAATAGTAGGACAATACATGCAGCTGCAGATAGTATGTGCTATACCCAGCAGTATAGTCCACAGTCCCTTACCTTTTATTAAAGTATCTTCCTGAACCATTCTATTTTAATATAGCCCTATTACCTTTATAAAAATGCCTTCCTGATTAATTCAGTTTTGCATAGCCATTCTGCAATGTAAGGGCTACAACACAGAATGCATGTCTTCAGGCAGTTGTTGATCTTGCCCATTTGCAGGTTGGCGTCCACAAAAGGTCCTGATCAGCTGAGCATGACAGTTATGGTACAGCAGAGGAGGAGAGGCAGTCCTGCAGATATGAGGTCCAAGGCCATGAAGGGTTCTCCAGTAGTAATTCTGGATCCAGCATAATCCCCTAAAGTCTTAAGTGAATCAGCAAGGGTCAGCTGGACCCCATCAAAGGTGGAAAGCACAATATCTTTCAAGATCACAGACTTCCCAACCAGCATTAGGTCTGTCTTATTTAGTTTTAATTTGTTCAGTCTTAGCCATTTAACCACAGCAGCCAGACAATGATTCAGGATCTATACCACATCCTCAGGAGGTTTGGATAAGGGAGCTGGGTATCACCAGCATATTGATAACAGACATCCCCAGAACTACCAATTATTTGTCTTAAGAGATCTATATAGAGGTTGAATAGAATGGGGGGACAGGATTGCACCCTGTGAAACACCACAGAACAGGTCCCACACTGATGACAACTGGCCTTTGATGGCAACCCTTTGAATCCAGTCAGTACGGAATTATTTGCACCAATCTAAAGCACATCCCTGGATACCTACTTCTGCCTCTAAATGCCTCAAAAAGATTGTTATCAAACAGGTACCCACAGAAGGGGCCACAACATGTAAACCATCCTTTATATGTATAAGACTCAATATGCTTCACTAGAGAAATTAACTTTGGGATCTTTTGTCTATGTATACCAGAATCCCAATTTGGGGCAGCACTCCAAAAGAATGGGGGAGAAAAATAGTTCTTAAATAAGAAAGATCTTATCCCTTAACAAGATACAGAATGAAAAAAAAAATTGAACGGCAAGAACAGCAAAACAAGACCATACAATAAACAAATGCAAAACCTTTACATACCTGCCTATGAGCTGTTCTTTATTGGAGGAAGTGGGTGATGAAAAGCTGGTCCAGAGAAGATGTTCCAGGGTTCAAAGGAAAGGAAAGCTCAGTGATGTCAGCCAAACAGCAGGATCCAGAAACTGAACCAACCATAAGGGGGAGGAAGCAGTCTTGGATCCAGGAACCAGCTATGAGGGTTGAGGGTCAAGATCCAAGCTATGGAGGTTCAGTCATTTCAGGAAAAGTAAAGAAGTACACCAACTGTAAGGTTGAGGTAACAGGTAGGATCTAGCTACAACGTTAGGAGATCTAGAGTGTGATTTTTATACAGCTTTCATGTTAGCAACAGGAAGGCAGAGGATTTGCTGGGACAGGACTGGACTTAGGGCTAAAACTTTGGAAAGTTTTAAAAAAATGCAGACATTTTCCCACAAGGGGAGATTGGATAATGAGACTAGGAACTGAGTTATAAAAAGAAACTGGGATGTCAGTGAAATGTACTCAGGCTGACCATGGCTCCGGTGGGACTGGAAGTCCTGTTGGGGACTGGAAGTCAAGTTGGGGAGTGAAAGACTTTTGTCATAGGCCATTTCCACACGCTGTTAAAGAGACGGCCCACTCACTGAACGCTGGCGTTTGTTTTTTCCCCCACTCACTCCATACATCTCTGATTTCAAAGCAAAAACAGGCAATTTAGCTTCCATTTTTTCAGCATCTTTTCTGAAAACAGAATTGCCCACACTTTCCTGTGCCAGCTAAAAGATGCTGAAAAAACAGAAGCCAAACTGCCTGCTTCCACTTTGAAATCGGAGATGTATGGAGTGAGTGGGGAAAAAGCGCAGAGTTTAGTGAGAGGGCTTTCTCTTTAACAGAGTGTGGAAATGGCCATAATCAGGAGCTTCAGTTATTGTTATTGTCCAGCAAGCTTCAGTCAATTATTCATAGCCAGGATGCAAGAGAGCTCTTAGACAATAGAGACAAAAGGCTTCTTATCAATGTATTCCATGGAGCCTTTCAGCAAGTGGGCTACTCTCCTTTTAGAGTGTCCATGGTAATTCCTGCCAGTTTCTGGGGATGCCCAATTTAATATCAGACTGAATTCATGCCTCCGACAGTCAAGCCAGAAGATCTTTAGAGTTTAATAACTATGGGGGACATGTTGGGGGAGTCTTGTAGCTATCAAGATGGCATGGTTTACTATATCAAATGCTATGGATAAGTCCAGTAAGCATAACGAAGAGGCATGGCCTTTGTCTACATTCAGATGGAGGCCATCTGCTAAAGCCACCAGGGCTAATAGTGGGTCTCTCCAGGGCCATTCTAGATTGAGAAAGCAGAAGGAAAAATAGAAAATCGAAGCCACTTCTCCTCTTATGCTGTGAACCTAATCAAAATCAGGCTTTTGTGTGCTGTAGGAGCACCCAGAACACATCTGTGATCTGACCTGGGGATATACCCAGAAATAATGTGTAATTAAGCCCTCAGTAACATCCAAAGTAGCTCTAGTATTCATACTGATAGAATTAGCCTTTTCTTGTTCTCTATCTGTCTTTGACTCCATTTCAGTGATTCTTATATAATGGTCAGCAGTTAGAGTAGCAAACTTGGGAAATTCCTGGAGATTTGGGCATGGTGCCTGGGGAGGGCAGAGTTTGGTGAGGATAGGGTGATCAGCAGGGATATGATGCTACACAGTCCACCCTCTGAAACTGCCATTTCCTCTAGAAAAACTGTTACCTAGGGAAACTAGGAGAATACCTGGGCCTACCTTGAGGTTGGTAACCCTATCAGCAATTGGTATTTCCATTCCCATCATAATTTACAGCTTGTATTCATTTATATCTCCATGGTCTTTAAAGTAATCTTTGTTAGACAGAAAATGAATCATCTTTTTAAAGACTTTCTTTTCTCTTGAATTTTTTTCCTGTGATTGACTTGACATTAGTCTAGTAGTTTCTCTTAACTAATTGGTAACCTATTAGTTGAGGCCATAAAAATTATTGAAAGGCCAAAGCTAAAGCTGCGGAAATGAGAAATGTTCCTCTACCATTCCCCTGAGAGGAATAAAAGGCACTGCAGGCGGCAGAATATCAGTCTGTCTCAGACTAAATGCATTTGAAGAGGATGTTTTGTTAGCAGCAGTTAATCAGTAAATTCCCCTCACTAATAAGACCATCACTCTTGGCTGGAGCCGCATATTGCATGTTACTTTTTATTTTTAGCTGAAGAGAAAGTGTTCTTTACATGTTACATAAGCTGATGAGGTATTTAGTACAAGAGACTGGCAGGAAAACATGAGAAGAATTGAAAAACATAATAGATGTTCAACATCCATTTCCCCTACTGTCACTGAAATTATACACCTTTTTGTTCAAGTTATTTGTTTCTTGGCTTGAATATGGTGGGGCAGGAGTGGGGAGGTGAATTAGTAGAGACAGCTTAGAGTGCTGAAGAATCAGCCCTTAGTTATAGAAGACTGCAATACTGTAGAAGGATTGAGTAAATGATGGTAGAACATGGAAAGATGAATACATACTTCTATCAAAGTTTTCTCAGCTTAATTATTGTTCAGTGGTTATAGATTATTCATGATGATTAGAGTAACACCACATAAGGATGGTGCAAAGTTGGCACAACCTTTAAGAGAGAAAGATTTTGCATAAGGGAAAAGATTTGCAATAGAAGCACCCAAGAGCAGGTATATTTTGATTTCTATAAAATCTTGGCTGTGTTACAATGGTGCATCCCAGTTCACTGTTAGAGAACAGGGATTTGACTACCCACAAGAACGTAGGAAGAATAGGCTGGTCTAGTTTAGCATTCTGTTTTCAAAGTGGTCATCAGACGCATCAGAGAAGCTCACAAGCCAGGCATGAAGGCAATAGCCTAGGTTTACCATTCCCCCGCCAGGGGCAGGGATCCCCTGTTCCTACCCTTCTGCCCCCATGCCCACTTACTTGGGTGGCAGGGGGCGAGCTCCCCTGGGGTGCACTCCCCAAAGCTGAGCGGCGCCGAGCACCTCGAGCCAAGCTGCACCACGTACCCCGAGCCGAGCTGTGTGCCCCGAGCTGAGCCATGCCATGCCATGCGCCCTGAGCCAAGCCAAGACGTGCGGTTCAGCTTGGGGCACGTGGCGCAGCTCAGCTCGGGGTGTGCAGTGCAGCTTGGCTCAGGGCGCACAGCTCAGGGTGTGGCAGGAAAACAGGGGGTGCGCTCCCGCACCATGACAGCAGGCAGAGACAGCAGCAGCAAGAGCAGGCCACTCTTGTTGCGACTGTTGTTGCTGCTGCTGGCTCTCGCCTCTTGCTGCTGTGGCCCCTGAGAGCGGGCGGGCAGGCATGTGACGGTGGTGAGCGGCCGCAGCGAGAGCTGGTAGTGGCAACAAGGGCCACCTTTGACCTGGGGCACCCTTTGACCCCATGTGATGACATCACTCACGGAAGTGACATCAACATGTGAGCCGGGAGTGCACACACACTGCATGTACACACAAAGAGAGGAAGCCAGGATAAGTACCAGCTCCTAATCCCGCACCGGGAGACTACGGGGACTTGGGGATCCCCTGGTGAGGGACTCCAGGTCCCTGGCAACCCTACAATAGCCCCTCCCTCTTGATGTTCAGACACGGACACGTCACATCCATCAAATGTAATGGTCATTGATTTTATCCTACATGAATCTGACTATTTTCTATTAAACAGAAAATTGTTATCTGGAGTTCTCTGCTGTCTGATTGTTTTATATTCTGTGTCTTGGTGAAAAAGGAAGTCTGTATATGAAAAACAGAGGCACCTATGCTAAAGGCAATGGATTCTGTCCATCAACTTTTTTTTCCTATCTGCTTTTAACCCTTGGACCTTTTTCATGCAGTTTATTTGCTAGGTTTGATTCTGTTGGAAAGTGTTTTTTTTTCCCCTCTGCTTCTCCACAGCATCATGGTGCATTCATGCACCTCTCTGGTTTTCCATGGCCTTTTCCAGTCCTTCCCAAACTTTCCCAAAGTCTAGAAAAGCATCACTCACGCTGCTTGTGTGGCTACCCATCCATTGCTTTGTGAAGAATGAAACTATTTTGCAGACTGCATAGTCTGCCCCCCTCTTCTAATTCCCAATAAACCAACTGAAATACAACATGAACTTGCCTCAGTTGAAAAATGGTCTTATTTTTCTGCAACATGATTAGTAGTGTAGGGGGCACCTCACTAGACACACAGTCTGAAAAAGGATACATTTATGTGCAGTTAGTAAGTTTGGTAAAATAAAGCAACGTTTCTGCATGGGCCAAATTTGCTGGTTCAGTTCTCATACTGCAGTGGGGGGGGGGTTGTGACCCTGTGCACCCAATTTGCTGCCCTGAGTAGTCACTCTGGCTACTATGCAGCTGTTCTGCAGCATTCCTGGGAGCACTTATACCCAAGCTTTTTTAAAAAAATCCATTTTCCAGTCTGCTGTTTCCTTGTGCACGCTCTTTATCCCATCTTCTAGTCTTCCACCCTCTTCTGCCCCCTCTGCCAGTCCACTTCATTGTGATTGGCCATTGTTGTTTATCAAGCCACTCCCTCCCCCTCCTTGTCATTCTTCCTCTTTCCTCTCCATTTTCCTTTTCACTTGTTTTTTAATTTTTTTAAAAAGTCCAGCATAGGATTGATGTACTGATGGGTTGAGAGGGAGAAATCCAGGAAAAAGATTGATCCAGTGATGCAACAATTCATTGTGTGTGCAAAGGGCTGGTGCTGAAACGTGACCTATGATGGCGTTGGTGATGAAAGCGCCAGCACTCATCAATCCCAATCTATTTTTATACGGTGCAGTCTAAAAAGAATGGCACCACACAGACCAAACATAAGAGGTGCAAAAGGGCCCAGACAAGCTGATTCCATAACATTCAGGTTGACTTTTGGAATAGTGAGAAGTTATGTTCCCGATGCAGAAGGGGCTACACTCCAGAAAACCAGCAGCCATTTTTATGCCTTTTTCTACTATGCAGAGAAGATGGCTGGGGACATCTTATTCAAGGGGATGTAAAATAGGGCCTCTTTGTCCAATTCACTTGAAACTTTGGGTGTCTTTAGAAGAGAGGGACATTTGGTGAACAAATGTCCTCTCAGGAAAATCTGCCATTTTCCACTCATGGAAAGCTATGGGCAGACAGCCAATCTAATCTTAATGAAAACATAAATGGAACCTAATGAATCTTTATGAAACAACAGCAACATTTCCAAGGATTCTCAAACCCCATACACCTTCCTTTTCTAAAATTGTGATATTAAAATGACAATTTATCCAGGGTACACTCCTAATTATAACAATATTCAATTACTTTTTTAAAAAAAACCTGAAAGCCCTAGTGTCATAGGGTGGTGATAGTGGCGGCTGCTGCTGAGGCAGGGAAACCTGTTGTGCAGATGCCCCGTTGCTTCTGTGCTGTATTAGCACCCACACCAGTAATGAGGAAACCACTGCCAGGGTGGAAAACCATCAGTGCATACATTTATCAGCCTTGATCATGACCTATTTTAGTTGTCTTCTTTTCTCAGTTGACAAGTCAGCAAATCATTAGCCTTCCATTGGCAGGAAGGTACACTAATTCCTGGACATTTTGGTTGTGTAGCACATTTTGAATTTCCAAAATGCTTGACATGAATGATCTCAGTACAACAGAAGTCTGAGATAGGTCAATGTTTTTATGCTACAGGACCGGAGTGGAGAGAATACTACTTTCCTGAGGCTATGTTGTATTTTCTTTTTTTAACATATACATTTTAACATAAATTTTGCATAAAAATAGTCAACAGAAATCATCATCAACAACATGATCATCATCATCACTTTTGATATATATACCGCCCTTCAGGACAGCTTAATGCCCACTCAGAGCAGTTTACAAAGTGTGTTATTATTATCCTCACAACAATCACCCTGTGAGGTAGGTGGGTCTGAGAAAGCCCCAAGAAGCTGTGATTGACTCAAGGTCACCCAGCTGGCTTCAAGAGGAGGAACTGGGAATTAAACCTGGTTCTCCAGATTAGAGTCCTGCCAACTCTTAAACACTACACCAAACTACTTTCATTTAAATCATATAGTCATCAAACTATACATCTCTATAAAACTTTCTTATATATGTACTTAATTTTTCACTTCTATTTAAATATCTTTATCTTTTCTGTCCATTTTGATATCTAATAATAATTTTATTGCAAACATATATTGCCAATCTCTTCTCCTCCCCCCTTTCCCTTATAACACTTTCTGTTTAAATTTAAATTTATTCTTAATTATTCTTAATTTTCTGCTATATAATCAAAAAAATACTTTCCATTTTTATTCTGAGAATTCAGCCTGTTGTGTATATAAAATGTTCGTTTTGCCATTGTCACATATTCATATAGTTTGTTCTTTCATTCCTTCAGATCCGGGCATCTTTCTGTCTTTCATTTTGCTGCAAATATTACTCTTGCTGCTGTCACCATGTACCTAAATAATTCACTATGAGTTTATGTAATATTGCTTAGTAAAATATTTAATAAAATATATTTTCATGGCCCAGTGAGGCTGAAATTTGAACCAGAGACCTCCTAAACTACACTTTTCATTAGTATGCCATACCAGTTCTCAGTAATGGTTGATCAATATATATGTAATCTATGCAGAGATGTATTTATTTATATTCCACTCTCCCTACAGAGCAGGCTCAAAGCAGATTACATTGCAATATAAAACAGGTAGCATAATAAAACCAGATTCAATTTATAAAATCCACAAAAAATGTGGATCAAAACTTTGGATTGAAAAGCTCCAAAGGTGATGCTTGGATGTAAATAAATGCATTCCATTTTCAGCTTGTACTCAGTCCTACTGAGACCTTTGGCCTAAGACTGGGGGGAAAGATCAGTTGTGCCAACATTTCAGCTCCAAATAACCCTAGTCTGAGATATACTCACAGAACCACAATTCCCTATGGAAGGAGAAGAAAGCAGCAGACAGAAATCATTGTACAAGGGCCAAGGGAAGCTTATTCTCCCAGTGGGAAAAAGCTGCAAGCCAACCATTGTTCAGGAGGAGAAGCATAAATGACCCAAGAGAACTGTGACACGTTTAGCATGCTAAGGCATCTCCTGTAGGAAAAGCAGCATCCATAACACAGAAACTGAGGGACGCTCCAAGGGAGTCTTTGCAGACAGTCATTTTATAACCTAGAGCTGGACTTGGTGTTTAGCAAAATAAAATAATTTATCATCTGTTTTCAGTTAAGGTATTGGCTTGGTTGTCAAGTGATGATGTCTTGTGCTCGCTTTTCCTTCTTATTTCTAGTTAACATGTTCACTATTTTTCATGCTGTAAGATTTGTTTAAAATTTCCTATTGGGTAAGAGTCTTTTTTGGCTGAGCTTTTCATTATACATTTTGTACAGATGTCTTTCTTCTTCCTTTTTATTTCCTCTTTTATAATTGCATCTTTCTACTCTGCCTTCCTTTCTATTAGAAAGTAATGATTTAACAGTGAACATCTCCACTAGAAAACAAGCTTCATGCTTACTGCTAAGCTTGCAACTATTTCAAATAAGGTTTCACTATAGGATTGGCACCAGTTCCGATGAATTGCCCACTTGCCCTCATCACCGCAGGTGGTGTGGTCATTTATACTGCAACCTTTTGTACAACCATTCAGATTACATGCAAATTACTGACGTGGTGTGATTGGTAGAATATCACATACAGAGAATGTGCCTAGAAATGTAAGGATATATCAACATGGCTTGCACATTGCATGTATACTGCTTATTCAGTTGTGTAGGTATAAACATGCGGATTCATTGATTTTACAGATTATTTGATCTATATTGTCTCTATAATCTGTACAGACACTCTGCTTCTACTTTGGTGGTTCTCCTTTTCAGGTAAGTCATTTTTTCAGGGACTTCTGATGACATAATAGCATCAATCCGGACATTTGGGACAGAATTCACTTTGAAGGTCTCTTGTAGAAGCTCAATGGAAATGAGATTGTACAGGAGAACTTCTTTGTAGATTTAACCAATGAGCAATTGTGCTGAAGGTACTTATTTATTAAATATTCAATTACTGCTTCCAAGGCTTTAAGGCATCTTAGAACATTAAAACAATTACAATTTGCAGGTATAGTAGATAGTGGATATTAGGATCGATGTATTGTCGAAGGCTTTCACGGCCGGAGAACGATGGTTGTTGTGGGTTTTCCGGGCTGTATTGCCGTGGTCTTGGCATTGTAGTTCCTGACATTTCTCCAGCAGCTCAGTCTTTTGGTGCTACACCTCTGAAGATGCCAGCCACAGCTGCTGGCGAAATGTCAGGAACTACAATGCCGAGACCACGGCAATACAGCCCGGAAAACCCACAACAACCATCGATATTAGGATCATTGTGATGCATTGTATACCTTTAATTCTGAGTTTAGCACTTTAGCACATTGCACTTTCTAGATAAAATATATTTAAATTATTTATAAATGTGTGGATACATGTGTTCTACATCTGGTTAGAAGTTTTGTTGTTTAGGAACAAATTGAACCAGTCAAGAAGCAGCAAAATAGAATCTAAACAGTAACAAACTGGAGCACAATCGAGACAGAAACAAAAGCTAGCAATTTTACTCCAGTTGCTTTCTGGAACAATACTGCCTTCACTTGCTGTCTGATGGCAATTAGTAAAGAAGAGGAGAAAATCTATCTTGGGCAGGGGTCATCTCATAGAAAAAGAGCTGCAGGAACTTATTAGCATAACTCATTAGCATATGCCACACCCTTTGATTGGACCGAAATGGCCGGGATTTGGCTGCTGCCAGATGGGAGAGTGTTCCCCCACCTGGCAGTGGCCCAATCAGGGCCCTTTTGGCCCCAATCCAGGCTGAAACAGGCCCAAAATGGCTCAAAATGGCCATTTTGGGCACATTTTTTAATTTTTTATTTACCTGTTTATTTTCAATTTTTATTCCGCCCTCCTCACATTTCCAGCAGGCTCAGGGCGGATTACAAAATACATAAAGGTTAAAATATATAAAACAGTTATTATAGTTAACAATTCTAAAAACATCCAATTTACACAGTTAAAAGAGAATTATAAATAACAACATAGTGGCACAGAATTCCACTGATCAAATTTAAAACAACTTCAGAGCACCTCTGCATTAAAGAGTTTTTAAAAATTGGGGTATTGGTGGTGGGGAGGGCCCAATCCCTCATCAACCAGCCAGGGGGGCTCTGCCTAGCACTGCCCGTATGCCTGGCGGAACAGCTCCGTCTTGCAGGCCCGGCGAAAGGATAACACATCTTGCCAGGCCTTAGTCTCTTCAGACAGAACATTCCACCAGGTTGGGGCCAGGACCGAAAAGGACCTGGCCCTGGTTGATGTCAGGCGGTCTTCCCTGGGGCCAGGGACCTTTAACAGATGTTTCTCACTAGAATGGAGAGTCCTCTGGGGTTCATATGGGGAGAGGCGGTCCCGCAGATACGCCGGTTCTAGTCCACATAGAGCTTTATAGGTGAATACTAAAACCTTGAACCTGATTCAGTACTCCACTGGTAGCCAGTGCAGCTGACACAGTGCCGGTGTTATATGCTCATGCATCAGCAAGCCCGTGATAACATGTGCCACCACATTCTGCACCAGCTGTAACCGCCGGATCAGGTTCAAGGGAAGCCCTGCGTAGAGCGCGTTACAGTAGTCTAACCTAGAGATGACCGTTGCCTGGACCTCTGTAGTCAAGTTGCAGGCCAAAAGATAGAGGGCAAGCTGCCTGGCTTGTCAAAGATAGAACCTGGTGCCCGCCGTGATCTGAGCCTCCATTATCAATGAGGCATCCAAGATCACCCCCAGGCTCCTGACTCTTGGGGCTGGCTTAAGCACTGCCCTATCAAGAGCAGGAAGCAGGGGTCCCAAATCCACGTTTCCGTGACTCAAGTACAGGATCTCCGTCTTTGCAGGGTTTAGTTTCAGCTGACTTTGTCTCAACCATCCAGCCACGGTTTCAAAAGCATGCTCCAGGACATCTGGGGTAGATCGAGGCCGTCTGTCCACCAGCAGATATAGCTGGGTGTCATCTGCATATTGGTGGCACCCAAGCCAGAAACTCCTCACCAACAGGGTGAGGGGGCACATATAGATGTTAAACAGCAAAGGGGAGAGTATTGCCCCCTGCGGCACACCACATACTAGTGGCTGGTGGGACGATAACTTATCTCCTAGCGCCACCCTCCATCCCCAACCGTGAAGAAAGGAGACAAGCCACTGTAGTGCTGTCCCCTGAATTCTCATGTCGGTGAGGCAGTGGGTCAAAAGATCATAACTGACCATATCAAACGCTGATGAAAGGTCTAATAAAATCAGCAGCGCCGATCCACCTCGATTCAGGTGTCTGCGGAGATCGTCTGTGAGGGCCATCAGCAGTGTCTCCACCCTGTGTTCTGGGTGGAACCCAGACTGGAAGGGATCTAGGGCCTGGATCAGGCCCAAAATGGCCCAGACCAGGTCAGTGCTGGGCATGGGAGGGGTCCCCCACCAGGCACCAACCCAATGGCCAAAAATGGCCATTTTGGGCCATTTTCTGCTGGGATTGGGGCTGAAATGGCTGGGACTGGGAGAGTGCCAGGAGGGTGAGGCTTCCCCCACCCAGCAGCGACCGAATCCCAGCCGTTTCGGCCCCAATCCCAGCAGAAAATGGCCCCAAATGGCCAAAAGGGCCATTTTGGGCCTTTTAAGCCCAGATCAGGGCTGAAACAGCCCAGATCGGGTTGGAGCTGGGAGAACCCTCCCCTGCCCAAATTAGGTATTACTAAACTCAGATTTGGTATTCTTGAACTCAGTGTGGGTTAATTTGGGTTAACTATTAAGTAAACTTCATTAATAGCAGCTGAGCTGTTCCTTTGTCAAGGAACAGCCGAGAAACATTGTTCCCCACCTTTTTTTTTACCAAATTGGGGCGGGGGGGGAGGAGGAGAGAGTGAAGCAAAGGCAGAATGGAAGAGGAAGGAAGGGGGGGAGTGAGTAGCCAATCTTTGCAGGAGTTCTCCTTCTCTGGCCAATGTGATTCTCTAGAAGGAGAGAGCCTTTTTAAAACTCCACTGCATGGAGTTAAGGCAGGCTTGTCTCAAAGCAGTCTCTATTTTGTATGTTCTGGCTACCTGGAGAGATCTGAGATGCTGTCTGCTGCTGGCTGTGGATTCTCTCTCTGTGGTCTTGCCTGGGCTCCTTTGGACTCAGTGTGGACTGCAATTGGATCCTGCTGCCCAGTGAGTGGATTCCTGCTGCTGCCTGCTGCTACACCTGGAGGACCTGCTGCTGTCTGGTTTGAGAGTCATAGACTCCTATCTTTGGGGCAGGGAGTTGGCCTGGTGTCTGGGAGGAATAGAGGGGAAGAGGAAAGGTTTTTTTCAGTTGGCATTTTAAAAGCTGGGTTTGGGGGTTTTTTTGCTGTGTGAGGGGTGCTTTGGTTTGGCTTTTACTTATTATAGTTAGTGTTCATTTACCTGTTCTTTGAGGAGGGGGATTCTTCTGTTTTATTATGTTATTGGGGCACTTTGTTTGCTGTTTTATAGTTCCTTCCTGCTCATTAGATTCACTTGTTTTTCTGGGGGAAGGACTCTGTGTCCCCTGTTGTGGGTGGTTTGTTGGTGTACATTTTTGCTGGTTCTTTGGGGGACTGTTTTCCCCTGTTGTTAAGTCTGCTCTTTCTTTATAGAAGTTTGGAAGTCTGTTCTCTATTGGCACAGAGGTTTGGCTTAGTGTGTTGGTTGGTTGGTTGCTCTTCTTTGGGGGGAGGGGGGATTTGCAGGGGTGCTGCTTGTTCCAATTTTACCTAGTGGTGTTTAGGTGTACTTTGAATATTCAGAGAGGGCTGTGTGAACTTTTTAAAAGTATTTTTAAGATAGGCTAATTGTAGGTCTTGTAAAACAGAACTTAATTATCTTTTTAATTACAATTCCCCCCCCTTTAATAGACTTGTATAGAAATTAAAAAGGGTTCACATGTGTTTGTGTTCTACTCAAATTCTATAGATAAAAGGCTGCCCATTAGTGGCATTTAACTAGGCTTTCCACGCTCACCTTTGGCTCTCTTGGAGCCAGGCCAGGTGCGTTAGAAGTAGGTTTTGGGGCCTGGGCTTACCTGTAGATTGGGGTTCAGGGGTAGTTTGATTCCTGAAGAGGAATTCAGCTGCTTGCCAGTGTAGTGCCACATTCCTAAATAGGGACTTTTAAAAAGAGATTTGTGTGTCCATCTCCAGGGCCGTTTCCACACTACTTACCTTCTTGCGCAAACTCGCATGAGAAGATGCTATCTTCCATGTTTTTTTCGCGATGTTCTGCATGAAGGTAAGTAGTGTGGAAATGGCCCAGGTTTCAACCCACAAAGCAAGCTTTCAGAGTAGGTAGGTTTTAAAAGAAACTCTCAGTTTTGACTAGTTGCTTTAGTTGGGTTGATAATTTAACTGTTTAATAGGTTCCAGGGGGCAGAAAAATGAGTGAGGGCCAAGCTACAAGTGACAAATGACACTTGAATGGCAAGTGTATTTCTCCCTGTTCACTTGCCCTCCACTCAATCCACTTGCCAGGCAAGTGTCTTTCGTCATGTGTAGCTTGGCCCTGATAGAAGACCAGAGAAGGGCACTGGAGAAAAGGCCCAAGACTAGAGGGGTGGAGGGGAAGGCTGTGGCTCTCCCCCAACATACGTGGAGGAGGCCTGCCCTAAGTGCAGCTGCTGTTTACCAGCCTGATTACTGATGATAGCAAGAGAGTTCGCAAGGCCCTCTTTCCTGAGGCAGCTGCAGAGGCACCACCCAGAAATGTTGTTCTCTTGCCACTGGGATGGGAAGAGTCAGAGAGAGTTGTTAGAGAAAGTAGAGAACAACACACCATGTGTCACAGAGGTAAACCCACAGAAACATCCAAATGAAGCTACAGAAAGTTGTATAATATAATGTATGTTTTTTTTTTTTATATAATTTTTTTTATTTTTCATAACTACAAAACACTACACCAGACTATCACAAGGAAAGGGGAGAGGGAAAGGACAAAGGGGAGTGGAAAAAGAAAAAGGGGGGGGAATGAACTACAAACACTAAACACTACACTTCAATGTTTCCCTTCATACTGTCATAATACAAAAATAGCTCCATAGAATAATGATGGAGTGGTTAATCATACAGAAAATAAACATTTCAAATTCTGATTAAACTTTCCTCCCCCTTCTAGGTCCCGGACGCAATTCTCTCTGTGCAACTGCTGTTGCAATGCTCTCCTCCTCCCCCCCCCCCTCCGGCTCCTCCTTTTCTTCGTTCTTGGTGCAGCAGAGTTCTGGGTTTTTATTCTCAAAATCCTTTAGTTGATCTTCTGATAATATCTTATAGGCCTGATCTTTATATCTGAACCATATTCCTTCCGGGAATAACCATTTGTACTTTATTTCATGGTCCCTCAGAAGAGCTGCAAACTTTTTATATTTAAAACGCCGTTTCCGGACTAGAAATGGAACGTCCTTCAAAATCTTGACTTTCAAACCCATAAAGTCCAAATCCGCATTGTATGAGTTATATAGGATGGTGTCCCGAATCTTTTTAGTTGAAAAGTCAATAATGATCTCACGAGGCAACTGTCGCTTTGTTGCATATTTTGAAGAAGCCCGACGGACCTCCAAAATGGCGCTTTTAACCTCTTCTTTAGTCGTCCTCGCGGGTGTCGCCAGTAGTTCCGAGACCAAATCCCACAGATCCTCATTTTCCTCCTCTTTCACGTTTTGGAGACGCAAAATTGTCTGCGTTCGTTCCACCTGTAGCCCGATCAGTTGGTTCTCCACCAACTTCAGCTCCTTTTTTGTAGCCTTCACAAGTGACGCACTTTCCAGAGCAGACTTTTCTGCCCCCCCCCCCGCTGCTGCCTTAATGGTTTTCACCTCGCTTTCAATTAAGCCCACCCTTTGATCAGTTTCGTTCAGCTTGTCAACAAAGGGTTTTATGGCTTCCACCACCGCCCTGCGCACCAACTCTTCGAGCGACTCCCCTTTCTGCAAGGTGGCCGAGATTGACTTACCGAGAGCGGGACTTTGCTTCTTTGCTGCCATTTGGGGGGGGGGGGCGCCAACAAAATTCTGGAACTCCACGAAGGGGAAGAGCGAGTCTTCTTCAGATCAACCTCTCCTTCACAAACGCTTGTAGAACAGAAGGGATTCGCTTGTTTACAGGCTTCCGCCTGTTTCTTTTACTTGCCGTTTCTCGTTGCCCGGCGGCACTCGAGGCGCCGCGCACATCTGCCGGCCTCCATAGGGACAAACGGGCAATTCCCCCCCCCCGCATTGATTTCGGGGAGTTCTTCCCGCCGCGTCCCGGACCCTGGCTCCCTCCCTGGGAGTCCTGGGGGCTAATCCTTACGGATCAGCCGCCCGGTCAGGGTGCCCGGTCGTTTCCTCCCGGACCAGCCGAGAGGAGCGTCCGGCATGGCTGAGAAAACGAAACCGAAATCCGTATAATATAATGTATGTAATGTGTTGTTCTAATGTTAACTTAACTTTCCTCATTGCAGGGGTGGGAGTGTTAGAGCGAGTGTAAAACAACGCTGCAGAATTAAACGCCGAGCTGGTTAGAGAGGCAAAAGCTTTATTTGAGGAAGTTACATACTTGAGGGAAAAAAGGGAGAGAGATCCTAGCTATCTGACTACATCTTGCAGAGAGAGAGAAGAAGTGTGGCAGGAGAGAGAAGAAGCAGGATATTGCCCTATTTAGCCCAATAGGAGACAAGACAAGGAAATGACCCCCAGGAAACAAGACAGGTGCTACTCTCACTGTCCTAACTAAGTGATCCTTGCTGCCCCCTGCATGGTAGGCTCTTCTTACTTCTTGCTGCTGCAGTACACCAGACATTGTTATTTCTAACACCCCTTCTCAATGTCTAGTGTACAAAGTCCACAAAGTTCAGTCTTTCTCGTAGACTTTGAAATTTCTCTTTGGCAAGTGGCTTGGTGAGGATGTCTGCTATCATTTCTTCTGTAGGGCAGTACTGTAGCTCAACAAGCCCTTCTTCTTGCATATTTCTCACAATGTGATTCTTTATGTCAATGTGCTTGGTTCTTGATCCAATTCTTTCTGTATTTGCAAGCTTTATGCAAGATTGATTATCTTCAAAGAGTTGTATAGGTTTGGGTTCATTTATCCCAAAGTCTTCTAATAGTTGTAGAATCCACTTGAGTTCTTCGCATGCTTCTGCTGCTGATATGTATTCAGCTTCTGTAGTTGATGCCGCTACTAGGTCTTGCTTTCTGCTTGTCCAACTGATTGCTCCTCCACCATAAAAGAATACTCGTCCACTGGTAGACTTTCTGTCTGTGATGTCTTCTGCCCAGTCAGCATCCATGAATCCCACTAGTCTGGGATTGTCACTTGCTGGTAGCTTGAGCTTCAGTTGTGCAGTACCTCTCAGGTATCTTGCCAGTCTTTTGACTGCTTGCCTGTCATTCACACGTGGTGATGCATTTTTCCTGCACAGTATTCCAACTGCTGCTGCTATGTCAGGTCTGGTTACTGTACTTATGTAGAGCAGTTTTCCAATTGCTTCTCTGTATACTTTGATGTTTCTCAGAGGTTCATTGTTTCCACTTTGTTTCAGGAAATCTGTTTCCATTGGAGTACATGTTGGTTTTCCATCTTTCATATCCATGTAGTCTAGGAAATCCATGATCTTTTTGCTTTTGATTGAGAAGATAGTTTCCATCTTCCTCTCGCTCTATTTGAACTCCGAGGTAAAAACTGACATTTCCAAGACGCTTTACTTCAACCTCTTGGTTCAGGTGCTGAATTATTTCATCACAATCTTGTTGATCTTCATAACAAAGGAGAATATCATCTACATAAATCAGAATAAAAGTCCATTTGTTGTCTTTCTTTCTTTCTTGAGTACAGGCAGCGTTCTGCCCCACCTTGCTTGAATCCTTCTTTGATGAGCATTTGGTTCAGTTTCTGGTTCCAGGCTCTTGCAGCCTGTTTTAGTCCATAAATGCTCTTCTGCAGTTTGCATACAAGTCCTCTGTCTTTGGACTGTTCAAATCCAGGAGGCTGTATCATATACACGTCTTCTTCCAGCTCTCCATGAAGAAAAGCAGTTTTCACATCCAGATGCTCCACATGCATCTTCCTTGTGGCTGCTATGCTCAGTAGTGTTCTTACTGAAGTGTGTTTCACTACTGGCGCGAAGGTTTCATCATAGTCTTCCCAGCTAGAAGGTTCTGGTACAGCTTCTGTTTTTGCCAGGTAAGAGAATTTCAGTGGTGGAACTCCTTTGTTTGTTCTGTCTGAGCGTCTGACACTTAGCTCTGCTTCCCCTTCTCTTTCTGTGGGCTCTGCAGGTGTCTCTTGCGTCTCAGTCAGGTCCCAGAGTTGCACAATTTCTGGCTGCTGTGCTGCATCAGCTTCCTTTGGTGCAGACTCTCTGGTGTCAGGCTTGCTTGCCTTCTCCTTTTCATCAATGTACACCACATGGCGGATCTTCACCGTGTCTGTCTCTGGGTTGAGGATTCGATATCCCTTGCATCCCAGTGCATATCCAACAAATATGCCTTCTTCTGTTCTGAGATCCATCTTAGACCTCTTTTTCTTCGGAACATAAGTGTAGGCCTTTGATCCAAACACTCTCAGATGCCTTACATTGGGCTTGCGGTTGTACCACAGTTCAAATGGTGTGCTGCTTGCACCCTTTGTAGGTAGCATGTTCTGCAGATAGGCAGCAGTGTTGATAGCTTCTCCCCAATATTTTTGAGGTAGCTGTGCTTCTTGCAGCATGCTCCTGCACATTTCTGTGAGAGAACGATTTTTCCTCTCTGCTATCCCATTGAGTTCGGGGGTGTATGGCACGGTCAGGTGATGCTCTATTCCTTCATCTGCTAGGAAGCTTGTCATCTCCTTCCCCACGTACTCACCTCCATTGTCTGTGCGGATAGCCATTGGTTTTCTCTGGAATCTGTTCTGCACCATTGCTAGGTACACTTTGAATTTTTCTAGTACTTGGCTCTTTTCTTTGAGCAGGTAAATCACAGTAAATCTTGAAAAATCATCAGTAAAAGTCAGGAAGTACTTCCACTGGGTGTTACTGTTCCCATGGGTCCACAGACATCACTGTGAATCAGCTCCAGTGGTCTTGTCGTCTGCTTCTCACTCTGCTTGGTGAAAGAAGGTCTTGTGCCTTTGGCTTGAATACAGCAAAGACATTTCTCTGCATCAGGACATTTTCTCATTTGCAAATCATTAGTCAGATTCTGCCTTTCAAGCTGATATATATAATCCATATTAGCATGTCCAAGCCTTCTATGGATAAGATTAGTACAATTCTTGTGAGTGCACTTTTCAATTAAATTCACTGCGCCTTCAGAACAATCCAGCATATACAGGCCATCCTCTAATGTGCCTTGTGCAATTAATTCACCTTCATTGCTAATAAAACATTTCTCTCCTTTGAATACAGTCTCAATGCCCTTTTTCGCCATGACTGATACAAATAATAAGTTAGTCTTAACTTCAGGTACGTAGAGACAATTAGCAATCTGCACTTCTCTAGTTTGGCCACTGGGTAGCGCACAACATGCAGATACGGTCCCTTGTCCCCAAGCTGTTAAAACTTCTCCATTTGCAGTATACAGTTTCTCATGACTTTCATTCATCTCATTAAAGAAACTTTCTTGATTGCATAGAGGGTTAGTACATGCACTGTCAATTGCCTATTTGCATATGCTTTGATCATTTTTACCAACATTTAAACAATTCTTATCAGATCTGTTTTCCCTTTGGCCATCGGCATTAGGTGACTTAATGGCTGCATTAGCATTCCTAAAGCCTTTTGTTTCCGTCCCTCGTGGCGGTTTGCTCACTCTCTGTGAATCACGAAACCAACAGTCTTCTTTTAAATGTCCTTTCTTTCTGCAGATGCTGCAGAAGAAATCATTGCTTGAACTGACTCTTAAAGCTAACTCTTTTGGCTCATGTTTATAAGCCTGTTTGCTAAAATTTTCTTCTTGCAGTCTTGCAAGTACATAGTTTAAACTTAGACTTTCTCTCATTTCCAAAACATGCACAATGCTTGCATAAGATTGAGGAAGGCTGCTTAACAGAATTATAGCTAAATCCTCATCCTGGATCTCCTTTCCAAGGGATCTTAATTTCTGTGTTAATTCCATGAAATTTGCAATATGATCTTTTAGTTGTTGCCAGGGCTGCATCTGAATCCGATACAATTGCCTCATTAGCAAAATTTTAGTTTTAATTGATTCTTGACGGTTTATTTGTAGAAGAGACGTCCACATTTGTCTAGAAGTGGGCTCATGAATAACTCTTAACAATTGTTTATCACTTAAAGCATTAATGATAATAGATCTTGCCTTATTGTTCTGCTTAACCCATTTGGCTTCCTTCTGTGGATCTTCTGTTGGTTTTTCATCTGTTACCGCAGACCAGAGCTCCAGCTGAATAAGATGCGCCTTTATTCTTTCTGCCCAAAGATCGTAATTGTTGTCGCCTAGTCGGTCGACTTGGAACCCCTGCTGTGCTCCCCAGGAGTCCGCCATCTTTCCTCTATTGTCTGCCCTCTGTACTTTAGCCTGCGGCTACGGCAGAAGTTTTATTGCTCTCTCTTAACTTCAGCTTGCGTTAATTGCCTCTGTGGCCCATTACCCTGTTAGAGCGAGTGTAAAACAACGCTCCGGAATTAAACGCCGAGCTGGTTAGAGAGGCAAAAGCTTTATTTGAGGAAGTTACATACTTGAGGGGAAAAAGGGAGAGAGATCCTAGCTATCTGACTACATCTTGCAGAGAGAGAGAAGAAGTGTGGCAGGAGAGAGAAGAAGCAGGATATTGCCCTGTTTAGCCCAATAGGAGACAAGACAAGGAAATGACCCCCAGGAAACAAGAGAGGTGCTACTCTCACTGTCCTAACTAAGTGATCCTTGCTGCCCCCTGCATGGTAGGATCTTCTTACTTCTTGCTGCTGCAGTACACCAGACATTGTTATTTCTAACAGGGAGTGGGCTGATGATGAAGGCTGCTAGAGAGAAAGGATTACCTGGGTTTCCCAAGTATCTCACTGTCAGTTTCAGTCTGAGGCCACATGGGTGGGATCCATCTTATGCAACTGTGCTTGCTTGCCGTTGCCTTGTACGGAGTAGTGCTTGTTTCTGTTCTGTGGTGTATGTTCCTCCAGTGGCTGAACCAGTGCCTGGCTGTTGTGAATGACACTAGTTCTGTTGGGCTCCACTGCAAGTGTCTCTTGCTTCAGTTTGGTTTTGGTGGAGTGGATGTGATTCTCTGGTGTGAAGATGATCCCCTTGCTTCACTTTGTTTCTGAGGAGATTCCATTCCCTTGCTTCACTTTGCTTCTAGTTGCAAGACTGTTCCTTGCTTCAGTTTGGTTTGGATGATTCTCTGGTGTGATATTGGTCCTCATAGGGAACAATGGAGAGTGGTTGGTCAGCCTGCTCAGGGAGTGCTGGTTTATTTGAAGGGGGGGGTCCATTTGGTTCGGTTGAGCTGTCTTGTATGGAGCTTGTATTTGGGAGTGTGCTTCTAGTCATGGCAGCCTTGGCCCATGTGTTTCTGCAGTGGGAGTCAGCTTGGAGGGTTTTTTTTTCTCATAATAGGAACAAATGGAGTGGCTTGGGGCACCTTGTTCAGGGGCCCACAGAATTGGACCCTGGGGTCCAATATCCCTGAAATTTGGGGAATCTTTAGAGGACAGTCAGGAGTAGACCTCCTGAACACCTGGTGGACTTTGACTGCAAAATACCACCCCCAACCCCCTGGATATCCTCTAAAGTTTTCCCCATAGGGAATACCAGAAATTGGAGGTGACTGGGGGCACCTTCTTTGTGGGCCCAATCTTTATGAAACTTGAGAAGTCATTAGAGGGCAGTCAGGAGGAGGTCCCCTGCAAATTTGGTGAAATTCAGTAAAAAATGACCTCCCCTCTCAGATCACTGGAAAAAAAACCCAAATTGAATTTCTCATAGGAAACAATGGCCTAATTTTACCAAACTTGCTCTGTAATACCGAATTGAACTAGATAATCAATTCAGTATTCATGAAATACTGATTCCCCCCCCCCTCAGTTCGATATTACTGGACTAAATTTTGCTTATTTTTTCCCCCTGTGCACACCCCTTCCAGGATCCCCTCAATATCTATCCATTTGACTGGGCCAAAATGGTCCCTCAGGTGGACCAGACAGTGTATTAAGCATTTCTTCTGCTTTGCCTATATTACAGGCAGGGTCCGGGTCTTTCACATTTCTCAGTAACTGCAGCAAGTGCTGTCATCTTGCCTATCTCTGAGAATACAATTTTGAAGTCATCTTTGATTTTCTAGTCCACATTCCAGCTATCTCTCCATCCTCGTGTGCTGGTGTATAGCTGGGTACTCCATCCTGGCATCCAACACAAGGCCTGCTCCTTTACTCTGAGAACTCCTCTCCCAACATTCTTCCATGCTATTTGCTCTGCTTGCCACCGAAGCTCTCCTCTGTCTTGTTTTCTGCCTCCTGAGACATCATGGTGCGTCAAGTAGAAGAACTGTCTTTTTTCCCCTGTGTGCTCGAGTCTCATTTGATTATATATATATAACAAACTACACAGGTTGGATTTGTGGTCCTCACCCGAATAGTCATATGTGAGTTGTGAGTTCTCACCAATTCCTATGCATATAGTACCTGATTTGAACTGGGACTGTAAACCAATGGAGAAGGAGCTTCAGCTTACCCCTGGGCCACTTTTCCAACTTGAAATTTATTTACCTTATTTATACCTCACCCTAACAGGGACCCAAAGCAGTTTACACTACCCCCCTCTTCTCCTGGTGGTGCTATCTGGCCACTGGAAAAGCGAATGTGTTCCCCGGGATACATATGGGGTTTCCTACCAGGCTAAGTCGAATGCTGGGGTCATTTTGGATAGGAAAAATGCTGCAAGGGAATGTCTGAAGTCCTTTCTGTTGAAATATACATCTGGTGTACAAAAAAAGAGAAAAGAAGCTCCAGCAGTACCACAAGGAACATGTGGAAAGCTAATCAGATAAAAGCACAGGCCAGATAGGAACTTTCTTCCTCTGCTAAAAATGCTCATTTCCTCATGCATCTCTAGAATGCTATCCTTAGGCAGTTTCCATCTTCTTCTTGGAAGCTTACAGAACTCTCTGCTCTCTCCAACCATGTAGTGCGCTCTCGCTCTCACACTCTCCCCCTCTCCTTCCAGCATGTTAGCTCCTTAATAAAATACTCTGAATCTTAATCAGTTTGTTAGACAGGTGCTTATGTACTCATTCTGCCAAGATCTTCTCCATATGTACCGTGGTCCAAACCAAAACAAGCGCTTCAGGAATTAAAGTAAACCCCAACTTCCGTTACACAGAATGAGGGCCCCAAATCCAAACTGTGCACGCCATAATGTGGCAGTAAGACTGTCTCGTTTGCACCTCTTCAGAATGCAAGAGGTGGGAGGGGATGATTCAGTGTTTCTCCAAATTATAAAAAAAATCCCTACACATAGAAAAGAGTAGAAGTTCAAGGAAAAGCCACAGAGGAGAGTTCTAGTTTAGCCTTCTCATGCTAATTTTCTATGTGCATGAGAATTTTTCTGTAAGGAATCATTTAAATCATGTAAGTCCTTCCTACGATGTGAAGTGGAATAGGTCATACACTGGCACCTCAATGAGAAGTACATTTCAGTTGACTTTCTCCTTTATTGCTGCCAGTTTAATCTGAGAAGAGAGGTGAAAAAGAAATGGACCAGGGCATGAAAGATCAAGCAGAGACCTCCATCTCTCACTTTGAGGAAGGAAAGGGATTGGCATCTTCAGGATGAGATGGCCAGCTGAGAGGACCAGCTTAAATATTTCGATTCTCAGTTACTAAACTCCGTGCAGCACCTAGCTGCAAAGAATAAATGAATGTTTAAGTGTTATAATAGACAAATTCACTTCCTCCTGTTGTTAAAACTCATATCAATGGATTCATGCTTGGCTGTCTACCAAAAGCAATTTTGTGTGTTTTGTCCATCACCGTATGCATGCTCAATGCAATTACCAACACTTTATGACAATAAAAAAATAGTCAAGAGATATGAAATAATTGCATGAAATGGTCTGAGAGATACTGGAGAACAGTGAAGTAAAACAACTACAAAACCTAGCCCCTTTTCAGCAGCTGGCAAGATATAACAAAAAGAAGCAATCTCAGAGAATGTTTAGATTTCTATTCACTGCCATCTAAATATGCTCAGGGTTGCTGACTTTAGTTTCCCATCACATCTGTCCAGACACAAACGCGGGCATGCAATGTGACGTGCACAGTTGGTCCTTGCATCATACTGTCAAGCAGCTCCCAAATTCAGTAAGTTTTTTTTTGGACTGCCAGTGCAATCCTATGCACAGTCATTCTAGTACAAGAACATTGGTTTCGGTGAACTAAGACTAAAATTATTCTGCATAGGATTGCACTGTAAGCAGTAAGGAGCACACAAGGCCGTCGAATGCCAAATTAAATGTTCCATATTTCATTCTCATCAGGCCTAACAAGAAATACCCTTCTTTATTCTCTGACAGAAGTCCTGCCCAGATTTACTATCTGAAGTCATTGAACTGAAGGGCTCAGACAGAGAATCTTCTGTGTGCAGTATGTGCGAAATCACCATGCTATGTCACCTCTTCACAATGTACAGTCACCAGGCAAACACAACTGATATAAATAAAGCCTCTTTGCGGGGGGAAAGCACTTAATATCCTATCATTTATTATGTGAAGATCTAACAAGAATCTTATAATACTCTAAAGACAAGCAAGTTTTGTGCATGAAAGAATAAACTTGCAGGAAGCATGCAGTCCTTAATGTATGAAGAGGTCGCTCCATCCTGTGACGAAGCTGTAACATTTACGATAACTTCAAAAGCTTTTAGTCCAACAGTTTCTTTTAGAATTGTCCTCTTTTCAATACTCACAAAGACATCCGATCCACTGCCATATACACACACCCTACTTTCATCTCAGCAGTTTGTGCATGGCTCCGTAATGAGTCCCTATCTACTGTATTAAATTGTTCAGATTTCATGAGAAACCACACATATTAAGCCACTATATTTTTAAAAGGATGTATTTTAAAATAAATAATTTTAAATTTTTAGTCTAATAGGTACACCACATCCAGACCACATCAAGTAGCCAACAGGTGTCTTTAAAATCAATGGCCTGTATACCACCCTTCGCCTCAGCAAAGTATGAGGCCTTCCTCTAGCCTTCTGTTGAAGAAATTGCCAATTAAATTAGAGGAGGGGCCCGGAGGCTAAAAGAAGGTATCAGGCTTTGCTGTGAGGAGTGGTAGGATACAGACCAGTTTTATTACCAGTGATTGGGTTGGTTTTGTTTCAAATATTTGGGAATAACTGCTTTGAATATGTACCAGATCAAGGGAGCGCTAGCAGAAGTGATTCTAGTATAAAGAAATACATTTATTTAGTCATAATTTTGTTTCCAAATGAGCATTCCAGTTAGCAGATTAATTCCCCAGTGTAAGAAATAAAACAAGTTCAACTGAAATAAAGTGATTAATTCTTGCAGCTTGTTAAGTTGCAGATTTCTCTGCTCAGTGTAACAATAAGAGAGCTGAAGGCACTGCACAACTGGCACTAATGAAAACTGGATCTGTGCAAATTAATTTTTACACTGTGGATTTACTGCCAAGACCACAGTGCTATGAAGACATAAATTAATATACATATTCTAGTCCTTCTGAAGAATCAGTAGCCACAGCAGAAATCATGACTTCAATGATACAGAAGTCAATGGCAACTTAAGTCTCATTCCATAGCAATTAGCCCTGAGGTGTGGTTAACTTTTGCTGGGCTGTGCACAATATGCATAGAAGGTTTATAAGCTGTGAACTCCTCACAGTGGACTGTATCTAGTCAAAGGTCAGCACTTTATAGTTCTACTGTTTTCAACTGGGAGGGTTCCTTCTCATCTTTTTCGCTTCTATCACACACAATCAGTGGAGTACACTGTTGAAAAAATATTAGAAGTGTGGGATAAAAGGAAGAGGCATGGAAAGAGGAGCCATTTGTTGGAAAAATATAGTCTTTATCTATAACTGAAACATTAGGTAGGTCAATATATCAATAAACAACTAAGTGAAATCATACATACAGCAAGTAGCATACATCATACATACAACAAAATCATACATACAACAACTATTAGATAATGAAAGTAACGAAGCTCTAAAGTAGCAAGGCTGCATGCTTACATCTGCTCCTGCGAACAGCGTCTCAGCCTGCTTGCTGGTAATTAATCCTTTTATGGTTTCTAAACATGATTAATTCTAAGACAGATTATGTTAACCCCATAATGACCAGAATTTAAATTTTGCCAACTTCCAAGAAGAAGTTACAGGTAAGTATGGACTGGTTCCCTTAAAATAAAATTTGATCATATTTCCAGTAGTGCTTACATGCGCGCATGCATGCGCGCACAAACACACACACACACACACTTTGTATTCCTATAAACTGATACTTCTGAGCTTAAGCACATCTTGGAAGTTGAGGTGTTTTTTAATTGGGAAATGCAATACTAGAGCAATATTTTGCCCAGTTTTAACTGTAGTTACAGCTCTAATGAAAGCTTTCCCAAAGTCACTGAAATAATAGATTCCTGGTAAATTTCAGGTGGGTACCTGTGTTGGTCTGCAGTAGAAAAGCAAGATTTGAGTCCAGTAGCACCTTAAAGAACAACTAGATTTCCAGAGTATGAACTTTTGAGAGTCAAAGCTCTTCTTTAAATTTTTTTTAAAACAAACAAAATGCAAATAAAGAAAAAGAAAACAGTGCTGGCTACAAAGACACTATTGGCAAATGTATACATAAGTATCTATAAAAGGTTTCCAAATATCCAGGGGTCATTTCATAGAAAAAGAGCTGTAGGGACTCATTAGCATAACTCATTACCATATGCCACACCCCTTGACATCTTTGGAAGTGTGTCATTAGCATACCTGATTTGCATGTGCCACACCCCCTGGCATCACCTATCCTGGCTGTTTTGGACCCAATCCTGGCCATTCAGGGCCAAAATTGGGCCCAAAATGGAAAAAAGGGGCTGAAAAAGGCCGAAAAGGGGCCCAAAATGGTCAGGATTGAGCTGCTGCTGAGCGTGAGAATGATCCACCACCCGTCAGATGCCCAATCCGGGACATTTCAGCCCCAATCCAGGCTGAAACGGGCCAAAAATGGCCAAAAATCAGGTGGATGGGGCCACCTGACATGTGACCTCTTTGGGGAACTGCCGGAACTGCGTTCCAGCGCGTTCCCCCTAGAAATGAGCCCTGCAAATATCTAAAAATAAGACCATACACAATTGCTGTCTATTTGCGATATGTTCAAATGTTCAAAAATTTATAAGGTCCTCAATCCAGTAAATTACAGGAATTGGGCTTTTGTCTTTCCAGTGTTGTAGAGCCTCGCTACAAGTGACATCTTACACGCGAACGGCACTTGATCATTTTCGCAAGTCTTTTTGGGAATTGAAGTCCCTCTCCCCCACCCCTTTTCTTTCTGTTCCTTCCCCTCTCTGTTAGAATGCCTGCCTGAAGAGACGGAGAAAGCCTACGATAGCAGCTTTTGCAAATCGTCTTGCTGGGGGGTGGGGGATGCTCTGGAGAAAGCTGACATGTCGGTGAAGTCCTAGTGTCCTTTCAGTGATCTTTGGGGGCGGGCAGCTGCAACTTTGCTAATCATCTTGCTGGGGGGGGAGATGCTCTGGAGAAAGCTGAGAAAGTCGCAGCTGCCCACCCCCAAAGATCATTGAGAGCAGGCTTGTGACTGGAGGAGCGATTTGCAAAAGCAGGCTTTCTCCATCTCTTCAGGCAGCCATTCTAACAGAGAGGGGAAGGAACAGAAAGAAAAGGGGTGGGGGAGAGGGACTTCAATTCCCAGAAAGACTTGCGAAAATGATCAAGTGCCGTTCGCGTGTAAGATGTCACTTGTAGCAAGACTCTAAGTCTAAGTCTTTTAGCAACTGTAAGGGCACAGAGGGTCCATTTCCATTTGATCATCAGTTAGAATCCAAGAGACAAGCAAATAGTTTAACAATATATTAACACTAGTTTGATGCCCATGCTTCGCTACAGTATTTAACTACTTTAAATCCAGTTATAATATTTATGAGTAAGTAACGTTTTTGGTTTGGGGAGGTGGGTTGAGTTGGTTTTGTAGTATAATAGCATAGCACCCAAGCTTCACAAAAGTGTTTGAATAAAGCAAAGCATGTTGATGCCTAAAACTGATGAAGTGAATTTCTAAATGTAACATTTATTGAAGAGATTTTTAAAAGGAAAAGATTGTAGTGCAGTAAATAAAGTGAAAAATACGTAAAACCTTATTTTTCTACCGAAGGACCTCTTTGTAGAACTCATTGGTGGTTCCCCCCCCCCACTTTGGAGCCCCCACTTTGAGGAAAAGCTTGTAGGCTGGGAAGCCAGGAGGGTTGAGCATGTTGAGGAACTCCACAGGGTGGTGGACCACATCATCCATTTGCACCACTGAGTCCACAGATCTGTACTCCATTTCTGCCCCTTCACGGGAGTTAAGTTGTGTTTCATTAATTGTGGCAGCCTTGTCTTTCTTGGGGGTCAGAGTGGCACACTTGCACAGCCCGTCCATGGACTTCTTCATGATAGTGACGATATCAGGGTATATCGTGGCTGTTAGGTCTACTAGCGTCGTCACTACTGTGCCCAGGCCTGCAGGGATGGTCACCTTTCCCTTGGACTCGGGACTTGCTGGTACTTGGCCATTGCTACTCAGTGCACCGCAGGAGTACGATGTGCATATTTCTTTACCGCATCTCTAAGTTGCTTCTTCCTTTTAGCATTGGTATATCTTGCACAATGTCTGCTAGGAGGCTTCTTGGGGGCAGTAAGAGGTGATGGCTGCAAGAGGTATGAGGTGGAGTTGGACTGAGGGAGGGGGTGGTATGGTGGCTCCTTCGGCAGGTTCATGTGAGAGGTTCACATTGAAATAACCCCTAGAAAGGTTGTGCACCATCTCCCCATGAACATTTAATAACTCAGCTGTCATACTGACTTTTATATAAAATCCCTTTTCAGAAGTCTTGTACTGTCTTTCTTCAACTGTCTGCAGTTTCCTTTGCCTGATTTTTACCTCAGAACACAGAGTTCCACAGCTGACCCATCAGCCTCCCAGCCACACAGGAAAGCCAGGCCCCACAGGGAGATTGGCAACCCTAGACTGGGAGGTGTATTTTTATCTCAGGACACATTCAGTGACTCCCTATAGCAAGTATATATTCTTTAGAATGTTGGAGAGATGATCAATCAAGGCCGCATATGCAAATGACCTCATGGAAGAGTGGCAGTTGGTGGGGAGGGGGGGAGGACCCTGCTAGCCATACAGGAAAGCTATATCCCTATGGGAAAACACATTTTTACCCCTTTTTACCCCCTTAGGAGGCAAATTTCTTAAAATCCCTTCTTAGTGAGCCTCTATATCACAAAAGGAACGCCCTGCCCAAATTTCACGTTTCTAGGTCCAGGGGTTTGATGAGTCAGTCAGGACACTTGTCTTTATATATATATAGATAGATTCTCAAAAGTGAATGAGTTTTCTAATAAAAAACTAATATGACTACTGATTTCCTCCCCAAAGTGCTGAATGACTGAACATGTCCAAAGCATATGCTTAAGAGATCCATCTTGTGAATTACACAGTCAACAGTTAGACACTGTGCTTTAAAGAGCTTTGGGCCTACTTAGGGTGTGGATCCCCTATCGGCTGACCCACCTGTCAGCCAAACACCCCCTCACCCCTCCAGGGCACCAGCTGAGGGGGCACCATGGATTGATGGCGAGCAGGAATGGACATGGGTGTACACCTCTGTGTAGCTCCCCTGTCATCAGGGAGCAAGCATGCCCAGACAGCCCCTGAGCTGGGCTTGCCACCACCCTGCTCCACTCCCCAGATTCCATAAGGGAATCCTCACTATGGGTAAACAGAGCGTGCAAGCTGTGTTAACCCCCAATGGATCTGCCCCAATGCTAAACCTCCAAAAATGGTGACAGTGTCAATAAACAAGTGTAAGACCCAAACAAATATGCTTGTAGGAGCACCATGAAGGAAGGGAGGGCTGGGTGGGAATGCCACTCAGTGGAGAAGCACGAGGCAGCGAGGGGCAGCTGCTCCTTAAAGGTACAGAGCCCATCTCCACAGCTGGACTGACTGCTCTTGATTGGCCAGGCGGACTCTGGGCCAGAACGAGGTGCCCCAGACCTGGCCCGGCTGCTGGTGCTGTGATCCTCTGCCCCCCCCACCCCCCGCAGCCTTGCAAACCAGCCTGGCAGTAAGTTGGCAAACCGTAGCTTAACATCCTTTAGAAAAATTAGACACTCCAGCTCATTATTTCATTCATCTCTAAGGCTCTGTGTATCATATTGATTAACTGTCCTCAAATATTTATATATAGAAATATTGTAGGGTCCATTTTCTGTTTTGATTCAATAAGAATTTCAAAAAGTGGGGGAGATTCTGAAGCACTCAAAGCTGCCAGGCCATATTTGAAAATTGAGAGAAAAGATATAAATATATAAATGTATAAATATTTTTATATAATTTTAGTTATAACTTTAAATCACCCAGTATTATAAAGTGCAACTGCCTAAAGGTGCTCAAGAGGTAAACCAATGCAAAAGTTCAAGCAGTTAATCAAAATACAATAGTCACATTCATGACCCTCAATCAAATATAGTACACGGTTTATATTACTGATATGATTATTTCCAGCAAATGTTCCTGGTAAGTCCAAGTTAAGTGGGTATCTGTTAGAAATTGATATATATTCTTCTTTTTTCTTTTTTAACAGAGATGCACAATGGACTCCAGAGTCCAGACTATCCCAAGCTTTGCAATTCCAGCTCAGTATAAAGATTGCCTTCACCAAATTCACCCCTCTGTATTTTGATTAACTGCTTGAACTTTTTGCCTCTTGAATACCTTTAGGCACTTGCACTTTACATTGTTGAGTGATTTAAAATTATAACTAAAATTATAAAAATATTTATACATTCATATATTTATATCATTACTCTCAGTGAGTGTACTCTTTGAGTCTGTTTTGTTGTAACCGAGCTAGCCTTCTGTTTGTGTCATATTTGAACATCAACAAACATTGCAATTGTAACTATTGCCATTCAGCAGAAGTTGGCAAATTATATTTAGACCTCAGCTGAAGAAATGACAAGAACTTATCATCATTACCCACCAAATAATCTAAGGTAAACATTCCCTTACCTGTTCAAGCCTTTCATAAAAAAGATTTCCCAGTTTTTAAATCTGGATTTGAGAAATGGTCAAATTGATATTGTCATGATATTATGCATTGTACTTATCTAGCTGCAGATATTGTAGGAGGAACAAAATCCATTTTAACATAATTAGGCCCTAATGCATTCCACTTAAAAAGTGGTTCCACAAAAAGAGGCCTCCAAAAGAGCCAGAGATGGATATTCCAATTAAGAGGAGTGATCCTGATCATTTTTACATGTTAACAAATATGCCTGATTGAGTCAAAGCTCTTCTGAAGAAAGCTCATACCCTGGAATTCTAGTCGGTCTTTAACATTCCCAATAAATAATTCAGTCTGAGGAATGATAATCGAACGATCAGTTAGACAATTACATATTCATGTTACATATGTTGGGATTCTGGTTATTTTTGCATTCTTACTATCTAGATGCTTTTTTGTTATCTTGTTAAATATTTATTACACACCTGCCATGATTCAGAACGAACCCGAGGCTGTGCCCCTCTCTTCTGGCCACGTTTCTTGGAGCTGGTGGGGGAGGGGTAGAAAAAAATCAGCCAAGGGAGAAAGAGGTTTGTAGGGGAGAATTGCCATATAAAGGATCAAGCAACCTCTGCCTGATGGCTGATTCTCTCCTTCAAAAGCTTCCTCATGATATTAGTATCATGAGGTAAACACAGCATTAGGGACTCATTTTTGCTGCTGCAATTCTTCCTCAAACTAGGGAGGAATTAGTGAGAACAATAATAAAATAAAATTATTGAGATAAAAGCAGAATTTCCGGGAGGAAGGTTTAAGATTAAATATATTTTTTGGAATTAGATATTCTTGGAGAAAGCTTTTTTTACAAAAACCTTCAGAATGTGGTGCACCATTTAGTGTAAAAATTATTAATGCTTTTCCTAGCTCACAGTCGAAATTGATTTCTTTTTTATTATTAGACCAGTGATCTATCTCAAACATTCTTTCTTTGCAGAGTAGTTGCTGATACATTTATGGGCTGCAAGTGAGTTATGATGGTTTTACTGTCACCCAGGGGAATAATTGCTCCTCTACCACTCACTGTCAGGAACAGCATTCCCTTCACTGATGAGCTGAAAAATATAAGTGCACAGGGACAGCAAGAGGACCCAGAGGATGCTGCCAGGGAGAATGTAAACATTTTTATAGCCATTACAGTATTTCAAAGCTGCTCACATGAGCGGTCCTTCCTATCTCTACCTCCAATCATTTCAGTGGGAGCACTTTGGAACCTACATTGTCCATTAAATCCTGTCTCTTGCTTCATGATGGGAATGGTATCAAAAATATCCCCTAGGAGACAATTCTAGATTAATTAAAGATTAATTTTATTAGGCCTTGACGGCAGTGGTTATTTTATGCACAGCAAAGTAGAGTTAATACAACACAGTGCAATGCACAATCTCAGGTATGCTGGTATATTCTTCTTCTGCAAATCTATTCTAATCCATGGATGTTTACAAAGTTATAATTTTAGTCCTATTGTGTGATAATGAGCAGAAAAGCTTAATGAGAGTTGATGTCTTAAGATAATCTTTGGAGATTTGTTATATTTCATGTCTTGTTCTTTTATTATGTGAAATAAATTAAAATGCTTGACCTCATTCCTCTTTTTAAAAATGCAAAAAATCCTTTCTCTTCTCCAATCTGTAATTATGTATTTTAAAAAATGAACGTATTTAATTTAAAATGTTTCTCTCACACAGTTGTCTGCACAGAGGATTCCAAGGTGGCTTCCCATCTTAAGAAGAAAACAAATTATAAAGCAAAGACAACCAGCGAAGTAAGTCAGTAAAATAGCAGTCTTATACTAGATTCTTATTACTAGATCTGAAAAGCCATAACAATAAAATCAACAAAGGATTGATTGGGGGGGGGGGGGAAATCTCGAGTGTAATAATAACCATGAAGGTGCAGAGAAGGATCACTCCTCTAAAGCAACCAAATGCCAGGGATGAGGGGGAATAACATTCTAAACAATGTATACCTTGCTTTTTCTTGATGTCTCCCAATATAGTTTAAAAATAAATATTAAAAGTTCCATATAAATAGCATAAACCCAACAGGCAGTCACGGTGGTTATTCACAGAGCCTGCCTGTAGAAGAGTTCACAGAATCCCCAGTCTTTTAAAACAGATCCCTGTTAAGATAATTCATACCAAAAATACATCACTTTTATTCTAACAGGCTACACAAGACACTGAGAAATACTGTTGCGTATTCCCAGTTGCATGTTTTCCCCAATCCTCTCCACTATGATTCCTCTCCTCAAACTTCCCTTCTTCTCCATGCCAAACACTTCTCAATGCATGCTTTCCTTTCCGAGCCCCAAACTTCTCAGTCACACAGCCCCTGCATGTTGGCTGACCCGTTTTATGTTTTTTGTCATGTTTGCAAATGCAAAAGGAACAGGTTACTTTGGGGAGGTTAACGTCATATGTATTATATTTTTATATTTTTCTGCAAACCTGGGGATTGCCCCCAGTTCATAGAGAAATATACGCTATGCCTGGGTGGCTCGCCTTGTAGATCTTTGGATCATCACACTGAAGGCCATGATGGGAATTATATATATGATAATGAGTTGTATCACAGATGAAGTTCTTACTTGTAGTTTTATGGACTGTCATCAGCTTCACTCTTGTCAATAACTCAGGTGCCTGGTTTGCCTGAAGAACTCAGGTGCCTGAAGAAAGAATGCTTCAAGAGTAGAACTATACCTTTCACAAACCAGTAGCTCACAGGACATTTATTTCCATACTCTGTCATGGGCTAGATAGATATTTACAATAGCAATTTTTAAAATGTAAATGTTCACACAGACACCTAAAAACTGAAGCCAACAAATAAAAACAGTGTAAAGAGCTAATGGTAGGCAAGATGGCAAAGGGCAAGTTAGTGTAGGCAAGAGCTTCAAATTTAACCCCTTGATCTTCAGAATCATCTACACTGGAAACCAAATACCTGCCCTTATGACCCCTAAATAAAGATTCTCCTATGGAAACATCTACAGTTAATATGATCACTCCCATTGACCCCCTAAATAAAGATTCTCCTATGGAAACATCTACAGTTAATACGATCACTCCCATTGACCCATGTGGTGAAATGCTGTACACCCAGGATTAGTGCCAAAGTTCACAACCCAGAAGTATGATAGTCTGCACTCTGTACAAGCTCAGAGATTATAAAGTACCCCTTTCTATCTGGCAGGGGGGAAGAGAAGGAGGATTGAGGGTACTCCTAAGCTATCCAAAGCTGTAGAAATGTAGATATCCCTAGCCAGAGGAAAACAAAAAACTCTGTAGAGAGAGGCAATTGACAAAGCCTTCCGATCTGTCTTTTAACACACAGCTTCCTGGCTAACATTGCATCTCCTTTCACTTGAGCATCCTCATGCAGAAAGACTCACAGGTAATGGGTGATTTCTAGATGCTTGCAACTTCAAGAGTTAAATGGCCTATCTTTATTTACCACCATTAGAGATATGTAAGATTCAGGAGCAGAGGATTGCATTTGTATCACTTTTTCCTTGATCTTTGCTCAGTCTATTTGTGTTTGCAGAGGATGTGTATGATTTTTATTCTCTTAATATTTTTAGTTTCATTTTAAAATCCACAAAATAGTAGAGTCCAGTAGCACCTTTAAGAACCACGGCTCTCTTTTTCAGAGAGCTGTGGTTTTCAAAAGCTTATGCTACAATAAAGTTGGTTAGTCTTAAAGGTGCTACTGGACTCTTTACTATTTTGCACCTACAGACTAACACAGCTAACTCCTCTGGATTATAAAAGCTGTTAGTCTGGTCACCTAAAGTCCCTGTTTGATCCACACAAAACAAAAGAGAAATGAAGGGGAAGCAGATAATCTGTCCTCCTGGAATGTTCAGTCAGGACCCCCACATGGGGGGGGGAAAGGGGGGCACTTTTGGGGGGTCCAGAAGGGTGTAGCCCAGACTGCAATCCCCATTACCAGGATGGGGAAAAATGAGGATAAACTTTAGATAATACTGGAAGACATTTATAGAAACTTTTTTCCTTGCATCCAGATCTTGTGAGATTTGGTGGACCCAATCAGAAGCAGTGTCATATGAAGACCTACCAGTTCCAGAGTTACTTTAGCATAAGCAGGAAGGAGGGACACATGATAGGAGGGGCAAAGCTCCATAAGACAATGGGAGTAAGTACTGCAGTTGCTGCTGCTTCTGGTAGGATTTGCAAGTCCAAAATATATGTAAGTGTCTAATCCACTCAGCCACAAATACACACACTCCCTGTAGTCATGTCTGGTGGTGGATATAAATACAAATCAGGAACTCAGAAACATAAGGAGGTAAAAGAAAGGCTGTGTGTGCCTGTGTGTGGCCCGTTAGAATAAACTGCAGCTGAACTTGCCATCGTCGGTTTAGGAGACAGTGCAGTGGAGAGAGGGTTGCCAGGTCTTCCTGGCAACTGGTGGGAGTGGGGGCAATGCTTACTTGGGGCATTTTCACACTGCTTACTGGCCACAGAACATCACGCTGAGCTCCCAGAATGACAGCATCTTCCTGGTGCAATTTCGCATGATAACTGCCATTCTCGCGCGAAATTGCGCCAGGAAGACACTGTCGTTCCGGGAGCTCGGCGCGATGTTCCATGGCCAGTAAGCAGTGTGAAAACAGCCTTCATCTCAGTCCTCTTTAAGAACTAGACCACTGGGGCTGAAATCAGACCTGGGTGATGTGCGGGAGTGCTCTCACAACCAGTGTGATGATGTCGCTTCTAGAAGTTAGGTCATTGTGTTAGCTGGAAGCATGGATGCTGCCTGTTTGGAATAAATGATGACTGCAACTGATGTGTGCAGCCTAACAATTAACACACATCAGATTCCCAGCTAGTGATAAGCATTGCCTGCTTCCATGAATGCATGGATCAGGGCAACTGCATTCTTGTCCATTTACTTGTGTGTTCTGGAGATGTGCATATTTGCATCTAACGTCCGTGAAGCCTTTTCTCACAGTTAGGACAAACATACAGACAAGGATCATACAACAAAACTACATTGCTTGTTAAACATGACTGACTGTGTAGAGAAAGCATTTGATAAAATCGTATTTTTTTATTTATTTAGATATTTATACCCACTTTTCTCTTCAATGGGATAACAACAGTGTTTTCTCTTCTTCCATCTTACCCTCACAGTGCCAATCCTGTGAGGAAGGGGGAAAGAGTGATTGGTCAAAGTCACATAGAAAACTTTCACAGCAGAGTGAGGATTCAAAGCTTAATCTAACCAGTTCATCATGCTCTGTGTGATCACAAGATTTTTGGGAGGTGCGGGGTTGCACATTTATCAATGTACATATGTACATTGGTAATGTAGAGGGAAAGAGAGACAAATTAACTGAAAGTTGCTCTGGCTGTAAGTCCAGGATTAATTTTCGAAATTCTTCTAGTCAACGATTCAGAAGACTTGAACAAGGCACAGAAATTCATGAACAATACAGAAATGGAATGGAGAAAACCTACTCATTCATTATGTAAATAGAGGCTTTTCATAATAATCATCTTGTGCCAGCACTGCAACCTAGCATTTTGGCTAGGAGCTTGAAGAATTAAAAACCAAACATTTCACCAGCAAACTGAAGATCCAGTCCCAACATATTGATCCTGAAATATCAAGTAAAACTTTTTTCATAATGTGTGAAAATACAGTAAGGGTTCATACAGACATACTGTTCATGGGTACTTGCAGACCAATCAGCATTGCACACTGACAGCTCTGCAGAAAAATAGGGCTGTGTTGTTAAAAAAAAATGGTTCAGAGAGATGCTAAGAACATAAGAGAAGCCATGTTGGATCAGGCCAATGGCCCATCCAGTCCAACACCCTGTGTCGCACAGTGGCCAAAAACCAGGTGTCCTCAGGAGGTCTGCCAGTGGGGAAGGGACACTAGAAGCCCTCTCACTGATTGCTCCCCCAAACACCAAGAATTTAGAGCATTACTGCCCTAGACAGAGAGTTCCATCTATACCTTGTGGCTACCTCTGCTCCATATGTTTATCCAATCCCCTCTTGAAGCTGGCTATGCTTGAAGCTGCCACCACCTCCTGAGGCAGTGAATTCCATGTGTTCTTCCTTTTATCCATTCGAACCCGAATGCTCAGCAATTTCATTGAGTGCCCACGAGTTCTTGTGTTGCGAGAAAGGGAGAAAAATACTTCTTTCTCTGCCTTCTCTATCCCATTCATAATCTTGTAAACCTCTATCATGTCACCCCTCAGTCGTTGTTTCTCCAAGCTAAAGAGCCCCAAGTGCTTTAACTTTTCTTCATAGGGGAAGTGTTGCATCCCTTTAATCATTCTAGTTGTCCTTTTCTGCACTTTTTCCCGTGCTATAATATCATAGCTACTGTTGCTATGAGGTTGCTCCTCCTGGGTAGTTTCCGTGTCATTTAATGTAACATCAATTTTTTTATGTTTTGTTTCAGCATTGTTTCAACTCTGTATCAGATTTCTGCTTGTTTTTAAAGTTCTGCAACCCATACCTTATTGTATTGTTCATTGAATGTCCCAGCCGTTGATCATATTGACTTACACTGTGTAATCCACCTTGAGTTCTTTCGGGCTAAACCAGCTACCTATCAGTTACCAGGCTCAGTTCAAGCTATTGGCTATCACATACAAATCTCTCCATGTCCTTGGTCCAGCATATCTACAGGACCGCCTCTCTCCCTGTGTTCCACCACTACAGCTTCACTCATCTTAACCAGGTCTTCTGCATGTGCCATGGGCAAAATCAATACCTGCATTCTTTGACGTGGCCCCCACCTTATGGAACAGCCTACCTGAAGAGGTCAGGAAGCCTCCACTCTCTTGTCTTTCCAAAAACAATGCAAAACTGAATTATTCAAGAGGGCTTTTTACTCAGATAGGAGAGCTAGGAGATGCATCAATAAAGAGATAGGGACCATAGACTTTACTACTATGTATTACTATGTACTATCTGTTGCTTTAAGTATGATCCTACTGGGTGGTTATATGTTGTTTAATATGTCAGTCTTAGAATTGCTAATACTCTGTTTCAGCATTTCTTCAACTCTGTGTATTGGATTTCTGCCAGTTTTAAATCTTTGGAAATTTGCATTTATATACCCTATTACATTGTTTATTGAAATGTCCTTGAAACTGACTACTAACAGGGTAATCCACCCTGAATCTCAGTGAGAAAGGCAGACTATACATGACATATAACTAAATAAATAAAATGAAAATTAAAGAACCAGCAAAATCTCAAGTGGATTGGGTTCCCCTCACAACCAGAAAAGACTTTAGTGATTGCTGTTTATTGGTATGAAAGTAAGTATCCTTAAGGTTGCCAGAGGATCTCTCAATCTCTTTCTCTCCCCCTTCCCCCACACATTCCATGCATCAGCAGATAAGACCGCTGAACCTCGTCCTGCCTGTTTCCATCCCTTCCTTCCGGCCATTTGTCTCCCTTCTCTGCCTGCTGCCCGGCATGTTGCAAATGATGCAATGGGGCAGGTGTGGGTGGGAATGGGATATAACTGTGACACTAAGAGATCGTGCAGGGAAAATATTTGCCTTTATCACCTTATAGAATTAAAAGGTATATGGGAATCCTGCACGTTCCAATCTGCAAAACATCTTTAAGACAAATTGTTTCTATTGTACTTACTCAACCAGCAACAGTATTACTAGGTTTTTTTCCTGCCAGGGCTCCTCAGCCATCAACAGCTGAGTGACGAGCGGAAGTTCAGCAGGGGAAGTCTTGGACAAGAGTTTCTCCTGCTGAATTTCTTCTGGGCAACCAACACAAAAGTTCTTCTAGAAAATAAAATTGCCAGTTTCCCATGTAGTTTCACCCCCTTGATAGAAGTTCTGGAATAACCTTGAAATACAAAATAAAACAGGAGTCTAGTGGTGCCTTAATGACAGAATTTATTCTGACAAAGAGAACTGTGCATCTGACGAAGAGAACTGTGATTCTTGAAAGCTTATGCTACAATAAAATTGGTTAGTCTTAAAGGTGCTACTGGACTCTTTTTGATTTTGCTACTACAGACTAACACGGCTAACTCCTCTGCATCTAGAATTTATTCCAGCATGAACTTTTGTGGACTATAAATTACTCATGGCTTTCTCAGTCAAAGCAAATGAATAAACAAACAAAAATCGAACTGATGGTGATGATGATGATGATCATCATCATCATCATAATGTCATGGTACCAAAGAGGACTCAGAATCATTATCCCAGAATATAAACTCCCATCTTACAAGCATGCTACTGCCACCTTGTGGCCCTGTGGAAAATACTCCTTTTCCTTTCCAATAAACCGAACAAGCAGTGAAGTATTTCAAAACACTACAAATCAGGGAAAGCAGGAGCCAGCACTAGCTTAGTCATAGTTAAATGCAGGATCCTTGGTTTATTTCTGCCGTGTTGACTTTCCACCAGCTGGGGAAATGCTTTCTTGTATTAATTTAACAACAGGTTCACTGTAGTTCCGGTAGATGACGCTCTAAAGCTGATACTGTTGCCGTGTAGTTCTAATGGAATGAAAAAAAGTACTTCTCAAGGTTGAAAAAGAGGGCTGCAGAGTCCGATGTTTCTCTCCAGTTTATTAACTGAGTTTATTTTCACACAAATTTTTAAAGGCAGGAAAGAATTCACCTGTGATGGTTGTTCAAAGGAATAATCTTAGTGGTTATTTTTACCGTGAAACACTGTGCACATTTTATTATTTATTTTATTTATTTATGTCATTTATAGTCCACCTTTCTCACTGAGACTCAAGGCAGATTACACAGTATGAGATTAATACAATCAGTATCAAGTACATTTCAATACAGTATCAAGGGCATTTCCATAAACAATGCCATAGGGTAAATAGACACAAGCCCAAAAGACAGCATTAGCAAGAATCCAACACAGAACAGAAAAAACACTGAAACAGAACACAATTAACTCCTGGACTGACATTAGACAACATGGAGCACAGGTGGTACATAGGAGTACATACTCAAAGCAACAGATAATATGTAAGGCAATATAGTGATGAAGTCTACAGTCCCTAACTCATTAGCAAAGCATCTGAGACCCCATCCCTACAATACAGCCCTCCCATTTGAGTAAAAAGCCTTTTTGAATAATTTGGTTTTGCATTGTTTACGGAAAGCCAGGAGAGTGGGGGCTCTCCTGACCTCCTCAGGCAGGTCATTCCACAGGATAGGGGTCACCACAGAGAAAGCCCGTGGACGGGCTGCTGTTGACTTCACCCATGTGGAGCCAGGCACCTGCAGGAGACCCTGTTCAGTTGAGCGAAGCAACCATCAAAGAACATGGGGTATGCTGGACCAAAGCCATGAAGAACTTTGTATGTAATAACTAATACCTTGAACTGAGCATAGTAACTGATGGGTAGCCAATGGAGCAACTGTAGGATGGGAGTGATATTCATGCTCCTGCTCGCTCCTGATAACAGTCGAGCTGCAATGTTTTGCACTAATTTATGCCTCCTAGTTAACTTAGATGGGAGGCCAATGTATAGAACATTACAATAGTCAAGCCTTGATGTTACTATAGCGTGGATCCAAGTGGCCAGGTCAGCCGTGTCAAGATAAGAAGCCATCTTCCAGGCTAGAGTGAGGTTGTAGAAAGCATTTTTTGCCACTGCCTTAACTTGTTTTTCTAGTAGTAAGCACTGGATCCAGTATAACGCCCCAGGCTCTTAACTGAGTCTGCAAGGGTCAGACAAACTCCATCGAAAGTGGGGAGTACAATGTCCTTCAAGATGTCAGCCTTCCGAACAAGCATCACTTCAGTCTTGTCTGGGTTCAATTTCAATTTGTTGTTTTTCAACCATTTCACCACAGCTGTCAGGCAGCGATCTAAGATTTCTACTGCATCCTGTGGGGACCTGGATAGCAAGATATAGAGTTGAGTGTCATCTACATATTGATGACATTCAACTTCTTCTAAAGGCTTTATGTAGAGGTTGAATAAGATTGGTGCAATGTTATCTGAAAAGTATTATATAGCAGTAGATTTTCCTGCTTAAATTTTCTGTGAGAAAGGCTAGGCCTACACACTGTTCTTTATTCCAGAACATCTCGCACAAAATTTTAGATGCTCCATATTTTATACACAAAAGTCTACAGAAGAGAATCAGGGGTTGCGAAATGCCCTTTACCTTTGCAGTTTTGGTTGAAAAACTCTAGGGTCAAACTTTAGCTTACAAAAATAATTCCTGGTAAAATATTACTTTTTGCAGACACTGTTATTTGACACATCCTCGAATTTACTAGTCTTTTAAATGCTTTTAATATGCTGGTATGCTATAACAACTCCAGTACCAGCTCTATCCCCATATCTACTCAAGTTACACTAGTCTAGGTTCCAGCAACCCTAGCAATACCAAGAAGGGCTCATTTGCCTCCTTGGCTACTAACACAATATATGCTATATCATGTGCTGGCAATTCCCTTTTAACATTTTCACCAAAGAAATGATGGACACAAATCAGGTGCTGAAAATGCAAACTCTCAAAAAACAGGGGTGGGGGGCAATCTCAACCTTCCTGAACATTTAGTAAGACTTAAAAGTTGATATACTGAAATAAAACAAAGTTTCAAAGATAGTCAGAATTCATTCAGAGATTTAATATTATGAACCTAGGACTCAGTGTTCTTTAACCAGGAGTATGAATTAAAGATCTGTAGACATACCAGATCTTTGGTTAAATTTCACTCCTTTTGGAAATGAGTCTACAAGGGTATTACATTTTTCCAGAGAGGTTTTGTGGGTCTGGTGTGAAAATAAGTTGCAGCATAATGTATGTTACAAACCTGCCTCAGAGAGGGTTTTTTCTTAGGCATGTACTGTGCAAAACCTAACACCTCACAATTCCTAGTTGATTGTATTAATATTTACCTCAGTTGTGTGTGTGTGTGGGGGGGGGGTTCTCAGTAAGCCTCATTCTTGTTCATTTTTAAAAAGTAAAACATCTTTTTCTGGTCAGTTTACCTCTTTAATCTTCAATTAACACTATAGGCTTGGTTTATAAACTGGACCAGAATGTATCCCCTCCAACCTGTTTTAATCCCACTGCGAGCCCCAGTACAGTGGGATAGGTGGAAAATTGTGACTGATGTACTAAGAAAATCCTTTGGGATTGTGTTTAGTCTCTGGAAAACCGGCAGACACGGTTTTCAAATTTTTATCTCACTATAACTATCTTAGCAAAACCCTGAACTTCACTCCCAGTACAAGTTCTAACTAGGGTAGCTCAACTAGTGACTAGTCTTTATTTTTCTTTATTACAATTCACTTTTATATAATTGTATTTCAGCCTGTACTTCTTTCAGTTTCATGCCTCTTGACCCTGAGTTTTTCATACCTTCTGCTTAAAATAGCTACATAGCGAGTTCACTGCATCTGAAGACGTCTCTAGCCTACAAAAGCTTATGCTGGAATAAAATCTTCAAGGGTGGCCCCAAATAGAGAGCATTACTGTAATCTAATCTAGATGTTACCAGGGAATGCACCACAGTGGCAAAATCTTTCCCACCCAAGAAGGGCTGCAACTGGCTCACCAGCCAGATTTGGTGAATAGCATCTCTGGTCACCACTGTTACCCATTTATCCAACAGGAGGGCTGGGTCCTGCAGCACCCCCAAACTGAAAACCTGCTCCTTCAGGGTGTGTGCAACCCATCCAGAACTGGAGACATCCCAGTTCCTGGGTTAAACCTTTCCCCCAGCAGAAGCACCTCCATTTCGTTAGCCCTCATCCATCCTGAAACTCCCTCTGGGAAACTGTTCACAATTTCTCCCTGGAATTTGCTGAAAGTGCAAAATAGAGCTGAGTATCATCTGCATACTGATGACAACTCAACCCAGGTGACCTTTCTCATTTAAACAAATGCAAATTAATACAGAATAGAGAAAAAAGGAGATTTAATAATGAAGAACACTTTTCGAAAATTTAAAAAGAACCAAAAATGAACTGAAAAAAATATTTTGTGCGCACCTCCATGAGATAGTCCCAACAAATGCTCCTAACAAAGATAACTTCTTCATAACTCAGCCTTGAATGCATCTTTGAGCTAGTCCTTATATCACATGGAGACCTTCCTTACAGTGTTGCACATTCCTGAGAACAGAGGACAGCAAATCATATCTGGGCAATTCATGTACACATGACCCCTACATGGAGACATCACCACATGGAAACATTCTCCAGTAATCTCTACATAACTGATAAAATGTAGAAGGCTGCCTTGTGGGACAAGATCAAAAGCTCTGCTGAAGTGCAGGTATATTTTACATACTGCCTACCCCTTGTCTTTACTGGAAGGTTAACTACCTCGAGGAGGAGGGTTTTGCTGTAATGGCTGTGTCTTTATCCATCCACTAGTGCCAATTCAGTTGATGGACAGAGAAGAGCTCTAGCTCCTTTCCCCACCCACCACATCCCATCTCCTTTTCCTGTGCTATCTTGGGTCATCCTGGATGTGGCTGTACAGTTGCCAACTCGGGGATAGAGATTTTGGGGCTAGAGCCTGAGGAAGGCAGGGTGTAGGGTAGTGAGAGACCTAAATGGGTCATAATGCCAAAGAGTCCACCTTCCAACACAGCCATTTTCTCCAAGGGAAGTGACTTCTGTCACCAGAAGGTCAGTTGTAATTCCACAAGGTCTCCAGCTACCACTTGGAGGTTGGCAACTCTATGGGGCTGCCTCTGAAAATAAATATACAGATACTGCCTGTATTTTCTCTCCTCAGGGAGTGCAGTTCTGTTCATAAGGAGAAATCCCATCGGGAGTCTGTGGGATGTTTCCTTCCAGCCCTTAGGCGGGTATGCAGGTTGTCAACACTCCTGTTGCACGCTTGGCATTAGTTTTGTGCTTCATATGGAGGATGTCCAACTCCTCTTCAGGGCGCCAATGAACAGGTTACTTTTGCTCATCTTGCTCACTGGGGAGATAGATGACACTGCAATATTTTGGGGGGGGGAATAGAAAAAAACATTTTAAATAACCCTTTGGAATCCTCTGACTCTTCCGCTGGCACATCCGGGTGGTGAATGCCCAGGACAGAGCCCTCCAGATCCAGCAGGGGATACAGACCCCTTCTCATTTGGCTCTCTGCTTACACTACAGTGAGGCCTAAGTGATTTGGCTTCCAACCAACTGAAAGATTAGTATGTGGAAGACTCAGTTTTGGGACAGAGGGCTGGACTTCAGGTCCTTGGAGTTCTTTGCCCATGATCCTATAGTTTAAACTAAGAAATGGGGTGCAGTCAAGTTTCATGGGAAAACTGGCTAATTTTCTTGTTCTCTCAACTTCTCCAGAACTGACTGACTAGCAAGTGCAGCAGCAGGTCACCACCCCAGTAAGATCTGCCAACCAGCCAGCCATTACCCCAGCAGCTGCTTGAGTTTATAGGCCAAATGAGAACTCTACAGACCAACCCAATGTGACTGCAACACACATGTGGAACCAGGCCACTTGACATCAGGAACACAAAACACAATGACATCCAGCAATGTAGGGATTCCAGTAGAGCAGAAGGTCTGAGAGACTAATGTGCCCTCTGAGCCAACACACTGTTCCACACGCCATCATTCTGATATGGCAAAGCTCTTTAATAGAACCTTGCATGATCAGAATCCAAAGATGTCCCTGCTTGATATGTACCTCTGTGTCTGGCAGCCACCTGAGTCCCCTTCCAATAGGCCCACAGAGCCATGTAGAAATTCTGCTGCTGCTTATCACCAGCTGGATCAAGGAGGCTGAAAGCCAGCTGATGTATTGCAGGCTGGACAGTTTCTGCAGTCTAAATATTCTGCTGAGAACAATGTCTACGACCCCGTAGCATTCTCATAAAATGCTACTTGTGTTTTTTTTAACAACCCTTATTTCTAGCATACAATAAACTGCAGAACTCTAGAAGATTAAATGGAAGACATAGACTATGTAGAGACAATCTGTGGTTCATAATTTAAATTAGCAATCTAACCGTGCAATCCTAAACAGAATCACTCCCTCCTTAGTGCATTGACTTTAAGATTTTAACTCTGCCTAGGATTGCACTGCTAATTAGACTGGAATCACACTGTATTTCCTTTCTGTGACAGGTCGCTCTATTAAGATGAGGAAATAAGGGTTTAGCTCCCAGCATTCTTATTTGGTACTCCTATCTGGCCCAAATAAATTCCTGACTTGGTTCACAATGACCAGCATGGTTATTGCATGTAGCGTTAGCATTTTCCTCATGCCCACACCAATTCCAGCTATAATTGATTTCAACTGGTCCTTTTTAAGCTACAGGCAATTAATTAATTCAGCTGAATACCGTGATCACCATGAAGTCTTTTGCTATTAATATGGATGACGTGTTTCTCCAGAGAAAATGTCACTGTCACTGAGAAAGATTAGTAACAGCCTGGAAAATGAAATGTTATACTAGAAGAGGCAAGTTCCTCTCTCTGTTACAACAGTATCAATCAGAAATGTTTCCACTGATGGCTGGTAGTCATCAATATGGACTAAAGTGAAAACAGAGGTTTTTTGACCCTAAAGGCCAGGGTGCTTTTTTCCTAGGTTGTAAACATTTTCTAACAAGGAGATTGATTCTTTTCTGAGCTCCAAAGTATATCCAGAGTAGTTTTTGGCACACAAATGCTACTAAAAGCAATTTCTAGCACATATGGAAACAAAAGGATAATATTAAATAGTATAGATTTGTACTGAGTGTACTTAATTTGGAACATATGTAGGCAAGTTGGGTATGCATATACCTATCTATTCAATTACATGCATGTAATTATAACTGATTCAGAATGCTCCTATAAATATATACTGAGTGCAAAAAGGTCCTATGAAGTACACTGATGGGGATGTTAATTTGTATTCAAGTACAGGGATAGCTAGCCATTCACAGATGATGGCATAGAGATACTAATGTCTTCCCTTCCCTACCTCCCGCTCTCTTACACAAAGAGAGAGAGAGAGAGAGAGAGAGAGCGCCCTGCTGGATCAAACTAGTGGCCCATAGATAGTCCAGCATCCTGTCTCACAGAGTGGCCAGCCAGTTACTCTGGAGTGCTAACTATAGCACACAGAGGCCAAGTCCTTCCCCTGATGTTGCCTCTTCACACTGGTATGCAGGTTTACTGCCTCTTTAATCACCATAGCCATGGGTCAATGATGGACCTATCCTCCATGAATTTATTCAATCTCATTGTAAAACCATTCTCGCTCTATCTATCTTCTGGCAGTGAATCCCACATTTTAATCATTATAAAAAAGTGCTTCCGTTCCCCCCTCCTGAATCTACTGCCCATTAACTTCATTGGGTGCCCTTAAGTTCTAGCATTCTGGGAGAGGCAAACAAAGTTCTCTCTATCCACTCTCCCCATGCCAAATTTTTAAAACCTCTATTATGTCCTTCCTTGGTCATCTTTTTTCCAAACTGAAAAGTCCCAGTCTCCCATTGTTGCCTCATTGGAAACATCCTCCAACCCCACTCAGTCTCTCCTTACCTTCCTGCACCAGTTGACACAGACCCAAACTCTGTACCCCCTTCCAGAAATGTACGAGAGTGGTATGGATATTAGGGCCTAAAACTTCAGTTGAGAATTTGTAGACAACCAATATTACTTCATCTTTCCCATTTGGATCCTGCCCTTCTCTGTGGAACTCAGGGCAGCACACATGCTTCCATTTTATCCTCACAACAAATTTGTGAGATTGCCCAAGCAGAGAGGCAGTGTTTGGCCCAGTGACTAAGGGGCTGAAGCAAGGCATTCTGGGTTGATAGCCAGCCTTCCAGCCTGTGTGTCATTAGAACCAGAACAATGCATCACAGAGAACATTTCTAAATGAAGGTGTGAACAAATTATTGGAGACAGGAATATAGCTCAATGTGCTCATCTCTGTCTTCTCAAATCTCAGAGGACTCATGGTAAGCAAACACTGCCTTTCTTGACAGTGGTGATCGCGTAATATCATCAGTGGCTATGAAGGCATAGGATATAATCATAATGGAAAAGGTCATATAGCAACTCCAGGCATCTCTGGACAGAGCTGATTCATCACACAATTTAATTGCCTTTATTGTTTACCATGCAAGCAACAAAACAGCCACAGGGGTAGTAGAAAAACGGCTCCCATATGTACCATTGTTTTCAAAGCAGAACAATGCTTCTTTCTTCCTGTAATTTCCACTGAAACTGGATAAGAGAAGCATCTATTTTACATTAATTTTATTCCCAGGCATTGCTGTTTTAAAATGTTTGACTGTTCCTTGGTAGTAGCTTACATTATTGAAAACTTTTCAGGAAAACTTCAGCCTCCCTGAAGAATGGCATGTTTGATTGAACTGGCTAGCTTTAAGGAGAAAAAATGCAATAGCGTTTTAAACCAAATATGCTTCCCTGAAAACAGAGAGGATTTTAAAAAGCAAGAAGGTGTTTTGTGGAAGATATACAAAATTAATGTGTATCATTTCAGTTGCGTGGTGGCCTGATCCTATGAGATACTGAATAAGTGTGTAGGATTAGGCTAAAGGGCTAGAGCCATCCTTGCATTGTGCCACAGTTAAATGAGCGGAGTTATCACAAGTCAATCTAGACAGCAAGCTATCCTCAGAGAAGGGGACTTCCACTGCTACCCACTTTCTCACCTGAATCAGAATGTCATTGATGCTTGGGAATTGAATTCATTTTTAAAAATAACATCTGGAAAAGGAAGTTCAAGTCAAGAACATGATTTACTGGATCCTGCCATATTACATGTTTGCTGAATCTGTATATACCATGCTGGGCAATGTTGACACCTCCAGAATCAGCCAACACTTGATGTGGTTTGCCCGTTTATTACATGATCTAGAAATGCATGTGTGCTAGGAGTGATGCAACTGAAGAGGACACAACTGCATGCATTCTTGTAAGTTGTGGGATGTGGGATGTTGCAGCAAGCACATGAAAGGAGATAGAAATTGACAGACAGCATAGTAGAACCAATTGGTATCAAATAGAATACTACTGTGGCTATCCCGGCACAAGGCATTTTCTGCTTTGTCACAGTTATGTACAGCCATAGGGCTTAGATGCCTGCATAAGAGCCACAACTGTCAGAAGCAAACAATCCTTTTAAAACCAGCTGAGTCCCATCAGGGGAACCGTAGGGTCTGTTGCTGTGTCCTTCTCATGGAAAGCATGTAGAAGTAAGTTGGAATGAAATAAAATACGGAACAAAGTTCCAGCTGAACAAAGTATGTCTTTAAAATAGAATGTAGAAGCTTTGAATATTATGGAAAAGAACTATACTTCCAATCTATCCTCTAGATTTGTAGAACACAGACAACATTTGATGTGTTGAAATGTCCAGGAGTGTTTAATATAACATGTAAGGATTCTCCGTAAAGGCATCTGATACAATGTCACCATGCATAAAACACATACAACATAGTTTTTATCCAGGACCTATAAAATCACAAGCAGAAGTCTAAAACAGTTCTCCATATGGCTGAGGGAAGCTTCCAAAAAAAAAAAATTAACACCTCCCCCCCCCCAGCAACCCTCTGTGTAGCAAATCTTAAGGTGTATATAAACCAAAGTCTTAGCAATGGACAATTATAAAAGAAAACACCAATAATTCTGAATAAAAATAGATCATTTGTGCACAGGATTAGAAAGTATTAGAGGCATCTTTGTGTTAACATTCATAGTTCATGTTTTCAACGACAAGAGAATTCTACAGTTACATTCTGTGGAGGTTTCAGGAGGTGGTTTGCCAAATGGAAAAACATTTGGAGGTTTGGAAAAATCTTGCACATAAATTACCAAAGGCACGAAGCAGTCTGAAAGATGGATGAAATCAAAAGCCAAGAAAAAGCAGCATGTGGTGCCAAAGAAGGAGGTGGGGTGAAGGAGAGAAAGAGGTAATGATTTTTTTTTAATGATTCTCCTGCAAAATGGAGAATAAGCTCCTCAAGCATGTCATCTTCTCATAAAAGCAGCCTGCTTGAATGATGAGAAATACCCTTCAAGTGATCGGACCAAGCCACTATTTTTCATCCCTTCGGCATGGAGCTCTCCATTGATTATGCTAAGAGCTGCTCACTCATTAAAGATACAGAAAGCTCATTGTCTCACTATGGCAAAGCCTTGCCACACTTGTTAATTCCCTGATTTATGATGCCATATAGGAGGAACTGAAAGCGGGTATGTCTCTCTCTTTCTCTCTCTCTCTCTCTTTTAAGACTGAGAGAGGCAGATTAGGAAGTTTGTGATAAAGAAAAGCCAGGCTCCTGGCTGACATCTGATCTTTCATTTGGCTTCAAGCAATCCCGCTTCTGCAGTGCTGGCCCATCAACAGGACCTGGCTCAAGTTTCACTACTAAATCTGAGTCAACAATCTCTAATCTGGACACCGGGCTCAGGATCCAGGCTCAAGTTGCAGTTGGAGGCAGACAACAGGGACGAGGGGGCTGAAAGGGGGTAAGGGAGGAGAAAGACACCCTTTGTTTTCCACTGGATTGTCCACACAGGACCCAGGCAAGGTGGTGTGTTGTTTTCCTGTCATCAACCAGATAAAGCTTTGCACCTCTCTGGGCTCAAAACTGTCCATCTAACACTTACATTAAGTACAGCAAGATATGTGCAAGTCTGTAGTGTGGCTCAGATTTGGAGTTCTTTTTATCTTTTTGACACATGATACTATGACATAAGCTGCTTGCAGTGAAGTTGCTATGCAGATATACAATTTCTGGAAAGTTACACCAGGAAAGAGAACCCCTGCCGATGGATTAGCATTTCACAAAGAGAAGCAGGATAAAATGGGCAGCAGTTACGTTAAAAAGCTAAAAAAAAGAAAAAAGAGAGAGAGTGAATTAAACCTTCATGAAAACAATCCCCTCTCCCACCACCCAAAAAAGAGATCAATAAGCAGGAAAGTATCTGGTTGCTTTCCTGATCTTTAGACTGGCTCAGTCTAACTATTGTATATAATGCAAGTCCTTTGTTTTTAAAACAGCAACAAAGTGGGGGGAAAGACTGCATTGTATCAATTTCTCAATGTCATTTGCTGCTTTGCAACTATTTTGTTTTTAGAAAAGCAAGAAGAGAAGTTTCAAGGAATCTGATGTCTGGGGCACAGAGCCAAAAATATGCCAGCACTTTCCTGCATTCTTAACTTCCCAGGTCAAATATTTGAGCAAAAGCACTGAAGGTCTTCAGGTCCTGCTCCACCATTCCCTAATACAGGAAATGGTGTTTTTAAAGAAATCATGGGATTTTCTTACAACAAAACATACATTTTAACCGCATTCGCATCCCCCAAATGCAGCCAATTCAAATGATCTGATTTTCTAATTTCCCACTCACTCCCCAAAGCTTTTAAAGAGTATTGCTCAGATTTAAGATCCTGAGTGAAATGCTAAAGTGAACCAGAATGCAAATTCTGGTTCTTTTCCACTAATATATGGCTAGGTCATGTGATTTTATGCCACAAACAAATCAAACTCAAAAGACAAAAGTTCTTCCGAGTGACAAATCAATTGCACTTGCATATAACCTGATGTGGCAAATCACCATCGATTTTCATACTATACTAATTCCTGTCTGGAAGTCCTTTCTGAGTAATAATTTTTTAACCCATGAAGGGGCCCTGCATTCTATTAAAATAAGTGAGACTCAGTTCTTCATTAAGACAAAAATGTTGTATGGGCCTTCAACATGACATTTGAACTGTAGGTATGCAGGACTTTCCCCAGCCATTTCAGCAGTGAGGATGCAAGGACAAGTGAGAAGAAAATTGAAAATGGTGCAAAATAACATGTATGAATTTGAGATTTGTCAATGAAGCTCTGTTCCAGGTTTCATCCTGTGTGGAAGCAAGGCACGTTTCCACTAAAAGCAAGGATTTTTGATGCCCTGATGCTCAGAACTCACTTCCCTGTGATGTCTCCTCTGCTTAGATACTTTTGAAGGTAGGTTAAGGTCCAACATATTACATTTAACACATCAGGACCACAGGGATGTATAGCCATAAAGCATCTGCATGTTCCCCACAGGAACTCAATTCTAAACCACTGCAGGGCCTGATTCAGTTTGGGCAATAGCATGGGAGATCAGGGGCTTCAGCCTCTCTCCAAACCATTTTCATGCTCCAAAATGGCCCAGAGGGGTATTATTTGCCCCATCAGTGGGGTATATGTGGACTAAATGCTTGCACGTGGCCCTCCAAGGCTGTTTGAATGAGAAAAACAACACGGGGGGAGAGGGGAGAGCCCCTTCTCTCCCTGTTCTGCATACCCAATCCAAAATGGGCTCCTGTGGGGCTTTGGAACAGAGTGTCTCTCTGAATGTTCAGGTTTTTAAAGAGTGGGGTCCAGGTGCCCCAGATCCAACTCTGGTTATTGTAGCCCCTGGAACTCCCATCTCATGGGGACCCCTATTTTGCTCCCCCACTTTGGTTGTAACATGGGCTTAGGGCTAGAAAATGGAGTCTGCAGCCTGTTAAAATTAGGCTAACAGCAGTGGCTCATTAAACAGCAGCCATGCCAAGGACAGGGTGGTGAGTCGTTAAGCAGCTGTGGAATGCAGACCCGCTTCTCCCTAAACCCACCTCAGGATGATTCAACTGGAGTGCCATTCATTCCAAGGACCTTGGAGCCTCCTTTCTGAATAATTTCACCCTAATGAATGACCCAGGTCTCCAAGAAAATGAGCAATGGACTGACCCCAGCTAGTTCCTCCACTTATCTTAGTGACTGTACAGGAAGATTTCTGCCCTCTTCTTAATCTTGTTATTCACCTAGCCTTAGGCCTGTGGTTCTCCAAGCCTTCTCTAGGAAGCATTTTTTTATGCGAACTAGGAAAACTCCCCTTGTCATTATCAGTTTCCTCCCTACTTTAAACTTGGGTGATTCTCTAAAATTATGTTTTCTAATAGCTTTGATGCAGGGCAGGATATAGTAGGTGCTCAGCCTTATCACAGACTTATCACCCTCCCAAAGACAGCCATGTGTCCTTCCTGGTCTTTTGTCCACTTATCATTGCCTCACCTTATGACCAGCACACTCCAGATCATGAACATCTGTACTATAAATATAGCCTCCAAATCCCCCAATACTTTGTAGCAGTTTTTCCAGCTACAGCCAAGACTCCTTGGATACACGAGCTGGTCTCTGTCTCTACATTCCACTCTTCTGCTCTTCACATCAGGACTTTACAGGATTTCCACACTCTACAAGACACGTCGTATGCTCTCATCCCTCCACACACACACACACACACACACACACACACACACACACACACACACACACACACACACACACACACACACACACACACACACACACCTTTTGTTTTCCCTGTTAGGGAAGGGTTTTTGGTTTGCTGCTTTGCAATAATCTCTCTCTCTCTCTCTCTCTCTCTCTCTCTCTCTCTTTTCTTCTTTAATTTGGCTTATGTTGTATCAATAAAAACCCTTCTCATTTTAAGAGCGCTTATTCCCCTCCTTGTTATTTTGAGTGCTGGGCTGGATCTGGACCTTGGTATACACTGTTTAAAGATCACAAAATAGTACCCCACTGTACATGAGTTGTTCCTTTCTGGCAATGGGACACCTTTAGATATTGGGGGCCTTCATGTGTATAATAATTTGAAAAACATTCACACAGTCACACAGGAACACACAGAAGCTGCAGGGAATGGCTATTAAAGGAGAGCCCAAGCAGTTCCATGCCACTGCAGGGGGAGGAAGGGCTCCTCCCTCTCCCTTCAAGCCATTTTCCAAAATAGCAAGGGAGCATGTATGTGTGTTTTTGCTGCTCTACATGGAGTATTCTTTTCATGTGGAGCAGTAAAAACAGAGAAATCCTCTCCCCCAGTGCTATTTTGACATGGGAAAATGCCTTGAGGGGGGAGGCAGGAGCACTTCCTCCTGTCACTGTACCTTTTTGAGGCCTTTTGGGCTCTCCTTTACTTTTTAGCAGCCATTCCCCACAGCTGCTGTGTGCCTGTTGGGAACTCAAATTGGGTCTGTGGAAACTGGAAACAATTCTTTAAAAATCTGCACATCTAGTTCCCATGGGAAACTTGCAGCTGACATCCTGCTGCCAGTCCCCATTGGGATCACAAGTTAAATGAGCCTCAGAGTGAGTTCTTTCATTGAGTATTTATGATATGGAGCTAGCTATGTGAGTTTTTCACTTTCCTTATTATTGTGCTGCTGCTAGCTGTTTTGGATTTTTATACTGTCCATATGATATGCTATAGTTTTGATTGCTTTTATTATCTGTTTTAAACTATTATAAATGCAAGGTATAAAATAGTATATAAATCCTTGTAAGTACATAAATGAATCCTAATATATTTTAAATCTCAGTTGTTCCTTGGAAGAATAATTTTATACAAATACAGACCTGCTCTCTGAGTTTGTAAACTCTTAAAATGCAGGAAATCCACAAAATGGTTTATAAATTCAAAGAAACTGGCACATATCATTCAGGCAGGCAGGGTTTTATAATACAATAGTTATATTTAGTAATGCTTTGAATGCCTTAAACAGGCAGGAAATAATAAACAGACACTACATTGTCAGAGATGTGGAAATGGTTTTATTCTCTTGTGCAGAATACTGTCATTTTTTTCTCTGATGTACTTTAATCACCAATAAACCTGTGTGTGTGTGTGAGAGAGAGAGAGAGAGAGAGAGAGATTTATAGTACACCTTTGTCACTGGGACTCAAGCAGGATTACACAAAGTCAATATTTAAATTGGCTAAAGAAAGTTGGAAACCATTCATAATCAAATAAAAATAGATAACTATGATTAAAATATGATGATCCTTATTATCTGCCACTTATGATGGAAATAGTAAATGTTTTGGTGTATTGTTAATAGTTGTAAGAATATTTCTTTTATTCCTTTTTGAATCTATTCAGCTACATGGTTTACTTTTTTGTTCTTTATATTCTGGAAAGACACTGGATATATAGAACAGGAAAATATGATTGAGATTGGATAGCTTGAGTTCTGGCCATCAGTACAGGCTAACTTAATAAAAAATAGAAAATCAGGAAAGGCACCATACTTTATGGTGATAATATAGCATTATTGTCTTGTATGTCTGTGGGCCTGAAATGTATGCTGACTAGTTTGGGTTCATACTATGTAGATGGACTAATTATAAATGCAGGAAAAAGGGTTGCCATCAGAGATCAGCTATTTCCAGAATGGGAACTATCTTGTGGGGTTCCACAGGGCACAATCTTATCTCCCATGTTAGTCAACCTCTATGTAAAACCTTTAGGAGAACTCATTCATAGCTGTGGAGTGGGATGTTATCAATATGCAGATGATACCCAACTCTATATCCCCGCAGCATGCAGTAAAAATCTTAGATCGCTGCCTGACAGCCATGGTAAAATGGCTGAAAAATAACAAATTGAAATTGAATGCAGACAAGACTGAAGTGATGCTTGTTGGGAAGGCAGAGATTTTGAAAGACATTGTACTCCCCACTTTTGATGGAGTTCGTCTGACCCTTGCAGATGCAGTTAAGAGCCTAGGGGTTATACTAGATCCAGCACTGCTACAAGAAAAACAAGTTAAGGCAGCAGAAAAAAATGCTTACTACAATCTCACTCTAGCCTGGAAGATGGCTTCTTATGATGACACGGCCAATCTTGCCACCTGGATACATGCTATGGTAACATCAAAACTTGACTATTGTAATGCACTATACATTGGTCTCCCATCTAGGTTAACTAAGAGGCTCCAATTGGTGCAAAATGCTGCAGCTCGACTGTTATCAGGAGCGAGCACGAGCATGAACATCACTCCTATCCTACAGTCACTCCACTGGCTACCTATCAGTTACTGTGCTCATTTCAAGGTAATGGTTATTACATACAGAGTGCTTCATGGCCTTGGCCCCGGCATACCTATGGGACTGCCTCCGTCCCTATGTCCCTCCACGGCAGCTTCGCTCAACTGAACAGGGTCTCTTGCAGGTGCCAACCTGCACATGGGCGAAATCAACAGCAGCCCGTACATGGGCTTTCCCTGTGATGGCCCCTACCCTATGGAATGGCCTGCCTGAGGAGGTCAGGAAAGCCTCCACTCTCCTGTCTTTCCACAAATAATGCAAAACTGAATTATTCAAAAAGGATTTTTACTCAGTTAGGAGGGCAGTATTGTAGGGAGGGGGTCTCAAATGCTTCACTAATGAGTTAGGGACCACAGACTTCATAGGTGTTGCTATGCTAGGTCTTTAAAAGAACCAGGACCCAGTGACATCATAGAGATGATCCTGTGATATCACAAGGAGGGGCCTCCATTGTCACTATCTATGGGACATGGCCATGAGGTATTTAGGGAGGGCCATGGGGGATTTAGGGAGGGGGTCCCCACAAATTTAGAGGGTCTAGATACCCCTGGGAATCCCCCTAATAACGCCCCTGGGCTGAGCAAAACCTAGGAAAGGGTGGGAGTTGGAAAGAAGTTATAGTGGTTTCTCAGTGACCTCCTTCTGTGTCCTGTTTTTGAAATCCACTTTTAGGATAGACACTTTAAGATCTACAAATATACATACCATGTACATACGACAATGTTCACAAATTTGATGCTAAGAAAGGAAACAGAAAAGCCTGTAGGAGAACATTTTTTAAAGTTTTCCTGGATGATCATTTACAAGAGTCTTGTTTCTGCCTTATTCATAAGGGTGATGGAGGTACTGAAATGTACTAAATTATGGCATCACAGATGCCTTCATTTTAGACATGGACACAAAATGGAAAAAAAACCAAAATGAGAGGTTCATGTTTAGTCATGTTTCACGAATTGCGAACCACGAATTTCCACGAAATTGACCCGTTTCACGAATCGATTTCTTAGTTTTGTGATTCATCAAAACCAGGGGCATTTCAGTGGCCCCCTTCACCCAGAGATGTCAAACTGTCCAGGAGATTGCAGCAGCTTCTCCTCCACCCATCCTCTCAGTTTGGCCAAGATTGAAATATGTTGACCGGGTGGCAAGTGCTGCCAGAGAGCTTGACTGAAACAAGGACTGGGACTTGCTGGGTCAGGAGGAGGACAAAGGATTACCAACCACGGTGTGGAGCTGGGCCAGGAAGACGGATTGAGGGGTGGACTCAGACAGAGACGGTCCCAAGAGTTTGTTATGTTGACTGGAAGAGCTGGATGTTTCTCCAAAACTTTGCCATTCATCCTGAGATGCGTCCTAAGGGGCGTCCACAACTTCGGGCATGTGGGTCTTGTCAGTGGCTGCCCCCTCCTCACGGGTCCGGGCAGCAGTCTATGCTCCAGACAGCCTCCCTTCTGTCCACCTCATGCCATGGGCTCTGGGGTGGTCTGCAGTGCCCCCTTGGGCCCACAACTTCCAGCATGTGGGTTTTGTCGGTGGCCACCCCCTCCTCACAGGCTCAGAAGGTGGTCAGTACTCTGGACAGCCTCCCTTCTGTCCACCCTGTGCCACAAGCTTGGGGGTGGCCTGCAGTGCCCCCTTGGGCCAACCAGGGTTAAGGACTAGGCTACTTTGTATGGGCCACAGCCAAAGGTCTTTTAAGGCAGTGTATAAATTCTTTTTTAAAGAATAAAAAATTATTTACCTTAGTATCATAGACCACAGCTTGGGATGCTGAAAGATCAACATGGAAATACAGTATATGATCAGAACAAAATAAAGATGGAAACAATACATTGAAGAATTATACAAAAGAAATGGAAGGATGACAGATACTTTTGACGAAGAATATTTTGATGAAGAACCAGAAATCCTAGAAAGTGAAGTAAAAGCTGCACTCAAAGCAATTGAGAGAAACAAAGCACCTGGAGTAGATGGAATACCAATAGAGATATTTCAACCACAGAAATGGAGTGCATCAGAATCTTAACAAGAATATGTCAAAAAATATGGAAAACGAAACAGTGGCTCACAGACTAGAAATGCTCAGTCTACATTCCAATCCCCCCAAAAAGGGGATGCCAAGGAGTGCAGCAACTATCGGACAATCACGTTAATTTCCCATGCAAGCAACGTGATGCTCAAAATTCTACAGCAAAGACTCTTACCATATATGGAATGAGAAATGCCAGATGTTCAAGCTGGATTCAGAAAAGGAAGAGGCACCAGAGATCACGTTGCAAATTTACAATGGCTAATGGAACATACCAGGGAATTTCAGAAGAAAATCAGCCTGTGTAGATTACAGCAAAGCTTTTGACTGTGTGGATCATGAAAAGCTATGGAGAGTCTTAAAAGAAATGGGAGTGCCACAACATCTTATTGTTTTGAGGTGCAACCTGTACCCTAGACAAGAGGCTACTGTCAGAACAGAATAAGGGGGAAAAGAATGGTTTCCAATTGGCAAGGGTGTCAGACAACGATGCATATTATATCCATACCTGTTCAACCTCATGCAGAGTACATCATAAAGAAAGCTGGATTAGAAGAAGGTGACGTGAAAATTGGTGGGAGGAACATTAACAATTTGAGATATGCAGATGACATTACATTACGAGCAAACAATAGTGAAGACTTGAAATGACTACTGATGAAGGTTAAAGGAGAAAGCACCAAAGCAGGGTTACAACTGAACATCAAGAAGACAAAAGTAATAACTACTGAAGAATTACACAATTTTAAAGTTGACAATGAGGGAATTGGTTGTTCAAGATTTTCTATTCTTTGGCTCAATCATCAACCAAAAGGAGGACTGCAATGAAGGAATCAGAAGAAGATTGAGACTTGAAGAGCAGCTGTGAGGGAGCTAGAGAAGATCCTTAAAGATAATAATGTCTCTCTGAGAACCAAGATCAAGATAATCCAAACTCCCCATTAGTAAGTTGAACAGTAAAGAAAGCTGACAGGAAGAAAATTGATTCATTTGAAATGTGCTGGAGGAGAGTTTTGTGGATACCATGGGTGGCCAAAAAAACAAATAAGTGGGTACTAGATCAAATCAAGCCTGAATTTTTCTTAGAAGCTAAAATGACAAGACTAAATCTATCGTACTTTGGTCACATCATGAGAATACCAGATTCTCTGGAAAAGTCAATAATGCTAGGAAAAGTGAAAGGCAGTAGGAAAAGAGGAAGACCTAAAACGAGATGGCTTAACTCAATAAAAGAAGCCGTGTCCTCCAGTTTGCAGGATCTGAACAAGTCTGTTAAAGATGGAACGTTTTGGAGGTCTCTCATTCATAGGCTCACCATAGGTCAGAGGCGACTTGACAGCGCATAACACACAGCTCTGCTTGAAATGGCATTAACATATATGTTTCTGAAGCTAATTGCTGAGCAGAACAATTGTATCCAAATGTACATGAGGACAAGCTGTATTTCACAGTAGAACTTGTTTCTGAGTAAATATGCACAGGTCATGGCTTCACTCCTATAGCGTGGCGTATGCATAAAGATGCAAGCTCTCCTTGCCCCATCCAAGAGCTCCTGAGATTATGATAGGGGAGATTGCAGAAGTTGTGGAGATGAAAAGCCACACACTTTCTCTTGGGCATGGAGTGGGGATCATTGGGGGAGGAGGTAGTTGTGAATTTCCTGCATTGTGCACGGGGTTGGATTAGATGATCCTGGACTCTATGATTCTATGATATAACTCCAACTCTATTATTTTATATAAATAGAACAGAAAAAATAAAACAAAACATCACAATTATAATTACATCAAAAGAAAGAGTAAACATATAATAAATAATATTGTAAATGTTAAAAATTATATGATCATAGCAACCATGTTTTTACTATGTCTTCTTGTAATAAAATATTATTATTATTTAATCTCCATCTTCCCCTTCTGCCTCTGTTAGGTTGCCAAGTTACTATTAACTGATGGTAATCTGCAAAGGTTTTTGGTTGTATCTTTGCACTCACTAGATTAATAACTAAGGGTTTTGATATCCAGCACATATCAATCCTCGAATATGTTTGGTGTCTGTCAGAAAAGAAAGCATTTTTAGGAAGTTTGCCTTCTTTGGGTTTTTTTCACCTATCTTTTTTTAGACCCATTACCCCATTCATGTCTCTCCTTCTTGAAAATCTAAAATGGATTGGAAAACATTTTCATAAAATTTTTCTCTTGCATTGTTTGGGCCATATATTGTTGCTAGTGTATAAATCTTGCCTTCTAGGAGCTTGATTTTCAAAATCCTATATCTTCCTTCAGACTCTCTTAATTCTTCTGTAACATTTATTTGCAAATCATTTATATAAACCATGACTCTTTTTTATTATAAATTCTTAATAAACATACAAATGCATACTAGCAAACAGGAAGCCCAACGAATCATGGAAATTGTAATATGATACAACTGGAAGTGTGGGCAGTCCTGTGCTTCAGTTGCCATTGTAACTGACTCCCTCATTTGAGTTGTCATTATTTGCCCGGGGGAAGCTTAGCCCCTGCTTGCCAAATCCGGGGGGGGGGGTGTTGAACCTCTCAGCCTCCCAAAGTTTACAGCTATGGTTCAGATGCTAAATTGGAACCGACATCGGAATCATCGTCAGACTGACCTGATGGATCTAAGGGTGGGTAATAGATAGTGACAGTCTCTGGTGCTGCAGATGGAACCAAAGCAGACTTTGATTTGTATCTCGTTTCTGAGTGTGCATATAAGGATTTTCCTTCTGATAAGAGTAATAATGAGTAGATACATGTACAGGGATCTTTCATACCCATATGCATAGTTGTGGTGGTAAGTCAAGCATATGGTGAGTATCGGAACCAACGACGGTGTCTGCGAGGATACAAAAGGTCCGTTCGTTAACACTAGCTAATGACATTGACTCTTTTGGAACATCCAAGGTAGGAACCAGAGACGAAGGCAGTGGGGATATGGCTGTTGATGTCTCTGTGAGTTTAGGGATCTCACCTTCAGATACAGAGGGTGATGATGATACCAACTGACATCTTGGAGTCAGAGATGGTGTTCTGGGAACTGGTTTTGGATCCGATGAGACAGCTGGAGCCAGAGCTGAGGAGGAAGACGACCTTTTCTTCCTGAGAGCTGGACCTGCAGTGGGTGAATGAGTCTTTCCAAGATATTTTGTCTTTATTTTTACTTTCTTTGCAGGTGACACTGATGGATTCCTGGATGGAACCAAGGAGGATGCTGTAAGAAGAGAAGCATCTTTAGAACCAGACTCTGGGCCGGGGCCTGTTGGTGGAACAAATGAGGCACGTTCAGGGTGCTCTGGTTCCTTGGCAATGGCTGCTGGATCCAATAGTGTAGAACCTTTGAGGGCCAACTCCCACAGCACAGCTTTAAGCAACGATGCCCTTTATTTTGTTTTTATGTTCTGTAGTGTAGTACAACAACTATGCAGGTGGGCAACAGTATCCTGGCCTCTTTTTGTAATTGTCTCCCTGTACTTCTGTTATCTGTTAACAAAATGTGCCTCTGACAAAATGGGCTGTATACCACAAATAAATTCATTATTCTCTAAAGTTCCACAACACTCTTTGTCGTTATCAGTAATAATCAGACAAAATATCATACTTTCCTCAAAGTCCACGCATTTTAGCATTTTAAAAAAAAATTCAGATAGGAGAAAAGTGTAATGGATATGGTGATGGCCATGAACATTAAAAGGGATTAGACTTCCTGTTTGGGATCCATGGAGGTCTAACGCAGCTCCACTTGCGGAGCTGACCGGACTGCCGTTTTAACCGGCCGGCGGGGTGAAAATAGCCCGCGGCCGACTGCTCTCAGGCGGGGAGCAGGCAAAGAACGCTCAAGACCCTAGGGTGAGCTAGATCTCGGACGAGGGGGGGCTCTACACAACGAGTCTCCCCCGATCCTTGAGGTCCCACCTTGCGACGGGTCGGCTATAATCTCTGCGGCAGTTTTGGGGCCAATTCGGCTGGCATAAGACCTACATACCCAAGCATCGATTGGGGGAAGAAGCTGAGAGGAGAACTTAAAATCGAAACAGCGATTACAACCCGAGAAAAGTGAAGAGAAGGTAAAGATCATTATCTTCTGAGACGGGACAGATTGATAAAAACAGAGAGGAAAAAAAGTAGATTTTTAAACTGCAACAGACTAGTGAAAAGGAGGGGAAGACTCGGCAGGAATCGAATTTAAAAAGAGACTAAGTTTAAAGAAGTTATTAAAGAAATGGGACTATTGTTTTGAATACCTGTGGCTTTGGAGCTGTGAGAAAAAGACACCATCGCGAGATCTGCTGTGGGAAGACGGGAGACAGGAAGTGCGTAATAACAATAGAGTGGCTGGAGAGAAGCGGCCCTTGCTGGAGGGCAGGAAGTAGGGAATCGCCATTTTTGAAAGGGGAAGGGTCGCGGCTTCAGCGGAAAAGGAAGTAGGCCATCTTGGATTACAAAATCATAGAGAAACCATAGAGAAAAGATGCCCGACATTTTGGACTCTTTAAAATTTAATTTCTATAAGAAGACCGGGACATTTAAAATAGAAAAACGTTAAATTTTACGCCACGGAGTTAAGGAAGAGAGCGGATTCGTGGGAGCGAGCTAAAGCAAGCCCCACGATGTCAAAAAAAGAGTGGCAATCGGCAATAGAAAACCTGGATAAAAACCTGGACAAAAAACTTTTAGATATGATTAAAGAACTTAAGGACACGAAATTGGAGCTGATAAAAGAGGTTAAAGAGGTTACACAGACAGTAAAATCGGAGCTGTCAGAAGTGAAAAAAGGTATGGAAACAATACGAAGTGAATTACAAGGAACGCAGCAGAGAGTTAAAACAGTAGAAGACGCGATGGAGAATTTAGCAGACACGCAACAAACAGAGATGAGATTGGTGAAGGGGAGAATGTCAGTTGCAGAAACTAAACATATGGAGAAGCAGCTACGTTTTCGTGGCTTGCCAGAAGTGGAAGGAAAGTCAGCGCAAGAACAGATGACTGAGGTGTTGGCTGAGTACCTGGGGAAGGAGGAGGAGGAAGTTGTGGCTATCCTAGATGTGGCATACCGTGTGAATTCGAGAATAGCAACCCAGAGGAAACTACCAAGAGATGTGATTGTGCAGTTTACAACACGAAATATGAAAGAGAGGATTGTGACAAAACAGTTTCAAGATCCATTGGAGATTGATGGCAAGACGATTATTATAATGAAGGAACTGCCCAGATCAGTGTTACTGGACCGGAAAAAATATAAAGTGCTAATTCAGATTTTGAAGGACATGAAAATCAGGTACAGATGGGAGTTACCGGAAGGAGTGTCCTTTGAGTTTGGAGGGGCCAAAAAACGCATCAGATCTGAGCGAGAGATGGAGCGATTTATTAAGGACAATGAAAAAGACTTACCAACAAGATCATGAGTATGGAGTGTAAAGTATTATCTTGGAATGTAAATGGACTAAACTCACCGAATAAGAGGAAAAATACTTTTCACTGGCTACTAAAACAAAAATGTGACATTGTTTGTTTGCAAGAGACCCATATCAGAAAGCAGGATGTAAAATATTTAAAATCTGGAAAATTGGGCAAAGAATATGTAGCGGCCTCCAACAAGAAAAAAAGAGGAGTGGTGTTGTACATAAAAGAGGAGCTACAGCCAAAATTTGTTATGAGAGATGTGGAAGCTAGATTTGTAGCAGTGGAATGTATTTGGAATTTAAAGAGAGTGTTGGTAGTCGGACTTTATGCACCTAACGGTGCAAAAGAAAGCTTCTTTGAGGATTTAAGGAAGCATTTAGACGATCTTGCATACGATCAGATAATTCTTGCTGGAGACTTCAATGGAGTGACAGACTTGGAACTAGACAAAAAGATTACAACGGCACAAAAGAAAAGAGGACTATTACCAAAGCTTTTTTTTGAGTTGATTCAACAAGAGACTCTTGAAGATGTATGGAGGAGAGAATATCCTAAAAGCAGACAGTTTACTTTTTATTCTGCAAGGCATTCTACATTATCAAGAATTGATATGATCTGGGCCTCAAAAGACTTAGCATTATGGACTAAGGAGGTAGAAATAATGCCTATGGTAGGCTCAGATCACAACCCAATTATGTGGAAATTTGGAAAAAAGAGAAAAAGGAAAGCATGGAGAATAAATGAGGACTTGTTACAGGAAAGAGAGAATATGGAAATACTGAGAAGAGAGACAAAGTTTTTTATACAATACAACGTGAATAAAGAAGTACCAACCAATAAAGTTTGGGATGCTTACAAGGCGGTTGTAAGGGGCATACTAATGGACTTAAATGGTAGAGCAAGAAAGAAGAAAGAGGAGAAAAGACAAGAGATTGAGGAGAAAATAAAAGCCAAAGAAATACAGCTAAAAAAGAGACCAGGGAAAAAGAAGGTATACCAGGAAATTAAAATACTTCAAGAACAGCTAACAGCAATGAGCAATAAAGAATTGGAGTGGAATCTCAAAAGACTGAATCAAAAAGCGTTTGAGGGTGCTAATAAACCTGGGAAGTACCTGGCATGGCAATTGAAGAAGAAAAGGGAAAAGAAGATAATAAATAAAATTTGCGAAGATAACAAAACGTATTTGGAGCAGGCTACCATTAGTAGAGCCTTTTATAAATTTTACGCTAAGCTGTATAATAAAAAAGAAGTAAACAAAGAATCAATAGCGTCATATTTGGAGAAAACCAAACTTCCAGAAATCTCGGAAGCTTGGAGAAATAAGTTGAATAGTGAAGTAACTGACGAGGAAATAAGTAAGGCAATACAATCTGCAAATCTAGGAAAGGCGCCAGGGCCAGATGGACTTACGGCTAAATTCTATAAGACAATGGCTAATGAACTGGCACCATTCCTAAAAGAGGTGATGAATGGGGTTTTAAGGGATCAAAGGATTCCAGAAACTTGGAGTGAAGCGAATATATCATTGATCCCAAAAGAGGGCCAAGACCTGACTAATGTGAAAAATTATAGACCTATATCGCTACTCAACAATGACTATAAAATTTTTGCGAAGATATTGGCGGAGAGATTGAAGGGGTGGCTCTCGGAAGTCATAGAGGAGGAACAAGCAGGCTTTTTGCCAGACAGACAAATAAGAGACAACTTAAGGACAGTGATCAATGCTATTGAATATTATGACAAGCGTTGTGACAAAGAGGTTGGTTTCTTCTTTGTTGACGCTGAAAAAGCGTTTGACAATTTAAACTGGGACTTTATGTTTGCCACTATGGAAAAGCTACAATTGGGAGAAAGATTCATCAGAGCAATTAAGGAAATTTATAGAGACCAGACTGCAGCAATTGTGGTGAATGATGAATTGACCAAGAAATTGACGATAAGTAAAGGAACAAGACAAGGTTGCCCGTTATCTCCATTGTTGTTCATTTTAGTATTGGAGATTCTGATGATACAAATACGTCAAGATGATGAAATTCGTGGAATAAAAATAAAGGACTATTCATACAAGGTCAGAGCATTTGCGGATGACATAATGTTAATTGTAGAGGACCCATTGGAGAACATGCCAAGAGTGATAGATAAGATCAAGGAGTTTGGAGACTTGGCAGGTTTCTTCATTAACAAAAAGAAGTCAAAGATATTATGCAAAAATATGACTAAGCAGAAACAACAATTGTTAATGGAAACAACGGATTGTGAAGTAACAAGTAAAGTGAAATATTTGGGAGTCGAATTAACTGCAAAGAACATAGATCTATTCAAAAACAATTATGAAAAACTATGGACTCAGATAGAGAGAGACTTGATTAAATGGAATAGATTGAATTTGTCATGGTTGGGCAGGATTGCAGCAGTTAAGATGAATGTGTTACCAAGAGTAATGTTTTTGCTACAGACAATACCAATCATCAGAGACTCCAAACAATTTGAAAAATGGCAGAGGAAAATATCAGATTTTGTTTGGGCAGGCAAGAAGCCTCGAGTGAAAGTGAAAGTTTTACAAGATGCAAAGGAAAGAGGCGGAATGCAACTGCCCAATCTGAGACTTTATCATGATGCAATCTGCCTAGTTTGGTTGAAAGAATGGATGACATTAAAGAACAAGAAACTATTAGCCCTAGAGGGATATAAAAAAATATTTGGATGGCACGCATATTTATGGCATGACAAAGTAAAGGTCAACTCGATGTTCCTGCATCACTTTGTTCGGAGAAGTCTATACATAATCTGGAAGAAGTACAGAATTTATCTACAAGAAGGAACCCCTTTGTGGGTGGTTCCATATGAGGTGATAGACCCGAGAGCTGTTGATAATGAACAACAATGTTTAACGTATAAAGAAATAACTAAAACTGAAGCATCCAAACTTAGAATAAAGACACAAGAGGAACTATCACCTAACTACGATTGGTTCCAGTATAGACAGATCAGAGACTTATATAATTCGGACTCTGTAAAGGGAGGTATACGAATAGAGAATTCGGAACTAGAGCAGACCCTTCTTAAAGAAGATAAGAAAAGAATATCCAAGGTATACCAAGTACTGTTGAAGTGGTATACCGAGGATGAGATAGTTAAAACACAAATGGTGAAATGGGCTATAAACTTTAATAAAGAAATAACAATGGAGGCATGGGAATACTTGTGGAAAACTACAATGAAGACAACGACATGTATTAATATCAAAGAGAACATTTATAAAATGATCTATCGTTGGTACATGACACCAAAGAAGATTGCGCTAGGGAATTTGAATACTTCTAATAAATGCTGGAAATGTAAGAAGCATGAGGGCTCCCTCTATCATATGTGGTGGTCGTGTGAGGTAGCCAGGCAGTACTGGGGGGAAATAATAAGAGAAATGAGTGAAATTTTACAATTTCAAATTAATAAGAACCCAGAACTCCTGCTACTGAACTTGGGAATGGAGGGAATTCCAGCCCAACACAGGACGTTGATATTTTATATGACAGCAGCAGCTAGACTTTTGTATGCGCAAAAATGGAAAGTACAAGAAGTGCCAACTATTGAAGATTGGACTTACAAATTGCTGTATATGGCTGAAATGGACAAGATGACAAGAAAATTGAGAGATCTGGACTCAGGGCAGTTCAACACAGACTGGGAGAAGCTGAAACAATACCTGGAGAAGAAATGGGAGGTGGGAGGAAAACTGTGGCAGTTTGAGAACTACTGAAGTATTGAAGTAGAGGGGGGAGACTTTACCGGGGGGAGAAGAGATAAATGTGAATTAATAAGCAGTCAGATTAATAGATTGACATATATACAGATATATATAGGTTAACAAACAGAACATAGAGAAAATAATTAATTATAAGGACTAAATATAAGGAGCGATTAACTAACAATATTTTCTTTTTTTTCTGACAAGTTTTGTACCAAACTGAATGTCTGAAGATATAGATGGGTCAAATTGATTGACTACGTGAGGAGAGATATATAGAACTATTATAAAAAGATAGAATGAGTAATATATATAGAGAATAAGTCAAATTGTTTGATATAAACGAATGTATGATCTATATGGTTTATGATATATAGAAATACCTGAAATTGAAAAATTGGGATAAATTGTTTATCTAAGATGGAAACAAAGGCTTACAGTTTGGGCATATAATGTTAAAAATAGTTAAGGATGTACTGCTTAGAATAATGGAGAATATATATTTGTTTTAGATAGAGGAAGCTAATAAAAGTAAGGGAAAGGGGACAAAGGGTTGGAAAGCTGTTGGAAGTCAACAAAAAGGGGGGGGGAAAGGGAGGGGGTTAGAGATGAAAAAATTGGGGAAAATTGAATGTAAATGTGGAAATAATGGAGTCTAACCCAATAAAAATTTTTCAAAAAAAAAAAAAACATTAAAAGGGATTAGATAGATTCATGGAGGAGAGGCCCATCAACAGGTACTAGCCACAGTGACTACAGAAAGCTCCCCACCCAGGAGGACAGTAAAACTCTAATTAGCAGCAGCAGCATTGATTTATTAATTAATATATTTATATATCTGAACTCTGTCCAGAGACTCAAGGTGACACAATACCAAATAGCAACCAAAATTACAATACAATCACAGAATATAAAAGCACCCAGCTTCAAAGATATCCTCCAACAAACAATCAAAGCTTTGGAAGAAAAAGGCTTTGCATGTCTTCTCAAAGACAGGTAGTGATGATGATACCCTGCAACACACTGTTCCACAGGGCTAATTCTTTAACTGAAAAGGCCTTGGTCTGAACAGCAGCAAAATTCATAGCTTTATGGGAAGGTGCTTTAAGTACCAACTGGTAGAGGAGTGCACTGGGCGCACAGGTTCATACAGAAAGAAGCAGTTGTTCAGCATGCTTTAAACAGGTCAGCACTTTCTAGGCAGTACTCTTTTTGTAGTCTCCTGGTAATACAACTGAAAGAGATACTTTGAGTTGCAATGCAGATTAGCACATGAGTATGATTCTTCTTAAGGCCCTTCCTTATCCCAGGTTTTCACAGTCATAGAAGAAAATAGGAAACTCTGGACACTGTGCAAATGGAAAATCCACTCTTAAACCAAGTCTGCTCCCTCCCAATCAAGGGTTAGTAAGTGCCACCCCAGACACCACCCTCAGCCTTTTGCCCCCAAGAGATTTCCCTATTGTCCCCATCCTCCCCCAATCAGAATGCTGTACAGACTTCTAGAAATCTACCCTAAGGGGAATACCCTTTGGGACAGTTTTTTTATGGTAACATAGGAACCACTGGGAAAAATTCTGGAGACAATGACCAACAGTCTTAAGTCACTCTGTTGTCTGGATGATGTGTGAACTGTAGTAGAATTGTGCTTTTGCTTGTAAATAGGAATCTATTTTCTATCTCACTTTTCTGTGCACCTTTCTCTCTAGAATGGCAGACTAGCTTGTTCATTGTGTGCTTATAGTTATTCTGCTTAATAAATAACGGTGAACAAGGTTAGTCTGCTATACTTTGTTGGGAGGCCACTAAAAACAAATGCCCATGTCTACTACTTGTTGTACTGTAGTGATTTTGCAAAATTTCCACCAAAGATTACTTGGGTTTTGATATGAACTAGTAAGCCTTTGCATAGTGCACAAAATCTTTTGCTCTTGGCTTTGTTTTTAATTTTTTAATTTCATGTAGATTTGAGCAGTGATTTACAGGAATGTGTCTTATTTTCAAAAATAGTTTCCGGTGGGTGGCCATGTTGGTTTACAGTAAAACAGCAAGATTTGAGTCTAGTGGCATCTTAAAGACCAAGATTTTCAGGGTATAGGCTTTTGAGAGTCAAACTATCTGACAAAGGGACCTTTGACTCTCAAAAGCTCACACCTTAAAAAATCTTGTTTCTTTAAGGTACCACTGGACTCTTCCTGGTTTTTCAAGTTTAACAGCTAAAGTAACTTAAGAAATATTTTAGTAATACTTTTCAAAATCCTAAAAGAAAAATGTATTTTTAAGAATATTGATGCAAAATTTGTATTTTATAAGTTTATGCTTGGAATAATATAATCTAATGGTGGGGAGGGGCATATTATGAGAAAGAGGGTGGATCTAATTCTCTGTCCCTATGAAGGAATAACATCTTTGGTGTTCAGACAATTAAACTAGGGATTAGCAGCTGGGCAGGCCCAGGGACAAATCTGGTCTGCTGAATGGTAGCAGCTAGCCCCCTGGTTGCCAGTCCTGAGGGAAGAGAAGAGCCTGGAGGATATGAACATTACAAGGATTTCTGTAAGTCCACACAGGTGAATACTGGTGCATACAGTTTAACCACTCCCCATTTCTTCTCACACAGTGCCATCTTAAGTAGAGTTACAACCTTTCACGGCCACTGAAGTCAGCCTTTTAAGGTCATTGAAAGGTGTAGCTCTGCTTGGATGATGAAGAAGGCTGACAGGAAGAAAACTGATTCAATTGAAATGTGGTGCTGGAGGAGAGTTTTGCGGATACCATGGATGGCCAAAAAGACAAGTAAGTAGGTATTAGATCAAATCAAGCCTGAATTCTCCCTAGAAGCTAAAATGACAAAACTGACGCTATTGTATTTTGGTCACATCACGAGAAGACAAGATTCTCTGGAAAAGTCAATAATGCTAGGAAAAATGGAAGGCAGTAGGAAAAGAGGAAGACCCAAAATGAGATGGCTTGACTCAATAAAAGAAGCCATGTCCTCCAGTTTGCATGATCTGAGCGAGTCTGTTAATGACATTTTGGAAGTCTCTCATTCATAGGCTCACCATAGGTCAGAGGTGACTTGACAGCGCATAACACACAGCTCTGCTTGAAATGGCATTAACATATATGTTTCTGAAGCTAATTGCTGAGCAGAACAATCGTATCCAAATGTACATGAGAACAAGCTGTATTTCACAGTAGAACTTGTTTCTGAGTAAATATGCACAGGTCATGGCTTCACTCCTATAGCGTGGTGTATGCATAAAGATGCAAGTTCTCCTTGCCCCCTACAAGAGCTCCTGAGATTATGATAGGGGAGATTGCAGGAGTTGTGGAGATGAAAAGCCACACACTTTCTCTTTTCATGTTGCAAATTATTTTGACATAGGAATGGTGCTTGCCTTGCCTGCTCCTCCTGCAGTCTCCCAGGTTGCCTAACCTTTTGTCTGCATGACTCTGTAACGTCCAGCACTAGCATTTTGGAGGTCTCGGGATTACTGGAGAACGAGAGTAGGAAAGAACCATACCTTTGTGCACCCTTATTATAGGATCTATACGACCTATGTGTTTGCAGGAGTGAGATTAATAAAGTACTCCCCAATATTTTGTCTAGAGACTAGACAGTTTCAGTTTCCATGCAACTCTGTTGTTTTGTAGGATAGTCTTTGGTGTTTGAGTCTCAACATGATGTCAGTGAGGTGAGTTATATCATTCATCATCAGTGATTTACAGGCACTGTCATTAATTGTCACATTCAACACAACTGTTGAAATCACTAGCTGAGGAAAGAATAGCATTTCTTCAGCAAAAAAATTAATGCTATTTGAGGACTAAGAAAATGCAATATCTTGAAAAAGAAGCATTTCCGGCAGCCACTGCCATAAGTGAGCCATGCTTGTGCTTTTGTTTAACTACAGTTGACCAGATCAAAAGGTAGTTCAGTATTGTTCCAAGCCCAATTATATATATTTAAGGCCATACCACTGTATGAAGTATAATACATAAATTAATTCTGCAACTAGGCAACTTGTGAATCTATTGGTCCATAGAGCAAGGAACATGTATGTACACACATGATGTATAAACCACATCTACTAAAGTGTCTCAGGGCCTAAATATGTTACATTATTGACCACAAGAACTTTTGATGGGACATGCCTTGTGAGTCTCATGCTCAGAACTCAATTCCCAAGTGCACAGAAGCCTGATTTGCACTAGGATTGCAGCACATAGGAAGACGGGGTTATGTCCTCCCACTGCACTATTTTCTCAACCTGAACGGCCCTGGGAGCCACTATCTGCTCCACTGGAGAAACCTACAAGTAGCAATTAGTATATGTAGTTTTTTCCTGTGGGCTAGTAGCAACTTCCTGGGGCCATTTCAACTTGGGAAACTGGCATGAGGGGAGGGGGCTGAAGCTTTCCCATGCATGAGGGTTGTCGGGCCCTCCTACCTGAAAAGTGTGTGTGGGAGTGCCGATCCTCCTCTCTCAGAGAGCAGAGACAGGCTGGAACATGTTGCATGGAGGTTCCAAAGGCTTCATGATGTCACTTCTGGTTTAAACTGGAAGCTCTGGCATCTCAGCAGACCCAAAACATAGAGCTTTTGCTGTTTTAGGCTGATTCTTAGAGAATTGGTCATGCTGAGATGCCGTAGCTTCAGGTTTAAAGCAGAAGTGATGTTATCAGGCCTGTAGAGCCTGCATGCAGCATGCTCCAGCCTGCCTCTGACCACTGTTGTCCCCCTCACCATCCAGGTGCACAATGGTAGGGGGCAGGGGTTAGGGGTATAAGGTCCTCTTCCATGGTGGGGTGACCTTCAGCCCTACCATGCACTATGGTCTCAATCTGAATTGAGCCCATCAGCATTTGTAAATTGAGTTCCTAGTACAGAACTCACAAGGCATATCTGTGCAAAATTCTTCCTGGAGGACTCATGGAGGAAATGAGGATGATGTAATTTACAGTTGGGCCCTTTGTTTAAAAAGATGACAACAACAATAGATCCCAGGTGAAGATGGTCAAGAATTATAATCAGCATGCAATATATATTAACAGATGGGCAGACATCGGTCACTGGGAGGTTGAAATTGCTTAGAGTTGCTATGTAGCAGTAGTAGTTTGTGTATGTAGACCTCAGTCTAGCAATGAATAAAGAAAATGCTATATACAGCATCAACCCCCTCCCAAGCCCAGTCTCTATTCATTTTTAAATGTTTTTTCAGTCCTTGCTAAAGGATCAGAAGAGACGAGCTCACAAAGAAGAAATTTAGGCACCTCCCTCCCAAAAAGCTTGAAGTTACTCCTTTTAGCTCCCATGTTGAATTTTACTGTATCTATTTTATCCCTGAACTGTCAGGAAGAAGTGAAGACATTTTGTGCACAGACAGTTAAAAATAAACAAAACAACGTAATAGTAAATACATTTTTTAAACTTGGAGATTTATTTTGTTTTAATAAATCTGACACCAGTCAGGGAGAAAGAAAAAATGATGCGAGCCCAGAATAACCAGAAGCCTCTTAAAAGTGCTTCATTTTCCCCCATAGAAATTTATCTCTGTTAGGTTTTGAAATCACTCTGGAGGCTCATGAGATCATCCTACCCTCCCGCCCTCCCTCCCCCTACATTTTTAATTTTTTCATTTCTTTTTTTTAAAAAGCGAGCTTGCTCATTGGGTGTAATTTTCCAAGCCTTCACAGCCCTAATAAATAAGGAGCACCTGTAAAACAGTAGCTTGACTTAAGTGAATCTGTACAAAGGAAAATATAGAAATACAGTATGTACACAGTGCCCTCAGTTCACCGTTGCTGTAAGGCTTTAATTTGATTGGCTTTTCAAACCTGGCTCCTAACTCCATTGAAGCACCTCCATTCCAAACTGCATTCTGGTTACTCGTTACAACAGCCTTACAGTAAAGGTGTGCCCTGGGCACTATCGCATGAACAATTGCTTTATTCAAGTTAGTAAACAGTTACACTGGATCACAAGGTGATTTGAACATTTTTTTCTTTTTTTCCTTAGTATTTTGTCAGAATGGGATACTCCACAATTGTCTTACCAAATCAGTGCCGGCATACATGCTCTAGTGTACTTTTGGACTCTTGGCTACAACTATACAAGTGCACACAAGTAAATTCTACCCTGTTATCCTCCACCCACTGACTGAGGATCGAATTGCACATTTCTTTTAACCATGACAGGAGAAAGCAAACAGTGAAACAGAATCATGGGGGCTCTCTTCTCACTTTACCCCTGTGTTTTCATTGGCTTGGCCATACCTTTCTAATTATCATGAAAGGGCTCTGCATCTGGAGAGATTGTCTCACTGACTTCCTGGATCACTGAAAAACCATCAGGGTTGAAATTTCATCCAAGTCTTTCGTAACACCCAGCAAATATTTCCCCTAGATAGTTTTACACCTTGAGGGGATCTATTTTTTTGGTCTTTAGTTCAACACTCTTGCTCTGTTCCCAAATGGGGCGCTATTTAAGGGAATTGAAAGAGAAAGCTGAGAGGAATAAACATTTACTGAGTTCTCTTGGCGTTCAGTCTCTGCAAAACCACAGTATAAACTATTCATGCTGCTTCTTACAACTGTCAAATAAAAAAAAAAAGCCATAAAAGTGTAACACTGAAAATATGGCATTAAAAAGGATAAAGGTGGTCTTTGTAAAAAATAACAAGAACCAAAGTATATTAGCCAATAAAATATTCTAATAACTCTTCGTTTAAAAGTGCATCATGGGAAGGAGAGAGAGAGAGATGACTCTGAAGTATCAATACTCCAGGATAACCCCTTCCCCCACCATCAAAAACACGAATAGGTCCGAAACCATACAATGCAAATCACAATTCTTAGTGTAGCAGCAAAACCACAGCAGTTTTTCTTTTGAAAAAAATCCATTTCACTGTCCAGCCTCTAATATCTGAACCTTGTAGTCAGTGAGGAAAAGAGTACATACATTGGTCCATGTGGCTTTACAAACCAGAGGAAAATCCTCTATCGGCAAGAAACCAAAGGGAAGGGGAGAAGGGGAGATGGTAGTAGGAATGCTGAGCATACTTCATGGGGTCCATGATGTGCTTACAGTCTTCTGAGCCAAAGGCACCCAAGGGTTTAAGCCTTCCCTCTGAGAAAATGAATGGTGGGAAGTGGCTTTGTCTACTTGACTTTTAACCAGAAGAGTTGGTAAGTGGACCAGCTGGTGTATTTGGTAAAGTAGAATGGTTTGCTCTGCTCCCTTCCTCCATGCAAGATACCCTGTCAAAGTGAGCATTCCTGTAAAAATAGACAAAGACAGACAGATCAGCACACATCCAGAAGCCTCACAGCTTATTACAAGTCATAATATTATGCCCTGCTAGAAGTTTGGCCATTCCTGTTTTAATCTAGGCCCATGGTTTTAAATGTACCACCAATGATCCAATACTGTGAAGTCAGTCAGCATAACATGAAGCCTTCTTTGCATAAACGGTTGTATAGACTTGTTGTGGATTATGAACAGAGAGCTTATAGTTTATGACCCCTGCTTTTATAGAATGCCTAATGTGCATGGGGGCAGTGCTTGATGGCTTAATGCTCTGATGAACCAAAATAGTCCATCTTTTCAATGATCAGGAAATTATGGTATAGAATGTAGGTAAATATTTAACCTTCCAGATCTCTAGAAATATAAATAGCTCTGAGGCCAAAAGCTGCACCTTCTAACTTTTAGTTTGGAAATATCTTAGAACTGAAAGTGGTTTATAATATCTGCACAATTCCCTGCAGTATACACCCCGCCCCTTACACACACACTTCTTTGAATCCTATTTCTAGTCAAATAGGTTTATGGAACACTGCAGAGAACTGCAAAACCTTTCTATCAAATGCAAAAGAACAACGTGCTGGGAAGGGCCTCTTTTTTACTACAATCTCCAGATTGTGAATACTCCTAAGGTTGCAAGGATATTAATACTGCAATTCGTATCCAAGTTGTAACACTAATAAGGAATTATTTTAATGGTACAGAAATTCCCAATAATGGGGATTTGTCCATGTCCTCTTTTCTGTTTCTGTGAAAAAACAGTTAACCAGAAGCTGTGGAAACATCCTAGAAATACTCATTTTAACTTCCCTCCATGATCACACTGACATTTTTATTCAGTCATGTCATAAATGATACTTCCAGAGAAAAGCTAACTTTTCTAACTTCAACTTTTCTAATTTCATCTTATCTAAGACTTGATGCTCCCTGCTGTAAACTCACACTGAACTATCCCAGAAATGGTCTGTACAAAGGTAGTACATTATGGTCAGCATGTATGGCAATATTACCCAGTGACTATTCACATGACATCTTCAGCCAATCCCGTATATGAATACTGAATTATTCAGGTGGGCCAATCTGGGACTGCCATTGTCTGAAGAATAACATGCTCTGTTTGCCTACTTGGAAAGAAGACTTGCACTTTCTATTCCTAGGCAATAACTGGACATACTCTGATTGTAAATTTAGGCTGAGACAGGAACTCATGCCTTCTGGCTAGAGATGGGCATGAACAGCAATACGAACAAAAAAAAGCCATGAACAGCCCAATCTGCTGTTCGCAAACAAGCTGTTCATGAAGCCCCATTCTAAATGAACAAGTGGTCATTGCAAGCCTCCTTCGTTGCTGTTCGTCAAGCCAGACAATCTGGCACCCACAATCAATTCCCTTGGCAACTTAGGCAGGGATTGTCTGAACTCTGTCTGAACTCCTGCTGTTGCCCTGGAAACCCCAATCTAAGCCCAATTTAGCTTGATAGGCAGGTCTTCCTTTCAAGTGTGGAGCTCCTAATTTGTTACAAGGTAACAAAGATCAGGGGGGAGGGGGGCTCCCAGCTCTGGCTTTGGAGAGGGAGAGACAGCTGCTGTTGGCATTTTGACAGAGAGAGTACATTGGAGCTTGAATTTTATTTGTGTGTGGTGGGATAGGGATCTACCCCTTTAAGTTCCAGGGCTGCTGCCAGGCTCTGGGCCAAGTTATTATTTATTATTGGTACCTTTCCTGGTGCCTGCTCAGGTCAGGTTTCTGGGAGTGGTGCAGTAGGGATCTTGACTTGCATGATGGCAGGAGGAGAGCCTGCTGCCCCCCACGAACAGCCAACCACGAACATGTTCGTGTACAGGGCCATGTTCGTGGTTGTTCGTGAGTCCCTGTTCGTGGATGGCAAGGAACAACTAACATCATGTTCGGTTTTTTTTCTGTTCATGCCCATCTTTACTTCTGGTCATGGACTCAAAAAGGTTTAGCAGTGGGTTTCGAGGAATAAGCATGGAAAACAGGGACAATAACTTAATGTTAATGTATCATACCAATTAATTAGATGCCTTACATGGACCAAATAGCCTTGATTCCCATCCAGCTGGTTACATACTTGGGTGCTACAAGAAACTCAAGGAAGTAATATTTGCAAAAAGGACACTAAATTGACCCTACTAACGCACTGGTTACCATTTTGGATAATCAAAAATCAGAACATATATCTGAACATGTTAGTGACCTTCAGGTGCACTATCAGAAGATTTGGAATGAACAATCCTAGACTCCTTATTGGGTGCTGAGATGGCGCTTTATGTATCACACTAACAGCATATGCCACTTCCACCCAGTATGGTTGACCAAACAATGTCAGAGTCAACTAATTGTATGGATCTTTGCCATGATATCAGCACTCTTGATGCACACATTGATTATATAGTCAGAAACTGCATAATCATACACTGCCCATGTGGTTGGACCATTCAAATGGCACCCAAATTGCATGGAAGCCACTCACAAAAAGCAGTGCCTAAATAATAATTAAAAGGTCCTCCAAACTCTACACATGCATAATTACACCAGTATTCCTCCAAGGTGCAATTATAATTCATCCATTATAAATTTAAATCAATTTAACTTTGTTTTGCTAAATTTTTTTAAAGATATATTTTATTTTATTTTGTGTTCTACACTATTTAAATTACATGTGTGAAACTTTGACTGTCCACCAGCTCCAGCACACTCTGTGCATGATAGCTGGCTAGGATCAACTGCTTCCTGAAGAAGTCCCAAGTTATGCAAGGGGTACATCTCTACTGAAAACCTATGCTCTCAGACTGATATTTGAATGTGAGAAAAGTTTGTGGGAAATGTTCACATAGGTCACTAGAAAATCCTATTGCAGCCTGATCATATGGACAGAGCTAGTTTTTCTTTCTTTCATCTATTCATCTTGGAGGAGGGACAGAATAAAATTCTATACAAAGACAGACAGATAAACAAATGTGACATTGTGAATTTATCCCAGGAAATGCCTGAATTGTGAAGAGAAGCATGATAAATAAGAACATCCAATGCTCAAAGAAAGCACAGTGCAGAAGGGGTAGCATGCAAGCTTTGAAGTGCATGCACAGTGTAGGAAGTATTTCTGTATCCTCAAGTACGTAAAATTAGCAACTTGCTAACAAGCAACCATTAGCTTCTGTGCTTATTTCTCTTAGTCCTTACTTCAATGTTATTATTTCCCTAGATATAGTTGAGATTGTCAAAGTTCTGAAACTCTATGAAATTTGCTTTCAAGGCTTCCGAGGATTAAAAAGTGTTGGAGTGGGCTAGCATAGCATTCTTTCCTTCAATATACTGCAATGAAGTAGTAATCCAACCCAACAATGAATGTGAATGTTGTTGGTGATGATGCACCACAATATGCCTTGTTCCTTTGAGACAAAAATGGGCTCGGAGCACAGTCAAGCCCATAATTTTCTTAGGGAGGCTCAGCTGAGGTCATCAACCACAACTGAGTAGCTGAGGCAGGCATGGAAGCCCTATAAACACTTTGGGGTTGCCTGTTATTCTCATGAGTTCTGTAATTCTTAACAAACCTAAAAGTAGTTCAAGGTTTTCCATTAAAGCTTTCCCTTTTGAACAGTTGATGATTTATCTCTCCTTGCCTATGTAGTGAAGTTAGTAAATGACACCACATCACTGAAACTGGGAGAAACATTCTATGCACAAAGTCAGGCTGGCAACATATTATTTTGGGAGAAACAAGCCGAGAGCCATGGAGAAATTCAATGTGTGGTTTCAACCTAAGCACTTATTCAATCCTTACTATCATTAGCTCACATTGCCTTCAGTTCTGTACATCTAGTTCCTTAGTTGACATGAGTCAGATTACATCTACTTCATCTAATTATGTAGGGTCAAGAATGTAGAGTGATTATGACAGAGTTATAATTGCATCATAATTTTGAACTTTTATAATTAAATACTTGTGGATATTGCAACACTGTTAATTTCAGGTTCAGAGGAATGTTTTCTCAGAGATAAATGGTAGTATTTGGACGGAGGTGTTCTAGAGCTCTGGTACTTACAAGTGTACATATCCTGTCTCTGGTGCAAGGGCACAATTGATAAAGGGCATGGGTGTTTTCCCACTCTGGAGTTTAAGTGCTTTGCAAAAGCACTCAAAAGCTGACACCCCCAGGAGTAGTGGTAGTAGCCCTAAAGTCAGATATACAAAAGGTGACAATGTGCAGTCAAGTGCTCTGATTCATTTTTGGACAGCATGGAGTTTTAACAGCAAGTGGGTTAGATGAGCACTGTGATGCAACTATAGAAGTGGGTAATGAGCATCAGGCTGTAAGGAAACAACCTGCACCTCTGTACATATGCTGAATAAGTCAATCCTCCTAGGAAGTTATGCAATGCAATGTTTAACCTCCTCTTCTATCACTTGACCATAATCAAGTATGTCCCGCGTATCACACATCTTATTTAAGTTAGAATGGACATAACATAGCACCCAGTTACCAGTGGGTATTTTTTTCAGGTAAGTAATTTGTTTAGTGGATTTGACCAGGTATTATGAATTCCACCAATTTAGAACCAGAGCCAAGGGGAATAGAAGCAATAGTATGAAAAAAATGGCTTACTGAAAATATACCATTCAAGCATGGAATGTATTTTCCTAAGGTACAGCACAGAGATAGAATAATTTGACGGGCTACTTTGAACAGACAATTATGTCGAGCTTGCTTAGTCTTCTTGAGGCTGATGTTGAAAATACTCAGATATTGTTAACGTTCACCTTATCAAATGTGCAGAATAATATGAAACCTCAATGTAAAGTGAACACCTGCAAAGATTAAGGACTGTGTGTGTTAATCTGTGTGCATGTGTTCTGTAAAACTGTTTTACACAATTTCTTTGGGAAGGAAACCTTTGGGTAAAGGACTTAAAAATGGCAGCTCAAGTACTACATATAAAATGTATGACTATTTAAGGCACAGACATGCAACAGATCATAATGGCAGCAAGTTTTACACTTAACCACACAGGCTCCCCAGAAACAGCTTGAAATTACTCTAAATACAGGGTGAACATACTAATAGATTGTTGAGATGCAAGACTTTGCAAAGGAAACTAAACCTGATCATTTGCTCCATTCTATACTACCCAAATTCTTCAACTTTAAGAAAATGTGTGCATTTTCCAAAGGGGATGATTATGTTACTCAGGCTGAATTTTCAAAACAAGGATTGGAAGCAGAGATGTAATTGAGGGTGGGGAAGGAGCACAGGAGAGGAGTTTCAAACCAATTTTGATCTCTGTTTCTAGGTAATTTGTTATTCTAGGTTGGCTTAAATTTAAGAAACTTTTTAAAAAATTGGAAAACTAAGCCAGCTGCAGAGAGGATATGATTACAAATTGAGACACATATTATACAAAAATACCATTCTTTTGAAATACCAAGAAGAGACTGGGGAAATCAGTCCATGGAAACAGAAAGCAGACTTCATCCTGCAATATACTTATGCAGTAGGAGATTAGAAGACTGATCCTCATAGAGTTAATAAACTATAGATTTCTTGTAACTAGGGTATCATATTCAGACCCTTTGCCAGGCTTGTAAAATTTTCATATTTACCTGTTTTCATTCTTTTTCTGTTGAAACAAATACACTTCCAGCCACAAACACCTTTCACATAGGGGTAACAGTTCACACATGGCACCTGATGGACAATGCACAGCAGAATTGAACAATAAGGCTCAAATCTGGTATAAAATGTGTTTAACTTTAATGCTGCTGCTGGACTTGGGCCTGAGGACCAACCTGGAGCCACCAAACTATCTGGTTAAGGTGCTTAAATTACCACTAGTATAGCCTATTTCTAGCCTTGTGTTTGAAAGGTATTGTTGCTTCTTTTTCCTGTATGCACATTTGGATTTTAATTCAAATGTGTGTGTGTTCGACCAGTTGCTATTTAATTACACTCATGGAATTCATAACTTGGATAATCAAAAGGTATCTAAGATTTCTACAGTTTATAAAGCCAAGAAGATTGAGGGTATGGAGAGCCATCATATAAGTATCTGTGATTCATCTGAGTAAACAAAGGTGGGCATTTACTATGGATCATTCTGGTTGAGGGACAGCACTAACAGCACAACAGAGTTTGTAACACAGGAAATTATGGGAGGATGCTTTCAGTTCATGAATTTTTTAAGATTGTAGGAATCTTATGTCAGAAGAAGACCTTAATTTAGTGCAGACCATGTGAAGATTTGGAAGCCTAATTCCAGGTTTAAAAGAAACCAGAAAACTGATCAGTTCCACTTATCAGGTTAGATCTGGACAATGGCCAGCATGAATAATAAATTAAAAAATTAATTGGACAAACACACAGAAAGTAAGGTGGGCCATAATGGAAAAGCGTTTAGATAGCCTTTCCTAGATATCTTCCTGGTCATGAAACTTATCCAAATTACTGGTTGATAGTTAACCTACATAATAGAATCATAATAGCATAACAGTGTCAATAGTTTTTATATTTTCCTCACAATCCTAATGACAAGGCAGTAAGGGCATTCATTGGCAAGAAAGACTCAGTGGGTGGGAAAGGGTCCTTAAGCTTTCCCTGCTCAATAATCTTCTGCTACAATCTTCTCCTTGCATTTTAAAATCTTTCCTCAAGGTAGCCTCAAAACCAAGGGGAGGGGGGGGGAAAGAGAATTACACATAGGGGAATTTTCAGGTGAGAGGTGATGGGTGTAAGAGTTGCAAAGTCTCCCCTCCTGCCTGCTGATTCTTACCTGAAGTCTAAGTGGTAAACTAGCAGTGCCATCCTAAGAAGAGTTACACACTTCTAAGTCCATTGAAGTCAATAGGGTTAGGATAGATACTTAGGATGCCACTATAGATTGTATATGCAAATTTGTGTATTAAAAACCCCCGAGAATTATTTTAAAAACTAAAAACAGCTCTGGGAGATTTTGAGAACAGCAACAGCATGGGGGCATGGGATGATTATCTCTTAACCCATTGTCTTTCTGCTAAAAATGCTTTCTTTGATTGCTTGTCCTGCAAAATTCAGGTTCAGTAGCACCTTAAAGACTAACTAGATTTCTGGGGTCTCTAAGGTGCCACTGGATCCAAATCTTGCTCTCTTAGTACAGATCAATACAGCTACTCACCTGAAGCTGTCCTCCTGTAGTGTTCAAGTTGTGTTTATCCATGTAAATACTCAACTACAACCCTGAAGATGTGGAAAATAGCGGGATGGGGGGCATGGTTTTGATGGAAAATATGTTAAGAATAGGCAGTCCTTCCTGGAACCTCAAAATGGCACCTTCCTGAGGCTGTTTTCCTTTGCCTGTTTTTAGCTGCGAGGGCTTCATTACATACACTTGCTTTTAAAATAGTTTGCCTTTAACAGCTTTATATAAACTTGCTTTACTTGTATATAAACTTGCTTTGCTTGGTAATCCGCCATAGCCAGAATTTTGAGTAGAGGGAAGTGATCGATAACTCTTGAAGTCAGCATCCGCTAGCTAAGATGGTCACCACATTTCTAGTAACCAGATCAGCATAGAAAGAAAGGACTCAATGGTGATATGGGAAGTGTACACATACCTCCTATTCTCCATAAAGTTCTGGTGTATTTGGTGTGTGTGTGCACATATGGGCAGGCAAATTAAGGAACAAGCCTCTATAAAGTCCTATGGGGATCCACATGAGCATGAGTAATGTGTGTGGAAAGATCAAGTCATTATTTAATTTAATTCTGTTTTTAAAAGATGATTGTTAAGGTTTTTCTTGAAGGATCTTTTCCCCCTTCGCATACTATAGTCAGATGTTTTATATTGTGCTTATGAAACAATAAATATTTGTATTAGTTTAAAGATTAAAAATTACCTATATGGCTGCTCCATGAACAGAGACAGAAGTTTTTGTGGAGAGAAATTATACCCATAAAGAGAACTGTCTGAAGGTTGAGTCATGTGGGCATAGGGCACATTCTAGCCAAGAGAAAACAGCTTCAAAATCTCACAAGTGCCAGCTCCCAGTCTGTGGCCAACCAATTGAGTGCATTCAACATCACATGCCAGATTAAACTCTCATTGAGAAGCTGGCTGACTGAATTATATCAAGCTCTATTACTTTGACAGCCTACAGTCTGATATCTAAACTTCTCACTCCAAAGGGGGAATGTCGTTAATTAGTATTTCCAACAATTAAGTGAATGAGACATTTAGAATTCAACTTCTGGATATGTGCCTCAGCAGGGCTTTGCGTTGATGTTCACTTTCCCCATTACTACACTGGGATATAGTAAAAAGTCCAGTCGCATCTGATGAAGAGAGCTGTGGTTCTCGAAAGCTTATGCCTCAATAAAGTTGGTTAGTCTTAAAGGTGCTACTGGACTTTTTATTATTTTGCAACTACAGACTAACACTGTTAACTCCTCTGGATCTACACTGGGATATGAAATAGATATATTTATGGAAACATCACCTGAACAGTTCTCATTCATTTCAACAGGACTCACTTAGGAATATTATCAACTAGATTGCATTCTGTATTTAAAATTCCCTAACTGTAAGGCAAGCCAAAGGTGACAAGAGCACTTTCAGGCTAGTTGCACCTAGCTACTTTAAGAAAACTCTTAACCCTGAGCTTCAAGCATATCATGGGTTGGATACTATGACCTGCAAGTTCCAAATCAGGTAGTTCCTGTTTTCCCCTTCCCTGCAGTAGCTGAAGACAAGCCAAGGATCAATAGTCTTCTTGGCCAAATGTACAACCACATACATGGCAGCTGCAGTAAGAAGCAGGAACTGGAAAGCTTTTTCCACTGACTTTCTGTTATGATGGGAAAGGGTGGAGTGATTTTGACCAATTCATCTACTGACTGCTATCCCTCATGCCGCAATGGATTTTGTCCACAAGGAACCCCTAACCATCCAGTATCACCTTTGGGGAATTCATAGAGAAGTGCTGGAGGAATGTGGAGGCAGGGCAGAGATTCAACCCCATGACTACAGATTCAGCCACAGTTAAAGCTGTCACATGAAACCCACATATGCAAAGACAGTAGGAAAACTACTGAACATCCATGAACAGACCTAAGCAACCACAAAACCAGTAAGAATGGCTTCATTAGAGAATCATTATCATGTCATCTGAGCCGGCATGGTAGGGATCAGAGTGTCATTCTAGGGTCTGGGACACCTAGGTTCAAATCCCCACTCTGCCATGGAAGCTCATTGGGTGACCTTGGGCCAATCACAATCTGATCCTAACTTACCTCACAGGTTGCTGTGAGGAGAAAATTGAAGAGATGCTGTAAACCACTTTAGATTCCCACTGGGGTGAAAAATGGGGTATAAATGAAATAAACAAATAAGTGTTTTGGTAACCTGGTATAACGCTGAAATAGTTATAAGAAATTAGCCTTATATACTATTTGGATATTTCCTTTTTACCTCACTATAATATTCCTTTTTACCTCACAACTTTTTATCTAACAGATCTCCTAGTACTACCCTTGCTGTGACTTTTTTTTAATGTTTTGCTATTAAATCTAGTTAATGATACTTTTTTTTGTCTGCTCAAGATATTTGATCAAAAGAGCTTTAATCAGACGAAAGGAAAGGAAAAGAAAGAAATTAACCTTACTTATGTTTATCTCTGCACAATGTACTCTCAAAACAGAGGATTGTGGCAGGACATTTCTGTTCAAGAATACTCCTTTGCCTCCTTATGGAAATACTTTATGCCTTCACTTCAGTGGAGGAAACAAAAGAATATGTGCTTGTTATTTGTTCACGGCCACTTATGAAGAATGAGGCCAGGCATTTGCTGAAACTCTAAGAGTGGCAAAGGGCTATCTCCCTTGCTTTCCAAAGACATCTGGAGAGAATGTCTGAGAAAATTATCAGTACATGTGCCCTGTGTCTTGCAATTTAAGATGGCCTACTGTAAGTGCCTTTCTTGAGGGCCACCCAGATCTTATGTGTGCATATTTGCAAAGGAAATTGAAGCAAACAGGAACTATATATGCTTAAGAGCTCACAAAGAACTGATGATAATTGAGGCTTGTCTTTTTCATTGGTACTTTATACATAGCCATAATCATTTCGTAACTGGACTGCATTTTTAAAAAATCACTATCTGCAAACTTCAATGCTTAATTTGCACTTGAGAAGTCTTTGAGTTTAGTCTGAAAGTCTGAATTTACCCCTTTCCCTTGGAAACATAAAATTTGGGATTACAGTGCGATTTTAGGCAGAGTTACACCCTTCAAAGCCCATTGACTTCAATGGACTTTGAAGGGTGTAACTCTGCTTAGGATTCCACTGATAGTAGCTTTGCATTTTATTCCTAGAACTCCTCAGGCTAACACAGACTTTAAACTCTGAATGGACTGCAGGGGATGCTGGCATGTTGCATCAGCTCATTTTCTTCAGCTAAACTGCAGGTGCAGAGAAAAACAATTCAGGCAAAATTCATGACATGGGAGAATCTGGCTCTGGGCCCCACCAGCCAGCTCTGGTAAAAATTAAGCACTGGCTACATCAGACAAACAGATGATGGAATTGAATGTTACAAGGTCAAAATGTGGTTTTCTGGATACCACATAGAAATTCAGGCCTATCAACCTCAAATTTTGTGAAATGCTTCCCCCCGCTCCCCTTTAAGCCTGCAAGACAATGTCAGAAATCTAGCTGAAGGTTTCCCAAGAAACAGCCACTCAGCCTACTCCCTAGTTTGGGAAATGGAGCAACAGTTCCAAAAATAACTTACAGAGTGACTATCATACCAGATTGTTTATAGGGATCGTTCACTGTGAGCTCTGCAGAGTTTTTTTAATATCAAGGTCTACTCAGAAGTAAGTCACGTGTTATTTAGTTGAGATTTACTCCCAGAAAACTGTCCTTAGGATTGTAGCCAAAGGCATATTGTGGATTATCTGTTGGGAAGAAATAACTTGGGAATCATTTTGTAATCTCTCTAATTTTATAATGTCAGTTTGCAAACTATTCTTTTAAAAGTTTTTACCAGAAAGGGCAGGGGGAGGGTCATCAAATAAAAACTTTACTTTCCACAGTCTTAAAATGAGTTGTTTAGTCTCTCTAAATTTTCATACATCATAATAAATAGTTACAGGACTTGAAAAGACACAGAAGCTATATAAATGAAAATGTCATGAAAGGCTAATGCAGTTTATCAATGGATTGTCCTTGCACTAAATAATAGGAACTCAAAAAGTGACATATTTTGCATTATTATACATTTTGTTATAGAAAATATAGTAATGCATACAAACTTCATGTCTGACTTGAATCATCTTTCAATATGTTTAACAAGAATTTTTTTAAAAAAAACGTACACTGCAAATGCTGAAGAGTAGATTACAAAAAACATTTACACATGGACAGTTCTCAATGCTTGTACTAGTGCAAAACAAGGGCTTTCCCTTCTTACAACAGCCTCCAGAAACCTCCAAAAAAGTGGATGCTTATAGTCACAAGATCCCTATAAATACAGTGTGATGTGGTATTGGGGGGCTTGCTGTGAAGCAGATGGAACTGGACAAAATTGTTCCTCTTATCTACTCCATGGAGTTTCCGCTAATGCAAGAGGCTCCATCAGCACAAGCAGGAAGTGGAGATTATGTCACTGTTTCCACTTCTCGACAGCAGCCTCGCCTGTGTGCTGTGGTTTATTGTCTTCCATGATTCTAAGTATTGGTTTTTAGATGTCTCAGGAGGCTGCTGGGGGAGGGCGGAGGCAGGGAAGATCTCTGACCACAAGCACTTTCCCCTTGCGGTTCACAGGATTTAATCCATGTTTTGTTCTTCCTATCATGTAATGCTGTAATGTACTAATATAATGCTAAGCCTCATCTATCAAAACCCACTAAGTACCCAAATATCAAAGGTGCTCCTCAGACTACTAAACTAAACAGGGTAGTGCATAATAGATAAAGTATGGCTCCAATCTGTTGATTTATAAATTAAATTTTTGGAAGAGTTTGCTGTGGTGGTTAAGAGCAGCAGGACTCTAATCTGGAGAACTGGGTTTGATTCCCCACTCCGCCACATAGCCAGCTGGGTGACCTTGGGTCAGTCACAGTTTCCCAGAGTTCTCTCAGCTCCACCTACCTCACAGGTTGATTGCTGTGGAGATAATAATAACATACTTTGTAAAGTTAAGTTGTCCTGAAGGACAGTATATAAATCGAATGTTGTTGTTGTTAACAGGTATTCTGTTGAAGGAGGTAAATTTGTTTCCTCGGCCTTAAAGATATATAATGCCAAGGTTTCTAATCAGTTTTTATATGGTTCAGAAATCTGGATTCAGGCTGCTTCTGAGAGAATGGAATACATTCAGTATGATTTTTTCTGACACTTATTGACTACTCTAGGATGTGTTTTGGGAATAGCACTGAGAGCTGAATTGGGTGAATTATCGATGGAAGCTAAGGCATGGATTAAAGAATTTTTTTTAAAGTAAAGTTTTTAAAATCTGAGGAACGGCCCACTCTACTTGGACTCATCCAGGCAGATAAATATGATTGTCAATTGGATCATTTGGTGGTCCCTAGACCCAAGGAGGCCGCTGAGCCTCGACTAGAGCCAGGGCCTCCTTGGGTCCTGGCTCCCACCTGGTGGAATGCTCTGACTGCTGAGCTCAGGGCCCAGCAGGACTTACTATCCTTCCACCAGGCGTGCAAGACAGAGTTGTTCCGCAAGGCATATGGCTGAGGCTGGGCCTCCGCCGGCCTGAAAAAAGGGGTGTATAAAATCTTAACCCTCCCTGTGAAGGCTGTCCACCATCCTGTTTTAAATGTGTATTAATACACTGCTGTTTTAATGATGTTTTAATGCAGATGAATTTTGATTGTATTTTAGTATATTGTTATCCGCCCTGAGCCTGCTCACGGGGAGGGTGGAATAGAAATTTGAAATAAATAAAATAAATAAAATCAACTATTGGGAAAGAAAATTAAATGCCTAACAATAACAAATGATAGTCTACAGAGACCAAAGATAGGCAAATAAAAATACGCGTCAGGAAGTTGGACATTCCTAGTACATCTGTTAGGGCATGGAGGGTATGTTTGACTCTTAGGTATTGCCGTTCTGATGCATCTGCTGAAGTATTTTTATTGTTTGACAGTGCCAAAGCTCAGAAGAGTTTTTACTCTGGCAAGAATAAATGCTCTTCCCTTGGTGGTATTGGAGGGTAGATATAAGAAAGTACCATATGCCAACCGAACATGCAGATGCCCAAATGATAAAGTTAAAACCGTTGAACATATGATTATAGAGTGTCCCATATTTAATAAGTTGAGGGCAAGCTTCATCATCCCTCTACTTAAAAATATGGAACTACCTAATATGAGCACCCAGGTGACGTGATTACTATTGGATACAAATGATTCCGTTACTCTTTCTGTGGCAAAATGTATAGGGGCAATAATTAAATATCAGAGAAATAACATCAAGTAAGGTTTTTCCAATTTTAATTTCTGCTTAAGGCGATAGCTGTATGAGCAGTATTAGATAGACAGATAGACAGACAGACAGACAGACAGATAGATAGATAGATAGATAGATAGATAGATAGATAGATAGATAGATAGATAGATAGATAGATAGATAGATAGATATTGAACTTGGTTCTTGAACTAGGTTTTGTTTTGTAGATCCCACATTTTCTTTATGTCATGGATGCCGTTTGGGAGGCTGATTAAAACGGTTTAGTCATATCCTCTGAACTCCTACTCAGCTGTATACATACCTTAACCAAAAAACACAGGGAAAGCAAATGGGAAGAACTGAAATGGGTAGGCAGTACTGGACTTGCGCATGCTCTATGTCACTGAAGATCAGTTCAAATATTATGATTCCTATACTATCAGCACGTGTCTGTCTTGGACCTCTTGTCATTTTGACTGACAAACATCTCAGTAATACTGATTCTCTTTACACCCTGCATGCAGTACCACTGTGTCAGAATTAAATCAGGAGGCTGGAAAAGGCATTCATTTCCTTGTATTTTTTCTAGCTCATGAGTAGACATGGGCATGAACAGAAAAAAACCCGAACATGGTGTTCGTTGTTCATTGCCATCCACGAACAACAAACAACGAACACTGACGAACATGATCCTATCATGAACATGTTCATTGTTCGTGGGGGCCAGCAGGCTCTCCTCCAGCCATCAAGATCCCTACTGCACCACTCCCAGAAATGTACCAATAATAAATAATAGCTTGGCCCCAGAGCCTGGCAGCAGCCCTATCCCACCACACACAAAGAAAATTCAAGCTCCAATGCACTCAACCTGTCTATCTAACAGCAGCTGTCCCTCCCTGAAAGCCAGAGCTGGGAGCCCCTCTCCCCACTGGTCTTTTCCTCTTGTAACAAATTTGGAGCTCCAGTCCACACTTGGAAGGAAGACCTGCCTATCAAATTAAATTGGGCTTAGATTGGGGTTTCCAGGGCAACAGCAGGAGTTCAGAGTTCAGACAATCCCTGCCTGAGTTGCCACGGAAATTGATTGCAGGTGTCAGACTGTCTGGCTTGATGAACAGCAACGAGCGAGGCTTGCAACGACCACCTGTTCCTTTAGAATGGGGCCTCACAGACAGCTTGTTCGTGAACAGCAGATTGGGCTGTTCATGGGTTTTTTTAGTTCGTATTGCTGTTCGTGCCCATCTCTACTCATGAGTGCTAAGAAAAAACAAAGGATATTCAGATACATAAAAATGCTTTTGAATATACTTTGGCAGCAATGAGATACTGCTCTGTTTATATTGTGGTCATCCTTAAAATGTCAGTATCTACCATGAGTTACCCCTAGGGCAGTAATTTCCTCTTGCAGCATAATGAAATGTTGCAAGATCCCAAGCTACCTCAATGTTGGCTTTAATTGCTATATTTTAATGGAAAATTCTATACAATACTTTTGTGTGCAATAATAGTACTGCCAAGGAGAACATAAAATATGATTTACTGAAGGTTAAAGAGCATTCTACAAATTGCAGAAAATTTGGCATGTCATCAAGCCTTATCCAGCAAATCATCAATATTTGATTTCTGAACAGACCCTTTAAAAAAAAGTAGCAGGTTTTACATGTTAAGTGTTCTCAGCTCATGAATCTCAACAAAATGCAACTACATCTGTTCACAAGATGAAAGGAAGAATTGAATAGTAATATTTTAAAGCACTTTTTGTAAAGGGGATTAATTTAGAGAATACAAGATACATAGTAAAGCTTGTTTCAGCATATTCCAGTTCATTTCAACTGGTAATTTCAATTATCTAAGAAAATTAAGACTACTCAATCACTTCAACAAATAACTAAATTCAGAATTGTACTTTCAAAATTTATTTTCCATTTTCATAGTCTCATTTAATAACTTTCAGGGTTTGGAAATCTCAGTGAAATCAATGGAATTTAAGAGGGCTAACTGGAAACCAGATTGCAATAATTTTCAGCCACATTAGCATATCAGCACATTTTAGCATTTTACCTTACAACCTCTGAAACCAGAGCATGTGTTTGGGGGTGAGTGAGAGACTAATAGCAGCGCATCCCTTTTGTTTTGTTTTAAATCTATCATATTACACTTGTGCCAGTGAAGCTTTTGAGACTGATTGGCTGAATTGGGGTGATGATTTGGAATGTTCAGTTGCGCAAGCAACTTAAACAATTTATATTCCAGAGACTGTAAAGGAAAGAAAAGTTGTTAGTTTGGCTGGGATGAAAACTTGACACAGGACATAACTAAGAAGAAATAAAGGATGTAGGCAAGCTAAAGAGCAAGGATCCCAGAGAAAAGAAGGCTGAAGGAAAGGTGCAGTCTAACTAATGGTCGGAGCAAAAGAAACTCTTCTCAGCCTCAGTGCTCTGAGCAAGGGAAAACAAGGAATTGAGGTAAAAACATGCTAATCAGAGAGTAGGCTCTGAAAAAAGTCATGGTGTTTAAGGTCTGTAAGCTATGAAGGTAGGGAGAAGGGAATGCTAGGAAAACTGTTGAAGAGATTAGATGGCTGAAGAAGTGAAACAAAGTAGGCAAACTGAAAAACACAGATGTGAGGAATCAATGTAAGATGAAGACATAGAACTGATAAGAAAGAACAAAGTAGGACTGGTGGGAGGGTTAAACACAGAGCCTACAGACAGGAGAAGTTGTACACTTTTGCCAGGGCCTTCAGTTTGCAACACCTAAAAAAAGTTGTTAAAGATCGGATATTTTGGAGGACATGAATTCATAGGATCACTGTAAGTTGGAAGTGAGTTGATGGCACGCACAACACACACGACATGGGAAGGCAAGTGTTTATAGGACAGTGAAATACAGAATTTAGGTCCTGAGAAGGGAATTCTTCCAGTTGTGGCTTCTTCTATCACGGGCAGCAATGTGGCCTGCAGCTATAATTTAATATAATTTAACTACTTTGATTTAGACGTTGTGTGAACTCTTCTGTGTATGCTTGGGAACTAAAAAATGGCTTGTTTTGCTTGCCTTGTAGAACTGGAATGGGGAAGAACAGGTTATTATTTATTTTTACTTTATTTATTGTCTTTTAAACATTTTTAAATATCTATAAAATTCATGTTTAAAACATAATACATGAGAGGGAACAGGGTCATAGTTTAACCCTAATTGCATCACAAATGATACCCATTACAATGCTTCTCTAGCTATTGTCCACTAGTCATTGTCCACTTGGCAACCTCAACAACAACAACTGTGCTATCTATAGGAAGCACAGCATTTATCCAAATACAAAATTAGGTACTTTTAGTGCTGGACCAATACAGTATCCATAGAGGTGAAATGCTATGATGAAGGAAAATAGAGTAAATGTGTATTAATTCTGTTAAAACAACTATGTAGTAAAGTCCTTAAAGTGTGAGGGAAACAGCTAATCTTTCATAAAAAGTTAAAAGTGATTCAACAGGACCCAGGTAATGAACTTAATCAGTAATTAAGTGTAAAAATCTCAACATCTGCTTTTCAAACATAGAGATTTTTTAAAAAGCAGAACACTAATTTGTTCTGAATCCAAATTGTACATCTGGCAGATTCAGGGTTCCTTTGCATAATAGCACTAATTCAAAGGTGCAGAGGCTTATTTGTTTGATAACAACATTTTAAAAAATGTCCCAGCTGTTGCTTTTTAAATTGTTACTGTTTATATTTTGGGAAGCCCCAGCCAAAGACATCATATAATAAGATACAAGAAAGTATTTAAAAGCAGGGGAAATGTAGAAAATTGGCAAAGAGATGATCCTTTTTTACAGGGATGCATCAATAAGAACCAAAATGGTAAGTAATATTTGCATTTTTTATCTTCATTCACACAAAGTGTTTGGAAGTGTTCTTTAATATAGCTTAAAGCTTAATGCTACTTCAGGATAAGTTGTTTATTAAAAAATGATGAAGGTCCAAGAAATATACCTTTGCATTCCAGTTAAATACACATAGTAGAATTGCTCCACTGTTTGTTACCCTAAATGTAAATTATGATAATTAAGCCTATAGGTCCTGAAATGCTGTCATCCAGATGTGTTAGCTTCAGCCACATACAAACAGGTCAGTTTTCTGGCCTCAAACACTGGCAAAGGCAGAGATCCACTAGGTAGGACACAAAACATACCACAGTGTTCAGTGGTAGAGTTCTAACAGGCTGCTTCAAGAACATAAAGGAAGATTAACTGCTGATGGGTATAAAACAGAGAGATACAAAAAATGCTACAAGACAAAGACAAAACATAAATAATGACCTTTTTTTCTTTTTCTAGTGAGCTCATAAGCCAGAATCTTTCTCCCTGTTTCCATACATGGCCACCTCCACATGTGTTTTACTTCAGTCTAAAAACACTGATATTCATAGTGATTACACAAACCTTTACTTATTCTGATTTCGAATTCGGAGACACCTCCTTTTCAGTGGTGGCTCCAGATCTTCTGGCCCTGTGCTGAGAATTGGTGCTGAGATAACACATGGTGCAATAGCAGTCTTTTCCGCTGGTTTTGGCACAGGCTGGATGACGCAGCCTGTCTTGGGTAGCATTCGCAATGCGTAGGCGTGGTCCTCATCCGCAGGATTGTTAAGGTTGGGATCTTGCTTGTCTCCTCCAAACAAGGGCTCTTCCCCAGTCTTCTTACCAGATTCTCCTTCTCGGTGGCAGTTTGATGTGCAGTTGTTCTCCTTCACGGATTCCAGCTCACTCACTGGCAATTCCTCTGGTGGCTGAGATTTCTTCTGATCTTGAGTCTGCTCTGTAATCTCTGGGCCCTTTGTGCCATTCACAATGACATTGCAAACTGCAGCTGCACTATTTTCTGACGTGCCAGAGGCCAGTGCAGTAGGACCACAGTGACCTGGGTCACTACAAGGTAAAGTTTTTGTTTCAGTGGGGCTGCAATTGTTCCTGCAGTCACTGCAGTTCCTTTTATCTGAGCTACCAAATGCCAGATTTACAACACTGCTAGTTTCATGTTCAACTTTGACTTGAGTATGCAAAGCCCTGTGGATAACATTGTGTAATCTAGACCTGTGACCTATGGTTAAGTCTATCACACCGTCCTGTGGTCCCTGTAGTACTGTAGGAAAACCAAACTTGTTGTTCACTGGACTACTAGGTCTCACAGTCAAATCAACAACTTCATTTTTACTGTGCGCCTGATGTGCTTGTGTTTGATTTAAAGACTGGCTTGAGCAGCTTGGTGTTGAATCAGAGGACTTGGAAGGCCCTTGTTTTGAATCTCTGGGGGACACAGAGTTATTTGTTGGCTTTGCCCCAGTTGCATCACTAGATGTACTTGGAATGAGACTTTCCCCGTTGCTGGAGAAGCCATTTGGGGGCTTGGAATCATTGATGTGAGGAATAGGGATTGGAATTGGGATAGGAACTGGTAGAGGAACAATAACTGGATATGGCACTAACAGGGTTGGAGGTGGCACCAATGGGGCAAGAGATGGCAAGCCAAAGTTCATCATCTGTGGCATGGGCATAGGACCATTTGGCATCATGCTTACAGGAGGGAAGGGAAGACTGGGCAAAGGTACTCCTGGAGGTGGAGGTGGTAATAAACCTGGAGGATTTCCAGGCATGGTTGGTGTCGTCGGAGGATGAATATGAGGCGATAGCATTGGCCTGTGCATGGGGCTGGAGGCTGGGCCCATATTTCTGGGACCACCCGGTGGTGGACCAATTCCAGGAATCATTGGGTTTGACAGAGGGCTGTTGGGATTTGAGGCATGATGAGGCCCTCGAATAAACGGTGGACGAATTTGCTGCATAATTTGCTGTTCCATGAATATGGGCAATGGAACTGGCCCACGATTTGTCATCACCATGGGAGGACTTCGAGGTGGGACACCAATTGGAGGCACAATGCTAGCAGGTGGCTGAACAGAAACTGGTGGCATATTTGGATTCTCATTGATGGGAATAGGTTTGGGAACAGGCGTTGGGATTTTAGTGACAGAGCAGTTGGCAGTGTCAGGCGGAGAGGCAGTGGTAGATGCTGATGGTCCAGGACCTTGAATTTGGCCAGCTGCAGACACTGGGGATGGGGCCTTTCTCCGAGCATCTGCTAGCGGTATATTCCAAGAATCTGGAGTCAGCAGCTGCACCCCAGTGCCTTCTGCTTTATTTTCGACTGGAGGATGTAATGTGCTGCAGAGTCCAGCTGGAAGATTGGCCTGTGTCTCTTTGTAGAAAATGTCCATTTTGTACTGATTGAGACATTTTGCACTGCAGAACTGAAGCCTTCGTTCCCCGTCCCCAAAATCCAGATACTCTTTTGTGTGTCTTATGTGCTTACACCAGTCACATACCTATAACACAGTAACAAAATCAAAACAGATAAGAAAAAAAGTGATTTCCTCTTTGTATTGTCATTTGCATCAAAATTCTTTTTTTACTTTCCATCACTGCTTTCTAAACATCCGAATTATCAAGGAAAATATAGGGAATGGAACTTTAATCTCAAAATGCAGTTTGCCTAATACTACATATAAATACACATTAATAGACTATTATTTTATGCCTCAATAAGTCTTATGTATAAATATCAAAATATTGTAATCTACTGTAATCTGCATTGCTAAAATACATTAAAGTATGAGTGGGTAGTATTGTATGTGCATGTGTCTATGTGTCTGTGCACATACTACCCCAGGAGGGGTAGTGCACATGTGTGTGTCTGTACACGTACTACTCCAGAAGAGTCTGGAAGAGCCCTGCGATCTTAATGTTCCCCCAGTTTCCATGCTTAGAGTTGCAGCAGAAAATTATGCATGTATCAGAGCTGATATGGTACAAAAGCTAAATGACTGAGCTATGAATCAGAAGGTCTCTGTTTTAAACGCTCCCTCAGCCAAGGATTCTGTATGAGGCCTTAGGTAAGCTGCTTGGCTTTAGTCTCAGCACCCCCTCCTATTTGCAACATGGGGTGAATAATGCTGACTTGCTTTACAGCCAGCATTATCACAAGATAATATATGTGAAGCTTATTGAATAACTTAAAGTGTTACATAAACACTAAGTATTATTCTTATATAGTATAGTTATAGAATTAAGAGACCTGAAGCCTTGTGATTTAATTGGGCTAAACACCACTTAAAACTTTGTTCTGACATTGCAGAACTCCATGGTTTAATTAAACTAATGGTGATTGACTGAACGCAGGCCACTGTATTATGGTCCTTCAAAGCAGAATCTGAAACCAGGATCTAAAGTTGGTTTATTAATCACAGATAGCCTTAACTATGCTTTTGCCTGGATAATCCTGGCTAGTTCCCCAGACAGTGCCATCTTTAAAATATATGGTTACCAACCTCCAGGTGGGACCTAAAGATCTCCCAGAATTACAAATGATCTCTAGACCATAGAGATCATTTCCCACCTGGAGGGTGGATTTTGTGGCATTATATCCCGCAGAAGTCCCTCTCCAGGCTCTACCCCCAAATCTCCAGTAATTTCCCAAGCCAGACATGGCAACCCTAAGGGAATACAAAAAGAATATAATAAAAACAATATTTGAGACGGCAAACCAGAATATGAATAATTGTCTATGAGAGGAATCCTAGTTTCACAAACTAACCATAATTAAATCGAATCATGGCTTTGCATGCTGTCTGAACTGAGTAAACATGCTGGATTGTGGCCTTCATGCTACACATTGAACTGGTCACATAGATGCATACTGACATGTTGTATGTCTATGTAATTAAATAAGACCAAGAAACATTTGGAAAATGACTCCAACGGTCCAAGAAAAGGGAGTGTCAATCATCTACAATAAGCCACTATACATTTTGACATTTTAAATTATTTAAATACAGTAGATAACAGAGCTGGAATGCTAACTGGTACCCAAAATAAAAAAGAACTACATATCATTAGCTTTGTCTTCCAAATATGAAGTAAAAAATAGTAATAAAACCTGGGTGAATTTCAAGTATTCTGAAGCTGTGATATTTCAACAAGCTGGAAAGATTTTCCGAGCTGTTTGCCCACTCTTGTTCAGTAGTCACTTTAGTATAACTTCTTGGCAGACAACAGTTTATTTAACAACTTTTCAAAAATGAAGGCAAACCCTCTTATTATTACAGGCTTAAAAAATACAAGTTATTTTCTGTGCTACTATTGGTGTGGTGAAGATGTTGCCAATTTTTTTTTAAAAGTAAATAATGCTGTAGAACTAATTAAGCTGTGAAAGGTTTCCCCAGTTGTAAGCCACTAGACACCAAAGTTCAAAACAGCCATTCCAGGTTTCAGAATCCATTACTTCAGAGAAATTATTGTGATTTCATTAACACATTAATTTTGCAACACCAACAGCTCTCACAGATGGCAAAGACATGATCTACAATTCAAATATGACTCTTGTTTGCACAAATGCCTTTCCCTTCATATGGCATTTTAAACAAGAATTAAAATGAGTAATCTTTCCACAGCTATAAACAGATAAACAGATGTCAGAATTTTCAGTGCCTTTTTTTTGACAGATTTTATATAGACAGACAAAGCCTACAAGTTTTGTCATTTATTCACTTCTCATAATGTTCTGCAGATATTTTATTTAATTATATATATAATAACTGTATTGTGCTTATGACAATAAGAAAACTCAGCACTGCCCTATGTATACTCTTATTTTGGAAAGCTGAGAATTCTTTTGTTTTCAAAAGCCAAAACATGATTGTGAAATGATAACATTAAATAGGTAATTTAATTTTAATAACTATTGGCCATATAAACAATTCAAAACAACATATGCCGGGCATTTGATTACTCATCTCATTTAACTCACAGCTTTTCTTTTACCAGAAGTAGTGATGATGACATTTTAAAGTAGTTTTTTAAAAGTCTGGGCATGATCCAGACAAAATTAAACATGTTTCAGTCATATCGGTTTCAGTGAGCATGCACATATCTTTCACTGAATTATGCCTAATGTTTCACTTCTAATGCACAGTTCTTTTAGTTGTTCAATATATATCTGGTGAAGGATACATACTATGGTAATGTCTGTATAGACTTTGGGGGGATCAAATGGACTGATATGAAATCCCAGCTCAGAAGTCAAGATGAACCAAGCCCTCAATGAGTGTCAGTCCCTAACTGTTAAGTACGACTAATGAGGATGACAGAAGATTTTACATGTAGTCTGAGCCAGTAAGGGATTTCTAGTTGTTCAAGCAAGGATTTCCCCAGGAAAGCATGTCCACCCTTTTCCAGGTAAACTTCCAGTTGCGCACCAAAACACTCATCAGAGAGCACATGGACTCTTATGTTGATATGTCTTTGCACAAACACTCAAACATACAAATATTAATTTGCTTTGTGTGAGCTTAATGAAGCTTTGTGATGCACAGACAATTTAAAATGGCAAACAAGCTGTTAGATCACCAAATAAATCTTCAGGACATTGTGACAACATGATGATGTGGTTTATGAAACTGTGCAAGCTGGCATAGGACAGCATGCTTGCTCTACAGTACCAGCCTGCATGTAATAGAATGGTTCTGAAAGAAGCTGAGGCAGGGCATAAGGGGTTTTCGAAAACTGCCATCACACCACCCATTCTACAGGCTCTTCAGTCACCAGAAAGCTAGTCTGAACCTATGTACATGTCATTTTGCAATACTACATCATATTTGTAGTATTTGCACTATTCCATGATATATTTTTCTTTCATTGTTCATGACAAATGGGTGTTACACTTACAGCTACAACATGCATTTCTTCTTTAATGAGATTACTGTAAAATATCATAAGTATAGCAAATGAAGTTATTTATGTAGCAAATGCAAAAAAAATATGGAAGAATGAACTGCACAGAATTTTCATTAGAATAACAAAGTAACATAGGCAGCTGAGTGTTACCAACCTCAAAACTATATCATGTCTCGTCTAAGGGTAAAATTTCATGCTATTTTTCTTTAGTCATCATTTTAAAAGACTTTTTAAAAAATTCTAAATGCACCTGCTGCTCCTGTTCCCCCACCTCCCACCATGGAAGAGGGAGAAAAATATTTAAAATTAACATGGAAGAAAATGTAGATATGTAGTTTAACCCTAGGCAGTGCAGACCCTAGGCTCTGATCCAATAGGCAGTGCCTATTGGATCAGAGCGGTGGCCCATCTAGTCTGTTCCATACAATTATTAACCAATTGCCCTGGAGGGCCAAACAAATAGGGCATAGAGGCCAAGGTCTTGATGTTGCCTCCTTGCACTGATATTCAGAGATTTGCAGTTTTTGAGTATGAATAGTCTCTTTAATTACCAGGTCTAGCAGCTATTGATAGACCTATTCCCCATGAACCTGTCTAATGCCTTTCTAAAAGTGATGCTACCATGATATCACTTCTGGTTACACAACTGAAAGTGACATTGTGGTGTCACGACACTGACTCCACTTTCCAAAGCTCCTGGAGTTGCGAGCCCTTGGCTAGTAGTGACCATCGTTATGTCCAGGGCAGCTGAGTGTTACCATATGTGCTCGTATGTGCTCAGTTCTGTCATATCATATCGCTTTCAATTATGGACCAGGATATGGTTGGAAGGCATATGATACAGCAACTTTGATGAAGATAAGCAGATCTGCATCTGATCTGTGCCAGGAAAGGAAATCTCCTAGGAGTTCTATGTATATTACCTGCAGTTTCATGACGGACAAAAGACAAAATAGAAATGTAATATTAAATAGTTAAAGGGCCATACTTTTTTTCTTACTTGGACACAAGTTAGCAAGTCAGGAATCCACTCAAGAGTTTTTGGTAGGCTTGGGGATAGGAATTCTGGATCTTCCAAAACATATCTGAAGCGAAATGATGAGTTCCAGTCATCCTGGGACTCCGTTGCTAGAATCTGAACCTGCTCAGAAGATGTAATGAGAAACTACTCCACCATGGCATGACTGCAAAGCGGCAATCGATACCTAAATTTACTACATACATTTAATATTGAAGTAACATCGCTCCAGTGCTTTAGCTTCAGACACAGAGACCAGTACCTGACATCTTTTCTAACAATATGATTTTATACACTATCACTTGAAAGGTTTATTGAAATGTTTCAGTGCTGTATTGATTTGTTTCTCTCTGATGGGCTCTCATGTCACCTTAAACTAAGTAAATATTTTCTCTTTCCTGAAAAATAATGTTGAGAAGTCTTCTTTAGAAATTCTCTCATGATTTCCCCAGCTTTTAATAATTCATTGAGGTAAAACAAATGCTCATGTTGATCTACCTTACATATTGATCACAGGCTGTTCAGTATATTTTATCACTGGATCAAATTGATTAAAGACATTGAGGGTAGCAGCAGTAAATCAGTTTCTGTGAACATCCCTGATGAACCAAATATCTTGTAATTATCCAATCGATTTTATTCAGCACTTCTGCTTCATACATAACTAGTTCTCTCTCTCTCTCTCTCTCTCTCTCTCTCTCTCTGTCATATTATGCCATGGATGCAGCAAACAATCCTTCACAGGGAGTAAAAACTACTGGAGTAGAAATAATGTCACTTAAGAATTAATGAATCAAATCTGTCTTACAGGATTGATCATTTAAGATGAGGTCAATGAATTTATGATACAAATGGCCATATACTAGAGGTAATAAAATGGAGAAAAATCATTCATTTTACTTTTAACTAATATCCTACTCAAAGTAATTACAGATCTCTCCTAAGAGCTCATTCTGATTACTTAAGATGTGACAGATAGCCCATATATCTTTCAGTACAATAAGGCAACATTTTTTCTAACCCTGAAATATGTAGCATGTGACATGTTTTAACAAATGATTTGCATGCTGAATATATTCTTTGGGTTACAAGGGTTTTTTTCCCTCCAAGTGGCATGACATTTCTGTAACTTCTTCCGGCATTATCTTTTCCATTCACTGCACACAAATGGCTAGGTATAATAATTCTGAATATATAAATCACATCACACACTACTATTTAGAACGTTGGGTTTTACTCTTTTCAGTCGACAGCCTTCAGACCTCTTGTAGTGAGATCAGTTGCAGCACCTACCAAGGTAAGTGAATGTTTCCCATTGCTAAATATAGCAAAATGAATTGTATGAATTTTTCAAGGCAACACTATGATTTTTAATGGTGAAAATGTGTAAGGAAAAATGGTCATTAAGACAGCTGTAGCTGAGTGGGAGGGAAAGAGTTAAAAACATGCAATCCCAGCCATCTTTGTCTCATTTTCTTATCATACATTGGAACTTCTGCCTTGAATCCTTGCTTCCAAAATCCTCAACAGTCACTTGAATTTTTAAAGTGTAACTTTGATACCTGCTGTCCATGTCATTCATCTTGCCATACCTACCAATAATGCCATCTTTATCTCTTTACTGTGGGATTGCTAGATATGCAAATAGCTCCGAGTTGAAATCAGAGATTAGTATAATTTTTTAAAATTTTTATTTCATTTACAGTCAACCTTCCTCACAAAGGCTCAAGATGTATTACAAAATATTTTAAAAAATCAATCAGATAGCAAAAATGTAGCTGCTATTGTTTGTAAGATATCAACAGCTCTTTAAGGCAGGGGAAAGCAGCTACTTCCAGTACAATACAAATCAGAATTATACCCTTCTAAATCCATTGAAGTCAATGGATTTAGATGGGAAAACTCTGCTTAGGATATAGGGATCTCAGACCCCTGGTGGGGGATTCCTGCTCCTGCCCCCTCCCCCTCCCCCACTTACCTAACCAGCAGGGGGCGCACCTTCCCTGCGGGCTCCCCCATGGCGCTGCACGCTCCTGTGCACAGCAGCCACCAGGATTGGGCTCGTTTCGGCCCAGATCAGAGCCACTGCAGAGCGCTCCAGCGCTCCACAGTGCCTCAAAAGCAGGCCCGATCCGTGCTGAACAGGCCCGTTTTCAGGTGCTGTGGAGCGCAGGAGCGCTCCTGCGCTCCGCAGCGCCTCAAAACGGGCCCGATCCATGGCAGAACGAGCCCATTTTCAGGCACTGCAGAGCACAGAAGCACTCCTGCGCTCTGCAACACATCAAAAATGGGCCCATTTCTGTGCAGATCAGGCCCGTTTTGAGCCCTTTTGAGCCTGGATGTGCTCCCAGGGGCTGCACGAGGATGTCACTTCTGAAGTGACATCATTGCGCCTGTGGAGGGGGGCACATGCACAAAGCGCGTGCGCCCCCCTCTTCCCCAAGGCAGGTGACAGGCCCCTAACCCCCATCCGGAGGTTGAGGGGGTTATATACCATATGATAAAATACCATATGAGATGCTGAGGACTGGAATAGTACAGTAATTGCACACCAGTTGAAGCAACACTGTCACTTAAGTGATAGAGGAGCAATATTGCATACTTTCCTGCAACATATGGGCAAACTGAACATTTCAGTTGACTGCCTGTTGCATAGAGACTTCACTCATGTGCCTCCCCGCCCCCCCTGCACAATGTAAGGAGATCAATGGAGAACTGAGCAAACTGGAATTCACATAGAGAGCTCAGTTCACACTAGATGTTCTCTATATGGCAGAGATGAGGCTAGTTTTAGGTGGTTAGCCATGTTCATCTGCAGAAAGGAGCTTGACTTTCAGAAGCTTATACCCAAGAGGATGCTAATTCATCTTCCCCTGACAATAACAACAATATTTGATTTCTATACCACCCTCTAGGACAATGCCACACTCAAAGCCGTGTACAAAGTGTGTTATTATTATCCCCAAGACAATCATCCTGTGTGGTGGGTGGGACTGAGAGAGCTCCAAGAGACCTGTGACTGACCCAAGGTCAGCCAGCTGGCTTCAGGTGGAGGAGTGGGGAATCAAACCTGGTTCTCCAGATTAGAGTCCTGCTGCTCTTAACCACCAGACTGGCTCTCTGTTGCTGTAGAAACTGTATGAACTAGGAATAAAGCATACCAGTTGTGAGCTGGGAAGTCCCCTGTTCAAACTTCACCTCTTAGAAACTCACTATGTAAGTGAGTTATGTAAGAAAATCTTACATAAATTACTATCTCACAGCTATCTAATCCCTCTCCCAGATATAAAGATAGATCTAATAAAGTAGGCCATTATAGGAAATGTTTGCGAGACAATGTTAAATCTGAATTTCAAACTTCTGCAATATGTACCTAATTGTATTGCTGTTGATTGTAATGGCTTATACTGTGTAACCCACCTAGAGTTGCCAAGTCTCCTTACCCTCCTGGAGGGAGGGGGGAGTCCTGGCACTCATCTTGTTCTTTGTCTTCATGTGTGTGCAAAGCATGGGAGCGCTCCCAGGGGCGGCGCAATGATGTCACTTCCAGGAGTGATATCATTGTGCCACCCGGGGAATGCGCCCAGGAGGCCTGTTCCCCTGCCATTCCCCCCTGCTGGCCAAGTGAGTGGTGGCGGGGGAGGGGCAGGAGTGGGGGATCCTTCAATGCCACCAGTGGACCTGGGATCCCTAAATCCATGCTCACACTCCGCAGGGGCCCAATCTAGCCTGATTCAGGCTGATTCGGGCCCAGATCAGGCCCGCGGGAACAGGCTGGGCTGCTCAGGAGTGCACCACCGGGAGGCCCGTGGCTCCCTCGCCAGCCAGGTAAGTGGGGGGGGGGGTGGAGGGTGGAAGCTGGGGATCCCCTGCTCCCAGCAGGGACTGGAAACCATAGATAGAAAAGATCTTGCCACTGTGTTGCATGCCCTGGTAACACATAAATTAGATTACTGCTGCTGTTGAAGACTGTGCAAAAGCTTCAGTTGGTACAGAAAGCTATGGCCAGATTGTTGACTGGAGTGAGTTGTAGGGACCATATCATTCAATCTTTGTTCCATTTACACTGGCTCCCAGTTTGCTTCTGAGCCCAATTCAAGGTGATTGTATTGACTTTTTAAGGGATCAGCATACTTAAATGGCTGCCTACTCCCAAACCTGTGAAAGGGCCTTTGCAGTAATGGTAATGAAGTTTGGAACTCCTTCCATAGGGAGATTAGTCTGTCTTCTGCCAGTAGGTAAAGATTGATTCGTTTTGTCTCCCACTTTTAGGTTGGGATATAAAGGCCCAGGGATTTCCATTCCTACTTATATCTGAAGAAGGAACTGCTGACTCTTGAAAGATTATACCCTGATAATCTTAGTCTCTAAGGTTCCACTGGACTCAAATCCTGCTATTCTACTGCAGACCAACACAGCTATCCATTTATTATTTGGTTTTGTCTGGCATTCTCTCACTATTGGCTCTTCTCCCTGGTTTTGTTGTTTTGTGCTTTTATATGTTTTATTAAATTGTTTACATGTTTTAAATGGCATTTTAATGTCTTGATGTTTTAATATTGAAACGTTTTGATGTTTGCTGCCTTGGGGATCCTATTTGGGTGGACACGTGGCATAGAAATGTAGTCAATCAAACAATCAAGTTAAAATTGAATATTCACATAGTCCAGAGGCCAGTTAATAATTTAATCATCTTTAAGTATTCCCATTCTCTTTTTAGTGTATCTTACTAGAAAATTTGAAACAATAATGGCACGTTCTTTTACTAGCCACAATATAGCACAGAGTTAGGTGTGTTTAATCCCCATGGTTTTCAATGCAACACAAACATGTGTAACTATACACTGTATTAAAGATTTGTCTAACATTCAGAACTTACTTACATGTGTAATACACATCTAAATTACATTACAGTAAATGTTTAGGAGAAAATCAGTCATGCTTAAGTCCCAATGAAAGCAACATGAGCTATTAACTTATAATAGCTGCTCCTAGTTTCTCTGCCTTTGGTCAAATTACATGTGATGATGGAGATCCATGGCTGGATTCTTGACATGCACTTTAGTTGCATCATCTGAGGGTGATGAGAGTCAGGGCTTTTTTTCTGGGAAAAGAGGTGGTGGAACTCAGTGGGTTGTCCTCGGAGAAAATGGTCACATGGCTGGTGGCTCTGCCCCCTGATCTCCAGACAGAGGGGAGTTTAGATTGCCCTCCGCGCTTCGGCACAGAGGGTAATATAGACTCCCCTCTGTCTGGAGATCAGGGGGCGGGGCCACCAGCCATGTGACCATTTTCAAGAGGTTCCGGAACTCTGTTTCACTGCATTCCAGCTGAAAAAAAGCCCTGATGAGAGTTATATAAAAGTTGAGATTGTGACACTGGAAAAGAAGGTGCTTACCTTCTCCTTGGAGCCATTTTTCTGATCAAAAACATCTTTTTAGACTGCTTTAAGCCTACCATGTACCTGTATCTTTTTTTCTCTACCAGGTTTTAAAGCAGCTACGCATGGATGGTAAGTTTAACTGGGAAAATGGCAAGGGAAGGAAAGATGACACCCCCCTCTTCTCCAGCATCATTCTCCTAGTTATTATCAGTCCCTTTGCCCAGCACACTTGCATTTTGCAGCTAAATTATATATTGGGGAATCTAATTGCAAACTCCCAGCATGATGTGCAGTTTCATCCTGCAAAGACCTCTCCCTTGAAGTAGAACCCCAAACTCAGTTCCCAAAGCTACTAGTTCATTCTAATTGATTGTGTGGTCATACCATACCATCTGGCCTTATTTCAGTTCCATGTGAAAGCAGTGATGCACTGACAATTTGGCTTAGTCATCCAAGTTTTCCTCAGGCTGTTATAAATTAGGTATATGCCTAGGAAACATCTGTTTTATCTGGGTCTCATTCTCTCGTTAAAATCCCCCAAGCAAATTGTATTACATATATCAGTTTGGTGCTTAATCTGCTGAAGATTCCACAAAAAATAAATTTTTAGCATCTTACTGGGTGGGAAGTAAAGTAAATATGTAAAGTTTCTTTCATATTCTGTTGTTACTATACCAGGTCCCCTCCCCCACTCCTGGGAATGCAATATACAGAAATGTCAAAAAGAACATCTGCTTTACTCAGGTTTGTCATGTGAAATGGCACACAGCAGGGAAAGAGAAGAAATGGCAAACATGTACCGAGAGACAACAGCAAACATCAATAAAGGGGACTAAGAAGAGTAACCTTTAGCAAGTTCTGCCAGCATACTGTGCAGAGCTCCCTGATTCTTTCTTCCACAGTTTTTAACTCAAAGGAGCTTGGATAGTGTCTGAGCAGAAAAATAGTACATGGAGAGAGACTACTTTTTACACTCTGGTCCCTTTTTAAAGCTCAAAATCACTTTCCCCCTACTGAGTGACAAAAAATATGGCTTAAGCACTCTTCCTGCTCATCAGATGTAGCTTGTTCTTGACTGGTTCTGGCTTTAAAAAAACCTCAGGAAGAAGAATTAGAGATTCTGCTACTGTGTAGTTTTAGTAGTGAAAAGTGAATTATCCACTGCTTGAACTGTTCTCCATCACCGCCAATTTTTCCAATAAGTTGTAAGCATGCACCAACAGCCGGCTGCCTAGTCTGATGATGAATGATGAATGGCACTGACTGTGCAAATGCAGTACATAATCTCAAACTACATCTTACTTTAAATGAGCAATATGAGAGTATGGAGATTGTCTTGAGAAAAAATGTATTGTGGGGAGGATAAATTAGACTTTTGAGCTTATTATTTGTGAGCATACTACTAATTTGAGCCTTAAACTGATTTAATAATCATTCATTCACCTCAGGAAACCATGTGTTGGTCCCAAAGGTGTCTGTCTATTCGTGGAGGACTCTTCCAGAAATTGTATGGGAGAGGGGGGAGGAATCTTTAACAAAGAATTCTCAAAACTCTTAAACAATTAACAATTGAGGGTGGTGTAAGCAACATCAAAGACAGCCTGAGATAAAAGAAAGAAATTCTAGGACACACTGTGTCATCCTTCAGACAATATGTATTTATTTTATATTTTCTTGTTTGACACTAGAAAACTATAGGGAAGAGATGTAATGATGGTTGAGTGTATGAAACATAGCAACAGGGATGTAGCAGTAGGGTTTATGTCAAACTGTCAGGTCTGGGCTAAGCCTGGCCAAGGCCTGGGGCAGGTTGCCATGTGAGAACAAGACTTTTCTGAAGTCTGAAGAGACATGATGAACCTAAGCAGATCTTGCCCTGTAAACTGCCTGGATGAGAAATCATCAGGGAATTGCACTGATTTTCTCTGAGAAAGGACAGTGTTGAATATATACATACTGAATGAATGAATACATAAATACAGAATAAGAAATGTTACAGCTTGGAAATATTTACCAAATGAATAGACCAGATAGCAGTACATTTGGCTGTGTTACGAAGAAAAAAATGGTAGCTGACATAATAGTGCTGCATGAGGAAAGCTCCAATTCAGATTCCCTGTTTAGATATGAAATTTGCTGGGTGTCCTTGGACAAGTAACTAACAGTTCACTTAACCTAAAGTGACTAAAGTCTTCTCTGAGTATCTTTAAAAGATGGGGGGGATTATAAATTTAACAAATAAAAATCAGTTTAAGTATCCAGGAGCTGCTATGTGGCAGAAATGTATCAGAAACTGAACAAACTGGTTTAAACTGCAATATGCTCACTCACTTGGAATTAAGCTCCATTGAATTCAGTGGGGCTTACTTTTGAGTAAACATGCAAATGATTGTGCTTATTAGCTTGCTAAGTTTAAACATAGGCAACAATCCTCCATTAAATTTATAATCTCCTTTCAACCTAAAGTTCCCAAGGTGTTTTACAATACGGTACAATACAATAAAATCAATACAAAGCTAATAAAGTACAATAACGATTCAGTAAAAAGAATCAATAAAATATAATAAAAGTCGGATTCGTTTTCGTTTTCGCGGCCATGTCGGACGCTCCTCTCGGCAGGTCCGAGAAGAAGCGGCCGAGCACCCTGACCGGGTGGCTGATCTGCAAAGGTTAGCCCCCAGGGCTCCCAGGGAGGGAGTCTGGGTCCGGGACGCGACGGGAAGAGCCCTCTGGCAGATCGAGGCAGGGGGTAAATTGCCCGTTTGTCCCTATGGAGGACGGCAGACGTGCGCGGCACCTTGTGTGCTGCCGGGCCATGGAAAACGGCAAAGAACAGGATTAGGCGGAAGCCTGTAAGTAAGTGAATCCCTTCTGTTACTACAAGCGCATGTGAAGGAGTGGTGGGATCTGAAGCTTAGAAGATTCGGATTTTTCCCCCCTCGCAGAGTCTCGGAAGATTGGCGGTCCCCCCCCCTAAAATGGCAGCAAAAAAACAGAGTCCTGCTTTGGGCAAGTCAGTTTCGGCTGCCCTGCAGGGAAGAGGTGAGTCGCTCGAGGAACTGGTGAAAAGATCGGTTACTGAGGCCATAAAACCCTTTGTTGACAAGCTGAATGAAACAGATCAAAGGGTGGGCTTAATTGAGAGCGATGTGAAAGCCATCAAGGAAGTAGTGGGGGGGGCAGAGAAGTCTGCTCGGGAAAATGCGTCACTTATGAGAGCAACGAACAAGGAGCTAAAGTTGGTGGAAAATCAGCTGATTGGGCTGCAAGTGGAACGAACACAGACCATTTTGCGTCTCCAGAATGTTAAAGAGGAGGAAACGAGGATTTGTGGGATCTTGCCTCGGAACTTTTAGCGTCACCCGCGAGGGCAACTAAAGAAGAAGTAAAAAGCGCCATTTTGGGAGTCCGTCGGGCATCTTCAAAATATGCAATGAAGCGGCAGCTGCCTCGCGAGATCGTTATTGAGTTCTCATCCAGGAGGGTCCGGGACAATATCCTATATAACTCATATAATGGGAGTTGGACTTTCTGGGAAATAAAGTCAAGATACTGAAGGACGTTCCATTTTTAGTTCGGAAGAGAAGATTTAAGTATAAAAAGCTGGCTGCTCTTTTGAGGGAACGCGACATAAAGTACAAATGGCTATTTCCGGAAGGAATCGGGTTTAGTTATAAAGATCAAGCTTACAAGTTTAATTCGGAAGATCAGCTAAGATATTTGTGGACAAAAATCCAGAATTTGGGCCAGACATCAAGCAAAAAGAAGAAGATTCGAAGCCTGAAGGGAGGGGGGAGGAAACGAGCGCTGCGGCTGTAGCTGCTCAGAGAGAATTGCGTCCGAGGCCCAGAGGGGGGGAAAGATTTAATTTGAATTGTAATTTGTATTTTGTAAGATCAACCATTCCATCATTACTTTATTAAGCTATTTTTTTAATTATGGCAGTATGAAGGGAAAGCATTGAAGTGTAGTGTTTAGTGTTTGTAAGTTGCCTTCCCCTTTTTTCCACCCCCCCTTCCCCCTCTTCTTATTCTCCCTTCTTTCCCTTCCCTTGTACTATTGTAGTTTTTTGTAGTTTATTGTTTTAGATGTTAAAAAGAATAAATATATATATATATAAGAAAATATAATAAAAGTCAATAAAATACCATAAATCAATAAAATAAAAAAATTAGTTATTCCAATCCCCTGCAAATCATGCCTTATTGCTTTAAAATAAAATAAAAGTCAATAAAATATAATAAAAGTCAACAAAATACCATAAATCAATAAAATACTATAAGTCAATAATACAAAATTACAATTATTCAAATGTCCATGCCAACCATGTCTTGCTGCTTTAATTAAATGGTCCTCCAGAAAAGGCTGATGTTCAAACCTATCTGGAAGGACTTCAGGGAAGTAGCCGTTCTCAGTTGCTGTATGAGGGAGTTCCTAAGTCACAGGGCAACAGCTGAAAAAGCCTCCCCCCAATCCAAACTCTGCTAGGGCTGTTTCCTGGATGAAGATTCCTGGGCTGACCTCACATGTCAGCTTGGTTGATACAAGTACTCTGTAACCTTAAGGTATTCTAGAACTAAGCCATTTATGGCTTTAAAAGTCAAAACCAGCACTTTGTATTGAGCTAAGAAACAATACAATAGTCATCTGTGGATAAGACCTGCATGACAATGGCCTGGTCAGCTTTCTCCAAGACAGGTAACAAGCAATTCAAGCAACTTTTGACTTTATGACTCCCTTCTCTACAAACAGTGAGAACATCAGGTTGGATCCCTTGTCTAAGAAAAAGGAGAGAAGATTTAATCCAATTTCCCTACTCACTGTACCTTCTATCCTACATGGCTTTTTTTTTTTTACACATGGGTCTCATGAATCCCAGAATAGGCTTTTGAGGGTTCTGTTTGCCAGCATGCACCACCTGGATAGGATCTAATCCATAAACTGCAACAGTTGAGACCCTTTCTGCAATTGCCTTGAGGCTAGGGGTGTCAGATCCTCTGATTCCCCCAATGGGACATCAGGGGCCCGGCACTTAACTTTGCTGCATTTCTGTGTCCCTGTTTGTGTGTGCACTGTGAACGTGCGTGCTCCCAGCTTGCACAATGATGTCATTGCATGGGTCAAGGAGCAGTCTGGGAGCACTCCTGCACTCACCAGGGGGATGAATTGGCTCGCTGTGGGCTACGATTCGGCCTGAACCAGGCCTGCTGCGAGGTGCAATTTGGCACAAATTGGGCTGCTATTGGCGCAGCACTGGGCTACCTAGGGGCGCGCTGCACCACCTGGAGGAAGGTTCCCCGGGAAGTGTGGCCCCTTACCAGCCAAGTAAGTGGGGGCAGAGGGGAGAGTGGGAGCAGGGGCTTCCTCCATCCCGGGTGGGGGAAAGGCACCACTACTAAGCTGTTATTTTGTCATCTGTCAAATGTGAAACCATTCTTTATTATAGCATGTTATATTGCGTATTATGATATCCCAACACTTTCTTAGCCATTCATCTGCTAACAGTTGTTTGTTGCTTCACTAGTATTTTGTTGTCACCACCACTTTAAGTGCTGCAATCTAATTCAACATGAGATCTGACTTCCTTCTCAGAACAAACCCTTTGTTATACCCTATAAAAACAACTGTGGCAAAGAAATATATCAATTTCTGCTACATAAATGTTATTACTTAAAAAATGATAAAGAATTTCTGAATCAGATCACAATTTCAAGCCATGTGCATACATATAACATTAGAAGAACAAATCTAGTATTTATCACTATTAACACCATAAACCTTTTAAAAAATGTAACTGGAGTGAGGTATTATTGAAAGAATATTTTAAAAGATGTTTATTTAATAATCAATGTATCTAATTTTCAACATGGCCAAATCTATGTATAATTAAATCTGGAAAGACAAGCCATGAACAGATGAGATAGATCTTTCGACATTACCCACAAGAGAGGAATTGTGGGTTAAGATGAACGAACTTGCAGAGATGGCTAAACTTACTACTTTGATTAGAGAAAAGAGATTATCTACATTTATTGCTGAAACCACATATAGACTTTTTGCATGAAATGAAAAAAAATGAACTGATTTGTGGATTTGATGATGGGGGGATGAAATTGGGTAACTGAAAAAGGAGAGTCTTATTTTTGTAATTATAGAGTGTTATGCTTGCAATTTTACTTGTGTTTGTTGTAGAGAAAATCAGAAGTCACTTCTTTATATTTTAATTTTCCCTTCAGCTTTGTATTTCTATCTTCTTTACTTTTTCAATTTTTTGTTAGTTTTTATCTTTTGGCTCTACAAATTCTTAATGAAATTTAATTTAAAAACCCCCAGATGATTCAGATCTTTCTACAAACCTGAAAAACATCACAGGTTTGCAGAAAAATTGGAAATAAAAAAAAATACGTTGGAGGTTAAAGACCTTCCAAAATGATAGAAGCTGGACTTACAGCTTTAAGAAATGAATTCCCTTAATGGCCATTGTTAGACAACCACAATAGAATTCAAGCCTTGTTTTCTGTCAGTAAATGGAAGAGGAGGGGGAGACAGGGACCTTTCCAAGGCTTTTTGGGCCTTTGAGAGAGGATTCCCTCAAAATCAGTTGACTATAGTCAGCGCCAGATCCAGGTGCGCGGGCGCCCGGGGCAAACCTTGCCCGGGTGCTCCACGCGTGCGCAGTGCGTGCACTCCTGGCGCTGCGTGATGACGTCACTTTTGTGATGTTATCACGCAGGGCGGGAGCCATGCCCGCCTGCACGGCAAGCCGGCCACTCCAGTGCCCAGTGAGCCATGGAACTGGCAGTGGTGCGGGCGTGCGCTGGGGCGGCTGGCTGGCTTGCCGCGCACGCAGGACCTCCCAGCCCTGCACTCAGCCACCCGCGCAGCAAGCCAGCTGCCCCAGCGCACGCTTTCGCTGCTGACAGCTCTGCGGCTCACCAGGTGCTGGGGAGGCCGGCTTGCCGCACGGCCAGCTGAGCGCAGGGCTAGGAGGCCCTCCGCGCAGTTAGCGTGCCCCACTGCCCTGTGCCGCCCACGCGGCAAGCCAGCTGCCCCAGCCCACGGTGAGCCGCGGAGCTGGTGGCGGCAAGGGCGTGCGATGGGGCAGCTGGCTTGCCGCGCTGGTGGCTGAGCGCAGAGCTGGGAGGTCCTGTGCGAGCGGCAAGCCAGCCAGCCACCCCATTGGTGGGGCTGGTGAGGGTCTCCCAACCCTGCGCTCAGCCTCCTGGGCAGCTGGCAGCCATGCCCGGTGCCCCCTCTTTGGCAGCGCCAGGGACAGGCTACCCCCCTGCCCCCCCTCGATCCGGCCCTGACTATAGTGGTTAGAGTTTCAGCTAACTAGCAAAACCAGGTTTGAATCACCACTCTTCCATGCAAGCTTGTGGTGTGACCTTGGACCAGTCAAACATACTCAGTGTAACATACTTCACAGAGTTGTTGTGGGGGGAATGTTGTTGTTGTTATATTATTCTCTATTTCTCTGTGAACATACCACCCTTCAGGACAACTTAACATCCACTCATAGTGGTTTACAACGTATGTTATTATTATCCCCACAACAATCACCCTGTGAGGTGGGTGGGGCTGAGAAAGCTCCGGAGAGCTGTTATTGACCCAAGGTCACTCAGCTGGCTTCAAGTGAAGGAGTGGGGAATCAAACCCAGTTCTCCAGATTACAGTCCTGCTGCCCTTAACCACTTCGCCAAACTGGCTCTCTTTGGGTGCCCAGTGGGGAGAAAAGTGGAGTATAAATGAAGTAAAATAATAAATTTAATAAATGAAATAAAATAATAAACTTAATTATTGTAATGCACTATACATAGGTCTCCCATCTAAGTTAACTAGGAGGCTCCAATTGGTGCAAAATGCTGCGGCTTGACTATTATCAGGAGCACCAACAAACTATTCCCAGGGGAAGTAAAAAAGGCAAAAAGCCCTACAATATACAAAATAGTTTTTTGTAAAATTTTTAACAATTTTATAAAGTGCAAAAGTGTATCAAAATATTTACAAATATTTACTTCCCCTGGGAATAGTTTGTTGGTTTTCTAGTCTGTAATTCCAGGGACAGCCCTCTCAGTTTCTGGTATTATCAGGAACAAGCAGGAGCATAAACATCACTCCCATCCTGCAGTCACTCCATTGGCTACCTATCAGCTACCATGCTCAGTCCAAGGTATTAGTTATTACATACAAAGCTCTTCATAACCTTGGTTTGGCATACCTATGGGACCACCTTCCTCCCTATGTTCATCCATGGCAGCTTCGCTCATCTGAACAGGGTCTCCTGCAGGTGCCAGCCTGTATATGGGCGAAATCAATGAGCTTTCTCTGTGGTGCCCCCTATCCTGTGGAATGGCCTGCCTGAGGAGGTCAGGAGATCCTCCACTCTCCTGGCTTTCCGCAAATGATGAAAACCTGAATTATTCAAAAAGGCTTTTTACTCAAATAGAAGGGCTCTATTGTAGGGAGGGGGTTTCAGATACTTCACTAATGAGTTAGGGACCATAGACTTCACCACTATGCTCCCTTACATATTATCTGTTGCTTTAAATATGTATTCCTATGCTTCCTGTGCTTCATGTTGTCTAATGTCAGTCCTAGAATTGATTATGTTCTGTTTCAGCATTTCCTTCTACCCTGTATTGGATCCTAGCTAACACAATGTCTTTGTAAACTTGTATTTTTTTATCCTATGGTATTGTTTATGGAAATGTCCTTGACACTGTATGAAAATGTCCTTGATTCTGATTGTACTAACCTTATGTAATCCAGCTTAAGACTCAGTGAGAAATGAGGACTATAAATGATATAAAAATAAATAAATAAATAAATAAATAAATAAATAAATAAATAAATAAATAAATAAATAATTCAGGTGATGGACCCACAAGAACTTGAACAGGGCATCTCATTTCCCCCTCCCTAAACATGTCCTGTTTCCTTTCCCTGTCCCCCTCCCCATAGCCTCTTCCTCTTTTCCTGCTCTCCTTCCAATCTTTCTTTGTCTGCTCCCCTGTCTTCAGCTTTCCCCCTTCCTGCCCCAAGTAGCCTCTCCCCTATGGCCCAGTTGTCTGGTGCTGGCTGAGCCTGTCTCAGTTGCATGGAGGGGTTACTTCACTTTCCCTTGTATCCCCTTCCCCACATAATTTCCTCTTTCCCAATTCCTGGCAGCCTCTATATGCTCACCTTTCCCTACATCCTTCTTTCCTTCAAACTCACTAAACGACTTACCATTTATCTGCTGCTCATTTTCATCTCTATTTCTTCATTTACTTAATTTTATATACTGCCTTATCCACAACGTAGACTCAAAGCAGCTTACATCATTCTCCTTGCCTCTAGGTTATCCTCACAACAGCTCTGAGATGTAGGTTAGGCTAAGAGTGTGTGAACTGGATCAAAGTCACCCAGTGAACTTCCACAGCAGAGTGGTGATTCGAACCTGGGTATTCCACATTCAACTCTGAAACTCTAACCACTATACATACTGGCTTTCTGGGGGGGGGTTGCTATTGTTGAACAGTAGCAAGCAGCCAAGCCTCAGTGAATCATGCAAGTCATGTGATATCAAGTTGCCTGGTGGTTGCTGCTTGGCCTGGCCCTGAGGACTCCTCCCTCGAAGGCCAAAACAGCCCTGGAAAGGAACCTGCCCATTCCCCCTGCCTTTACTGACAGACACCAAGCCTGGAATATTGGCTAAACTGTTAAAGTTGCCTAGCAACAGCCACTGAGGGCATTTGGTTAAAAGTATAGTAGCTCCTTTTATCATTTTTGGTTCCCTTCATGTATTTTTTTAGATTTCAGATTTTTCTGTAAACCTGGGGCATTTTTCAGATGTGTAGGAAGATCTGTCTTATCTGGTAATGGCTCCAGAATCTACTGATCAGGGTTAGCTGACTATTAATATTTAATATTAATATTAATATTAAAGACGATAGCTTAAGATACAAAGAAGATTAGTGGGTAGGTAAGGAAGAGAGAAGGAAGCAGGGTTAGGTGAGGATATAGGGGTTGCCACAGAAGAGAAACAAATACTATGGAGAAGGGGATATGGGAGAAATGAGGTGTCTTCCATAAGTCCTTGCAAGTTCCCCACTGTGCAACTGGGCTATACCCAGCAACCAGCACCATGCAACTGGACCAGAATTTTCCCAGGTAGAGGCTGCCAGGAGGGAAGGAGGGAAAGCTGAACAGAAGGGGACAGCTAAAAGTAGGTTGACTGGGGGGTGAGAAGGAGAGAAGGAAGCAGGAAAAGGGGGAGAGGCTATAGGGGCTTTCAGGGAAGAAAAAATAGTAGGGGAGGGGAAATGCGACTCCCTCACAAGACTTTTTGGGTACCCTATTAGTTTTATCTAATTGTGAACCTCGCATGTGGATCAAAAGACCTGCACAACCAGTCCAAGTATGGACAAGGGTGATTTTTCTACAAACTAATAGCCTCAAAACTAGAGAGGCACTGTTGAATTTGTAGACAACATAAAGGATCTTGGCCACTGTGGGCAGAGATGAAGGTGGCCAGTGTGGGTGGAGAAGTTGGAGCAGACAAAAAGCCAGAATAGCAAGGAAGAAGAAAGGACAGGTAAGTGAGGCTAGCTGAGAGGGGAAAAGGTATCTACCAGCAGGAGTTGTCACCAGCAAGAGAAGAAGCCAAGGTGATGGTAGTGGAAGCTGGAAAGAGAAAGTGGCAGGTCTGCTTTCCCTTTTTAAAACAAAATTACTGCCCCTGCCAGGGACAGTAAGTGCACAAGCAGTGGTAGCTGAGAGAAGAAAGTTCTGCTTCTTCTTGCTTTTTTCTCTTTTCTTTTTTCTCCTAGCTTCCATTCCTGAGCTAGGTTGAATGCAGGACAGCGGCAGGAGCAGAGGCTGACAGAAAGAGCAGGTACCGTTGTTGTTGCTTTCTTCTTCCTTCCTTTTTCATCTGTTGCATCCACCCCCATTAGAGATAGAAGGTGGACAGTAGGGAGAAGGATGCTTCCTTTCCCACTGTAAGTTTCTTGTAGGTCTCTGATGGTCTGCCTACCAGTTATGAACCAAACATTTTCCAGTATTAATATATTAATATATTATTGATTGATTTAATTTATACCTTATCTTTCTCCCTAATGGGGACCCAAAGACACTTATATTGTTTTCCTTTCCTCCATTTTATCTTCACAAAACCCTGTGAGGTGTTTTAATGATCTAAGGTCACTCAGCAAGCTTTCATGGCAGAGTGGGGATTCAAACTTGGGTCTCCTAGATCCCGGTCCAACATTCTAACCACTACACATTATATTGTTATGTTGTATTAGCCGTGCTTCTTTCTCATGTCTAAATTAAACAACAGATGTCTTTAGCATGTCCTTCATGACTGACAAGAAAATTCTTTCATATTTTGATATTGTTCAATGACAGTGTAATCCCAATGATAGGCCATTTCCACACAGCCTGTTGTTTCCACCTTTTCCCCATTTTAGGTCTGTGTTTTGCTGAGTCACCCTGACAACTCATCCTCTGCATGCAGTACCCACAAGAGCTTACTTTTAGTTGTGAGGGGGGCAGGAAAACCTCCCAACAGTATTTTTTAAAAAGTGATTTTGGAGGGGAGGTTGGGCACTTCCGTCATCATAGCCTAAAAGCGCTCTCCTTTTTAATTTTTTTTTTACTTTGCACATGCGTAATTGCATGCAGCTGCTGTTGGAAGCAGGCTTTTGTGGCTGAACAGAAATGTGAAGAAGGAAGGGCAAGAACTTTGGAGAAAGAACTGGGCGGAGATTGAGAGGAGTAGGTTTCTTCAGAAGCACTTTAAGCATTCATATGCCAGAAAATGCAAAAAAGAAACCGCTCACCATAAACCCCCAACAAAAGAAAACATTGGAGCAAGTGCAATCCCAGTAAATATACAGAAGACCTGGTAAACAAATAATATGTACATGATCGACAGACAATAATGTGTGCAAGCTTGGAGAAAAGCCATTACAGTTCCTAGAGTGAACTGTACTTCTAAAGACTTGCAGAAAGGGCCATAGTTAGACCCATCTAAACTCCTTGATTAGACATGGACACGAACCAAAAAAATTTAATGAACCAGCGGTTCATGGTTCGGTGCCGATGACGAACCCAAACCAGCGAACCACAACGAACATTTCCTGCTGACGAACCAGTTCAAGGTTCGTGGGCATCGGAACGGCCCCTGTTGGACTTAGAGAGCCCATATTCCCAGGGAGTGTTTAGCAGGATCTCCTCCAGCCAGCACCCAAGTTTGGTCAAGATTGCAATAGGGATCTTGGAGTTATACCCTCTCTAATCCGAGGCCCCCAGGAAACTCCCATTCAATACAATTAGAGCCACCAGTTGACGTTGGGCCAGTGTACAAGGGGTTGGCTGTCAGAACTGCCTATCAGGGTTTGCAGGGATGAGATTGGAGTGCCCATGGCTACAGAACACCCCCCTTCCTCCTCCCTCCCCCTGGGTGTCTTCTCCCATGTAACCAATTGTAACCATTTTGCAGCTCCATGGTTGGAAGGAAGACCTGCCGATCAAGGTAAGCTGGGCTTTAATTCGGGTTTCCAGGGCAACAGAAGGAGTGCAGACAGAGTTCAGGCATTCCCCCAGCTCCGTTTCCAAGGGAATTGATTGATGGTGCCTGACTGTCTGGCTTCACAAACCACGGGCGAACGCAATGAACCGGGCTTCCAATGAATGCTGGTTTGTTGGCCAGGGACCCTCATGAACCGCCGGTTCGCGAACAGACAATCAGGCGGTTCATGGGTTTTTGTGGTTCGTGCCCACGTCTTTCCTTGATTACTAATTTGTACTGGTAGAGTTGTAAAGACTTAAAATATAACTATCCCTCCTAGGGCTTTTTTTCTGGGAAAAGAGGTGGTGGAACTCAGTGGGTTGCCAGCACAAGGGGCAACTCTTGGCAGGAGGTGGTACCCCGGGTACCACATGTGCGCACGCAAAGTGCACGCATGGTCCCAGGGCCAATGACATCACTTTGGGTCAGCTGGAACAAGGGGGGAGTTTTTAAAAGTTTAAGTTGCCCTTGGCGAAAATGGTCACATGGCTGGTGGCCCTGCCCCCTGATCTCCAGACAGAGGGGAGTTGAGATTGGCCTCCACGCTGTGGCATGGAGGGCAATCTAAACTCCCCTCTGTCTGGAGATCAGGGGGCGGGGCTACCAGCCATGTGACCATTTTCAAGAGGTTCCAGAACTCCGTTCCACCGCGTTCCAGCTGAAAAAAAGCCCTGATCCCACCCCTCAAAACAATGTTTCTGAAGACTTTTTAGAAACTTTTCTAACAGAAAAACTGGAAATTTGAAGGCGCGCTGAAGAAACCTCCTGCACAACATTTTCTCTTTTGGAATGAATGAAATGCTTTGTGACATATTTTTACTCACTCAAAATGTGTAGTTGTAACGCAGTCTATGGCATTAAAGAATAAAATCTGTGTACCTGTAAACATAAAGATTTATTGTTCAAACATTACTAATTTTATCCATATAAATTGATTTTCTGAATATGCCGCTGGTCCCTTATTGTGATAGCATGAAATTGTTTCAGTCCAAATCAAGCACCTTCTTCTTTTAACTACAACTTTTATTTTCTGTTTTTAACTTCTATTTTTCCTGCCTTTCAGATGGCAAAGCTAAGACACATTTGCTAAGATAGCATGTAAGGTCCAGCAGTTTACAGCTCTCTGTCTCATACTAGGTATATCTTCAATGTTATTTGTAGAAGACTAAGGTATTTGTACATTTAAATTTCATAAATATGACAAATTGTATAATTGGCAGTCCCATCTAAAGACCCTGATGCATTGCTAATGCTAGTGACATGCCAGCATTGCTAATCAGTATTCTATGCCTGCTCTGTAGAGAAAAGTAAATAAAAAGCCTCAAGGCCAAGGTTTAGAGAGCATAGCAATTGCACTGAAGTCCATAGCAAATATGCACCAATTCAACAATCATGTCATGTGCCAAAAACAGCCATGTGACAGAGGTGAAAGCAGCCAACTGGCACACACTAACAAGGCGTCACATCCTCATGTCAGTCTGCAAGCACTCACACATGGAAATCAACAAGAGAGAGAAGGAAACACAGCACCCTCTTATGTAAGGAGGACAATGGCATGACTGGAAGAAACCATTGGTTTGAGTCTCATTGTCCAAACAAGCCAACTGTACACATGGGAAAGGAAACATGGCCACACTACCAATGTGCCTCTGCAGCTTACATGGTGGAGGCAATAGCCCAGACCTTACCTACATGAGGACTGAGGTCTTGGGGTGGATGGGTAGTGTAGAAGGCTAAGGAACATAGCTTTTGCCAGGCCAAGGGATATGGACACGAGGGCAGCAACTCACAACTGTACAATCACAGAATGAATTCATGTTAATTTGCAATAGCTCACTAAAAGTCACCCATGTAGCTAACAGGATGCATAGGTTCAAATCCTATCCAGGAGTTGCTTGAAAGACAGCAAAGCACACCTTTGGGTCAGCAACAGACTGATCAATAGAAGAGGTCAAAGTAGACCCTACATCTCATATACTCCAAAGCAGTCCTCTAGCCACACACCCAACACAAACAATGTGACACAGGATAGCACATTCAAAATTCCCCAGCAGCCCTGTGGTTAACACCAGGCATATATACCAGGACAGGCAATACCACACAGAAAGGCACAGTACAGGGGAAATGCAGATACATCAAAGCCAACTCCCTTGGTTGGTGCCTTGCATACGATGGCAATCGGAGAGCCCCAGAAGGAGTCCCAGCCACAGCTGATGTTTTTGTTTATCACTGAACACAATTCATGGGGATGGGACTGCTAGGCTGGCCCACAGAAAAATCATTTTGGTTGTCAAGTTTCCACGCACCACCTCCCTGCTGCATTCAGGGGGTTCATCACTACCACCTGCTCCTATACACATTCGAAATCCATGTGCCCCATCTCTCTTCATGCATTCATGCAGATGCATGGCTGATAGCACTGGCTCTTAACTTTTTGTGTCTTGTGTCCCACCAATTTCTCTGTTGAAGAACTTGAGTCCCATTACAAGAGAAACCAAATGTCCCCTTTTTTTGAGAAGGACATTTATATGATTACAGACATATCATTGTATATCTGTAATCATATAAATTACTGGTAAACATGGAGATCAATGGTGATTTGAGTGTTTAGTAATTGTTAGGAAAACCCTGCATCCCATTAGCGGTAAGCACACCACTGGTTGAAAACCACTGCCTTTTAGGACACCCGCAGTGATCAGGCAGACTCTGCAGCCTCATGAGTCAACTTCTTCCCCTTGCAAGAGTATGCTTGTGTATACATTGGATGGCCACCTCCCTGCCAGTTTCTTCCCACTGTGGGGGTGGATGGGAACCAATTCCTATCTATCCAACCTTAATGAAACAGATATAAAGCTGTTATACAATCCACACATTTATTGACCAGGATCAGGCACAGAGTTCTTAAAGTAAGACAGATGAATGCAGTTGCCAACTCTTCTTCCAGCAAGGCCTCGTGCCTTTGAGAACTGCAATGACAGATGGCAAAATCACAGATAACAGCTGTTCTTGTATTTCCATGGTGACTATGCTGGTCCAGCAGCTTACAGTGGTGCAAGAGGCAAGGGACAAGAATTGAGTGGACAACCTCACAGCACAGCAGCTCAATAGATGCACAGTGGTCACTGCGGCTGTTGGTTATGTTGGAGGCTCAGCAGGTAACTGGCATCTACACATGTTGAATGGCTGCCTGCAAAGAGTTCAAGGAGACACAAGGACTATAATGAGTACAAACAATCCATGGGATCCACAATTATGCACATTGTGCCTGTGCTGTTCCCCCAGTGCCCCCACCCATGTGATGAGATTCCCCTCCTGAGGAACATGGTATATTCGTGGAGCCAGTACTTACCCAACTCATAGGGAAGTATATCAGTAAAAAGTCTGCACTGTCAGCTGGGGCTGCTCCATGTTCCTATTGATCCTGTAAGGCAATAGGAGCCATTACTGTGTGGTCAGTTGTAGGGTGGAGTGGCTGGATGTCATCCAGGCCTATGGTTGTGTTCCCTGGGCCCCCCATTTACACCAGCATGACATTATGCTGACAACATGGTCAATGCTCCTAAGTGGCCCCTCCTTCCTGTACATACTTGTTTGCAACTGTTGAGGGAAGAGCATTGTTGTGGCAATACACAAAATGGGTAGTGGGGCATATGAAGGCAGTGCAACAGCTGTAGCTTTTGTCAGGGGCCCCCTCCCTTGCTTACCTGTGTGGGGCTCATAGTCCTTGCATTCCCCGTTGAAGGATTAGAGGCTCCTGTCAGGTGTTTTTGTCCTGAGGTGGAGTACCTGAGCAGAAATGTTAGACATATGTTCCAACGTTTGTCCCCTTCACTGGATATGTGTGCAGAGTGCTTTCTCTCTTTTTTTGCGCAGTGTCCTTTCCCTGAAATCCCCACCAGGTTTCTGGATGACATTTATATAGTTCTCAGGAAGGCAGTAATGGAGTACTAACTAAGTTGACAGTCTAAGCTGTGCCGGGACTTGGAGGTATAACAGCTGTGGAAGGACAGTTGTGCTTTCCTTCTGCATATGGGGATTTTTAAAGTTATGCCAGAATTATTGCTGATGTTGGGAGCATGACTAAAACTGAGGATGTTAAGGATGCTAACAGTACAATCCTAAAGTTAATAAGCTTAGACTGGTGTAACTCTGCTTAGGATTGCATGGTTAGTCCTGGTCTGCCTCTGATACCACCTATCTCTATGCCAGCAGAGGAGTTACAATACCCTGATACCAGTGTGGCTTAGTGCAGTTGAATCTTCAGATATTCCAGGGTATTTCTGACACTGATGTATCTTGGAGTTATGCCAGTGTGGGGCTTAGTCACAATTCCAAGCCATTCAGAGGCATGTCTCAGAATGCTATCCTGAATATACTAACTAAAATCTAAATGATACATTTTATGTAATAAAATAAGTTTAGGGTTGATAAGAAAATAACCAATGCTTACCCCACCCCCATTTCCATTGCCCTACCTTCAAAAGTTCAACAATAAGAGGATTTTCCATAGGTTCAAATTTTCTGGAAACATTATCTCTATTTTTAATTTTAGCCACCGAGTTATATAAACTTTGATTTCAAGGACACCTCACATCCTAATATCATTTGATCAAACCATATCCAAATACAGATTCAAATTATTGTTTTAATTATATGTATGTGTTTTGGTAAAAGAGACACATACATACATGTTCTAAACAAATAAGTGAACATTGTCTTCTATTAATGCTTTAGCTGGCAAAGAATAAACAGCAAACATTACGGCATAGGATATAGGATGATAAACTAGATCCCCCACATGTTTTTATAACATAGACAAGATGCACCACAAGGTGGATGCATCCTGAAAAGAAATATAAAGTTATGAATGTTATAGTATCTATCTCTATACATATCATCTGATCAAAGATGCAGGGGCTAAAATGCAGGAACAAACATTGATTTCTTTAATGTAACCTCTGATTCTAGATACAGCAGCTTACACTTACTAAGAAATAGTAAATCATAGTTTATCAATAACTGAAACTGTTTGAGGTTTGGGGAGGGTAAAGTATTTCTGAACCAGGTTGTTTCAAATTTTTCTTGTCATACAAGGACTCCCTTTTGTGAGGCTACAGTGGTATTCTGATTTTAGGACTACTTCCAGTGTTTCCGAATAGCAAATCTAGATTTATCAGTTACTGTTTCAGCATTAACAGGATGATCAAGAATATAGCATTAGCAAGATCAAAGGAGTCAGAGCACGAAACAAACAGCACTGATTCAGAATATTCCAACTTGTTTATAGGTGTTCATAGAGAGCATGTCCAAAGACTACTTGAATAATGCATGAAAGTTATTAGCAACAAAACAGCAACAGTTATCTACAGCTTTTATACCAGGCTGACCTTGATCAGAGTTAACAAGTCACTTTATTACAATGTTCATTATAAGTCAGGCCAAGTTTAAAGTAAAAAATGACTATTATATTTTTATCTCTCTATAAAAACAGTATTACAGAGACATAAAACTTAAAATGCCTGAATGACATTTTTGGCTTTGTGCAATTTTTGTTTTCATGCACTAAGATTTGGTACAGAAAGGTTTTCTTTGATTCTGGGGACATATGTCCGTCCCTCCCCATTAAAGTCTATATGAGATTAAAGTCTATATTCAGGGTTCAGAAAACAATGGCTTGGTTCAGATGTTCGCTTCTAACCATAGAAGGAGTCTCAGGCTTGATCATATGATCTCTTCTGTCCCCTTTCTTTTCACAGTTAATTAGTTATTTCCTAGATTTTGGTATACCATACTCTGCTGTTACATCTGAATCATCAAACTATGCCCTGCACTTGCCCTGCACATAAAGTTGCCAACCTGCTAAGAGATTTTCCAGTATTACAATGGATCTCCAAATAAGTGAGATCAGTTCCCTTGGAAAAAATGGCTGCTTTGGAGGGTTAATTGTATGCCGTTATACTCCACTAAAGTTCTTTCTCTCCCCAAACCCTGCCCTACTAAGCTTCCAAACCCAAATATCCAGGAATTTCCCAACCTGCAACTGGCAAACCTACCCGCACAACAGGATTTCAATATGAGTTTGGGGGATCAGTAAGTTTGCAAGTTTGCATTCCTGGATTGAAGGGAAGCACAACCTATAGTTTGTTAGTTTGCTACAAAACACAAAGTATCCAACTGGCTCTCTGTAAGCAAAGAAGGAACCATTCTGCAGACAAGTTTAAGGCTCCTCCTAAGCTAATTTGAGATCAGAAAGTGTGATCAGAATTGGGCCATGACTCCAAACAGAGTCAAAGCTACGACAGAGTCAGAAAAAGTTGGAAATGGTTTAGTTCGGTCTTGATTCAAAGCATCAGCAACAAAGAATTAGTTTCAAAAAATGTGGTTGGACAAGAATGGGTAAGGACTAGAGATGGGCATGAACAGGAAAAAACCCCGAACATGATGTTCGTTGTTCATTGCCATCCACGAACAGGTACTCACGAACAACCACAAACATGGCCCTGTTCACAAACATGTTCGTGGTTGGCTGTTCGTGGGGGCCAGCAGGCTGTCCTCCAGCCATCATCCAAGTGTGGTCAAGATCCCTACTGCACCACTCCCAGAAACCTTACCTGAGCAGGCAGCAGGAAAGGTACCAATAATAAATAATAGCTTGGCCCAGAGCCTGGCAGCAGCCCTGGAACTTGAACGGGTGGATCCCTATCCCACCACACACAAAGAAAATTCAAGCTCCAATGCACTCTATCAAAATGCCAACAGCAACTGTCTCTCCCTCTTCACTGTCTGCAAAGTCAGAGCTGGGAGCCCCCCTCCCCCGACCTTTGCTCCCTTGTAACAAATTTGGAGCTCCACACTTGAAAGGAAGACCTGCCTATCAAGTTAAATTTGGCTTAGATTGGGGTTTCCACAGTGACAGCAGGAGTTCAGACAGAGTCCAGACAATCCCTGCCTAAGGGATTTGATTGCAGGTGCCAGACTGTCTGGCTTGACGAACAGCAAGATGAACAGCAACAAACGAGGCTTGCAATGACCACCTGTTCATTTAGAATGGGGCCTCACGAACAGCTTGTTCGTGAACAGCAGATTGGGCTGTTTGTGGCTTTTTTTTGTTCATATTGCTGTTCGTGCCCATCTCTAGTAAGGACTAAGAATCAACTCAGAATGACTGAGAATCAATCCAGTGCTCTTCACTCAACTCAATACACCCAAGCTCTTAGGGATAAATCCATGTAAGGCTGATCTAATGTCCAACCTCTCATACTGAGATGATAAACCTAAATAAGATGTGGCAGAACTGAGCATGGGATTTGAAACCCAGGTCAGCAAGTATATCTGCAATTGCTGTTGATTTAAATATAAAATCTGTATTGGTTCAAATTATGCAATGGTATAAAGTACACAAATCATACACAAATAATACAATTATTTGGTAATGAATAACTAAAGAATACTAATTTCAATTATAAACTATTAGGGCATTTCATTCTGTGCATGGTCATTCGGTTTTCATACTTTTAGTGGCGGGGGGGGGGTTGTGAAGAGTACTCGTCGTCAAAACCCATGAGCCAAGAGAAAAGGCAGTAAAAATATTTTAATAGATAAAACAAATAAAAGACAAACATTTAATATATCCACTGACATTTCATTTTAGGTTCCATGTTCTCCTAGTTAGTATCTTAGTTTAATATCAGAACTGTTCCTATTTTTAAAAAGGAGGTTACCGTGGAGCTCAGTAAGGAAACGTTTAAGGTTTGATGTAATATGGATTATTGTGTGTGTTATGTGCCGTCAAGTCGCCTCTGACCTATGGCAACCCTATGAATGAAAGACCTCCAGAATGTCCTATAAGTAACAGACTTGCTCAGATCCTGCAAACTGGAGGACGTGGTTTCTTTTATTGAGTCAAGCCATCTTGTTTTAGGTCTTCCTCTTTCTTACTGCATTCCACTTTTCCTAGCATTATTGACTTTCCCAGAGAATCTTGTCTTCTCATGATGTGACCAAAGTACGATAGCCTCAGTTTTGTCATTTTAGCTTCTAGGGAGAATTCAGGCTTGATTTAATCTAATATTCACTTATTTGTCTTTTTGGCCATCCATGATATCCGCCAAACTCTCTTACAGCACCACATTTCAAATGAATCATTTTTCTTCCTGTCAGCTTTCTTCACTGTTCAACTTTCACATCATACATAGAAATGGGGAATACCATAGTCTGGACCATCTTGGTTCCCAGAGAGACATCTTTATCTTAAAGGACCTTTTCTAGCTCCTTCACAGATGCTCTTATGAGTCTCAATCTTCTTCTGATTTCTTCTTTGCAGTCTCCCTTTTGGTTGATGATTGAGTCAAGGAATAGAAAATCTTGAACAATTTCAATTTCCTCATTGTCAACTTTGAAATTGTATAATTCTTCAGTAGTCATTACTTTTGTCTTCTTGAACTTCAGCTGTAATCCTGCTTTGGTGCTTTCTCCTTTAACCTTCAGCAGTAGTCGTTCCAAGTCTTCACTATTTTCTGCCAGTAACTTGATGTAAACTGCATATCTCAAATTGTTAATGTTCCTTCCACCAATTTTCACTCCACCTTCTTATAGATGTAATCCAGCTTTCTTTATCATATACTCTATATAGAGGTTGAACAGGTAGGGAGATAATATACGTCCTTGTCTGACACCTTTGCCAATTGGAAACCATTCTGTTTCCCCATATTCTGTCCTGATAGTAGCCTCTTCTCCAGAATTCAGGTTGCACATCAAAACAATCAGATTCTGTGGCACCCCCATTTCTTTTAACACTATCCATAGCTTTTCATGATCCACACAGTCAAAAGCTTTGCTGTAATCTATAAAACATAGGCTAATTTTCTTTTGAAATTCCCTGGTATGTTAAATTAGTCATCGTAAATTTGCAATGTGATCTCTAGTGCCTCTTCCTTTTCTGAATCCAGCTTGAACATTGGGCATTTCTCGCATTGGGCTCCTGATCTTGTTTTAGCAGAAAGGATAGACCTTCTTCATCTTTTGCTTCTAATTATGTAATCTATTTGGTTCCTGGATTGGTCACCCAGTGATTTCTCCATCTACAATCGTCTTTTTCGTTGCCGGAACCCTGGGCATTTCTCTTTGCTATCAGGCATCACTCTTCTTGCATGGGAGATTAATGTGATAGTCCGATAGTTGCTGCACTCTTTGGCATCCCCTTTTTTTGGAATTGAAATGCAAACCGAGCATTTCCAGTCCATGGGCCATTGTTTTGTTTTCCATATTTGTTGACAGATTCTTGTTAAGACTTTTATGGAATCAGTTTCTGTAGCTTGAAATAGCTCTATTGGTATTTCATTTATTTCAGGTGCTTTGTTTCTCCCAATTGCTTTAAGTGCAGCTTTTACTTCACTTTCTAAGATTTCTGGTTCTTCATTAAAGGTATCTTTCATCCTTCCATCTCTTTTATATAGCTCTTCAGTGTATTATTTCTATATTTTGTCCTGATCAGATACTGTATTTCTATGATGATCTTTCAGTATTCCATGCCGTGGCTTGAATTTCCCATTAATTTCTCAGATTCTTTGGAACAGATATCGTCTTCTTTTGTTGTTGTTGTCTGCTATTTTTTTGCACTGGTTCTTTGTTTCTGCGTGCAAGTTGCTGAAAAGCTGCATTTAGAATTTTGACCCTATTTCTGTCGCCTCTTGCTTTTGCTTCTTGTCTAACTTTAGCAATTTTAAGAGTTTCCTCGGTCATAATTTTAAGCTTCTTCTTTGCACATTTTTCCTTGATAATGTCTCTGGTTTCAGCTCATAGTTCTTCTGGCTCACAATTAGAGATGGTCATGAACTCCATTACGAACTTCAAAAACCCACGAAAATGGTGATCGTGCGATCGCGATCCAGTGGTTCGTTATCGGCCACAGCCAACGAACCAGCAGTTGGTAAAAGCCTGGTTCGGTGTGTTCAGCCACGATTTGGGAAGCTAGACACTCAGGCGCCAGCAATCAATTCCCCTGGCAATGGAGCCAGGGGAATGCCTGAACTCTGTCTGCGCTCCTCCTGTCGCCCTGGAAACCCGAATGGAAGCCCAGCTTACCTTGATCGGCAGGTCTTCCTTCCAACCACAGAGCTGCAAAGCAGTTACAAGTTGAGAGAAGACACCCAGGGGAGAGAGGGGGAAGGGGGTGTCCTGTAGCCATGGGCACTCCAATCTCATCCCTGCAAACCCTGATAGGCAACTCTGATGGCCAAACACAGACCTTCTGCGTTGCTCAATGCGACCTGTGCTTATAAATAGCCATGGGCTCCCAGGCTGGGTTTCACTTTCAGTGAGCAGTGGAGTGGGACAGAGCTCTTGCTTGCCACTTGCTAGCCTTTGGAGAGAGAAACTGAGAGTATAATTCAGCTTGGGTTTGGAGGATAGGGATCTATCTCCTCTGGTTCCAGGGCTGCTGCCTGTCTCTGGGGCCAAGCTCAGTGGGCTCCTCAGCTGAATGCTCACACAGTGTTATTAGTGCCTGATCTGTTCAGGTCTGTGGGAGTGGTGGGCTACGGCTCTAGTCCCTCTCTCCCTCTGCTGCCAGGGCTGCTACCAGGCCCTGGGGCCATGCTCAGTGGGCACCTCGGCTGAGGGTTCACATTGATTATTATTAATCAGTGCCTGATTGGGTCAGGTCTGTGGGAGTGGTGGGCTAGGGCTCTAGTCCCTCAGCTGAGGGCTGAGGGCTCACATTGATTATTATTAATCAGTGCCTGATCGGGTCAGGTCTGTGGGAGTGGTGGGCTAGGGCTCTAGTCCCTCCCTCCATCTGGTGCCAGGGCTGCTACCAGGCCCTGGGGCCAAGCTCAGTGGGCACCTCAGCTGAATGCTCACACAGTGTTATTAGTGCCTGATCTGTTCAGGTCTGTGGGAGTGGTGGGCTAGGGCTCTAGTCCCTCCCTCCCTCTGCTGCCAGGGCTGCTACCAGGCCCTGGGGCCACGCTCAGTGGGCACCTCGGCTGAGGGTTCACATTGATTATTATTAATCAGTGCCTGATTGGGTCAGGTCTGTGGGAGTGGTGGGCTAGGGCTCTAGTCCCTCCCTCCCTCTGGTGCCAGGGCTGCTGCCAGGCCCTGGGGCCAAGCTCAGTGGGCACCACAGCAGAGGGCACACAGAGTCATCTCCTTTCCTGTCCTACTTAGTTCAAGTTTGGTGGCACAATGAGTCTTCCTCTTGTGTTGGCTGCCAAGGGTGGTTGTGGGGTGAAGTGCGATGGCAGTCCTCCTGGTTCAGTTGTGGAAAGCAGTATTGGGTGTGGCTCAGGGGCCGCAGGGAGTCCTCCCGCTCCCCCCAATTCACCTATGTGGGCTGTGGAGGCCCAAGAGGTCTTTGTGCAGGGGGAAGAGAATCTCTCTCAACATTTTGAGGAGGGGTTGGTGGGCGATGGATCCCTGGAGGAATGGTATGTGTGTTATGAAAGATCCCTCCCATCCCCATCCCAAACTCTCGGTGGTGTCCCCTCCTGCAGTCCACCCCTCACTCCGTTGTCCGTGTCCAGCCCCGCAGCGCAGCCTGTAACCGTTGGTCCTCCTTCCCCTGGGACAGTTAGTGGTCGACATTACAACGCCTCCGTATGGAGGCACTTTTGGACCCTGCCTGATGACCCCCATGTGGTGCGGTGCTGTGCCTGTGATGTCCTGGTGCGCAGAGGCAAAAACCCAAAGCACCTGTCTTCAATGGCCCTAACTCAGCACCTGAAGAGGCACCACCCGAGCCTGTCTCCCTCCTCACCCAGTAAAACATCCATTGGGGGGAGAAAGGGGGCCACCAGCTCTTTTGAGCGGGGGTCAGTGGGAGGATCACTTTGCCCTGAGGGTGATGCTGGTGAGAGCAGAGCGCTCCGGCAGGCCACGCTGGCGGAGGTTGTCCCCTCGGGGTCTGGGACAGCGCCGCTTACAACCTCGAGGCTGATGGCTCAGGAGGTGGCTGCCGCCATACTGTTCCTCAGTGGGACCCTCAGGTGAGGACCCACGGATTCTGGGGGATCTTCCCCCTCCCCTCCTCATGAAAGGGCTTCTCCCACCCACTCCAGGAATACCAGTGCACTCCTATTTGGCTTGGAGGTTGTGGGGGGATCTTCCCACTTACCCCCCACATGACAGGTCCTCTCCCTCCCATCCTTTCTGGCAAGGCAGGAAAGTGTCAGCTGCGGGATGCTGCCACCGCACTATTCCTCAGTGGGACCCTTGGGTGAGGACCCGCGGATGCTGATGGATATTGCCCCTCCCCCTCCTCATGATGACATGTCCTCTCCCTCCCATCTTTTCTGGCAAGGCAGGAATGTGCATACTGTTGGCTGCTGCCGCCGCACTGTTCCTCAGTGGGACCCTCAGGTGAGGACCCGTGGATGCTGAGGGATATTCCCCCTCCCCCTCCTCATGATGACAGGTCCTCACCCACCCACTCCAGGAATACCTGCACGCTCCTCTTTGGCCTGGAGGTTGGGGGGGATCTTCCCACTTACCCCCCCCCATGACAGGTCCTCTCCCTCCCATCCTTTCCGGCAAGGCAAGAAGGTGGGTACTGTCAGCTGCTGTCGAAATTTTCCTTAGTGGGACCCTGAGGTGAGGACCCGCAGTTGCTGGGGAATCATGCCCCTGTCCAAATGTCATGTCGTCTCCCACCCACGCCGGGAATACCAGCGTGCTCCTCCTTGGCCTGGTGGGTGGGCACATTGGGGGTGCCGCCGGCGAGCTGCCAGACCCCCTGCCCCCTGAGGGGAGGCGGCTCGTCACCACCTCCCCGTGGCCACCAGATCCGGCCACCGCCGCCAGTACCCACCTTCCTATATCGCTGGGAATACCAGCACGCTCCTTTTTGGCCTGGCAGGCGGGCACATGGGGGGTGCTGCCGGCAAGTGCCCAGACCCCCTGCCCCCTGAGGGGAGGCGGCTCGATGCAGCCTCCCATGCCCGCCAGGCCCAGCAGCCACCCACAGTACACACATTCCTGCCATTGCAGGGAATACCAGCACACTCTTCTTTGGCCCGGTGGGCGGGCACATGGGGGGTGCCGCCAGTGAGTGGCCGGACCCCCCACCCCCTGAGGTGAGGTGGCTTGCCGCCAGCCAGGTCCGGCGGCCGCCATCATCACCCACATTCCTGTCATCGCAGGGAATACGAGCACGCTCTTCTTTGGCCTGGCGGGCAGGCACATGGGGGGTGGTGCCGGCGAGCTGCCAGACCCCCCACCCCCTGAGGGGAGGCAGCTCGCTGCCACCTCCCAATGCCTGCCAGGCCCGGCGGCCACCCCCAATACACACCGTCCGGCCCTCGCTGAAAATAACAGTGTGCTCCTTTTTGGCCTGGCGGGCGGGCACATGGGGGTTGCCCTGAGGGTCAAGCTGCCAGACCCCCCACCCCCTGAGAGGAGGCGGCTTGCTGCCACCTCCCCGTGCCCACCAGGCCTGGCGGCCACCCCTATTACACACCTTCCAGCCTGCGCCGGGAATACCAGCACGCTCCTCTTTGGCCTGGTGGGCGGGCATATTGGGGGTGTCGCCGGCAAGCAGCCAGACCCACCGCCTCCTGAGGGGAAGTGGCTTGTCACTGCCTCCCCATGCCCGCCAGGCCCGGCGGCCGCCGTCTACACCCATCTTTTGTACACTGGGCCAACATCAACCGGTGGCTCTAATTGTATCAAGTGGGAGTTTCCTGGGGGCCTTGGACTGGAGAGGGTATAACTCCAAGATCCCTTTTGCAATCTTGTCCAAACTTGGATGATCGCTGTAAGAGAGCCTGCAAAAGACGTCCTGGGAATATGGGCTCAGTAAGTGCCACGGGGGCCGTTCCGCACCCCACGAACCGCAAACCGGTTTGGCAACGGAAAATGTTCGCTGCGGTTCGCGATCTCGGGATCGTTGTCGGCACTGAACTGCAAACCGCTGGTTCGTTAAATTTTTTGGTTCGCACCCATGTCTACTTACAATCAATAAGACTTGGAATCACAAAGCTGTTCTTTACATGGTCTTTAAATTCTTCAGGAATATTATTTGGATTATATTTTGCCACTATGATTCTTTTAGTGTTTCTCTTCAGCTTTATCCTAATTTTTGATATTGGCAACTCATGATCTGTATCACCATCAGCTCCTGGTCTTGGAGGATAGAGCTTCTGCTTCCAATTACGTAATCTATTTGGTTCCTGTATTGGTCACCCAGTGATTTCTCTGTCTACAATCGTCTTTTTGGTTGCCTGAAAGATGTGTTAGCAATGAACAGGTTGTTGACTTCACAAAATTCTATGAGTCGCTCTCTTGCTTTATTTCATAATCCTAGTCCAAATTCTCCAACTATGTTTTATTCTGCTTTGTCTCATATTTTGCTTTCCAGTCATCTATGATTATCAGACTATCTTGTTTAGGTGTATGATCAATTTCTTCTTGGACACTTGCATAAATGTTTTCGATTTCTTCCTCCTCAGCATCTATAGTTGGAGCATAAACTGAATGATGATTACATTAACAGGCCTTCCCTAAAGTTTGATCGATATTACTTGGTCAGACTTTGTGTTGTAGCTCTTGACTGCTTGTGCTATGTCTCGCCTCACTATTACAGCAACACCATTTATTTTGAGTTTGTAATCTGGATTATTAATAATCAATTTGGATTATTACTATATCCAAATATGTATAATTCACATCATGAAATGTTCTTAAGAACATGTTTGAAGTGGACCATTGTTATGGGAAACTTTGGTTCACAGCTGTTACGTCACATAGCAGCCATACCTGTAAGCGAGATGGTCACATCTACCAGTCCTCAGAGCATGTTTTGCCCTGCAACAATTTTATCACCCATCATATTATGCCAAGTATACTTGTTCCTACTTTGCCATATAAGGCAATGTAAGTGCCTATAAAAGCTTTGTAACTGCATCAGTACTTTGGACTTCTGTTCTTAGGCCTGTGTGTATATATATGACTGGTTTTGGTTTAATAAAGTCTTTTTGACTTCTTAAGTCTCTGGTCTAGGGTGTTGGTTGTTTCCAGGTTCAGCTGACTGGGATAGCCCGGTATGCTCTCAAATTCTCAGAACACTATACTGCCTTTTGTGGTTAGTGATTTTCCTTTAATGGTCTATGAAGCAGCCATCCGAAGACATTTTCTCTGAGAAATACCTTAAACCTCTATTATCAGTCCGTCTACAGCTTTTAATAACATCAGTAGCAAATAACATTTTTGTACTACTGGTTCTTGCTTGATCATTGAGGAAATATAAGATAAAACTAACTGTTAGGTAAATATTTGAAGGGGCTAGGACACAGCGCTTTAATGCTTGGGACTTTTCTTGTATTTACTTAAATGATTTTTAAAAAACCTTTCTGCTCCCATAGGACTCACATTTTAAAATAAACAGAAATCGTGCATATGCTCTATTCACAGAAGCTGTAATGGTCTCATGGACGGATTTATTAGAAGCATAACTTCCAATTCAAAATTCAAATACAATAATTTATATTTTGATTTTCATAGCTATTTTGAATTCTATTTCTGAAATTTTGAACTTTTATCTATAGCCTCAAAATTTAGATACTTCCGACATTGGCAATTCTTGGGTACTTTGCTTTTAATAGATATAATCTCATAACAATTTATTTGTTTTCAAATACAATTACATATCAAATCTCATCACATAACAATAATTGAGTCGAATAATAAATAATATTACATGCTAAAAATTATCTTAAGCTATAATACACAGAGGGCTATTGCGATTTTTTAAAAAATGAGCACTAGAGTATCCTTATATCAGTACAGCATTATAATAATATTAAATAGTAATTTGTAATAAGTTGTATATTAAGCACCATGACTTATTTATTAAAAGTTAATTATCAGCAGGGATGCCAACTCTGCGTTGGGAAATTCCTGGAGATTTGGGGGTGGAGCCTGGGGAGGGTAGGTTTGAAGAGGGGAGGGACCTCCCCAGGGTATAATACCATAGACTCCACCTTCCAAAGCAGCCATTTTTTCAAGGGGAACTGAGTTCTGTAGTCTGGAGATCACCTGGAGGTTGACAACATTGATTATCAGGTATTATCAGGTTCCTTGAGGGCAGTTTCTAAACAGCAAAGTATGTAAAGGAACTGTAGAGAAAATGTATACATGTATGAGCATCTGATAATAATAGTTGATGAGACCAACCTGATGTCTTCCCAAATCATACTTAATAATGGAATGCCCTTAAACATTAATACTATAGGTTCCTAGGCAACTGAAGAATCCATATAGTATATTCTCATATAGTATAGTAATTCTCATTTATTCAATTAATAGCTGAATAAATGTATCTGCAGTCTGATTTTCAGAGAGTCTTTCTCTGGCAATATAAACACATAACCCTTCATATAGAAAGAAAGAAGACTTCCTAGAATTTTTAATAGGAAAAACTTTTCAGTCTTTTTCTCTAATCCATTATGTCTTTATATCTGACAAAAATTAAAAGAATAAACCCCTTTCCCATTATATTTTGATAGCTCATAAAATGCCTAGCTTGAATATAAACATGATAATGAGGCAGTAAAAGGGACACACTAATGGCTCTTGCTCACACAAATATGCTTCCAGCCTGAGGCTTCCTTCCAGCCAATGCTACTTCTACTGGGCATAAATCACCAATGAAATCCTATTAAATCAATCACACGTAAATGTTTAATACAAGCTCAAAATATATTTCTAGAGAAGATATGACTTCTAAATGATAACATAAGCTAAGATCTTAGTAAATTATCTTGATAACCAGCAGTTTAAAATATTCTTCTCGCTCCTTCATTTTTAGTTACTTTGGATTTACATAAATGTGATTTTTATTACTGCCAGCCACTAGGCAGGGGATGAGTGCTGTGAGTCCTGAGGGTGCATACAAGATACTAAACTAGATGTGCAGGTACTACTAAAAAGAACAGCTTTGGACTTAGCTCCTTCTCCACTCCCTGTGTACTATTCAGCAGACCTTACTACATGCTCCTGTTGGTTAGTTCCTAGCATGAGTTGTTTTAATCTGAAAAGAACCTATGATGTCAAGACATGGAATAACTTTTTCATTTGATAAATCATGGCAGAAGCAGAGGGCTGAGCAAACATTTGGCCCTAGACTGAGATTAGTTGGGGAGGGGGTGGGCAGGGGAAGCACAGTCTACCCAGCTCTCCCACTGGATAGGCTGAGAGAACGGTCACTCAGGGAGAGTGGATGGGGAATGGAAGGGAACCCAGGGAGGTAAGGAAAGGGGAATCCTTTAAAAGCAGGATCGTGCAAGGGCTGAGGAGGAATCACAGGGAGAGGTGGTTGGAGTGTGCTGTCATTTCCTTGTCAGGAAAAAGAACAACTTCCTTTCCCAATTGAGGACACCTGTCTTTGGAAGCTGGCAGGATGGTGGGTGATTGCATAGGGGGTGCTGTTGAGGGAGGAGTCTCATATTAGAAGCACTGTAAGTAGTGTCTGTACCCATTGTTTGGTTTCTGTGGTTCTGAGAACCAGTTTAGTGTAGTGGTTAAGAGGGTGGGACTCTAATCTGGAGAGCCAGGTTTGATTCCCTACTCCTCCACTTGAAGCCAGCTGGGTCACCTTGGGCTAGTAACAGTTCTCTGGAGCTCTCTCAGCCCCACCCACCTCACAGGGTGTTTTGTTGTGGGGATAATAATGACATACTTTGTAAACCACTCTGAGTGGGCATTAAGTTGTTTTGAAGGGCAGTATATAAATCGAACGTGATGATGATGATGTGTGGTTGTAATGTCTGAAAGGAGCTATAATGTACAGAATTTCCTTGACCCTGCTTCACTGTTGGCTGCTACAGCAAAGTGAAATGTTACAACATTAGTAGAAGGAATTAGTGAAGTAAAAATGCTGTGTTTGCAGCAGATGTGCATTTAGCACCAAGTCTAATTTGGCTGTGGATATCCCAAGAGAAGCACCCTGCATTCACAAGCTGGCAGCCCAATCCATGACTCCCAACTGTGGGCTTTTGCAGTCATGGTTCAATTAATATATTCATAAAAAACTGTTTCCAAACATACAGATTTCTGAAACTGAGCTGGAATGTGGCAGCTAAATACAATATTATCACAAATTTAAAAACTACTATAATTATTTAATATTTGAGAAAATCAAGATGATTGTTGCACATAAAGTAGAATACTTTCTGTACTTTACATTTAGCAAGCAAAATCATTTCCTTGCACTAAGAGTGGTGGATGGTTTGGCAGCAATGTGTATAGTAGTTAACCTCAGGCATTTGTCCAAGTCCATGTGAGATTTGGAGGATGTGTTAGGGTTGAAATTCCATTATAGGTTTTTAATAATTAAACACTACATGTTTGGAAGCTCATTCCTTCCTATTACTTTTTAAATAATTAATCTGTATTTACATCTACTGAACTTCATGGAGCTGAATGCTTAAACCCGAGTCAGGCTGAGGGTAAGAGATTTTTTCCTTTTATGACATTAAGCATAGTTTCTTGTAATATACAGTATTTTTAAGAGAAAAAAAATCAAAATGCATTTCAGCTTCATATTCTGGACAACAGATACATGAGAAGATGTTTTCCCTTGAATTAAATCTGTTATTAACACAAAAAAGGCCGCAGATCTCCAAAGAAGAAACCTACATGTGACTGAATGCACTTAACAGCAGGTTTCTGAAGTACAGCAAAATCAGAGAGCTGGGAAGGGTTAACTATTCCCTAAAATGGAGACCTTGAATGACAGGCTGTTCCCTCTTCTCTGAGTGGTCAATTAGAACCAGTCTGAGGGCAGTCGGTTTCTTACAGGATTTGGAGTCAAAGGAATCTGACAAGAAAAGCCATACAAGTTCACCTTTAGAGAAGACTCCTTTGCCTTAACTGTAGTATTACTGTCCTGAGGAAGAATTCTGTTTAAGAATTCAAAATCTAAGCATAAGCTGAAGTATGCTTTACACAAACACCGGAGAACTGGGAGTGTTTTGGGAAGAGTGATTGGGTAGTGGGTTGAGACTCCCTTTCAAGCCAAAAAAAGGAGTTATAGCTGAGGAAAAGAATATTGATTCCAGTCCAGTTTCGAAGGGGGTTTGGCTCTGAGAAGGACCCCAGGTCTGTTGTGAGGGGTACATGATTTTAGACTTCTCAGGAAATAGAAATACCCTCTAGTTTCAAGAAAGGAACGGGTTAGGGGCACAAAGAAAGTGACTAATTTCAGAAAACCTGAACTGTCGTAGGAAACTTCCTGAAGAAAAATTGTTGCTGTACATAAATTATTAAGTAGAACTGAATTTTGGCGGAAAAATCTACCTCACAGTGAGGAAAGTGAAGGGGGGGTCTGTCATACTATACTTGGAGGGTACTAGCATTAAAGAAGTAATAAAAGTCAAAGCAGCATTAGTTAAGTACTCTGGTTTGTCTCCGGATCTACTCTTTATTCTTAGCCATTTTTTAGTCTGATAATATTTTAATGATGTATGTCACTCCAGTCACATTTCTTCCTCACCCATGTCAAATCGTAAAGACTCAAGAAAAGATATAAGACAAATTCAACAAGCAGAAATAAAAAACACTATTTAAAGTGTCTGTACTAAAATGTAAAAATAGAAACTCCACACAGTAATCAAGTTCCAACCTAATTTTTCACCTCATCCATATCTAGACATTCAGACATACCAAGATAGCTTCTCATGGCTGAGGCTGTAAACTAACACTAAATATGGTTGTTGTGGGTTTTCCAGGCTGTATTGCCGTGGTCTTGGCATTGTAGTTCCTGACGTTTCGCCAGCAGCTGTGGCTGGCATCTTCAGAGGTGTAGCACCAAAAGACAGAGATCTCTCAGTGTCACAGTGTGGAAAAGATGTTGGCAGGTCATTTATATCTACTCAGGAGGGGTGGGGTTGAGCTGAGTCATCCTCTGAAGATGCCAGCCACAGCTGCTGGCGAAACGTCAGGAACTACAATGCCAAGACCACGGCAATACAGCCCGGAAAACCCACAACAACCACCGTTCTCCGGCCGTGAAAGCCTTCGACAATACATCTAACACTAAATATGTTCCTTCCCAACTCATAAAATGTAGAAGTTAAAGCTACACCACAGAATCTACACAAATATTCATCCTGTTCTTATATATTCTATTTTCTATTCTTCCTTTTACAACAAATACTAAATTATCTCAAATACGCAGATACCCAGTATCTCAATGACAAACCAAGAGGCATCAAGATAGTCAATATCTTTCAGCAGGGTAGACTGTAGCAGTTTTACCAGCAGGAAATCTTGCATGTAACAGCTTGTCCTTTTGAAAAGTGGTAAAGTGGATTGCCACATTACATGTGTGGATGAAAATCCACACATGTAATGTGTGGAGAAAATCAAAGCAGAATTCTGGCCCAGACTGCATAGCCAACTGTCTGTCTGTCTGTCTGATTTTCTATATTTAATGTGGCATATAATAATTTGTTTCTGCAGTACTCAGTTTTGTTACACACACACACACATTCTGTGATTAAAAACTTTTAAAGGCCTTCGAGGGCTTTTTTTGAGCCAGAACGCCTGGGAATGGTTTTCCGGCACCTCTTTAAAATACCCACGTGACTAGTGTCATGTGGGTATTTTTAAAATGGCCTATTTTGGCCATTTTGGACCCGTTTGGGACTGGATTAGGCCCACAACAGCCTGGATCAGGCTGCTGCCGGGCAGGGAACATTCAGCCCTGATCTGGGCTGTTTCAGTGTTTTTGGCCATTTTGGGCCCATTTAGGGGCTGAAATGGCAAGGATCGGGCCGGTGACATTCCAGGCCAGTTTGGCCCCAATCCTAGCTGTTTTGACCATTTTAGGCCCATTTACAGCCCCAAACGGCCTGGATCAGGGTTGAAACGGCAAAGATCAGGCCTCTGCCAGGCAGGGGAACCTTCCCCCTGTTACTGGAGTTGGTCTCCTTGTGAGTAAAACAATTTGTGGGGGGAATTAGCAAGCAAGGAAGACAGCTATGCGAAACAGGGTTCCTTCCTTTATAACAAACAAGTCTGGTGCTTAAAGTCCAACACTAATTTTTATTAATGAACAAGACTTCATCCACATACATATACAGAATTATAGGGTAGAATGGTTACACACACAGAATCCTTGGAAGCTTAGCCAGATGTTGGGAATAGAGAGTGGGAATAAGTATATCTACTTATCCGAAGAGTAGTCCAGTCCACGGGAGAAGAGAGTAGCTTCAAACGTCCAGTGTTCTTGGCCAAGAGAGTGAGAGGCTTAGGGCAAACCTCAAGGGAACACGTTTTGGATCCAGTAAGTGTGCTCAATTTGAATGGGGTCAGGGCTCTATCTTTATAGGTAAGACATGCCCTGATGTGGGAGAACCCACCTAGCTGTTAGAACAAAGGCTCCAACGGCCAGTTCCTGGGTTTGACAAAGAGTTTGATTGCCTTGATTGGTAGCTGCCGAGGCATGTGCAAGCAAATGCAAAAGTTCTTCTAGTGCTGTACAAAAGGGATAGTTTGTTAACGAAGTCCACCGGAGCCACGTTGATGAGTTTAGGTGGGGACTGTACTTTCCCAGGAACAACTGTACAAACTTATGAATGTCATTTGATTAGCTCCTCAATCCAGGACACGAGATCTCATCACGGAAGGAGGGAAAGGAATGTGTTAAGTGCGTTAACACACTGCATGCACGAGCATGTTTTGAGTGGCACACCACCTCCTCCCAGGAGTTGGCCCATGTGAGACTTCCCCCACCTCTTTCCCCAGAAAAAAGCCCTGATTAGAACTATAATGGAAATCTTCTTGGGCAAAGTTTTTGCAAATTCACATGCATTAATTTAAGTGACTGAAAAATCTTGCAGAACTTTGGAAACAGTGACATGCCTCCAACCAAGCAATCCCTCTAACAGAATGACATTACTATTTGTGGGTGGAAGGAAGATTTTGCCAATTCTGTCCTCTCACTGCACACCCTGAGTTGGCCTCCTTTACTGTTCCTGTGAATCTACTGGCCCTCAGGAAAAAATACAGGGTGGGGGCCCAATGGGCTGCAGAAGGAGGTAGATAGTTGGTTATACCCAACTTCTTAAGAAACAAGTCATCTGGAGCTCTGGTTCCCTGAAAAAATAGGGCAGTTTTTAAAAAAAAATAAATTATTACAAAACTTTTTAAAATGTAGAGTAGTGAAGTTTAGCCAGGATTGAAAAGCTACCGGACTTTCATTTTATTTAGACATTAAATAGATGGCAGTAGCTCTTAATGCAAATTGTCTCTTTAAAAAGATTTCCTGAAATGTGCCTGATATCTGTTGATCCATTATATTTTCATGTTTTATATTTAAGTTTATGAATTTCCAAAAATCTTGCTTATAACATTTGAATTGTATTTCATCAATTGCTAGTGTTGTTAGGCACCTGAAGATCTCCTGGAATTACAACTGATCTCCAAACTAGATAGATCAGTTCCCCCAAGGAAAATGTCTGTTTTGTAGGGTGGACTCTATGTGATTATACCATGCTGATCTCCTTCCTCAAATCCCACTATCCCCAAGCTCCAACCCCAAATCTCCAGGAATTTCCCAACCCAGAGTTGGCAGCCAATTGTGTTTGATACCATAATGTGGTGTTTATCTTTATTGTACATTATACATTTTGATTATCTGATCTATATAATTTTATCACTGACATCATTCTTAGTTGCAGGATTTTAGTCCAGTGGCAACTTAAGAGACCAACAAGATTTTCAGAGTGTAAGCTTTTGAGAGTCAAAGAGCCCTTCTTCAGACACCAGTAGGAATGGAGACCCCTGAGCCTTTATATCCCAGGTAAAGGTAGATGGGATGTTACAAGGGAGGCCATCAGGATGTAAAGGTCCAATGCAGCTTGATTAGAGCAGAAATTAGCATCTGTAGTAAAATAAGAATCCTAAGTCTCTTGTACAGCCCCAGGAGGTCCAGTAGTACCTTAGAGAGCAACAAGATTTTCAGTGTGGAAGCTTTCAAGAGTCAGAGCTCCCTTCACCAGACAGGAGTAGGAATGGAGATCCATGAGCCTTTATAACCCAGTCAAAGGTGGGTGGGGTGTTACAAGGAAGGGCATCAGGATGTAAAGGTATAATGCAGCTTGATTAGAGAAGAATTTAGCATCTGTAGTGAGATAAGAATCAAAAGTCTCTGTTCAGCCCCAGGGTAGAAGGGTGTCTATTGTTCTGAATATGTAAACAAACTCCATTTCAGTAATCTCATGTTGTAATCTCCCCTTGAAGTTTCTCCGTTTGAGGACAGCCATGTTTAGGTCAGCAATGGAATGTCCTGGAAGATTAAAATGTTCTCCCACTTGTTTTTTGAGTGTTGTGATTACTAATGTCAGATTTATGTCAATTTAATTTTTTGCATAGTGATTGGCCTGTTCATCCAATGTAGAGAATAGAAGGGCATCGCTGATGATAGCATATATAACATTGGAATATGAACATGTGAATGATCTTGAGATGGTATAACTGGTGTTGTTAGATCCAGTGATTGTGCTGTCAGAGTAAATATGGGGACATATCTGCCATCTTGTTTTATCGCAGGCTTTAGTTCCAGAGTCCATGTCAGTGTTAGGAAGTACATTATTATGAGTGAGAAGTTATTTAAGGTTAGGGGGCTGTCAGTGAGCAAGAGAAGTTTTGCCTCCCAATGCATTTGAGAGAAGAGTATCATTGTCTAGCATAGGTTGCAAGTCACTGATGATGGGTTGAACTGGTTTGAGCTGAGAACTGTATATGACCATCAGTGGTGTTCTATTGTTGTTTTGTTTGGGCCTGTAGTTCCAGAAATATCTGTTGTAGATCCTGCAGGTGAGAATCCCTATCAGAGGGATTGGAACAGATGTGGTTATAATGTAGATCTTGGCTGTAGATGATAGACTGGTGTGTTTGGGGTGATGACTGGAGGCATGTAGATATGTTTGCTGATTGGTAGGTTTCTGGTATAAAGTGGTTCTTAAGGATCCATTATGTATTTGTACAGTGGTATCTAGAAAATGTACTTTCTGTGTGGATTAGTTCATGATCAAGTTGATAGTGGCATGGAAATTGCTGAAGGTCTAGTGAAATTTCTCCAGTGCTTCTTTCCCATGTGTCCAGATGTGGAAAATGTCATTAATAAAGCTCAGGTACAAGAGGGGTGTTAGCGGGTAAGAGATGAGAAAGCACTGTTCCAAGTCAGCCATGAAAATGTTGGAGTATTGTGGTGCCATGAGTGCTCATAGCGCTGTGCCTTTGATTTGAAGAAATAAATCTTCACTGAATCTGTAGTTGCAGATGAGGATGAACTGGCAGAGGTTGGTAGCAAGGTCAGCTGTGGTTTTGTCAGTGAAGGTGTTCCTAATGGCTTGTAGTCCACATTTGTGGGGGATGTTGGTGTACAGAGACTCAACATCCAGGGTTACCAAAATGCCGTTACCTGGAAGATTATCAACTGATTGTACTTTTCTCAGGAAGTCTGTGTTGTCTCACTCATAACTAGAGGCATTGAAGGCATAGGGTCTGAGAATGGAGTCCATGTACTCAGACACCCCAACAGTGATAGTCCCTATGCCCGAGACAATAGGACATCCTGGTTTGCCAGGCTTCTCTGTTTCAGGCAGAAAATAGAAAGTACCTGGTTGAGATTCCTGTGGTTTGTCCATATAGATTAGTTCCTGTATGTATGTGGGTAATTCCTTCAAAATCCTGTTCACTTCTCTTTGGTATTCCTAAATGCAGTCTGAGGTTAGTTATTAGAACATAGTATTGGATAGGTGTCTTCCAGCCTCTTGGATGTAGTCAGATTTGTCCACAATGACAGCAGCTCCTCCTTTGCCAGCTTCTTTAATCATGATGTCTGGATTATTTCTGAGGCTGTCCGTAGCATTTCTTTCAGTGTGGGTAAGGTTGTGCTGTGGGAGATGTTTCTTGGTCACATCAGTTTGGGTTTGGTGGTGAAAGCATTTCTGCAGAAATCTAACGTGGCATTGTGACTGTCAGATGGGGTCCATGTGGAGTCTTCCTTCCTGTAGCATTGGGTGGTGTGTTGTCCATTAGAAGGTCGGAGAGATGGCAGATAATCAGCAATAGATTGTGAGTTGTTGTGTTGTGAAGACACTGCCTGTCCATCCATGTTCTGTTCTGAGGCTTGAAGAAAGTACTCTTTCAGATGCAGACAGTGGAAAAAGGCCTCCAAGTCACCACAGAACTGTATCATCTGTGCGGATTTCATGGAGCAGAGGGATAGTCTTCGTGAAAGAGCAGATTCCTCTGCTGTGATAGGTTGACAATATTGCTGGAGGAGTTGTTCCCACAGCCTGCAGTATGCATGGGGTGGGACAGTTTCTTGTCTTTCTGTTTCTTCAGGGAATGAGTTGCTGCACTTTGTAGACAGCCTGCCTTCTTCTGCAAGAATCCCGGGAACCGAGTTGATTCCTAATGCAAATGTCCACTTCAGAGAGGTGGTCCTTGATCTGTTTCTGCTTGCAATACAAAACACTGATCAGATGTTTAAGCAGTAGTAATCACAACACTCAAAAACCAGTGGGAGAATATTTTAATCTTACAGGACATTCCACTGCTGACCTAAAGTGGCTGCCTCAGAGAAATTTCAAGGGGAGATTACAGTGTGAGATTGCTGAAATGGAGTTCTCAAATTCAGAACAACGGACTCCCCAGGGTTGAACAGATACTTATGATTCTTATCTCACTACAGATGCTAATTTCTACTCTAATCAAGATGCATTGTACCTTTACATCCTGATGCCCTCCCTTATATCACCACACCCACCTATGTCTGGGATATAAAGGTTCAGGGATCTCCATTCCTACTCATGTATGAAGAAGGGAACTTTGACTTTCGAAAGCTTACACCCTGAAAATCTTGTTGGTCTCTGAGGTGCCACTGGACTCAAATCCTGCTGTTCTACTGCAGATCAACATGGCTACCCACCTAACTATTATTCTTAGCGGTTCACTCTTCTTGTACCAAGGATAACCCTAAATAGTCTATTTATATAAGCCACAACAAACTTAATGGGTTTTAACAGGATCATATTTTATATTTTAAGATGTACTCATAAAATGTTGCATACATACAAAAGATGTAAAATACACTAATCTTTGTATGCAGATACTTATAATTCTCTATATTCATCAGGAAACAGATTACCTATAGCTTTACTCATTGGCAGCAAAGGGAAAGTTTTGAAGCAACTTTAAATAAGCTATTGTCCGCATTATCAATTTCTACAGGCCCAGTTCATATGAATAATTTTCTTTCAATTTAAAAATTAAAACTGTAGCTTTCCATTCAGAATCAAAATAGTGTGGGAAACCCCTACACAAAGGATGCTCCAAACAAAACACTATCACAGCTGGCTATGGTGCAGATTATGTATATCTGTAGGCCATATATTGGGTATACAATCCATAACACAGTATTGTTCACACAGTTAAACTGTGCATTAGTTTACATCCTAAGATCTAAAGATTTCTGCTAATGGATATAAAACCTAGGTGTGGCTAGGCCCAAACTATAAGATCAAAGAATTTATTTAGCAGAGAGGGTCAAAATGTTTGAGTATATAATAAAGACAACTTCTCTCATAAAATATTTGTATGCTCAAAACACAGAATGTGTTGACTAAATTAGGAAAGAACATAAAAGGATTTTAAGCATAGCCATTTTCATGAGAGGAGTTAGGTAGTAGCCTAGCTACTTTCAGAACAATACTCCCATTTGGTTCCAAGCCATTATCTCTTAGCAAAGCTGATTATAATTTCAATTTTATTATTATGGATATTTTATTGAACAGAAACCCACATTCAAAATAGCATAGCATGATTGAACACAATTCAAATGAGAAAGTTGGATCCCAAGTGCCCTTCTTTCATAGAAGGACAAAGGAATCCTTTGAGCAGAAAGACTTCTGCTCATAAAAGGTATATACCTTTTATGGAAGACATCTTTGAATTAAAACTTATGGTTTTGATCAAATCCATCTTTCTATCTGGATTTGCACAGGCAGATAAAGTATAAGTGGAAAATCTGCAAAGGCAACGAGTACTCCCTTATTACTGCCAAACAGCAGCAGCCAGGATACCAGAGAAGGCTAAAAGTGCCCCACACACAGTTTTAGAAGCAAATTTTGATGCAAGGGGGTGAGGTGGGGAGGGAGATACCACTCAGAATAGGTAAATAAATGCATGCTTTAGCAAGCATACAAGTTCTTCACCTGTGTCAGAAATGCTTATTAACTGCTCAGTCTGATGGGAGAGGGGAAGTGCTTAGGAAGCTAACAAGCCTGCACGTCAGCATATCAGCCCACTACACCAGTGTTAGTGGTTCTCTCCAGTGCCGCCACGCCTGTGTTCCCTGCATGCATCTGGCTGCTGCAGCTGGCTGCAGGCAGATCTGCAGCATAAATCCTTGCACTAGCGGGGCAGTGGGAGGGACGTGAGTTATTCCACTCCTTAAGCCATTTTGGGCTTGGGAATAGAGATGGGCACGAACCAAAATATGAACCAAAATTAAGCACGAACCAGGCCGGTTCATGGTTCGCAAACCACAGTTCATCAGATCCCATTTCTGACGAACGGCCACAAACTTTAGGCTGGTTCGTCTGTTTTGTTTTTTTGGTTCGTCGCTGCAGACAGCCTGGTGCCAATCAATCGGTTTCCTAGGCAACAGGGGATGGACTTCCTGCAGACCTTCTGCTGACCCAGAAGTGAACTTCTGCTGACCCGGAAGTGGTGGTTTTCTGACCTGGATGTGACATTTTCACGAACCAACTGAACCGGTTTGTGAGCCAGGAGCAGGTTTGTGAAAGTTTGTGGTTCGTGAAATTTGGTGAACAACGAACCACATGGTTTGGGTTTTTTCAGATTCATTCCCACCTCTACTTGGGAACACCCCCTGCAACGATACAAAGTTATGACACAAAACATCAGGATGTACTTTGCAGTCATACATAGATGGAGAGCTAAGTCCAGACTGTCTAATGACTACCACCGAAGTTACCTTACATGTTACCCATTTCCTGAGTCAACCCCTAAACTGTCTTCCTCACAGAATCAGAGCTCCAAGAAGCTATGGGAGCAGAACATCCAGATGCAGATGAGGAGTACTTTCTCACCAGAGGGGCATCCATCATCTGGTTGCCAGCAGCACCTGTGATGATGGAGGCATTGCTGCTGCCCTCAGCCACGGACACCCTCTCAGGACGTAGTAAACCTGGCTGTGGCTTGCACAAGGCAGAAACGTGTCTGTTTCTCTTTCCAGTAGGTCATAACCCGTCAGGGAGGCCAAGAAGCATGGCTGTTCCAGCCCCCAGTGATCCTTCTCAACTGTATTCAAGCCCAGCCCTAGGAGCACTTCCTCAGCAGCCCACTACTCAACCTCGCCTCTGAGAAGGCAGCATGAGGAATGGCTCTCGGGGCTCTCACTGCTGCACAAACAGGTACAGCTCCCTGAGCGAGGGAAGTTGCCACCACACGTCCAGACATCCTCTTCACTTTTGGCAGTTCAATAATGTCTGTGTTGAACAACTCCCTCCCTGCCTATTTGCTTGTGTGGATGACAGTAGCTCTCCTCTCACTTTCTCGTAGGGAAAGTTTTAAATGTATATATCCAGCATTCTATAATATAATTTTGCTGACATATTTTGCTATAATATATGTCCAGCATTCTATAATATAATTTTGCTGCCATTCTACAACACTCAGTATTTCTTGCCTGTTTCCAAACTCAGATGCAGTTGATTTGGAGAGGGCTTTGTATCTTGGCTTCCAAACATATTCTATCACAAAATGTTGATTTGGCAATGAAGACTTTGAGTGATACATAACAACAAATGGCAATCTATTTAGTAGATTTCAGTAAATATGGTGGTAAAGCCCAGTTAATGTATTTTTATAGACATCATTTAGAGGATAATAATTAAATTTAAATAAATGGAGTGTGTGGGCACCTACAATTGCAGTATTATTATAATTATGTTCCATTAATGTTCTGAAGTATATATATCAAAAAGGCAACGAGGGATTAACAGGATTTCACAAAGCTGAGAGTCCTAGAGGTCACTATTACTTTTGTAATAATTGACTATTTTTTTCTGGTGAAAAGGTAATATAATGCACCCGCACAATATCTCTTTAAAAGGTTTTTTATAACATAAAATCCAACAATCGCGAACGTTTATGTACATATAAGTCCCAATGAAATAATTTGATGTTTGCACAACAATGAACAACATTGCAATCAGAATTCAAAGCTTCAAAGTCTTTAAGCTATGCAAGAGAAAAAGCTGTCATGAAATAGTTCATAAACAATATTCACTTTCCAAAAAAGATCACATCTTTATCTAAACTAAGGCAACTTCTGTCATTATTCCACAGACCAGCTTTATAACCCTAAACTAGAACTAGTAAATACAATCCTACAATTTACATTTGAGAGCAAATACTCACCAGTCCTATGTAAAACAATCTTTGGAATATTAAAAAGTATGCCAAATGGGAGTAAAAAAGAGAACTATGGGGAAAGGAACAATGGAATTATATTTTCCCAAATGTGCTGCTTTACTAGATAGACTGAGATGATTGTTGAATAGTTTGATTCCCATGTTTAGACATATTTTGGAATTCCTGAGTAATTGATCCAAATGGGGATAAAATTGCTACCAATACAGTGTATACAGGAAAAATATTTCAAGAAATAATGAGCCAAATGCTGAAATTACTGGACTAATGCCCTGTGAAACTCACCAATGATACCTTGTTCTTCATGTAGTTTCTAATTCTATGCACAGCTGTTAACATCTCATGCAACGATAGCTTTACTAACAGTTTAATTAATGCAGAAGACCTTTCTGCCCCCTCTAGAGAGTCTATAATATACAGATTGAAGCCCATGGATATTCACAAGAAATTATTTTCACTCATGCTGGAAGCAAAGCTTCCAGTGTATAGCATCAAAAGGCACAAAATACCACTGTTCTACTGCTGACCTTTCCATAGAATACTATATAAGACCCATGTAAAGAGAACTGAACAAATTCATCTATCATATATCTAACAGTTTTTAATCAGTTTTCAGGGCGCGGGGGCAGAGGGAATCTATACAACACAATATAACCTGTAAGGCATACTAGGAAATACAGAATGAGGAGGAAGAAAAGGGAAAAAATAAAATAGTTTCCACTCTAAACATTCTCTGATCATGAAATTAGTACAAATATATGCAGTTATATTTTCAATGTCAACTATTCTCAGTGTAAAGTAGTAAAGGATACCACTTTGCCAGAAAATACTCTTTATATTAGATTGTCTAGCCAGTTTCATTTGGAAGTTCAAATTTTGGCTCATAAGTAGAGATGGGCACGATCTGAATTACGATTTCAACCCCCCCCCCCACCCGATTTTGGCGTTTCTGCCATCGTGACTCAGCTAATCGGTTCTGTCCATGGCAACCAATCCAGCCGTCGGGAGTTTGCTAGTTCAGGACTTGATCGGATGGGTCAGTTTCTGTTCAGAATTGCAGACACTCTGGCGCTAGTAATTAATTCCCGGGGCAACGGAATCAGGGATATGAGATGTGTTTGCCCTCCTTCTGTCGCCCTCAAAACATGAATGGAAGCCCAGCTTTCCTTGATTTTAGCAGGCTTCCTTCCAAACACGGAGCAGCAACCCAGGGGAGGGAGGGGGAAGGGGGTGGGCACAAAGGAAAGGCAAAAGGCAGCGCAGGAGGCTGAGAGGCCACCCGCGCCGTTCGCCTTTCCCCAGGACAAGGGGCGTGTGGGCAAGCCAGCTGCCCCTTGTCCTGGGGAAAGGCAAAAGGCAGCGCGGGAGGCTGAGAGGCCACCTGTGCCGTTCGTCTTTCCCCAGGACAAGGGGCGAGCGGACAAGCCGGCCACCCCTTGTCTTGCAGGGCAGGTGAACGGCGCGGGCAGCCTCCGAGCCACTCGCGCTGCTGCCAGCTCCGCAGCGCACTGGGACAGCCGGCTTGCTGCGTGGGCAGGGGCGACTCAGGAGCGCGCGCGCAACATCCTGACTACGGTTGCTCTGGACGCTGGCCTCCCCGATTCCCGACCGGAAACGAGACTTGATCGGTTAGAACCGGGAACCTGTGTTCGGCGGCAGCCCAGATCCACGATCGGCTTAATCGGGATTTATTTTTGGATCATGCCCATGTCTACTCATAAGTAAATCTCAGGCTTTTAAAAGCTATTGACTTTTCATAGGCAGCCTTGAATCTGTCCCTCCCCAAGCTATTTTCTACTTACAAATTTCCTATATCTCTAAATCTGTATTTGTGTATCAAATCTAAGCAGCAGCAACAATGCAGCATCAAGATTAATATGACAGCCAGTTATCTCTCTGTAAATTTCAACTATTGTTTTCCAAAACAATTCAACTTTGTCACATTTTCATTATAAATGATAACGGCTTGGATCCAACAGAGCATTTTTATCGGTGGAAAAAATATTCAGCCTATAGAATGTAACTTTCTTACCTCCCTCCTCTTGCAGCAGTCCAAATTTCAGGGGGCATTTTGAGCTTTGTTGGTAGGAGGAGGCAAGAAAGTTGGGTTCCATAGGTGAAAATCCTTCCAACCATGGAAGTGCTCTGGTGGATCCAAGACAATATGTCCAGAGTTGACTAAAACTTTCTCACCACTATCAGATTTTTTTTTAAAATCTGGTAAAACCTAACAGGCATACAAGAATTAAATGCCAGAGTATTTTACCATTCTTCCTCCTCCGTCTGGTTATGTAGGTCATGTTGCCATGTTTAACAAGGGAAGGGAATTTATCATTTCCAACTGTCAATAATATTGGATAAATTCATGACAAAATTTTAGCGAGTATACCACACTTTTAAATTATTGTAATTTATGAAAGGCATCATTCAAGGCATGCTCTTTTGCTTTGTTTGAACATACTGGTGGAGAGGGAACAAAATATATGGAGCTTAAAAACTTATCAAAGGATTTGAGCGCCATCTAAAACAGTATCATTTATCTATGAAAATTAGCTGATCTCCAAAGCCTAAACACTTGAGGCCAATTTTAAGCATTAAATTCTAATTGATAGTTCCCAGCAGTCAGCAAAGACCAGAACCATATATTTACATTATGTTAGCCTGTGCATTGTACATTTTACAAGGAAGGTCTATCCAGCAAACAAGGGTGGTTTTCAGTTTCCATACAATGCTGCCTAACAATCAGTTAATCTGTACCTTGTATTCTATTGGAATCATTGAAGGACCTTAGCATCCTTTAACAAGGTAAATACAACTTTTAAAAATCTGATAAAATTCAATAGTATAATTCATCAATAAACAGATTTATTATTTTAATCCCCCTAATAATCTCTTCCTCCTCTTTTTCATTTGTTTGTCAAACACTTCCTTATACTCTCTGTCCAAGCCAGATAAGTTGTCAGAAATATGAGACTTGACATTGTCTAAAGATTAGCTTCTACAATTGGTAAGTAGGGCTGCCAATCCCCCGCCCGGGGCAGGAGATCCCCTGTTGCCACCACCTCCCCCCCAACCCCACTTACCTGGCCAGTGGGTGGCACGCCCCCCCGGGGTACCCCCCGGCGGTGTGGCATGCCCCCAGGCGGTGCAGTGCACCCTCGCGCCCCACAATGAGTCCACTTGGGGCTGAATTGGGCCCACGGGGGGGAGGTGATTCAGCCCTTCGGCAAGCATGGGAGCACACGCCAGGCCACCCTTTGACCCACATGATGACTTCACTTCCTGGAAGTTACGTCATCATGCATGCTGGGAGCGTGAACGTGCAGTATGTGCGCAGACAAGAAAGGGACGCCAGATGCCGCAGAGGGTGAGTGCCAGGTTCCCAGTCCCCTGCCAGGGGACAAGAGGGACCTGGCAACCCTATTGATAAGATACATACAGAATTCATCAGATTCCATAGAAATAGGCTTAGGATTCCTTCCTACTGAAATGCAGCATGCCCCCCTGAATTTGAGGGTGGGTGGGTTTCTACAAGACATCATGTTATTTCCAGGCATGACTGATAAGGCTCTTGGGGCTTTTTCCATTAAGCTGAAGCAACGAAAAATATCCTTTTTTCTGACTCAAAGGAGTGGCTACGGGCAGAGCATCCATATAGATGCTTCATTCATTGCATTCTTCCAAATAGCAAGAAGACCAAAAACACTACCTGGTGTTATATAACATGCAATTATATTGTTTAAAGTGCAAGTGCTCTATTTTGTGAGAAATTTGCACTTGCACTTTAAACAACATAATTGCATGTTGTAGTGTTTTTGGTCTTCTTGCAGTTTTTTGCTCTTGTTGTGTTGATGCTAGTGAAGACCTTCCCTTGTTGTGTATAGAGTATTCTTCCAAATAGAACAGCTTTTTCAGTTTTAGTAATTTCCAGAAGATTAGGCTTGTTTTTAGTTATGAAGAGTGTAGAACAAGACATCCAAGAACCAGTAGTACTTTCTACCAGATATTTAACCTCCTGCATATTTGCTAACTCTCTTTTTCTTTTAACTTGAGGTAGAACATATGAGCCAGCCTCTAGTGTTTAAAAGTGTTCAAGATTTTAGTTTTCTTTGAAAAATCGGATGATATCCTCATTAATTTGTCTTTTCAATAGTGAATACCGAAGCAATAAACTATTCAGCCTCCATGGGTACAATCCACATTTCAGACCTTTAAAGCCAACCACTTGATGCTCTCTTCTGAACATCCACAACTACAGCAAGTATGAGACAAGAAGATTATCTCAATCATAACAACTCTTGAGTGCTAAATTAGTATCAATCAACTGGATAGACCCACTTTCCCAGTCCAGTCCCTTAAGCTTTCATTTTACCTCACATCATCATGGCAATGTTTGTTAAACCTATTGCATCTACAAAAATTAATTCAAACTCCTTTTGCTTTGGTAGTACTAGGAACTGAAAACTTTCCACAAATCATAGGATTTAGCACATTTAATATTAACTAGAGGCTGTATATTTCTTGCAAGAATAAAATTTTCCCTTCCTATTTAGAGGATGAGCAACACATTCCTTTTTAACGAGATTCAGGTACTATTTCAATACTACAATGATAGACTTTTCAAGCTATTCATAACAATTTAGTAACTAAGGAAAGGTCAAATTTGGCCTCATTCTGGCCCTGTAAAAATGACAATAGGACATAGGTACAGCATATACCCAGACTGCAATCCCCATAGTAAAAACAGAAAAGTACATAACTAGTCCAAGAACTGAAAGTATAGCAAAAATAAAATAATGAAAAAAGATAAAGACTGCAGAGGAGTTAGCCGTGTTAATCTGTGGTAGCAAAATCAAAAAGAGTCCAGTAGCACCTTTAAGACTAACCAATTTTATTGTAGCATAAGCTTGATTCTCGAAAGCTTATGCTACAATAAAATTGGTTAGTCTTAAAGGTGCTACTGGACTCTTTTTGATGAAGATAAAGACTGAACTTCATAAACACTTCATAAACATAGCAGCAAAGACCCCATTGCATTCTGCCATTTCTCCTTCAAAAAATGAAAGAATCGACCAATAAAGTAATGTCTCGGGTAATTATGGGTGAAATATACAGACCAACTTACATTTAACTGTATATTCAAGCAATTGCAACGTTCATAAAAAACATTCATAGCAACAAACAACAGCAGGGGACAATATAAACAGAGCAAAAACTGCTGAATCTAGCCAAAAGCTTAGTCCCAATCACAGACACCTCACTTTGGTTGAAGGAGAAGGTTGCATGGGGAATTGCCATCTGTACCATCTGTTCCTGATGAACTGCCAGCCTTCACTCTCTGGCTTGTTCGTGGAATCTGTGTCACAGTGGGAAAGATCTTTTTCAACAGAGGAGGAGTCTCGTTCAAGTGCTTCCAAAATGAAATAGCTTTGCTTGATGGTAGTTATTTACCATAGTTTCCTGCTATGCATTATTGAAAGCACAAATTTTTCAGAAATGCTGTCTCAGGATGTAAGGCAACCCGTTTTGCTGAACACATACATCACTGCTAGGGCTACAGAGGGATTTCAACTCCTCCTTGTACCAAGGGCATGTTATGTTTTCCCTGGGTTCCCTGCATATGGCTGGAGTTCTCCCCGTGCCATTTCCCTAATTTGAAATGCTCAGGGGGCTGTTAGTTGCCTTGCCCCACTGAGGTGTACTCCTGAGGTGTACTCCATCAGTAAACATGGAGTTACTACCAAGACAAATAGTAGTTTCAGGTCAGGAAAATGGTGCAAGGGAGAAGGTTGACCCTGATCTAAATTGGGCCTGTGCACACCTGGGAATTGAGTTCCCAGTAAAACCTTTGGTTCTCCTGCTATTATTGTTTATTTAGGATTGCTGATGGAAAAGCTTAACATACCTACTAGTTACAGGGATATGCGCTCTGATGTAACAATGGTCCTGAAAACTTCTTACTTTGGAAGGAAAAAAATGTGTTATAAATTCTCATGTCCTAGTGGTGGCATTCTTTTTCAGTGTTCCCTTTCAATAAGCAAATATTAGATCAGAATAGGTGGGAAATCGTAAGCATGCTGACTTTGCAAGGATTTAGACAGTACCTTCTTCATATTCAGGTTTCCAATGGAATCTAATACTGTTTCTAGGAGCTTAACTCTCTAGATTATCTAGTTGTGCAGAGACATGAAAGTCATGGGTATATTGGGTTGATAACTCCTCACAGACCAGAGCACCTTGGTGATTTTCATGCAGTACAATCTGACCCTGCATTTATCATCCCTCCTATTGTTGCTGAGCAGCAGAAGTCCATCAACCACAGTGACAATGGGAAGGGAATGTTTCTTTCATCAGCTCAGAAAATAAAAGTGCTTCCCTATATAGTCTTATAAAAGTTAATCACTATTTTAGCAGGCCTTGAAGGGCAAAACTTCAAGATTTATACAATTGAATATAGAATTATGAAACTGATTGTCACTACAATGTAGAGTTGCCAATCCCCTGCTGGGGCAAGCAATCGCCCATTCCCACCCTCCACCCCCTGCCCTCACTGACCTGGCTGGTGGGGGGAAAAGTGGGTGACTGTGCTTCCCAGGCCCACTCCTGGGCAGCACAGCACAGACCTATACTCCACAGTGGGCCAATTTTGGCCTCAAACAGGCTAAATCAGGCCCATTTGGGACCTAAATTGGCCCGCTGTGAAGTACAGGAGTGCTCCAGGGCTCTCCTGGCAGTGTTCCTGCTCTCCACAGTGGGCTGAATTTGGCCAAATTGGAGCTTAAGAGCACTGCTGAGAGGGCCCTGGAGTGCTCCTGCGTGTCACAACAGGCCAATTTAGGCCCCAAACAGGCCGAAATCGGCCTGCTGCAGAGCATGAGAGTACATACGAGGCCCTGCATGATGACATCACTCCCCAAACTGACATCACTGTGCAGCCCCTGGGAGCGTGCATGTGCATTGCACGTGAAAGAAGACCTCCAGAAAGGTGAGTGACAGGCCTCCAGCCTCCCACTCAGAGGGTGAGAGGACCTGGTAAACCTACTACAATCAGCTCACAAACAATACAAGTTGAAAAATTAGCTCCCCCCAAGTGTATATTTGAATCAGCAGAGTTTAGTAGAGCTTATCTACAACACAAAATTATTTATTTCATTTTATAGCATTTGCATCCTATTCTTTCTCCAAGGAATTTCAGAGTGGTGTACATTGGATTGCCAGCTGTCCCCTGCACTTTTTAAATGTAAGCTTCTTTGAAGTCTATGTAACCGTTACAACTTCTTGATTTAGGAAAAATGAGAGTTAAATAGTTTTGAAGCTGCTTAATATTTGCAGTATAGATAAGGCTAGATTCTTAAGTTATTACTAAACAACTTAGATTTAGGAAATAAGCTAAAATAGAGGGAGGGAGATACAGTGATACTTCATTGTCCTTTTCTAAGTTGATATTTCTGCACTGCAATATATGAAAGTTTGACCAAGATGCCTGATCTCTGCTCAGCTCTGTTTGGAAACTTGTAATGCAACTGTAGAAAGAAATTAGTTTTATAGCTATTCATAATGCACCGTAAAGCTCTTTTTGGTGAAGGAAAAAATCATACAAATATGATCTCTTCCATATTGTTTTTATCTTCTTTTTAGTTTAAACAATACATGTAACTTCTTGGACAATCAAAGATGCCAATTACATGTCAACTATTTTGCAAATACCAAGTACTATTTAACTTGGGTGTGCTTTGTAACACAAAGACCTGAAAGATAACCTCATACAAAAAAAAATCTCTCCCAGAAAATAAAACTTTAAAAATCTTAAGTAAATAACCATTAATTTATGATGTCAGACAAGTACTAAATATGGTCAATTTATTATTTTTCTATCTATCTGGAGAAATATCTTTATTTCTTATCATAAAAATAGTATAGCATGGAGTTTAACACTCCATTAGAGATCTGACACATGGAGACATATACTCTGTTACTAGGGGTGCCAGACCCCCAGTGGGGGTGTGGGATCCCCCGCCCTCACCCCCCACACCCTGCCCCCACTTACCTGGCCAGTGGGGGGGGCGTGCACCCTCCATGCGCGCTCCCCTGCGGAGCTGCGCACTCCCGCAGATTGGGCCTGTTTTGAGGCGCCCACGGATCGGGCCCTCAAAACGGGCCTGCTCTGCAGGCACTTTTGGGGCTGCTGTGGAGTTCAGGAGTGTTTCTGCGCTCCACTGCAGCCCCCAACGCAAGCCCCTGCAGAGTGTGGGCACACTGGAGGGGGCATGCACAGTGTGATGATGTCACTTCCCAGAAGTGACATCATCGTGCTTTGCAGGAGCGCCCCTCCCCAGCAGGACAGAGGTAAGAGCCAGGCCCCGATCCCCCTGCTGGAAGCTTGAGGGGGCCTGGCAACCCTATCTGTTACAGGGAATCAGGTAGAAATGAATTTTTGCAGCAGAAAGCAATATCACATTTCTTTCCCCAACATCTAAGTCATATGCATAAAATTCAGCAGACTGATATATAGCAGAAAATTGTTATTGATAGTGGGAAAAATAGAGAATGGCAGAGGAAGTTGGGGTTTACACTCACTTCCTTGCATGTATCTGCAGTTATAAATTGATACAGCAGCCCAACAATTTTAAAATGTATTATTTTAATTCATGTATTTATATTAATAGCAGCTGTGCTGTGCAAGAGCAGGACCAGCATAGTTGCCACAGGGCTTTGCGCAGTCTGCTTGCAGCATATCTAGGATACAGATTCTGATGGTAAGTTTGAACTTCAGCCTCTTGCTGGGTCACTTATACTTGGTCCTATGAGCTACTGAGTAAGCGTAATCTTTACATTACCTGATGCATGAGGCATGCTAAGGTTACATTTTTCTAGATCATTAAAGAATATGATTTTAAAAGTTTCAAGAAAGATTCTTATAATGCTCCATAGCACATCTTCTTCCATTTCAATAATTTATAGTTTGCATCTGCCCTCTGGTTGTTGGATTTTAACCATCTGTTAAACCACAAAGGCATTTGTTTCATGTCAATACTACTTACCTTTTTCAAGTTTTATAGAGAAGTGACTTTCTGTTTAAGATTGTACTACAAATGTGTGCACATATTTATTTATACCCTCAAAAATTCTAGCTGATTTAGAGACATGATTTTCCTACTACAAGTCTTTTTGATTATGTTTGATCAAGAAGTAACAGAGGATTCCAAGTTCATTAATGCCCCACACATCTGTAGGCCAGCCTCTTCTTCATGAAATGTTTTGCTGGTGTGGGCAAAAGCAGTATCAACAGAAAGCGGAGAGTAAGGAGTAGGTACCAGGGAGTGTTTGGATGAGGGAAAACTCATCTAAACTCATCAAAAGAAAGAGTCCAGTCTTGATTTTTCCTTGTAACAACTGTGTAGGGGGATATCACTACATCCTACTTCCTTAGGGAGAAGTCAGTGTCTTTGGAATGTCTGCAGCCATTACACCATTTTTGTCTCAGCTATTTGCATGGCTAGTAAAATACTTCAAATTAAATAAAGGCTGACATGTTTATCAAGCCAGAAGCAAAAGACCAAGAATGAATGTGGCCATACAGTAAACAAGAACAACTATATGTGAATAGAACTGAAGGGCAGAGGGGTTATTAATTATGGGGCTTCAGTAAGAATCAAGATAATTCAATGGATGGAATTTAAGCTTCTCAGGAAGAAAGAGGGAAAAGCAAATTCAGTTGGCAAGAGACACCTACAGCTGAGGGATATGCAATGACTTGGGGGGGGGGCACAAGTTGCACTGTAACAAGTTTCTCAGTGGTTACTGCTCACCCTAGCTCTGATTAATCCTTCCTCAAAGGTTAAAGTAGCCCTTGAAAGGTCACTGCCACTTCCCCCTGCTTTTACTAACAGAAACCAAAGCTGGAAGGCTGGCAAAACTGTTGTGGTTGCCTAGCAATAGCCACAGAAGGTATCTATTTTCTAAAGCTAATTCAGGTGGGTAGCCATGTTAGTCTGTAGTAGAACAGCAAGATTCAAGTCCAGTAACACCTTAAAAACCAACCAGATTTTTACGGTAAAAGCTTTCAAAAGTCAAAGCTCCCTTTATCAGATATAGCTACAGGTTCTTTATCATTGTGTGTGTGTGGGGGGGTATCTCCCTCGTGTTTTTTTTTAAAATTTCAACTTTTTCTGCAAATATGTGGCTTTTCTCAGGTTTGTAGAAAGATTTGTAAGATTTGTCTTGTCTGTTCATGGCCCAGATATCAAGGTTTAAGAATCCATGGATGGGGCCATGTTGAAAATGAGATATATTGATTCAGCTACCATGGAGCTATTGTTTCAGACATAGGTTTAGATCTACTGGAGATTTTCTGCTGATGGAAGGATATCTGCCAGCAGAAAATTATCTTTCCTTCCCCTTACATTGCAATCAAAATTGCCCCATAAATACTGCAAGAGAAGAATGAAAGAAACACTATATTAGTGGAAACCTGTTTGTGGAAATGCTCCAGTGGATCCAAGCTACGGTCTTATAATATCTGTGGATATTTAATCAGTCATTAATAATTTCTCTAGTTGGCGAGAGAGATGCATGCTATCATCCCATGCTATCATCTCCATAGAACTACGTAGAAACATAGAGCTGGAATGACATAGAGCTAGTCCAGCCCCCTGTATAATGAAGGAAATTCATAGCTATCCCCTCCACCTCCCCCAGCGACCCCTGCTGTATGCCCAGGGGAAGGCAAAACACCTCCAGGATCCCTGGCCAATCTGGCCTACAGGAAAATTCCTTCCTGACCCCAAAGTGGCAATCAGCATTACTCTGGGCATATAAGGAAGGGCCATGAGAGTCTAGTACCAGTCATCTGTTCATGCACTTCCTCTCCTTATCTGTGCATATTCATATTAAGTCAGAGAATTATCATAGCTGTCAGGTGACCATCTAGCCTTTTCTTAAACACCTTCAAGGAAGGACTGCCCACCACCTTCCTAGGAAGCATGTTCTAATGAGGAACTGCTCCGTCATAAAGTACTTCCTAATGTTTAGCTGAAAACTCTTTTGCTTTAATTTTAACCTGTTGTTTCTGGTCCAACCCTCTGGGGCAACAAAAAACAACTCCACTCCATCCTCTATGTGACAGCCCTTCAAATACTTGACGAGGGCTATCATATCACCTCTTAGCCGCTGCCTCTCCAGGCTAAACATACCCAAGCTCCTTCAACTTTTCCTCATAAGACTTGGTCTCCAGATTCCATACCATCTTTCTTGCCCTCCTTTGGACATGTTTCAGTGTGTCCACATCCTTCTTAAACTGTGGTGCTCAAAACAGAACACACTACTCCAAGTGAGGTATAACCAGAGCAGAGTAACGGGATACCATCACTTTTCATGATCTGGACAATATACTTCTGTTGATACAGCCTAAAATCACATTTGCCATTTTAGCTACTGCATCACACTGCTGACTCATGTTCAGTGTATGATCTATTAAAACCCCTAGATCCTTTTCACATGTACAACTGCCAAGACAAGTCTCCCCATCCTATAAGCATGCCTTTGATATTTCCTACCTAAATGCATATCCCTCATTGTATATCCCATGAGTTCTCATAATATTATTTCATTTATCCTCAATATTATTCTGTGTGTCACTATTATTTTACTATTACTACAGTTTGACATATGGGGAACTGAGGCTGATAAATATGCAGCAATCTTATCACTTTCCTGAGAGTAAGCCTCCAAGACTCACTTCTGAGCAGACTCGCTTAGGATTGCTCCCATTACCGCAGATTTCAGCGTCCATCAGGTCCAAGTCCATCCACTGAATCAGTGTCTTCTGAGAACTAATTAGCTATGAATTAAGAATTAGAATCCTATGCAGAGAAACTCAGGTCTAGGACTGCACTGCTAGACTAGGATAAATCTTCTGTCACTTTACAAGGTGAATTGCCACCTGAAGTTTGGGGAAGCTGCAGCTTGCTCTACTTCTGTGCAGCTCTGTGCCTATCTGGACTAAAGGCATTACATATAATTATAATATCTTTAACATCATTCATGAAACCTCCAGACCTGTCCCAAAGCTAACAGATCTTGGCCTCAGAATCTTAAGATCCTCCATACCAATTTCGGCAGTATAAATTAAATATATGTCAAGTTTTCCAGTTTCTATTTTTTAAAAACTGAAAGAAAAAAGCTGTAATGAAAGACGAACAGAAAAAGGCTAAGAAGAAGAGTATTGTCTATCTCTCTTTTTAAAATTGCTGCAACAAGCTTTGTGGGGGAGGATAACAAAATCAAGGAGAGCAATACAGAAGAGCTAAGCTGACTGTTTTTTCAGGATGGAGTATAGGTTTCTTTTTGGCTGTTGAATAGAGTGATCTGGAGGACAAAGTTCTTCTGCCTTTAATTGTTGCATAGAAAAGCGGGCTGGGGGGAGTTATGTACATCTTGTCAAATCATATAATTTTTGCACTGAGAAAAGCTACACCAGTTAACAGGCCCTCTTCTGCACATCTATTAAGGATTCAGCAGCTGTGTCACTTATTGGCTTCAGTACTTCCGTGTTGAGGCCAAGGCATAGAGAACATATGCAACCATCTAAGAAATATGACTGAAACACTGACACCCAGTACCTAAACAAGCTGCCGTATCTACTGTCACCTCATTGTATAATTTATTTGGATTTTTTCTTCAGCATTGTTCAATTTTAGCAACTAATGCAAAAATTTTTACATATGAGAAAAAAAGGAAGCAGTATTTTTCCTTCTTAGAGTTCCCATGAGCTATAAAAGCAACTTTGGTGGAAGAAAAATACAATTTGACTTATGTCTTTCCATGGTTGCCTCTTGCAGCTCTAAAAAGGCTGGCCACATAGAGCAATTGCTAGCTTCTTATTCCTCTGGATCTCTAAGTTAGAATCTAATAGACCCCATAATGTCGATTAAGAATCTCTTCTTGGTTTCATTTGTTAAGCACTAATAATAAAGCACTGCAGAACATATTCTTGTGTCATTGTATAGTAAATTTTGTTTTCTGGTATTTAAAAAATCACAAACAAAACACTGCTTGGTTACTATGCAAACCCTCAAAGCCGTTGTACAGGTATCAGTGCCAGAATTTGATTTGATCTGAACCAAGCCAAGCCAATAGCTCCTGGATGTGATTTGACAATGTTTCACTGCTTGTCTGTTTCTCTCATTTAGAGACAGAGTGAAGAAGAGCCGAAAGAGCATATGTGCACAGTTTAGTCTGCCCTCGGCATCCCTGAATCGCTGCTGCTTTTCAGAAGTTCCCTTTAGACTTCATTTCAAAATATGTTATTTCTGTCTTTATAAAAAACAATCTATCTATAGTCCTTTTCGCACTGAGACTTTAATGCATTTCAGTATCTATTTTGCTTCCTATATTTGCAGGAGTTTCACACTTGCAATGTAGTCATGGGACGCAGTACCAATGTTTGTCCGTGGTATCTCTGATTTCACCCCCGTGGACATAACACGATTTTATTTTGAAACTGCCATCGAGTCGTGTCTGGCCTGATTAATATCAGTGTGAACTCTATACTTCCTGTCTGCTTCTCTTCTCCTCCCTCTCCTTTTCCCCAGGAGCTGATTGGTCTGTGAGGAATTAACCATTCCCACCATTCTTAGCTCTCTGAATTCTTTTCCACCATTTTTATCAGTAAAGCAAGGTAAGGGTCATAAGGCTGCTTCTCCCTTGGCTTCCTTCCTCCCAGGTATGCATGCACTCTCTTACTTTTTTTCCAAATCCAGGAACAATTCCTAACGTTGCTGCTTATTCCTTGCTGGCTTTAAAAGCCAGGAAAGGGTTAAATGGCTGCTTTCCCCTTCTTCCCTTGGAGTATGCACACACTTCCCCCCCCAAAGGCACTAATGGGTTGTAACATTGTAACATTGTCACATTGTAGTAGTAACACTGTAACATTGTCACATTACTGTACATTCCTCATGGCTTTAAAAGCCAGGAAAGGATTAAATGGCTGCTTTCCCCTCCCTCCCAGGCATGTTTTGAGCTTTGCCAAAGAGAAAAAAAACACATTTTGCACAGCCCTTTGGAAACAAAGCAGGAGGGAAGCTGGCCAGAAGGGATGAAGCAGCAGCATTTTAACCCTATCCTGGCTTGGCTTTAAAAAAAGATAAATGAGAGTGGAACAAGCACGAAAAGTACATGTTTTTCCCCAGAACACCACCAATTGCCTCTCCAGTGGGGAGAGGACAATCCAATTGGCAAATATGGGGGGGGGGAGAGATGGGTTTCAACAGTGCAACATTACTAAGACTTTAAAAAAATTAAGTGTGGCGTGAATTGCAAAGCCCTGAAAGTCCAAAACTGTACCGAAGCTTCAAAGTCAGTCTAAAATGAAAAACAAGACACCAAATTGAAACTGCCTCGGACAGTGTGGAATGCGAGGGTGCCATGCCGAAGCCATTGCTATCGTGGCAAATGCTCATAGCTGGCGGTTTAAACAGTAAGTGCAAAAAGGGCCTCAGAATAACTATGAATAACAACCTTCTTTTAATACCTTGTTTACATAGAGCTCCCTCAGCCTGGGCCTTTTCTTACTCTGCCCAGGCTGACTTAAAAACATAAAGTGGGAGTTAAAAATACACTTGCCTAATTCCTGGCTCCTCCCAGGAACTACAACATAAACAGTCTTTTCTATATTGCTACATCCCTTTTGTTTTAAAAGAGCAAAAAGTTAAATTTAATGTTACACATAATCTTTGGGAAGTGCTGGTCTCTTAATAACATGCTCACTTTGGGTGTGTTGAAGTTCCTGGGTGACTTTCATCAACTGTCCTCCAGCCTTCTTCTCCACCTCAATCCCAAGGCAGGTCCTTGGTACAGTTTCTTGTTCTCCACTCCTCTCTAGTGGCATATTCTCCAATGCTCCTCCATCTTTGCCAAGTCTCCATTCGTATCCCCTCAAGCTGATCTTTCAGATGATTGCTAGCTAATCTCTCATCACAGTCTGTGCCATCATCTACTGCTTCTGTTGTTTTCTTTAGATGTCTTTTGTTCTTTCTCAGTACTTAGCCATTAAGTGGCTGCACCCAGTATGACAACTGGTTTAGTGGCTGTATTACCATTGCTTTGTGCAAAAGTCTGTCTTGTTTTGTTAGCAGTTGAGTTCTCACTGTGTTTCTAGGTTGTAAGTCAGGAAGATCTCTGGGTGACTGATTATAACAGAGGGCCTGTCTTTGATACTACTGCCTACTACATTCTCTGAGGAATGTCCCAGTGAATACTGGCTGCCGTAAACTCCCACATGGGTAAAAGGGTCTCGGTTCTTCTACTCATTAACCGTTCCGGCATACTTGAGTTTCAGCCTTGAGATGGAGCATTCTGATGATCTAATAGTAATAGGTATCTGCCCCTGTGACCTTTGATGTTCTTAAGAGTTTCTTTATTGATTCTGCTTTACCATTACTTTGAGAATATCCAGGTTATGGTGTAATGTGATCAAAATCCCAGTCCTTGCTGAATTTTTGGAACTCTCTGCCAACAAATTGGGCAGCGTTATTGGAGCAGGCTGTATCCAGTAATCCATAGCATGCTTTTGTCTTGTATATGACTGTTCTGGCAGAAATATGTGATAGTCTATTCCTTCTGAATTGGAAAAATAATCCACAGTGTTCAGATATTATTTGTCTGCCCAGCTAAACAAATCCACTTGTACTTTTGCTCAAGATCTCTCTGGAATATCATGCTGTACTAATGTTTCTTTGGGTTGGTGATCGCACATCACACTTCTCCATGAATGTCTTTAATTGCTCATTCATTCCTGCCCAATAAACGGCTACCCTGGCCTGTCACAGATATCCTTCAGTTACCAGATGTGATGCATGATTTGTGCATGATTTCTGTCCTAAAAACTTATGATATCACTGCCCTTTCTCCCTAGAAGATGATGCCATTCTGTACAGGTCTCATCTTGTATCTGTAGAATAGAGTCATCTCTTTTGGCATGTGGTCTTTTGTTTCTGGTCAACCTTAAAATATTGTTAGTCACTGGAGTATGTTACTTTCTTCAGTTTGCTGCTGACTTTCCCTCAGCCTTTCCTCTGAAATGGGTAGGTAGGTACAGTATCATATTAATAATTAATAGTTTCTACCTCCACTTGTACTGATCTATTTAGGACTGCTTCTGGTAAATATGCTTAGATTAAGGTATTTGCTAATGATAAGTCTAGCAGCTACTAGTTAATTTGTATGTTATATTTCTGCAGACACATCTTCATGTGCTGTTGGGCTGCACTAAGGGCTTTCCCCATATATTTTCCAAAAATGTATACTGTTGAAATGTCTGTATTCCTGAGAGAATAGCAGGTAGCTCTTTTTTAATTTGGGCACAGCTGTTTTCTATTTCTGATAAGGCTCTGCTTGCAAATGCAACTGGCTGATCTCTTTGTAACATGCAAGTTCCTAGACCTGTCTCTGATGCATCACACTGCAACATCATTGGTTCTTTTGGGATGGAATACTTCCACATAGAGGCTACTGTAATTATTTCCTTGACTTTTTGGAAAGTCTGTTCATGTTGCTTGGACTGCTCACATACTGCATCACGATATGCCAGCCATCTCAGATGCTCTCAGTCTTCTGAGAGGTGCTTACAAAATTTAGCTAGGCAATTAGTCATCTCCAGAAACCTTTGTACTCCCTTTATATCTTGAGGGCTTGGTATACTGTGGATAGCTCTCATTTTTCCAGGTCTACTTTCAGTCCTTCTGAGGTCAATAAATGTCCAGTATATGGGACTTCAGTAACCCTCAGTTTGAGCTTTCCCAATTCAGTGTTATATTTTTTTTTCTCTGCATCTATTAAAAAGGTTTTAGTTTGTGGTCATCATTATCCTGCCTTGCCTGTTGTAGGTTGTCCCCTTCTTCCACTATAAGCATACCCTTAACAATTGTCCTAATTCCTGGCAGCCCCTCCAAAGCCTGTGTCAGTCTGTTCTAAAATTCTTCAGGAGGTGGGCTGATGACCTTTGGCCAAAGGTACCTTCAAAGGATGTGGCAAATGTCAAATAATTGGATTCTCCATTCAGCTGAATAGGCTAGAACCCATTCTTTACATAACAGATGGGAAAGAGTTGTGCCTCTGATAGATCTGGCAATATATCTACAAACGTGGGTAGAAGAAAATAGCTTCTTTTCAGTGCTTTGTTCAAGAGCTTTGGATCTGGGCTTTGGTTCTATGCATATCCTTAATTTACCTGATGGCTTCCTCATCACTACCATACTGCTTATGCAGTCTATGCTTTTCTCTACAGTTTGTATGATTCCCTATCTCTGCAAACTTTGCTCTTCATCCTTCAGAGGCTGCATCAGACCTACTGATACTTTCCTCTTTGGTAACTTAACACTACAGTCAATCATTGTTTTATAAACACCTTCAAGCTGTTCATCTCCCCTGAACTCATCAATTAATTCTTTTTGTAACCTTTCTAGACTGCTGGTTCCCTTGTTCTCCTGAGTTTTTTGACACACCAATGTCCATTGTATCTTTATCAGATGCATAGCTTGTATTCTGCGCTGCCTAACGGATGTATTGCTCTCTGACCCTACAACCACAAATTCCAACCTATACTTCTTGCCTGTTCTTTAATAATTTTGAATTTACTGCATTTATTACATGATCAGCTATCTAAAATTTGTCTTCAGCATATACACTCTAGATTTGGGCTTGTTCTGTTAGGTAAGACACTTGGATGCAAAATGGTTCAATATGTCACAGTTGTGGCATTTTTTCCATAAACTGGTCACTTCTCTTTTCCTTGGGTGTTCCCCCCACAGTATTTACATTGCTCTATGATGCTCGCTGGTATTTTTGTTTTTCTCCTTCTACCAAAGAAGACCATGGTGGCAATAACAAACCACTTCTGTTAGTCTCTTGCCATGAAAACCCCACCAGGGGTCACCATAAGTCACCTATGACTTGAGGGCACTCTCCACCACCACTGAAGATTATGTACTAGTCTGTAGTCTATTCCTCCAGGGTTCTAGTCCTGGGTTTGGAGAATTTGGCAGCCTTGCATATTTTCAAACTTCTCTCTAAAGTCAAATCATCTTCCCTCAGCAATCTCTGATTTTTCTCCAAAGTCAGAATCAGCTTACATACATTGTCCTGTCTCTTATCAGTAAGTCTTTAACATTTACGAAGTTGCAGCAGACTTCCAACATTTTAAAATTTGTGCAATGCTCTTCAATGCCTTCTCCCACTGATTGATCCTTGATTTAAAAAAAAATCATACTGTTCTACTGTTTCATTCTTTCTGGAGTTGCAGTGGGCATCAAAACAGCCCAATATTGAAGACAGATTACACTGTTCTTGGGGAATATTTACACACAGTGCATCACATATATATCTCCCCTTTTCTCCAAGTAAGCATAAAAACAGTTTCACTTTTGCAGCCTCCTCTTTATCTGCCATTGCAATGCCCGCATACAAACTCCTTTTTCTGGGTATTCCATGCCTGGGCTAAATTTAAGACTTGGGGGTTCAATGTCTCTGGTGTTTTCAAACCCTTGATTTACCCTATTTCTTTCCTTGTGGGTTTGTTTTGTTTCTACTAACACATTGTTCCTGTTCTTGTGACTAGGGCCATTTCTACAGTGCCCTATTTTTGTGTTTGTATCACACCATTTCCAATCTCACTTTCATGACACAACGTTCACATGCCGGGTCAAATGTCTTGACTTTTGCAGCTGCGTTGTGCTTTCAGAATTTCACATGCCACAGAAAAAGCACCATAATGGACAGCAGATGAAAACATATTCATGCCCATTTCTGTTTTTTTAAAAAAACCCATATTCAGATTTGTGTTATATTGCAGTTTCGATACGTAAGCTTGGAACCAGCTCTGCCCAAAGGAAGCCTGTGATAGGCTGTTATTTTGCCCGCCAATTTCATTTAAATTGTACGTCGCGGGCTCCCTTTTCCTCTGCTCCCTTGCCGCCAGTTAGCTTGGCAGCGCTGCTTCTTATCTCTCTCCCTCTATCCTTGGTGTCTGGGGAAGCCAAGTTTGCCCCATAAGTCCCTGTCGCCGAGTGGTGGAGCTGTACAAAGGCTGCCTACCCAAGCTGCTTCCTTCCCCCTCCCTGCCCGGTTTGCTTGCAATTCGACAGAGGGAGGTGGGAGGAAGGATCACCCACTTTTCTTTGTAGTAAACACTATTTTGAAACAGTGGCAGGAAGGAGTGGGGCAGTCTTAAGTAAACAGCTCCCCCCTTTTTTTGGTTCAGGAGAAATCTGATGAATCAACCTAATTAAAACCAAGCCGTGAATTAAGCTTTCATTTTTTTGTGCTACAAATTGCAAGCTCTATGCTTGTCCCTCACTTGGTCTCCATTAAAATCACCAGAGACATTGTTAAAAGGAGGGAGGGTGTGTGTGTTTTGTCTCTAGCTGCCAGCTCTGTTTCATTGCTCCTCTGTTCCAAGATCTAAATTGCTTTAAACAGGAAATGCAATGTGTTCCTTTTAAGTGAGAGATCGCAATAACACAATTAACATAAATTTTTAAGGTTGGGGGGGAACTTTTGACAGGAGTCCACAGAGGCTTGCAGGATTCCAGTTTGTGGGTGGGAGCAACTGTTTTGAGGAAGCACCAATGGAGAAAGGAGGAGGAGCTGACTGGGTATTCTCTAGAAAAGCCTTTCTGAGCATTCTCATGCAAGCCAAAAATAGCGCCAAATAACACATTTCAAAGCAGAAAAAGCGGGAAATCTACGTTCTTGGAGAAAGCGCAACAATAACAGGAGCATGACAGGATTTTCATGGCTGGATTATGAGGACATGTGTACTAATGTGAGTAAAGCAGCATAATAGCAATACTGTGCTGCTAAAATAAGGACGTGTGGAAACTGCCTAGGATTCAGTCACTGCTGCCCCCATGTTCTTTCTTCCTTCATAAAAAACAATCTCTCTGAATAAATGTACTGCTTTATTTGATTCACAGAGATCACTCAGCCTGGGTCTTATTTCATTCTACCCAGCCCCCCAAGTAAGGAGAAACAGAAAGTGGGCATTCTTCTCGTTTAACTCCTTACACCTCCCAGGAACTACAGTATAAACAGTTGTTTCCATATTGTTAACAAATGTGGTGCTTTTAAAATATTCACAACCAAAAAGGAAGATTTATTTTGAATGCTGGTAGACACACTTTGCCTCCCTTTCCTTAACTGCTACTGGTAATCACCTGAAGTTAATTGTTACTGTTTTCATCTTCATTTAACAAAGGGCTGGAAAATGGAGAAAACTGGAAACAATTTGCACATTTAAGCACAGGACATTATAGGTGTATTACAATGGTTTATTTATGAGCCTCTTGGGACAGTCAAGCTGTGATATCCAATAACTTTCTTAATGTGTAATTACACACCATTGGACGATAATTGATTAATTGAGAAGACAATATAGGCAGATGCTAGGCCAAAGCTTCTGCTGTTCATTATGTGTTTCTGCTTCTGTTTAATAAGTTAAATGAAGTACTAAAACCAATTAAATTAAAACTGATATGCATTACATTTTAAGCAATTAGTAGAACATAAAATATAGACGACTCTCTTCCTTTCACTTAGAAACTGAATAATCCAAAATACAACATTTCGGAGATAAAAATTAATTATTCCTAAGCATCTATGATTCCTACAGAAATGCATTTCTTAAAATACTAAGGCCCAAATCTAGGCAAGTATATGCACTATGTGTTCAATAACAGTATTCCTACCAGCATTGCTAGCTAGATGAAGAAATGCATTCCACCTAAAGTGAACATCACAGTCAGAGACTGCACTGGTGCTTTACAAAAGCATCATGCATGCTTCCATTTGTGCCACTAAAATGCTGACTGAGAAGCAGGATGCTGTTCCTGACTGCTACTCCTGAAAATTTAATGAATACACAACTGAACCTTTTATTAAGCATGTAAAAATCCTCTAGTGGCCAAATTTTTAAAATAGATATATAAAGTTATCTAGCTAGAACAATTAAAAAGCCAGTGAGATACAGTGTTTAGACAACTGGACTACAATTGATGAGACTCCTCATTAGTCATGAAGCTTACTGGGTAACTTTGGGCCAGTCATTCTCACTTAGCATAATCTACCTCACAAGGTTGTTTTGAGAGTAAGAACAGAAGAGGGGTTAAACAATTATGCCATTCTGAGTTTCTTGGAGTAAGGTTGGGATAAAAATGCACTAAAATAAATAGTCTATCTGCTTGTTTTGTTCTGCTTAATGGTTGAAAATTCTATCATTCTTCCCATCATCTCTACATGCCAGAACTTTCAATCTTTTCTATGAGCATCAATGCTGATTACTTGAGTTTTTGTAATATATGAAACTTCCAAGACTGAGGCTTCAAACCCAATGGGAATGTCACATTAATGAGAGTGAATTAATTTATAAACTTTTGAAGCCATGAAACCTCTTAGTGAGTTTTCCGGGCAGTGTTAGGAGAAGTACAACCAAGTATTAGACCCTTTTAAATCCTGTTACAGCTTTTGGAACCTGAACAGCCCCCTTTCAATAGCTTTTGCAAGGATTTATCATACGAATCTAAGGCTGATCAAAAAACGCATCTTACCTCTCACACCCTTTGTGAGTATGTTATACACTATTACCTGGGTTTATCTCAGAGCGGGACCACAAGTGACGCCTGACACAGGTTGGACACTTGCCAGCTTCCCTCAAGTTTTGATGGGAAATGTAGGCAGCTTGGTGGAATGTTGGACAAGTGACAGTTGAAAAGTCCATTGGACAGCAGTCAGAGAGTCAAGCTGCAAGACCAGGATGCCTACATTTCCCATCAAAACTTGAGGGAAGCTGACTAGTGTCCAACCTGTGTCAGGCGTCACTTGTGGTCCTGCTCTCAGGCCCTATCAAACCAGACATGTGCTGGAAGTTTCTGGCTGAAACTTAATTCTCAGGTGCATGGCGGGGGAAGATTCAGATTGGGACTACAGCATGCATGGAAAGTGGGCTTTAGCCTTCCCCACATGACATTTTCCCTATCTGAACTGTCACTCTTTATCCCATTGTGGAAATGTATGTATATTGATGGGCTATATGCAAGTTTCCCCAATAGGAAAATTGAAGTTCCCTAGGTCAAACTCAGGTCAGGAAAACAGAATATGGGGGAGGCTTGAAGGCCACTCTTCCTGCAGGCCTAATCCAAATTAGGCCTCCACACAACAGAATTATAAGTGTACGTCTGCATGACAGGACCCATGAAGTAAGAATTTTGTGGTTTGGATCGAGGCTAGGCCCAAAACTATAGCATGGAACCAGTCCTGGCTTGATAGCACCTTCCTAAGGCTCTCTCTGAATTTAAAGTTTCATTGTATGTTTCCAGAGAGCTGGCTGAAGGTCGCAACTAGAGATGGGCACGATCCGCATTACGATCGGAAAAAAACCCACGATAATGGTGATCGCGCGATCGTGAACTGGCGGGTCGTGATCGTCCACGGCCAACGATCCAGCGGTCAGGAGAGGCCTGGATTGGGGCGATCGGGCTCAGATTGGGGATCCAGACACTCAGGCGCCACCTATCTATTCCCCTGGCAACAGAGCCAGGGGAATGCCTGAGCTCTGTTTGCCCTCCTCCTGTCGCCCTGGAAACCCCAATGGAAGCCCAGCTTTCCTTGATCAGCAGGGCTTCCTTCCAACCACGGAGCAGCTGGCGAGCGGCCAGACCCCCGCCCCCTGAGGGGAGGGGGCTTTCCGCTGCCTCCCCGTGCTCGCCAGGCCTGGCGGCCGCCACCAGTACCCACCATTCCTTTCTTGCTGGGAATACCAGCACGCTCCAGTTTGGCCTGGCAGGCGGGCACATGGGGGGTGCCGCCGGCGAGCAGCCAGACCCCCCACCCCCTGAGGGGAGGCAGCTCATCGCTGTCTCCCCCATGCCTGCCAGGCCCAGTGGCTGCCACCGCCACCCACCTTCCCACATAGCTGGGAATAGCAGCGCGCCCCACTTTGGCCTCCACGATCCACGATCCACGGCTCGGGAACGGGAGATGATCGGTGAGGATCGTTAATTTGGGATCGTGATAGGAACCAGGGAGGGCTATAAATGAGGGCTAATTGGGAAAAGGCCTTCTTGGCCTCAACATGTAAATTATAACAAGACAAGAGAGGGGTATCTTATCACTCCCTGGGTCAGTTTGACCCTGCCAGTGACGGGAAAGAATGTATACATTCCTTTGTTATTTACAGCTTTAGCCTATATGTATATCAAGTAAATTGTCTATCATGTGAGAAGAGAATGTTCCAGTAACATCCTTATATCAGGAGAAGAGAATGTTCTAATTATGTTCCTATAACATCCCTATATCAGAAATACCTTTGAGAATAAACAAAGCCTACGCAATTGATGAAGTGTCAAACTATGTCAGAGACCCAGATAATTGGTCTATAAAAGTGCTAGGCAGAAGACGCTCTGCACTGTCTCTTGGTGGGGCACAGGGACTTGTTTAGTCCTGTGTTCCCAACAGCAGTCACTGCACTGCCTCTTGGGAATTCACAAAGACCTGTTTGGTCCTGGGGTTTTCAGCCGGTGGGCCAAGAGCTCTTGTGGGGATAGGGAATTATATTTTAGTACTCTTGTGTCTGTATAGGGATTTATATTATAATACTACTATTATTGCATACTTGTATGTCCGTCTATAGGGATTTATATTATAGTACTACTCTTATTACATGCCTGTATGTCTTTATCATTATCAGTCTTGCTAACCATTGGAAACATCCAAGGGCAGATGGGCCCAGTTTTGGAGCCTTGTCTCTCTACTACTGTATCTCCTTTGTTTTTAAAATAAACCTTCAGTATTGGTTAAGATCTTGTCTGTACAAAGGTGCCTATCTGCGTCAGTAGCTCAGATTAGCAATAGGGAAAGCGAGTTTAGCTTGAACGTGACCCAAGCCTTGGTAAGGGGCTATCCCAGAACAAAAGAACCGAGGTGCCAACGGAGATTCATGGAGAGGGAGTCCCCCAGAGGAAATATTCTCACAACAACCCAGAGCAGATATGGACCTAAAAATAATCTTTCAGTTCTGTGGATCTGCTTATTTTCATGTGGTAAAATTGTTTATATAAATGCTTTCCCATGTGTGATTTTTATTTATTTAGGAAACTCCAGAGAGTCCAGCTCAATCAGATAGCATAGGTGAAGTATCCATATATGTCTGCCTGTTCCTTGGCCTCTAGGAAAATTAAGATATTCTGACAGACAGAAAATGAGAACAGGCTGTGATTGAGAGGTGAAACAAAAAAGGGAAAAGAAGATCAGAACAAAAACATATAAATAACTACACCCAAGGAGAGTGATACATGTGGAATACTAACCACGATGCAAGGTAAAGTGTGAATCACTCTTGATTACCAAATGATCGATAGGATATTTTTCCTTTTAAAAGCTGCTGGAACTTTTGGGACCATTTTTATTTTCAAGAGTCAGCTCACAGTCTGACATGTTTCAGCTACTGCCACTTCCTCATTCCATTAAACAGCTATGCTTGGATCTTCTCTTTCTTCTCCCCTGCCCCTGTCCCATGTGGGTTCTTGGTAACTGAATGCTGATCTTCCTGACAGCCAGGTTACACTTTAAACTGACAGCATTGTAAAGAATTTCACATGCCAATAGATATGCTCAAAACTTACATATATGTATTTCCAAAGGTTAAGATAAGAGCTTCTTATTAGTTTGTCTGTAAGGAAAGCCTTTGGCCTTTTGGAGAATGTGGAAGAAAATTTTGGATCAATAATTATTTTTCTGTTTTAATATTATATCTACACAGCAATTGGCAAGTTCAGAAATAACTGTAAAAAAATAGGTTATTATCAGTGCAGTCCCAAGTGTAGTTACATCCCATTGACAGCAATAGACTTAGAAGAGTGTAACTCTGCACTGAAGTCCATTACTTTTTTGTACTGGACAAAATTATGCCTGGAAATAATTTAGGGGTTGAGCATGGTACCTACGTATAGAATAACAGACAAGGATGTATAAGATTTACAGTTCCATCCTAAACAAAGTTAGAAGCAAGTAACTCTGTTAGGGATTGCACTATATAATCACTTTTTAATTAATTAATGTTTCACCTTTCTTCTTCGTGAAGCTTAAGGAGATAGTTTATGTATGATTCCAAGCAGATTTCCCATATAGGCATGAGCCAGATTGACTCAACTATATCAAGGCTATTGCATCATATACATTCAGATTCAATCATAAAAGTTTACAGTTATATACAAATAAAGGTCATGTATATATGATGGCTTGGATCCACCAAAGATTTCTGTGAATGGAAATTGCTTTCCCACTTACCTCCTCCTGCTGCAGCTCAAAATACTGCCAAAAATGCTGCTGGAGAGGGAGGAGATCTCTAGGAACAGCACAGAGGGGACTCAGAGATCTATAGCAGGAGGGCAAAATTAGCAAAAATCTCCCCCTTCCAGCCACAGAAATCATCCATGAGATCCAAATCTGTGTTCATATATGATTTTAAGAGTACTCTTTTAAAATTTATGAATATGTTTTTTGCGAGAAGGAAAGTGAGGCAGGCCTGTTACTATTGTAGCTGTTTTGTACTGTGAATTGTTCCCTGAACATATTTGGCAGTTTTAATTCAAACTATCCAGTAGTCATGCATTTCCTTGCTTATTTGTTCAAAGATGGTCTGAAGCTTTGCTTTACTAGTCTCTTATTTTCAGGGCCATGCCCTCTTAAACCAAAATTGAAGGGTACAGTATTTCTACTAGTGTTCAAATTGTTAATAATTCAAGTCTTTATGATATACTATTAGAAAAGGGAACTGTTAGGAATTTTTAAGTGTCTTCTGTGTAAATGGGTTTTGGTTCAAATCTTTGTGTGGCTATAAATCTCACTGTGTAGCCTTGAGCAAATCATTCCCTCTCAGCTTAACTTATCTCAGAGGATTTTTGCAAGGATAAATGTGATAACAATTGTGAAGCACTTGACATTGAACAATTCTGTAAAAACAATACTCTAATAAATCTAAAGTGGCATCTATGATAGTAGTAAAACCTTCAGCTATAGAATTTGACAGAATGGACTTCTGGCGCTGTGTTCAGCTAAACGGCTTCTCTGTTCCCTAAATGCCAGAATGATGCCTGTGTCCTCAAAGGCCTTATCCTTTTATTCTATTTATTTCCACTCTGCACTATTAAGGTTTTTTTCTTCATATGCACCACTGGTATAAAATGCAGAGGCAAAGTAAATCTCAGTATATGATATTTACTCCAAGCAACATCCCTTTTTTAAAAGTATGTAATGCTGTAGTTCTTGATTATTTGAAACCTTTTTATGGCAATGAAAATGGGAGGATAATATTGTTCTAAATTATTTCATAAAATTAGGTGTACAGCCTTTAAAATATGTACTGGCATCTTATCATACACAGTCCTATCGTAATAAAAGCGAAAGCAACTAATATCTTTGTTAATCTCTGTTAATTGTTAAATTTTAAGCAATTAAGAAACAATAAGTGTGGTTCCTCCCAGTGCTTAATTTTCTATTATTTGTGTTGGTATATTGCATAACTGCCTACAGAGTACACAGGTTGAGCCCACTCTGTGTCAGATGTGATACAATTATGCATGAATTGTGGGTTCTTAATTATGTGATGCCCAATTAGTCTCAGGAATATGGTACATGTGGAGAAGGGGCTTTAGCCTCCACTACCCCTGTGCCATTTTCCCAGTCTGAAAAACTATTATTGACCCCGTTGGGGAAAACCATGTGTATTCCTGGGAACACATTTGTTTCCTACATAGCACCCCGGACTGTTTCAGGTTTGTAATATGGGGGTTTAATTTCATAATATATTGTTTAAATTAAACCTTTGCATTGTTTTTTCCTGCTGCCGATGAAGAGTATGTAATATTCAAAGTGATGCGGCAGGCAAGAATATAAACGTTTCAGTAAATCAAACTACTTTGTTTAGCACCTGTTGAGGTTTCCTTCTTCATTTACTGGTCTATGTGGGTATTGCTCTCATTTTTATTATATAATATCTACAAACATTTATCATTAAAATCTGGATTGCTAGGTCTTTTAACAGTAAAGCTCTATTTTTTAATTTTAAAAACAAAAGAATTTTTTAAACTTCGAAAACTATTTTTAAAAGCTGGCAAGTGTTGAGGGTTACAGGAAAGCTCCTAGATTGACTGCCATCTAACATCCTCTCTCCTCACAAATTTCAGCTACAGAACATATGCAATTCCAAAAGCTCTAACTTTGCTTAATGGGTATAGCAAACGAGGTAATTAGTCAGGCATTGAGATGTATAAAGTAAATCTAGTTCATTCATGCCAGAATTACAAACTATCAGTGGCTAGAAAAGTTTACTAGTATATGAGAGATCCATGGTTCAAATGTCACTCTACAATGAACTCTGAAGGTGGCTTTAGATAAAATACTACCTGTCCCTCTCATCGGCAATATGAGGACAGTCACGTACTTAGTCTATATAGTTGTTGTAAAAACTAAAACCAAGGTAAAATAGGTGACGTGCTGTAAGTACTATATAAATGCTCTGTGTAATTATCATCAGTAAGCACTAAGACACCAGATTTATTTCACTCCAATACTGATACTATTCACTTTTTAAAATTTATTACTAAGACTCCAGATGGTGTTTCTTCAAAACACTGTTTTCCCTGTTGTAATACTAGCACTCAAGGGCATCCAATGAAACTAATGGGCAGTAGATTCAGGACAGACAAAATGAAACACTTTACACAGTGAGTGATTACGATGTGGAATTCACAGAGGATGCAATGTTGGCCACCAGCACAGACAGCTTTAAAAAGGGATTAGGTGAAGTCATAGTGCATATATCTCTCAATGGCTACTAGCCATGGTGACTAAAGGGAACCTCCACATTCAAAGGCAGTGAACTTCTGAATATCAGTGGCAGGAGGCAATTTCAAGGGGATGCCTTTGTCTCTATGCCTTAGCAACTGGTTGGCCATTGTGTGAAACAGGATGCTGGAGTAGATGGCACTGGTCTGATCCAGCAGAACTCTTATTATCTTCTTATCTTCGAGTTTTTCCCCTAACAAGTGCTGTATTGTGGCAATTTTGTTTTTGCTTCCAGCATAAAACGTTCAGGTATGAACTGGCTAATTTTCTTAACTGAAAGAATGATGTGGTGGTGAATGTGTGTAAACCTTTCTTTCAGCATTATCAGCTCAACCATGATTTCTTTCTTTCCATGTTCCAATCTCTCTACTCTTTGGCAAAATTGACAAGGCAAGGATAAACCCTGTCAATTTTAATACTCCCTCATAATTTGTTAAAACATTAATCGGTATCCCTGAGAAACAACCTGCTTCTTGGAATAGTAGCAGCAGCAGCAGCAGCATGAGGAAAGGGTGTTAGATACTCTGAAGAAGAGGAAAGCTATCCATCTTTCCTTCAGCCAGTGTCTATCCAGCCTTAGCCCAGGCTCCCAGCAGACGGTTGGGGATGTACATAGAGTAATGTAGGGCTCAACTGCATATTCTATTTTTTTTTACCCTGTTTATTTTTTAAGACGTTTTTTCTTTAGCACATGTAACTTCCACAATTGTTTGGATCAATAAGCAGAATGTTGTTGAGGACAAGGGTGAGGAAAAATTCAGTGCTTTCCTTCCAGGTCACTTTCTTTCTGGAAAGGCTATTCCTGAACTGCTTTTTAATCTTACTGGGCAAAAAATATAGCAAGTTTTCTCCAGTAGGAATAAAAGCAGCTCTGGGACATCTTTTTCCCTGCAAGAAAATGGCCGGGAAGAAAAGGGTCCAACTTTCCCTTTCTCCCCTCATCATTCTTCTCTATCAAACAATCCCAGAGACTGCTTTTATAAAAGAAAAAAAGTAATTTAAATTAAAAACAGGAAAAAATTAATTGTGTAGCTGAACTCATATTTTAGGTATTAAGGAATACCTGAAAAAACGCTTTACTTTTTTCCTCAGCATGGCTGAGGGCAGAAGGGGGACATAAAATTTTCTGCTTTTAACAAGGTAAGTATTCAAGTGCTCTATGTGGGGTGCTATTATGATTTTTATTAGCAAATGAACAGAAAGAAAAAGTCTGCTGTTTCACATGTTCCATTTCATTTGCCCATATAGGAACAGAACAAACCCTGATGCTCCATTTAATGTTCTTATAGCAAGATTGTGCAAGATCTTTTTAAAAATACTTTTTAGATATGTAGCCTTGTATACAAGCATCACTGCCTTGCTCTGACTTAACATGAGCCAGGGAGCTTGCAATTACTTGGGAAATAGCTCAGGAATCTGGGCTTGTAACAGTAGGGATTGTAGCCTTTTCACTATACTTCTCATTTTGCCCAGGCTTCTAAAGAAAGTGTTTAATCTGTTCGTTCTCTTGACAACCAGCAGTGGCTGGACTGAATTATTGTTCCATTATCAACTTCCAAAGAACCTTATTCTACTTTACATACAAAAACAAAAAGCTGCTTCTCTATTTCAATCAACATTTTATAGGCGTGCATGTAATTTAATTATAAAATTCTCACTGTTCAGTAATACTGGATTGATCTGCCAGTCAAGCCACTACGTTATCCTAATTTTGTTACAAAATATTTGTATAATGTACTAGTCCCCCATTTTTATCATGTGACAACCTCCAGGAAACCTAATTTTCCAAGTGACTGAATTCACTGGTAATTCACAAGGAAAATTCTGTACCCTTGATGACTCAAGCATTCTTAACTACCAAGTTTCATATCTGGTTTCCTATGTTCTTTATTAAATGTTACAGAATACAGCACACTTTGGATTTAAAGTGGGAAATCAATACCATAAAGTAGTCTCATAACTGTATAGTGGATTTCTGGGCTGTTTTGCCAGCCAAAACTGTAATTGTCATAGTTTTCCTAATAAATAGACCTGTCATATGCATGAACAGAATTTGATTTTGTTTAAAGTATTTTATTCTTTTCCCAATTTACAGTGTACCTGTTTTTATGTAAAGAGCAATGAAGTTCCATTTGACATACCAAGAAATACTTATCTCATAGATACAAACATTGCAGAGATACACATGGCCTGTAAGATATAAAGGTTATTAGGGCTAGAAATCTGTCCAAGTACTTAGGAGTTAAGGCTGTTAATGCGTCCCTGTGACCTAGGATGTTAACATTCTCACCATGCACACTTCTTGTTCTTCTGAGAGCATGCTAACAAACAGCTTCCATCAGTGCCTGATCCCCTCGCTTCACCCTGGCAGAAGAATCATTTCCCAGACTGAAGAGACTGCACTTTGCTACAACAATCCATACTGGAAAATGGCATCTGAACCCTAAAGCTAAGAAAGTACCTAAGCTTCCAATTCCCTGTGAAAGACTATTATAAAACTTACTGTGCACCACAGTAAGAGAACTCTAAGGATTTTCCTAGTCTCCTAAGAATAAACAAGTTTCAATTTCTCTTTAAATTTAAAATATATTTTTTGCTGCTTTAAAAAAAGAACCAACATCTGTCTCCCACCATTAATGACTAGCTAAGTTTTTCCTCAGAGATACAGCTATCCCTGTTTTTTCCCCTTGTTTCCCCATGTGCCCAAAGGAAATTGCTAGTAAAAATACAAAACTACAGAAGAGGAGGATTGTTGTTCCCCTTGAATTCTAGAAATTATGTATATCTGCTGAATAAGCAAAATATAAATAGAAACTGAAATTTGAGTATAACATGATAGATCAAAAATCACAAAGATAAATTGGCTGTGTAACCAACTGTGCACTGGAATGCCTATGCATATGGGTACAGATGCCATCCTTGTACACTGAACTGTATTCAAGTACATATTTGAATACCTGAATCTACATTCTGCTAGAACTAGTCATACATTCATACCTTTTTAATAGGCCTAGGGTTAGGTCAGCAAGTTTTCATCTCATTAATGTACAGTACCAAAATCCTAGCAAAATCTGTGAAAGATGTTCTTTTGAAACCTTTTTCCCATCCATAAAACAAATGAAAGATAACACATTGTTTTGAATAATTACTTCTTTAGATTAATTAATCTTTTGTAAAAAAGATTTGTTTCTAAACTAGATCTGCCAGTCCTCCCATGGAGATGGGGAATCCCCTGCTTCCAGCATCTGCTCCCTGCCACCACTCACCTGGTCAGTGAGGGGGAAAGGCCCCAGGGAATGTCATCATGCTCCCTACCCTTCACCAGAGTCAAAATTGGCTAAAATCAGCTAAAATTGGCTGTGAAGGGCAAGAGCAGGCCTGCCACCGGGCACTTCCTGAAATGACATCGTTGTGCCTGCTGGCAGTGCATGTGAGAAGAAAGCACAGGTAAGTGCCAAGTCTCTCCCCTCCCTCTGGGAAATAAGGCCCCCTGGCAACCCTATAATATTGAGTATACCAAATAAATACTACTGACCCATCTAACTCAGTATTGCCTACTCTGAGTCCAGACACAGAAAAGTCTTTCACAGGATCCTACTCTCTGAGGTCCCATAATTGTCCGTGTCAGATATTGAACCTGAGACGATCTTCATGCAATGTATGTCATCAGGTGATGCTTGACTCACTGATATACTGTACTTCTAGAGTCAAGTAAATGTTTTGTGGAAGTGATGGCTTTTAAGAATGTGCCACTATTCTGTTTACCTATTATAACAAAGCTTGCATTTCTTTGTGTATGTAAAACTCCTTTTGATTTCAGCAACTATGGAATGCATTAGGGTTGCAGGCTAAGGAGTTTAAAGTTATCTAACATCAAAAGAAAATAAATTCATTCATTTACCTTATATAAATTTGTTTTGTAATAGTTTTGAAGATGTCATGGCTTACACTGAAATATACATTGACTCAAATGGGAGCAGGTCCACATATCTAAATCCACCCTTTATAAACATGTAAACTTCACAGATGCTATACAGTGGACATATCTGCCCCCAACAGCAACTCGAAAATACTGAACCAATTAATCATTAGTAGAAATCATTTAACAACACACACCTATCAAGTAACTTCTGGTATTCTGAATTCATAGCCTATTAAACAATTCTGTTATAAATATACATATAAAAGCATTTTAGTTGAATGGAGCATTCATGCAATTTGTTCATAGACAATCTTGTGAAAACTGAATTCACACACACTTGTTCATCACTTGAAAATGGCAACTTCATATGTGTGTGTTTGAAACAATCATCATGCATCTGACAAATCATCATGCATCTGCCACCACCTAGACAATAACTTACATTTCATATGATATAATTGCAGACAATAGGTTTCAGTAGATTCTGAAAAACAGGATTCGACTAGATTCTGAAATACATGCAGCTCATGGGATTGTCTATGAACATGCTATACTTATGCTTCACTTTGACAAAATGTTCTCACATGCACACACCTCATGAAAAATTTCTTACTATAGTTGCAAATCTGAACTGGCCTACTGAGATTCAAATACAGAGGGCATTCCCAGATAATGGGATTTGACCAAGAAGCTTTTATACTATAGTTAATTTGGGAAATCTCTTGTTTTTGTGCTGCTTTGACTTACATCTGTAACAGATCTTGAGACTGACTATCCAGAATTAGGGGAAACACAAAATTTAAGGAAAGAAACCTTCAGCAGTTATGGGCATGAATTACGATCTGGGTTGTCCCAGAGCCCCGATCAGTTTATGGAAGCCATCATCCCTCAGATTTGATTATAATATGGCCTGCTTCACAATGTTGTTGTAAGGTTAACTAAATTAATGTATGGCAAGTTTCTGAGCACGTAAAAAAGCACTATAAAAATACTAAGAGAGCAATCCTAAACAGGTTGACTCAGCATCCTACTCAAGTCTAGTTAATGCAGATTACTCCCAGGAAAGTGTTCTTTTGAGTATACTTTGATCAGTGCACCATCCCTACCCACACACATACTTTTGGTGCTGTGTCAGACACAGCTTAGTCTGGCCACAATCTCTACATCCCCATTTTTTATTATAAATATGATGATAAAATCTCATGGATCTAAGGGGGTATCTTAACAGTACTAATCTCAGTGAAATTATTTTATGGCCTCTTTCCTATTACTTTTCTTTCTTTACTTATTAAAAAACAAACCTGCTATAGCCCTTCAAAATTAGTTGCTCCTTTATTCTGTATAAGTATTGCCATTGATAGAAATATTTCCTGCTTTACTTAATACAACAGAGAAACCAACCCATAAAAGGGAGACATTGCCATATACCTTTCAGGATCTTAAAGCTCTGTTAAGTAAATGACAATTTATTTTCTCTTTGTGTTAAGTAAAGAAGAGAGGAAATATTATTGCTTGATGTGCTCATTTTACACACTAATAAAAACCATTAGGGTCCAAATGCTTTGTCAGATAGAAATGTAAGAGGCATTCCTGTTGGCTGCTAATTTTGCCTAGCTGCAAATACTAAAATGAACAGCAAATTAATCCTGCTCTGGAACAGATATCCGTTCACAGCTGATATAATCTCTCTTATGGCTTGTAAACATTCCAGGCTCCTTGTCAGTGCTTTGCTGGCTTTCTCCCATTCTCTGACAAAGAGAACAAGAAAAAAGCTCTTAATATATTTTTCAACATGATATTTGAATTCTAAAGGGAGTACTGCGTGTCAGCGTTTCTGTGTTTTAAATTTTTTTCTGAAAAACAATGAAATTACTAAAATGTAGAAAAGGGGAACAGGGGAAGGGAAAATCGTTTTGTCATTTAAGTAACATTGCTGTCCCTTTCTGTCTCCTTTTTCCTTTCATGAGCTTTACTAGCCATGCCTTAGTTTTAGCTACTTCTTGAATACTTTCCAATGGGACATTTTATTTCAAAATACTATTGCAAGGCCATTCCAGTTCTATAATGAATCATAAAAGATTTGCAAGCAAATTGAGAGGTCAAAATTGTTCAACTATATCAGAATCAGCATTAGCAATCGGTACAGGTTATTTTTTCATTATGTTACGTAATAACGAACAAAAGCTTTTCAAAAACTGTTTTCACTGTGCTAAAGTAACAATCTAGACTTGTTGTAAGTATGTTATTCTTACAAGTAGTTCGCAGTTATTCTTGAAGGCAAGTCTTGGAGTTTCCTTAGCATAGTGCTGCTGGGGGAAATTTTCAGCATGTCCATCTTCATCTCTAGCCTGAAGGGAAATATAATGGCCTATTTAGGGACTTACAAATAATGGAAGGAAAAAAATAAGCTAAATGCATAACAGCTCAGATAATTAAAACAAACGGGAATCCGAAAACACAACAATATTAAGAAGTTTGCTTAAATACGCAGTACACCTTTTAGATAACTGAACTTGGAATGCTCTTTACATGATTAAGGAAGAACATACAAATATATTTTGGTGTAAGAGTTTAAAACAACGAAGAGACAAGCCACAAAATGAAGCATTTCAGCTAACAATTTTGAGTATTTGGGAGTTTCTATTTACTTTGTTGCAGTTTAAGGATTATGTTACATACATGCTAGTTCTTTAACCTTAAAACAATGCTCAACCAGTAATATGCTTCCACTTTCATTAAAAAAAAAACAATAAGGTAGTTCCCTTTAAAACTGGTCACTCATGATTTACAATTTAATACTATTAAATGGATTTCCCCCTTATTCTTTAAATAAAGATCTGAAAGGAGTAATTAAAAGAGGGCAATCAACTATGTTAAAATATTTAATTTAAGAAGGTGCATTAAAATTGTAGTTTATTTTGATCTACACTATTAATTAAGGAAGCTGAAGTTTAAATGGAGACATTAATGCAATCCATTAGCAAAGATACTGCTTGCATGCAGAATTTTCCTTCTAATCTACAGCCATATTCTGGTTTAGAGTTAAAGCTAAGCAAGAGAGGTAGGTGAAAGGAGGAGTGTCAGCAGTCTGCTCATTACACCGTTCATTTGGATGACACTTGCACTCTGTTCTACTCTCATCTCATCTAATCCCTGACTGTTCACTCTCCCTCTCTCCCGGCCTCCTGAAATTCACAGCTGAGCTGTCTCCCTCACATATGGCTTGCATATAATTATGCATATTCCATTTTACACTGCATTAAAATTATGAGCTTCTGGCTTCAGGCCAGCTTATTTAAATAAGACCCAGTGAACTTGGAATAGGAGAGAGGGGGGGAGGGAGCTGTACAGCCAGCAGCAGGTAGCTCTGTCTCCTGCTCTTACAATTAAATCTGTGTCTACTCTAAAAATGAAACAGAATTACGTGCCGTGATATATTGATCCAAAGTATGTTTGGAATCTCTTTAACACATATCTATGGCAGACATTAAGCCTTCCTTAATGTAGTGAGAACTGTCTATTTTTATGTGTCACATGTAAGAGGTTTTGATTTTTGTTAGTGTTGTCATTCATAGGAGATATTTGCACCTTATACATTCTGTGTCATGCTGTTTGCCTTCAGAAAAGCTGTTCGACCTTATTTGTGAAGGTAACAAAATCTATTTGGAAGTCTGTGACAGTATTAAGGGAACAAATGATTGGTAAAAGTATGTATTTATTTATTTAATTTATTTATATCATATTTGTATTCTGCCCTCCCCACAATCGGGCTCAGGGCAGATAACAACCTTAAAATCATTTAAAAATGTTTCATATTAAAACATCATATAAAAATAGCAACACTCTTTTCCTGGTGGCAGCAATACAGCTATTAATGAACAATACAGCAATACAACTAGATATAGCAGGACAGTAACAGCAGCTGAAAAACAAACAGTGGTGGACAGCTTTCACAGGGAGGGGGGTAGATGTTGCATCTTATGGCCAGCGGAGGCCCAACCTCAGCCATGAGCCTGGCGGAACAACTCTGTCTTACAGGCCCAGCGGAAAGATAGTAAATCCTGCCAGGCCCTGGTCTCAGTAGACAGAGCATTCCACCAGGTAGGAGCCAGGACTGAGAAAGCCCTGGGTCTAGTTGAGGCGAGGAGGGCCTCCTTGGGGCCAGGGACCGATAACAATTTTCTCCTGATCGGAGGGTCCTCTGGGGAATATATGGGGAAAGACGGTCCCTCAAGTACGCTGGCCCCAGTCCGCACAAGGCCTTATAGGTCAATACCAGAACCTTGAATCTGATCCGGTACGCCACTGGCAACCAATGCAGCTCACGCAGTATTGGCGTAATATGCACCCTATCTGGTGCTTTCATAATGACATGCACCGCTGCATTTTGCACCAGCTGTAATCTCCGGGTCAGGCTCAAGGGTAGGCCCACATAGAGTGAGTTACAGTACTCTAACCTGGAGATGACTGTTGCCTGGATCACTGTAGTTAAGTCACAGGTAGACAGGTAGGGGACAAGTTGCCTGGTCTGCCACAGGTGGAAAAAAGACCTGACAACCACTGCGACCCGTGCCTCCATTTTCAGGGAGGCATCCAGGATCACCCCCAAGCTCCTGACCCTTGGAACTGGCACAAGCTGTGCCCCATCAAGGGCCGGGAGCCAGAGTCCTGAACCCAGTCCCCCGTGGCTCAAGTACAGGACCTCCATCTTTGTTGGGTTCAGTTTCAGTCGACTCTGTTTCAGCCTATCAGTCATGGCTGCAAATGCAGCTTCCAGGCCATCTGGGGCTGAGTCGGGCCGTCTATCCATCATCAGATACATCTGGGTGTCATCTGCATATTGATGACACCTAAGCCCAAAACTTCGCACCAACTGGGCAAGGGGGTGCATATAGATGTTAAACAATAAAAGGGAGAGTATTGCCCTCTGTGGGACCCCGCACACCAATGGGTGACAAGGTAACAATTTCTCTCCAAGCGCCACCCTCTGTCCCCGACTGTGGAGAAAAGAGACAAGCCACTGTAAGGCAGTCCCTCGAATCCCCACATTGGCGAGGTGGTGAGTCAGAAGATCATAATCAACTGTGTCAAACGCTTCTGACAAATCCAATAATATCAGCAGTGCTGAACCGCCTCGATCCAGATGTCTGCGAAGGTCGTCCGTGAGGGCGACCAGCAGCATCTCTGTCCCATGTCCCGGCCAGAACCCAGACTGAAAGGGATCTAGGGCCGAGACATCCTTCAGGAAACCCTGTATCTATTCCACTGCCACCTGCTCAATCACCTTTCCCGGAAACAGGAGGTTCAAAACTGGGTGGTAATTGACCAGGGCAGTAGGGTCCAGTGATGTAGACCACATATAGGGCTTATCAAATGCTCAACAATCCTATTCCCTTTGCAATCCTAGGCAGGTAATATAAACTTTGCCCAGTCCTTTGGGAAGTAGTTGGTAAAGTCACAGAGCATGAGTTATTCAGGCCTGATCTAAGTTTTGACTAACAGTCCAAGGATGTCAATGGAAAGAATCCTACCTGTATCACTGATATTGGTTCAGATTAATCACTGAGACTATTTCAGGATTTATTAATAAAAAAACACTCTTATCTTCAAACAGACCTTGTCTTTTAAGTCTTGTTACTCTTGACTCACTCTTGCTTTAATAGCAAAAATCAGCAGTCTTAATGGCCATGTTAATTTAACATTCTGATATGAGCTTTCCTAGCTTAGAGTGGTATCACAGGATTCCACTGTTTCCTTCTACCAATCTAAACATGGCTGGCAGGTCATTGATACATATTTCCACCATGGTTTAAAAACAAAAAGTAGCCACACTGACAAAAGCTGAGAGTAAGTTATGTGCAGTTTTAGCTGGTAAAAAAAATGTAGAGGTGTTGGGATGAGCTTACTCAACATGTAACCAGAAGCAAGTTAGCAAGAACAATCCACCTGACAAGCAGACACGAACCCTGACAGACAGTCAGAAAGCAAAAAATGAAGACAAATCAGAGGCCGGATCCACAGCACCACAGACAGCTTCAAGTAGCAGACAACTTGGATTCTCAAGTTCCAAAATTACTGACTGAGAATTTATCTATGAGTCTTCTTGCCTGCCTTATGCTCTGCAGGCTGACTAAAGATTATACATGGGCATGAACCACAAAAAAACCGAACCATGGAGTTCGTGGTTCATTGTGTTTTCACAAACCAGGATTCACGAACCTCCACGAACTGAAGCAAGTTCACGAACCAGTTTGTGGGTCGTGGGGTTTAAATGCCCCTTTCTGGCTGCTTACCAGCAGCAGGGAAAGGGGCATTTGATAGTTTAAAGGGCCCTTTCCTGATGCTTGCAAGCAGCAAGTCCCTTTAAACTGGCAGGTGGCGGAGGGGATCCCCCCTGCCCCCTGCCAGCTGATAGTTTAAAGGGACCTGATGCAAGCAGAAGGAAAAGTTTAAATGGCCATTTAAACTGACAATAATATCAGCAGCGGCACGGAAAGGGGCATTGCCCTTTAAAACAAACCAAACAAACCAGTAGACCAGTTCGTGGAAGTTCATGGAAATGAGCTTCCACGAACCACTGGTTCGCGACCCACTGGTTTGTGGGTTTTTTTGGTTCATATTCAGGTTCATGCCCATCTCTACTAAAGAGCAGCTAGTTTAAGACATAACTCTTGCGTTCCATCGCTTTTTAAGAGGATTATTAGTGTCTTTGGTGAGAGGTGATTGGAGATCATGCACTTTTTGGTTAAAAAAGCAGCTTCAGGGGTCACTTTTTAGGGGGCAAACAGCATGAAAATGTAAAGCAGTCCCTCACCCTGCAAGTCATCCACAACAGGAAACTTTAAAAAATGTAACAATGAGTAGAAGGAGGAAGAAACACAGATCATGTGTAGTTTGGTTCATATTTTTCATATCCATCTTCATTTACAAGGGTCAGAAAACAGAAAGATGAGGACTGGGGGGCCCTTGTAAACAAAAAGGTACAATTTCATGATAGGGCTATAGTAGGGACAGTGGGAATTGGGAAAAATTATCCCCATCTCCTTCATGTATGAATAGAAAGTAATGCCACCACCAGCAATTCCATGTGACTGTTCAACAATAATGCCAAATCCTACAAACTTCTGCAGAAGAAGGAGGGGAGGAATGATTGTGATTAAGATACCAACCATACAATAGTCAACAATTTAAGCATGAAGTTATACATTCTAGATATTTGTGATTCATAATACTGGAAGGAGCAAGGAGAAGATGATAACACCGCAACAAACTGTGTTCATGCCCAACTGCAGTTTAATTTTGGTTTGTTGTGATGTCTGATTGTGGCCACAATTTGCTAACTCTTAAATGTAACATTAAGGTATTTCTTTTGTTCAAACTCAGATAAAATAAGAGAGCACTTTTAACGTACACATCAAGCCTAAATATACATCAAACCTAAATGTGCCATTAAAACACGTATTTTTGGTATTTTTGTCTCTAGTTGTATTTTTTTAAACAAAAAGCACTATGGCAGGGACAATCCTATGCAGAAGACTCCTGGTGGGAGTAGGGGTTTCTTAATTCTTCCAGCAGTTTTTCTTCTAAAACTATGCCACACTTGGTTATTGCTTGACTTTATTTTCACGTCTTACCGGCTCCGGTATGTCATGCAAAGCTCCCGCAAGGACAATGTCTTCCTGGCGCGATTTTGCGCGAGAACCGGAAAACTGCTCCAGGAAGACGTTGTCCTTGTAGGAGCTTTGCACGATGTACTGGGGCCGGTAAGACATGTGAAAACGGCCTATCATTGAACCTAATGGAGGCAGCCTTTGCCACAAGAGTAGTTTGTTCATCATATGCTGAAAGCTAAGAAAATAGTTTTGAAGTCTGCCTTAAAAAAATGACCTGAAACCTTTGCAACAAATTGTTCATAAATTAAAGCCTGTCATTGTTTTTAGCCTTTCATTTGTAAAAGACTACTAAACATTCTTTCAACAATAACATTTCATTGGGACCTGCTTTCAAATGTCTGCTTAGGTCTGGGAGTTCCAGCTGATCACAAATAATCTACATGCACAGTACAAGCATGGGAACAGACTACTGTGAATAACACCAGCCCTTCTCTAAATTCAACTAAGTAATTTACATCACCTAAAAATTAAATGCCCTGACCTGGATAGCCCAGGTAAGCCCTATCTTGTCATATCTTGGAAGCTAAGAAGGGATGGCCTTGATTTGTAATTGGGTGTGAGACCAAGGTTGCAGAGGCAGGCAATAGCAAACCACCTCTATTAGTCTCTTGCCTTGAAAACCCTCTGGGAGTCACCATAACTCAGCTGTGACTTGATGGCACTTTCCTCCACCAATAATTAAGCAGAAAGTAAAAACTAACCACATGCTTTCATAACAGGTGAAAGGACCCACGAAATTCAAACAATGTCTCTTCAGAAATCTCTGGATTTTTTTAACTTTATGTATTTTCCCAGTTTTATACATATATTCTTCTTTTATGTTCAAATATCATGTAAACTTAAAATAAATGAATTATTTTGAATTTCAGTATTTTGCAATGGGGTCTTTCAACTATGTCTACTCACATTGCCACCATCGTCCACATTTACCAGAATTATGAACAGATAATACTGTGTGGTTCTTTTTATAAGAGGATTTTTAAAGCCAAGGAATGGTGACAGAATACCATGCGTTTTGTAGTTTTTGACTCACTCTTGTTTGGAGACAGAGAGAGTAAGAAAAATTCTCTATATCCACTGTACTTTGACATTTTATTTATTTATGTATTTATTTATTTATTTCAAATTTCTATTCCAGTAGAAATGGGCCCAGTATAGGCATACTGCATAATTTAGAGTCTTAAAACTTATCACTCATGTCTGTCTCACTATGAGGTCATTTGCCTGCCCACACTATTAACTCAAGCTTTAAAATATTCTTTACTTCTATAAAATACCAATGCACTTTGCATTTTATTTCAGATTCAGGCTAGGAATGAACCATTCCTAAGTGAACACTGTCAGTGGAGACCAAACTAGTTATGTCTGAGGCCAGCGGGGGAAGGGCAAAAATAATTGTGGAGAAGAAAGGAGCAAGGAATCTGATCCTAAGAAATTTTCTGTCAGTGTAACACCCATTATCCCGTAAACATGGGGTAGCCTATACCATGGCAAAGACATGAACCATTAGTTGTCCCTGGTTTATAAAGCACCACATTTTCAGGTGATTTAAAAAGATCTGGATCTTACCTACCTCCGCAGCAATTATTTTTCAGTGACTTGACAGAAGATACTCTGATTTTTACTGTACATGTATGCATGAATGTGAAACCCATTACTACAAATTTCATTGTCCAATCCTTAATTCCTGGTCCTATTACTATAGACAATATTATAACAAATAATTTCATATTTCTTATTATAAAACTAGGCAAAAGGTATGCAGCCACAATCCAAGGCGGTGTTTAATATGCTAAAGGTCTATGGATTTCAATATGTACTGGAATTGTGCCTTTGTGTTTTCAATAAGTGGTAGCTAATATAAAGCATGCTCTAGTTATTTATATATGCCAGAGCCATAGACATGTAGCCCCAGTTCTGCACTAGTCATGAATCATACAAGACTGTTGATAGCCCCATGGGTCCACAGGAATCTTCATCGTCAGTTTGCCTGGGACATCTGTGATTTTATCATCAGCATCCCAGGTAAACTGGTGTCCTGGAATGTTTAGATTCTGAAGAGTTTCTAAATTTTTGTTTTTTAAAAAATGATGCTGTCAGCACTAGAGCATTACATTTCAGTGCCTTTACATCAACGATGGAGGCATATTCACAAATCTGGTAGGGGAGGAGTAAAAGAGAGAAATTAGCAGGATTGGCTTGACACTGTTCATATGTACTCTAGCAATAGCTGAAACTGGCTAATACTTGTATTTGTTTTGTGTTCCTGTCTACATTTCCTGTCCTGTGTATTTGTTGAATAATATGGTTTTTCATAATTTTGAACTGTTTATACACTGTGATTATTTGATGTTTTCTCCTGTGTTGCTAGTGCTTTTAATTAACGATGGCCCAAGACAGCAATTCTCTTTAACAGTATCATGTGATCTCCTTTCCCATTCTAAAAGTTTCTGGATTTCTAAAATATGGGGGATGGGAGAATTCAAACAAGCCCATGGAAAGCTAGCTGAAAAGGCTATGCTATTTTGGATATTGGTATATTTTTATATAAACTAAATGACAGCATAGCAATCTATATAATGTAAGTGATTTAAAAATGCAGCCAGATTCCTATGTAATGTTCTTTCAAACGAATATGACAAGTATATCCAGGTACACAATATGTGTGTGTTAGCTAGATGTTTCTGCTACTATCATCTACTCTGAAAAGTTTAACCATGTTTCTCATTCAGCAGATATTATTAGGTTTCAAAATTAGCATCCCACTGAGATTAAATCAGGGAATTTCACATAACGTTTGTTAGCTGTTGTTTCATTCAGTCCGGCTACAGTTACAAAATACAACAGTGCTTCAGTTTGCACTGTGAAATCTGGGCTTTTTTCCCAAGGTCTTGGAGCATCCTTTTGGAAAAAGTATACGTAGATTGCAATAAAAGCAAAAGGAGCAGAAATTCTTCATGGATCTTTTTTGCTGCTATTAGCCAGTTCTGCTCACCTTCTTGTAATATCAGTCAATAGTTAGCAAACTCATCCATTTTACATACCCTTTCTAAAATATGTAGATAGAAACTGGGAGCCCACAAGGACTTGTGGAGGGCATCTCATTTCCCCCTCCCCCACTATTGCCTCTTTCTCTTCTCTGGCAGCCACAATACCCTTTTCTTGCTTCCTATCCCCTATTCATCCTATCTTTATCTGCTGTTCTGTCTTCAACTTTCCCTCCCTCCCCCTCCCAAGAGCCTCACCTGAGATAAAGTCTAGGCCAGTTGTGCAGTGCCATGCCAGCTGTCATGATGGGTTGAGTTGTGTGGTGCTGCATGGTGGGGAACCTGCAAGGACTTGTAGGGAACACCTTACTCTCCTCTGTATCCCCTTCCCCATACTACCTCTGTCCTCCCGGCAGCCCCCATATCCACATTTCTCTGTTTCCTTTTCTTGCTTCCCATCAACCAACTTAACATTTATCTGCCCCCATCTTCAGCTATATTATAACCCACCTTTCTCCCCAGTGGAAACCGAAAGCAGTTTGCATCATTCTTCTCTCCTCCAGTTTATCCTCACAACCCTCTGAGGTAGTTTAGGCTGAGAGTGTGCACGTGGCCCAAGATTACTTAACAAACTTCCATGGCAGAATAGGAATTTGAATCTGGGGCTCCCAGATCTTAATCTGAAACTCGAACCACTACACCATGCTAGTGTTTGTGGGGTGGCTGCTGTTGAACATCAGCAAGCAGTTGGATCTGAGTGAGTCATCTAAGTTGTGTGGTGGCAAGCTGCCCAAGGATGGTGCCAGGCCCGGCTCTAATTAGTCCTTCCCTAAAGGCCAAAAGGGCCCTGCCCCCTCCCTCTGCCTTTTACTGACAGAAATCAAATCTGGAAGGGTAGCAATACTGTTGTGGTTTCCTCACAACAGCCCTTGAGGGCATTCATTTCTTAAAACTGCAGGTGCTGTTTTTATCAGGGGGAGGGTGTTAATCACTAATGCATTTTTGTTTTAGATTACAGATTTTTTTGCAACTCTGGCTTTTCTCAGGTTTGTAGAAAGATATGTCTTGCCTGTCCATCACTCCAATCTCAGGTTTAAATATCCATAGACAAGGCCATGTTGACAATTAGATATGTTAACAAGTGGAGACATCTCATTTTCCCTTCCCTATTTCCTCTTTCCCCTCCCTGAAAGTCCCATAGACACCTTCCATTTCCTATTTCTTTTTGTCCTTCCCACCTACCAGCCAACCTATCTTCATCTGCTACCATCCTCAGCTTTCCCTCCTTCCTTTCTCCCTGTAGCCTCTACACAGAACTATGGCCCAGTTGCCCATTGGCTGCTGCTTGATCCAGTTGTACTAGTAAATCCACAAGAACTTGTGCGGGTACCTCGCTTTCCCCTGTATCCCTCTTCCCACACTATTTCTTATTCTTCACCTGCCAACTCCCATATCCTAACCCTTCCCTGCTTTTTTCTCTCCTCACCCACCCACCAAGCTACTTTTCATCTGCTCCCCCATCTTTGATTATATAGAAGATTGAAAGAAGCTTACATCATACTCCTCTCATCCATTTTACCCTCACAACAGCCTGGTGAGGTAGGTTAGACAAAGAGTATGTGACTGGCCCGTCATCACTCAGTAAATGTCAGTGGTAGAGTAGAGATTCAGAACTGGGTCTCCCAGATTAGGGTTGCTGGTGGGGGACAGAGGACCCCCTGGTCTCAACCTTCTACCTCCACCACTACTCACCTGGTCAGCAAGGGAAAAGGTGCTGGAACAGGCCTCCCAGGGCATGCTCCCAGTACAGCACGATGACATCACTCCCAGGAGTAACATAATTGTGCAGGCCTTGGGAGTGCTCCTGGGCTTTGTGCCAAACCAAATTGGCCCATTTGGGGGGCCTAAATTGGCTTAGCACAAAACCCAAGAGAACTCTTGGAGCCTGCATAATGATGTCATTCCTGGAAGTGATGTCATCGTGCCATGTTGGGAGACCACATGCACAGATGTTCAACAGGTAAATGCTGGGTCCTCCCCGCTTCCACTAGAAGGGTAAGGGGACCTAACAACCCTATCCCAGATCCTGTTCTGAAACTCTTACCACTATACACTGGTGTTCATGGGATGGCTGCAGTTGAACAGCAGCAAGCAGCCAGGCCTGGGTGAGTTATGGCATTCTTATGGAAGCAAGTCACCCTGTGGTTGTTGCTGGGGCAAGGCCCAATTAGTTTTCCTTCAAGGGCTAACAACCCTGGAAAGGGGCTGCCCTCTTTACTTGCCACTCAGGGCATTTGTTTTTTAAAGTAGCATGTACAACATATATTATTTGGAGGCAGAGGTTAATTCACCAATGTATTTTCTTTTTTTTTTTAGATTTCAAATTTTTTTGGTTCCCTAGCAACAGCTGATAACGGCATTCATTTCTTAAAGCTGCAGGTGCTGTTTTAATGGAGGGGTGTGTGAGTTAACCACCAATGCATTTTTTTTTAGATTACAGATTTTTCTGCAACCTTTGGGCTTTTCTCAGATTTGTAGAAATATATGTCTTGTCTGTCCATGGCTCTAATCTCTAGATTTAAGTATCCACAGATTTGGCCACGTTGAGAATCCAGCCCTCCTGGCCTGCAGACCCAGTTGTTAGGACGGAGGGCTGCCTTTTCCACCCCAGAAGGAGAAAATGGCAGAGTATGCCGCTGGCCAACTGTGCACTCAAGAGGAAGGGGCGGGCTCCACCCTCCAGCCCTTCAGTGGTTGCCTCATGCTCAGCCCACCTGCCTGCCCTGTAGCAGTGCAGGTTTAGCTGGTCACTGATTGTCAGGGCCAGGTCAGAATTTTTCCCCCTTTTGACTGTCAGGGAGAGGTATTTTTTGCCTATTGTGTGCATTGATCATGGTAATTGGCTTAAGGTGGAGCTGCGAATAGGTTGTTAGTGGCAGGATAGAGTTTGGGAAAAGTCAGCGGGCCGGTGAACACCCTTGGCACATTCCCATTAGTGGGGAACTGGGGTCTGTCAGGAGAGGCTGGTACTACTTCATGGCTGCAAGTTGCGAGGGCAGACTGCCTTGTGGGGAACCCCTGGACAAGCCGGTTCTCCCCTCAGGCTACCTTGCTTGGGATGGTTGGAGTTTTAAGGGGGGAACCACTTCACCTGGCCAGCTGGGTTCCAGCCATGCACATGGATGGCTCACACCTGGGGTAGTGGGACTTGCCCAGACAGGTCAAGGCAGTGACCTCCGGGGCTTGACCTCTACCACTAGTTAGGCCTTTGCCATGTTACAGTGTATGTTGTTGTCAAATAAAAGTGGCCCATTAGTACCCAAGCCTTGTGTCTGCCTCTTTGTTTTGACTGGGGAGGGATGGTAATTAGATATGTTGACAGTGTTAGTGCCATCATTAAAAGAGGATTAGAGTTTTGTACCAGAATTTTTCATGTCTTGTATTCTGGTACAATAAACTTCTTCCAATGACCAACAATCAATTGATTGATTAATTGTTAATAGTTTTGCACACCAAACAGACAAAATATCTTCAATATCAGGGTTTGAATAGAGAATATCCCTTAAAGTCAAATAAAACATAAAATGTTACTATCTCACTAGCCAAAGACTGAATAATGAGAGACCAGAGAAATGCTGTTAGGTTGAGCTAGTGAAACCAGGTTTGAAATGACTGAAGCATCAGGAAAAGAATCAAAAACAAAATTTGGATTCAAGACAGCAAACAATTTGTGCCCAGGAGTTCACCATATGAGTGACATTCAAGATTAGCAGAAGAGATTTTTACAGTACTTTCTCATCTTTTTGGCTTCCTTTTTAACATTAAACATTCAGATAAAAGACACAGAAACTAAAGCTGAACAAGGCCTATGTCCTTCAATATTACTGTAAAAGAAGGGAATATGTTACTATGTAAAAATGTAATGGGAAATCCAAAAACATGATTCTTGCCTGACTCTGTGGCTTTAAGACTTGCATATGCAGTTCTTCTCTCAAAGGAAACCTGTCCACTGTATATTCCACTGACTAGATCGTATCAGGGCTTGTAACTACTCAAAGACTCACAGGGAAAGACTGGGAAATTAAGAGCATCCTGGGGGAAAAAATCAACGAGCAGTTTATATTCTCTAGATGAGGTTGAAGGATAAAGTCAAAATGGTCAAAAGGCAACAGAACAATTAAAGTACTGGTACCTGACCCATGACTACTAGAATCATTGGTGCTCTGAAAGAACATCAATATAATGGCTGGAGAATACTATATTTGTAGACAAAAAGGGTGTGAACTGGGTAACCTGCTCCACTATGCATTCAGGGAACTCTCAACTACACTGAGGGTGAAAGGGAGATCAATGCTCCTTTCAAACTCCTATTTTAGAGTCAATTAATTGCACCCTTCCAATGAAAGAGGCTGCAATTAATTTATTCCGCTAAATTAATGATGCCAAAATTAATTAAAGCTTCTAATTAAGAGGAAAAAATAAAGAAGTTGTGGTTTCTCTTCCATTCCCATTTTAACTTGAAGTCAATTAAATGAACTAATTTAACTTCAATTTTTAGGATATATGACCAAAAATAAGGTGGTACTCAGATTTCTCCAACTCAGAGGCCACAATGAGTGTCCCCCGCTTCAAAAATTGTCTCTACAGGGTCAAGCAAGAGGTATAGCCTTCTTTCCCAAAAAATCTGGGTTTGGCCTGAAAAGTGCTGGAGCTTCATGAAGCAGACAGGGCTAATTAGTAGCTCTCCTCAGCCTGCTCAGCAAAAGCTTGTGAGGAAATGGAGAAGCCAATCAAGCTCACCCTGCACTAACTGGTTCACATTAATAGGATTCTTGGCCTCACTGCTAATGTAGTGCAGCCTGAACCAGTTTGTGGTGGCAGGAGGGATGCAATGCGCAGGCATCCACTTCTTCCTCCTTTTGTAGGCTGCAAGCCAAACCTGCCCTAACAGGGTCCATCACGCCATGAATAATTCCTATATACCTCTGAACATGGACAGAATCCTCTAGTTTCAGTGGCCTCCCATTGACTTTTCCTCCCTCGCTCCACTGAAAGAACCCAGTCAGAGGCTGGCAGCCTCTAGAACCCTGGCCCACCAGTTAATCTCCCAGTGCATTAAAAGGCCAATCCATGCCAGGTCTCTCTTATTTTCAACACCAGATTTCAAGTGTTTAATCTTTATGTTTATTACTGTTTACCACTATGATACCTTCTGTGCTCACTGTCATATCTCTTTCTTATCTCCTATTTTGGTCCACAGGCTTTTGGGCCCCTTTCTTAATCTGTAACACTGAGGCAATAACTATACAAGACACTGGAAAGCTGTGATCACATCTCTAGTCTCTTTAAATATCTTTAAACAGCAGGCACAGTGTGGGGGATTTGGAGGAGGGATTGGATCACAGTACTGGGAATTTAACTATTTCCCCATTTTCCCAGTGTAGACCCATCCCCATACATAAGTTATTTACCCTAAAAGTTAAATATACAGTAACATGTTTTCCTTATAAGGATAAATAGTACCATTAGGCAAGACATCAAGAACATTATGTGTGGTGAAGAAAGACCCCTCCTCCGTTGCCCTTCCTCAAATTCCCCATCTATAGTGCAAACAGAGTGGATTTCTGACCACAGATCTTCAACATCTCATCTAGTTCTGTGCCTGAAACATTCTTTGGCCTAACTAGTAAATACCTTTTCCAAATGTATTGTCAAAGGCTTTCACGGCCGGAGAACGATGGTTGTTGTGGGTTTTCCGGGCTGTATTGCCGTGGTCTTGGCATTGTAGTTCCTGACGTTTCACCAGCAGCTGTGGCTGGCATCTTCAGTGACACTGAGAGATCTCTGACTTTTGGTGCTACACCTCTGAAGATGCCAGCCACAGCTGCTGGTGAAACGTCAGGAACTACAATGCCAAGACCATGGCAATACAGCCCGGAAAACCCACAACAACCACCTTTTCCAAACTTTCAAATCTCTTCAGCAAATCCTTTTCTGGTGTCCCAAAAGTCTTGAACCCTGGCCTTTTTATTAACCTCCTATCTGTCCATCAAACCATAGTTCTTAATACTCCTTTTCCTGATACAGTGCTTCTGTTTTGTACTCCCCAGGTAGCTATACCACATCTCTATTCTTTATAATAATTGAACCACAAATCCTACATATACATTTAATTTCTAGGAAAGAAAGCATACGAAGGAGGTTTGTAAACGTGTGCGTGTGCATGTATGTGTGTGTATTTCCATGGGGTTGGAATCTAACTTCTTTACCAGTCATGAAAGCTGCATTTCCATTCACACAAGAGAGAAGATTTTCATTACTTTTGCCTTCTCACTGCATATCTCCATGTTGCCATTTCCCATGTTGTCCCTAGGGACCACTGACTCTTGGGGGTTGGTTTTCCGGTAACTGCAGGGAGAAGTTTCACTCTGTAAGTGATATGCTCTTATTTTTAAAGAACAGAAAATTAGATCCAAGTATAATGTGTTACCCAGAATTTTTGTAAAAGTTCTATAAAAAATGTTAAAAACTACTTCAGCTTGTATATCCTGGATGCCCTGACTCCAGACTGGCTTGGTTGAGACTTGGCCACCCTTTACACAGGAAGCTGTTTAGAAACTCAGAGTCCCCTCCTCCTGTGCAAATAATTACAGGGATTCCTGTCAGCTTGGTAGCAGCTTCTGCAGGTGATTCAGAGAGATCTCTATAGTTACAGAATTCCTCAATTAAAATATCTGAACTACGACAAAACAGCATCTCTAAAACAAAAACTCTTTACAATCACTAATCCTATTCACATGTTGCTGTTGGTATTTCTATGTCCACTATCATGTTGGTGGAGAAACATAAACTTAAGAATTCTAATCCTGCTTCACAGCATCATTTTCCATCAAGAAACTGCTGTAGTCACCACTGGAATGTTATTTGACTGCCAGGGGTAGGTGAAATGATCCATAAAGTAATTTGTCTACTATGGATGACTAGCAATGCTTAAAAAAGAATTTGTGCCCATTTTACACCATTAATATTTATGAGGAGAAAAATAGGAATTTCTGATTATTCTCTCTCTTCTTTTCATCTTACTTTTTGCACTAGAAACTTGGATGCTACATCTAGAGTAACAGGGTTTCTGACCCTTCACTATTACTGTACACTAACATAGAATTTTAGCATATAAAGCTCCTCACACTAAGTAGCAACTGATAAAATCTTTGGTTGAGTCACCTGAATATGCTCGGCGGATACCATTCTATACTGCATTTACTCTGCTTGCAAAGGCTATTCTTAGGACAGTAGCTTCAGTGGAGCAGGCCTCCCTGGGGGAGGGGTTAGACCATCTGGAGAGGGAGGGAAAGCATAAAGTAAAGATGAGAAGTCATCGCCCACAAAGAAATAGATGAGTTGAATAGAATGAGTTAAATATTCCACATTAGATTTGTAGAAGTGATAGCTGAGTAGGGTTGCCAGGCCCCCTCAACCTCCCGGCGGGGGATTGGGGCCTGGCACTTACTTGTTTTTTTGGAGGGGGTGCACGCGCACCCCCCACAAGCATGATGACATCACTTCCAGGGATGTCATCACGCAACCCACGGGCGCGCGCCCACACTTCGCAGGAGCCCCAAACACGCCCGTTTTGGCCCAGATCGGGCTCATTTTGGGCCCGTTTCAGCGTGAATTGGGCCCATTTTGAGCCACTGCAGAGTGCAGGAGCGCTCCTGAGCTCCACAGCGGCCCAAAATGAGCCCGATCCAGGCAAAAATGGGCATGTTTCAGGCTGCTGTAGACCGCAGGAGTGATCCGCGCCAAAACAGGCCCAAAATGAGCCTGATCTGGGCAAAAACGGGTGCGTTTTGGGCCCCTTCGGAGGGCAGGAGTGCTACCGCGCTCTGCAGCAGCCACGATCAGGGCCAAATTGGGCCCGATCCAGGCAGCGCAGTGCCACACAGGAGCATGCATGGAAGGTGCATTCCCCCCCCCTGCTGGCCAGGTAAGTAGGGGTAGGGGGTGGGTGGCATCCCTATAGCTGAGCCATCATTCCATTTTGATTTGGGAAGAATTCTGCTTTGTGTTGATGATGTTTACCTGGGTGTGGTTTTAGGTATTAGAAAGATTCTTCTAATGCCAGTGTTGGAATAATTTCCCAAGCCATAGATCCTCACATTCTAGCTATATGAACACAACTGAGTTCAAGGGTCTCTACTACTCATCTGTGGAACAGATGGTTGATGCTGAGCTGGAGGAGGAGAGAGTTAAATGTAAAATGAATTTAGAAATGTGGCATGAGCTCAAATTTTTGAGAAATATTGTCTTATGGTAGGGAAGCAATAACAAGTGATGAGGTTTTTTTTTTGTCTTACATCTTTGTTTACAGAACTGGACTAGATGACCTCTAGAGCATTTGGGTTGAACTGTAAGGCTCCCTGCTACAAAATTGGATCCTATGACTCTCTAACACCAAGTCTTCCTCTAACAGGGAGCGATTCCCTTCAACAACAAAAAGGCCTTTCTCCATGTTCTGTTTTAGAAGACAACCTAAACAAATGCTGGCATGAGCAAAGGGTCAGGCAAACAGAGGTTTACTATTAGCTTTCCCCAATTTTTTTCAGCAGTTAACAAGTGGAGATGCAAAGCAACTGATAGTTAAAGTGGTATATTTGATTTGCATAATTAGTACACAATTTGCATATTATGTAAATTAGATTGCCTGGATTTTGGAGATTTGAATATGACAGCACTGGCTTTGGTCCAAATCAAACTCTGTTTCTATTAGGTCACACTGCATTTTTTCTTAACTTGATAGCTTTCCTTAGCTTGATAGATTTTAAAACTATAAACTCTGAAACTTTTTCTTGATAGTAAAGAACATCATCAACAACACTGGAAGCAACCCTAAGCATATCTACTCAGAAGTAAGTCCCATTTTATTCAATGGGGCTTACTCTCAAGCAAGAATTCTTAGGGTTGCAGTCACTGCGGACCTCAGAACTCTTCACTCTCTTTAATTTTAAATTAGATATTGCTGACTCCCATTAGATATTGCTTGAGCTAGTAAACATACTAATTTGTTGTTCAGAAAAAATATGACTTACTTGCATATAACTAATTACTATCACTCACTCAAGGACTAATTTATATTAAGAGGGAAAATAGTTATACATGAAATATATAAATGTGAACAGTCACATTATATATTACAAATAGCATAAGGATTTTTTTTATGTATAGGAGTTGGGTAACCCCCGCATAAGCACACACACGTGTGCACGCACACACCCCTCTGTATATAAAAAAGTAATATGTGAAATGATATATTTCTAAATGACCACTATCACTCCAATGAACATATCCCTTTGTTAAAATAAGCATAAAGAAATACATTTTCCTATTGCAAATCCTACTATATCATTTCCACAGGGATATACCCCCCAAGTTTACTGTAAAGCATTAAAGTTATTAGTGCTACAAGGCACTAGTATTACCTAAAATAACAGATATTAAGCTAATATTGCATTTGTCTTTTCTCTACTGAGAAATAAATAGGTACTCTATTGTTATTGTCTTCATTTTTAGGACTATTGTTGCATCTATCCTTGACAGGTCATTGAACAGAAATATACATCTTTGCCTTGGAAGCTTCCTAAAAAAACCCTCTTTAATACATGAAAACCTTCATATATATTAATATTTATCCTGATCTCAACTTTCTTTGATTTTTGGATTGTATCATAAAATGCTACAATGTCTAGAAAATCTGTGAATAATGTAAGAAATAAAAATAATTATAAATATAAATGTTTCATGATTTAACATTACTGTAACGTATTTCACCTATGTAATTGTTAAAAAATAATAATATAGCCAGCCATTTCTGCCCATCACTTTTTGCCTACATTTCTTTAAAAAAATTATTATATAAAAGTTTTCTTCTTTTAAGGAAAAGATAATTCTCTGTGGTTCACTATTAAATTTCTTCAGTATTTCTTTTAACAGATCTATCATCCTAACATTATCACTGTATAGATGAAAATCTCATATAATGAGATCAAAACCAGAAGATGTACATTTAGCCTACTAGACATAGGAAGGTTAAAAGAAAACAACATACTATTAAAAATCATATCTAATTCAGAAGTGGCCCTGACCCAGGCAGATCCTTAAATCCCAGAACTCAGATTATGAAATTAACCCAGGCAGATCCTTAAATCCCAGAACTTGGATTCTGAAATTAATTTCAGAATCCAAGTTCTGGGATTTAAGGATCTGCCTGGGTCAGGGCCACTTCCAAATTAGATATGTTCACAAAACCATAATTTTTCATTATGCATGTAAAGGCTTTGCTGTCAGTCAGACACTAGGTAGTTCTTTTTACCTCCCACCTCTTCTTTACAGCATAAGCTATTTTAATGACCTTGCTTCTCCAAATTCCACATCCCAATAGAAACAAAAACCTTCAGGTATGAATGCGATGTTACTATACTTACCAGTAGAATTTGGTTCAGGATTTAATATGGAAAAAAAACCGTTCCCCAGCAGTCAACCTAAGGCCAGAGACAGCAGCAAGGAGCAGCAAAGCAACTTGTGAAGCAGGGAGAATCTTCACATTGTCTGTTACCAGGTCCTACAAGCCAGGCTCCAGCATCTAAGGTGTCTCCATATATCAATGACCACAAGAACAGCCTAGTCATGTTCACACATATTTAGGATATCATTTCCCCCTTATTCATAATCCATTGGCATAAATATGCATGACTGTGGTATAATTTTTTGTCACACATGATTCTCTCTATTCAAAGTGTTTGCATGATTTTGTCTCTTCTTCAGTTTGACTAGATTCTCGTGTATTCAGTGTTACTAATTAATCTATCAAACTAATCCGTCACTCTGTTTCAAAGGTTCATGCATGAATGTGTTTAAATGTTGTCAATTCATCTTTATTATCGTTTTACCTCTCATTTTTCAACTTCTTCTTCAACCCCGTTGCTCACCATTTGAAGCTTTTCAATAAATGGTGCTTTCCCCAACCTAAGCACAACCACCCTCTCCCACATAAATATCCTACTATATAAAAGGCTAAGCATGTTCCAGACAACTCATTTCCTATCCTGGTGCACTAACAGAGGGTGCTGGTGTTGAGGGAAGATCAGGCGAGGCAGCCCATCCCTCCTGAGAGCATGCTGTGGCAGGAAGCCCAGGCTGGGATCAGGTGCAGAGCAAGCAGCAATGCCTGCCCCCCCCCCGCCTTCACACAGCTGGGATCAGGAGTAGAGGTGGGCATGAACAGCAATACGAACAAAAAAAAGCCACGAACAGCCCAATCAGCTTTTTGCAAGCAAGCTGTTTGTAAGGCCCCGTTCCCGACAAACATGTGTTCATTCCAAGCCCTGTTCGTGGTGTTCGTCAGCTATTCATCAGCCAGACAGTCTGGTGCCTTTCAATCAATTCCCTTGGCAACAGTAGGCACGTACTTTCTGAACTCTGTCTGAACTCCTGTTGCCCTGGAAACTCCAATCTAAGCCCAGGAGCACTTCACCCTCGACTCAGCCACTTGCCAGGGAAAACCCTGACAAGGGCTGATTGCAGCGTGTTGGGATTTAAATTTTCCTCTCCCTGCTGCTGCGCAGCACAGGAAGAGGGACATTTAAATCCCCCACTCAGCTGCTTGGCAGGGAAACCCCTGACAAGCGGCTGAGTGCAGCCTGCCGGGGTGAAATTCATCATCATCATCATCATCATCATCATCATCATCAACTATTAAATTTACAGTCCACCCTCCCCATGGACGGGCTCAGGGTGGATTACAACATACAGATAAAAACACATTGATAAAACGGTACATTAAATAATGATAAAAGCCAGATTTAACAGCATAAAAACAAACTCTGCACTATGTTCTGACTCTGCACTATATTCCAGGTTCACTTCACCCTTCCCTGCCAACCACAAGGGAAGAGAGAGGTGGGGACGTGAGTTGGTGCAAGATTAGCCACTGTTCCTGCATGGGGCAGATGACTCAATATAGCCCCCCACTAATAACAGACAGGCAGGGAGGCCAATCGTTGGATCTGAGTACTGGCCTCAAACAAATGCGTGGCAGAACATCTCTGTCTTACAGGCTCACCGGAAGGACACAAGGTCTTGGCGAGCCCGAGTATCCTCCAACAGAGAGTTCCACCAGGTTGGGGCCAGGACTGAAAATGCCCTAGCCCTGGTTGAGGCCAGTCGAGCCTCCCTAGGGCCAGGGACCACCAGTAGATGTTTTCTTGCTGATCTAAGCACTCTCCGGGGTACATATGGGGAGAGGCAGTCCCTCAGGTATGCTGGTCCCAGTCCGTTTAGGGCTTTATAAGTTAAGACCAAAACCTTGAACCTGATACGGAACTCCACGGGAAGCCAGTGCAGCTGCTGCAAGGTTGGAGTCACATGTGTCCCGTATGGTGTACCCACCAGGACACATGCAGCAGTATTCTGGACCCGCTGCAACTTCCAGGTCAGACCCAAAGGAAGCTCTGTGTAGAGTGAGTTACAGTAGTCTAACCTGGAGGTGACCATTACATGGATCACCGTAGTTAGGTCATGAGTTGAAAGATAGTGGGGAAGTTGCCTGGCAGGCTGAAGGTGAAAAAAGGCAGACTAGGCAACTGCTGTGACCTGGGCCTCCATTGATAAGGAGGAGTCCAGTATCACACCAAGACTCTTGACGGTACGGGCACAAGTGGCGCCCCATTGAATGCTGGGAGCTGGATCCCCCTATCTACTGCACTATGGCCCAAGTACAGGACCTCTGTCTTCGTAGGGTTTAACTTCAGTCTACTCTGCTGCACCCACCCAGATACAGCCTCCAGGGCTCTATTTAGGGCACTAGGGGCGGAGCCAGGCCATCCATCCATCAGCAGATACAACTGGGTGTCAGGGCAAGGGGGCACATATAAAAATTGAATAACAGGGGGGAGAGTGTCGCCCCCTGAGGGACACCGCACACCAAAGGTTGGCGTACTGATAAGCCTCCCCCAGAGTGCCACCCTCTGTCCCTGACCGTGGAGGAAAGAGGCGAGCCACTGCAAGGCAGTCCCTCGAATCCCCACATTGGTGAGGCGGTGGGTCAACAATTCATAGTCGACCATGTCGAACGCTGCTGAGAGATCTAGCAACACCAGCAGCGCCAACCCACCCCGATCCAGCTGCCTACGGAGATCGTCTGTGAGGGCGACCAGCACTGTCTCAGTCCCGTGACCCGGATGAAAGCGAGACTGGAATGGATCCAGGACTGGTGGTTCTTCCAGGAAGACCTGCAGCTGCTCCACCACTGCCCATTCAATCACCTTACCCAGAAACGGGAAGTTCGAGACTAGGCGGTAACCGGATGGATCGGTGGGGTCTAAAGCTGTTTTTTTCAGAAGAGGCCTCACTACGTTTTCCTTCAATGCCCTGGGGAAAACCCCAGAGCTCAATGATGAGTTAATAATTACCACCAATGAGGCCCTCAGCCTATCCACGCTGGTCTTAACCAGCCATGAGGGGCAGGGGTCCAGGGAGCACGTAGTAGGCCTCACCAGCCTCAGGATCCTGTCAACATCCTCCTGGGAGACTAGACTGAAGTGATCTAAAGTCGGACCTGAAGACGGCCAAGGGGTCTCCAGTTTGTTTACTGTTCAACCTCAACTCAGCCGCTTGTCAGGGGTTTCCCTGACAAGCGGCTGAATGCAGACTTTCACTGTTTAAATTTCCCTCTCCCTGCTGCTGCGCAGCACAAGAAGAGGGACATTTAAATCCCCCACTCAGCTGCTTGTCAGGGAAACCCCGGACAAGCGGCTGAGTGCAGCCTGCCGAGGTGAAATTTCCTTCTCCCTGCTGCTGTACAGAGGGGCACTTCACCCCTGACTCAGCCGCTTGTCAGAGGTTTCCTGACAAAGTCTCCCCCCTCCCTCCAGCCGGCTGGAAGGAGGGAGACTTTGAAAGGAAGGAGGTTCCCCATGCCATTTGCGTGTAAGACAGAGCTGTTCTGCCAGGCATATGGTTGATGCCATGGGCCTCCCTGCTGGCCACCTAGAGGTAACTGTGCCCCTACAAAGGGTATCTACCACCTAGCCTTTGCCATATATTTCTGGAGGTGTTTGGGTGTTGGTTCCTGGAGGAATCTGCTGCTATATATCTTTTTAAAATCTGCTGCTGTATTGTTTGTTGTGTGTTTTTAAATATTTAAGAAGTTTTATTAGTTTTAAAGGTATTTGTTTTTTATATTAGTGTATTAATTGTAATCCGCCCTGAGCCTGCTGATGCGGGGAGGGCGGAACATAAATTGAATTAAATAAATAAATAAATAAATAATGGAACAGGGGGCGACACCCACCCCCACTTTCACCTGCCTGGGATCAGACACAGTAGCAAAACAGGCCCAATATCCAGTGTACCTAGTAAATCAACAGTGGAAGAACCACCCGGATATCATATAACATTTAATTACCAATTGTTTCAAAGTTTTTGAACATACATGGAAACAAACAAATTTATGAATTTTATAAATCTAATATGCAAACCACTAATTCAATAAATACAATAATCCTTTTGTTCATAGCAAATTCAATAAATACAATAATCATTTCATCCATGATAGTTCCAATGTATAGTACAGGCAAAAGACACTCATATCCCATATACAGTCTACCAGAGAATTCCCTTTGCCAGTTTCTTCTATGGCGAAATAGCAGTCTACCAGAGAATCCCCTTTGCCGGTTTCCTCTATGGCAAATTAGAGTACTGCGGGGTGCCTCGTTATATCCTATGGCCGAAAATAATTATAAAGAACGTTTATGCTCATTATTCCAAGACGCAATGGTTTTCTTTGTCTCCATGGGCATAGGAAACGAACGCCCCCAACAAGGTGCCTTCTACGAGAACTATTTTCCAGACAAGGTATGTACTTCCTGGGCTGAGAAGATGGTTATGGTATACCACCTAGCATTACATTCATTTTATCTCTTTTCTTTTAATACAGGTGCCTCGAGTGGTCTATAGGGAGACCCTTCCTCCGAGGAGACATGCCACTGACGGTCCAAACTGCAGCCGGCTAAGCGGCAGCTTTCATCAGGACCACTTCCTCTGGGACAGGTGGCTCGCCTGTGGTTGATTCTTTCAGGTGAACCCAGGAGCGGCATGGAAACCAGCAAAAGGGATTCTCTGGTAGACTGCTTTTTCGCCATAGAAGAAACTGGCAAAGGGGATTCTCAGGTAGACTGTATATGGGATATGAGTGTCTTTTGCCTGTACTATACATTGGAACTATCATGGATGAAACGATTATTGTATTTATTGAATTTGCTATGAACGAAAGGATTATTGTATTTATTGAATTAGTGGTTTGCATATTAGATTTATAAAATTCATAAATTTGTTTGTTTCCATGTATGTTCAAAAACTTTAAAACAATTGGTAATTAATTGTTATATGATATCCGGGTGGTTCTTCCACTGTTGATTTACTGGGATCAGACACAGAGCAGGTGGCAATGCCTGCCTGTCTTCACCCAGCTGGGATCAGGAGCGGAACAGGTGGCAATGCCTGCCCCCTTCACCTATCTGGGATCAGAAGTGGAGCAGGCAGCAAAGCCTGCCCCCCCGTTCACCCGAACGGAATCAGGCACAGAGCAGGAGGCAATCCTTGCCCCCCCATTCACTCAGCCGGGATCAAGAGCGGAGCAGGTGGAAATGCCTGCCATCCCGTTCACCTGGCTGACATCAGGCATGGAGCAGATGGCAATGCCCACCCCCACTTCACACAGCTGGGATCTGGTGTGGAGCAGGTAGCAATGCCCCCCGCCCCCCGCCTTCACCCGGCCGGGATCAGGAGCAGAGCAGGTGGCAATGCCTGTCCCCTGTTATCACCCAGCCGGGATCATGTACAGAGCAGGATGCAATGTCCAACCCCTCTTTACCCAGCTGGGATCAGGAGCAGAGCAGGCAGCAGTGCCCATCCCTCACTTTCACCCTGCTGGAATCAGGCACAGTGCAGGAGGCAATGCCCTCCCCGCTTCACTGGCTGGGATTAGGAGCAGAGCATGAGGTAATGCCCAACCACTCCTTCACCTGGCTGGGATCAGTCATGGAGGAGGAGGTAATGCCTGCTTGCCCACCCTCCCTTTTCTAGAGCCAGTTGTATTTTTTTCCACAACGGGCTTTGTTACTAGTATTTAATAATCAGTCAGAGAGCCCTAGAACAGAGCAATCCTGAAGCCTTTGGGGTATGTGAAGATTTGGAAGGGACAGATGGAATCCTCCCTCTCCCTCCCTCCTCCATTCAAGAACTAGATGGGTTAAATTCCCCAACAGAGTACCCTTAATTCACGTTGGATTTGTGGTGGTAAACACACTGTGAATGTTCAGAAGATGGACAATGTTCTGAATTGGTAGACAATGGGAATAGCCTGATCTAGGATATCCTATTGTCTATTTAGAAGGATGAATGTGATCGCTCAATATTCCTTTCTGTGATGCTGAAACAAGGAAGTGTGAATGCTTAAAGTACTACTGACTTATTTGTTTGAGAGTGAAGAGCAATTCTGCATTAAGGTGTACCTTTTTTAACATTTCACACACACACTCTTTTTAAATTTACAACAATCCTGTAAGGCATTATAGACTGAAGGACGGTGACTGATCTAGTGTCACCCTGTGAACATCATGGCTCGGTGCAGGTTTGAACTCAGCCTAAATTCAATGATCTGTTCACTTAAATGAAAAAGTCATTGTTAGGGATGGAAAAGCCAGAACTTTCAATCTATCATGCTGAGCAACTAACAGTGAAATCCTAAGCAGAGTTACTCCAGTCTAAAGCTTATGATTTCATTGTAAATGACTAGGTATTTGGGGGATCAACGTAATGTGTCCTCATAAAGCAGGCATGCCTTCCTCAATATGAATTGGAGCTGTGACACTGGGAAAGGGGGAATGAATCCCAGCACACCATTTCCCAGATTAACAGGGCAATCCTAAACTGAGTTACACTTTCTGAGACCATTGACTTGAATGAACCTTTCAAACTCTGTTTAGGATTGCAACATCAAATGTCTTGTTGGCTATTTTTAGTTCTTGCTGGGGGGAAACAGCAGGCTCCAAATTAGCCAGTGGCAGTTTCAACTGAAGAAATTGCACTGGAGGAAAAGTTAAACCTCCATTCACTTTACCATGGCCCTGATCATACAATGTACCTGTAGGTATAATTTTAAGGCAAAGTTGAGAAAGGAACAGTGGGATTAGGTATAAAATGGCACACTTTGCCTCTGCTATCTGATCATTCTCTGTTCCTTCCATGTCATACATTAGTGCCACTACCATAATCTGAAAAGCAGGTCCAATCTGGATGGGAGAATCTGAAAAGAGACAGTAGGTGGATTAGAGTATGTTGGGAGATCTAATTGTCGTCTTCCAGAATTCCTGCCTGATCAAAAGTTCAAGATTCAACATGTAAAGGTGTTTCCAGAGAAAAACTCTTTCTTTAGTACCATCTGATCTCCTAAGGATCTCAACACTTTTCACTGATTCTTCATCTCTGTTGGCCTCTCTCACACACAAAAACACACACCCCACCACTACCAGGCAAACAAAGAATGAAAGACTGAAGGTGTAGCACGTGTTTTGAATGACCCACACCTCAGTTATCTCCACATAATATGGCCTCTTCCTCCATAACATATCCACTGTTGACTGGCATGTTTCATAGCCAGAAGAACACTTTAAGATATGCAGCACATTATGCGCCCTGTATAAGATCCCTCTATGTACTGCACAAATTGAACTCCCGCTCCATTTTTATCTGGTAAATTGTATGGATGTTTTCTATGGTTATAGTAGAAGAAGAAAATGTTACAATGGAAACTAAATTACAGATGATATAAAAATGTAGCAGCATTAAGCAATGAAGGAAAAATTGATGTAACAACAAAAGTAACTAAGTGCTACTTCTGCTTGCAATAGCTAGCAGCATTTTTAAATCATCATCTGACTGTAAAAGTCTAGAAGTCAGTTTTCACTGCTGGCTTCCAGCAATGCTGCCTTCTCTATAGCAAGTGCTGAGAAGGTAACGGGAGTTGCCTCGAGTTGCTTCCAAGATTTGTTTAAGGGCTGTCTGTAAAATTTCCTGACAAGTGAGTAAAGCCTCTTTATTTCTTCAGGCAATCATCAATAATTCTAAGGTTAGAGTTCACATATTTAAATGGGGCTTAAAGCAAAACAACTAACAATACTTTAAAAAGTTGAATCTACAGTAAATTTTAACTTGAATGGCAAAATAGTCTTTAAACAGACACACATTTTTGCTTTGTATTGGCATGATACAAATATATTGTCAAATGTGACTAAATTCCCAGCCTTCAACATGTTTCCTTGCAGAAAATTCTACTGGCTTCACAAGAACATAATTCCAAAAAAGGTTCAGTTCGTATTAAAGGTTTAAGGCAGCTTCACACTGTACTGATTCAGCATGTATATGTTTCAGGCCCGTACTTGTACATGCAAAAACTTTAATATCTGGAACATCTACATGTGTTTCAAATGTCATTTTCCAGCTCCCCCACATCGTGTCTTGGTGTGCACAGGAAAAAAAGGTATGTTCAAAACTGCTACTTTTTGAAGCAAAGTCATGAAAGAAGCATTCACTTGTTTGAATGATTAAATTGTTGTATTTATTGCTGCTGGTGGTGTTTCTATTATACTCATTACTTGCATATGCTTGCTTCACTATTAGACTGACTGAAATCACAGCCTGTAAAAATGAGCATGAAATTATAGACGATCTTTAACTGCTAAATGACAACGAATTCTCTTTCTCTCTATCTATGGACAGGACCTGGAGCCCTTTGAAAGCCATAAAGGTCTCCGTCGGATGTCCTGATCACAGCCCAGTTCTGAAGAAGCTTTGTGAGATGTCCTCCTTTTGCTTATTTGCTGCTGGCACTTTTGGCAGTGAAACATATGCCACTCTATACATATGGTGGGAAGAATCTAATGCAGCCACTGAATGCAGATTATACTGTATACACATTCTGTTTTATTTTTGAGTGCAGCTGTGCTGTAAAGTCTTACAAAATGTGAAGCCTTCTGTGAAGCAGTAATGTTATAAGAAGAAGCCGTTCTAAACTGCATTAGGTTTTGACAGGAGCCCTCAAAAGCTATACTTATAACTAACACTCTCGATAAACATTGGTTTTTTGTTTGTTTTTTAAAAATGCACAACAAGAGAGTTGTTATTTAAAACCAAGTGCCAGCCTTAATTTTATGGTTCTGGCTTCTGTGCACATTGCTAACCTGTGCTGGAACAACAGAGAGGGAGAAAGATTCATATAAAGGTGATGAACGGTGATCAGCTATAGGAGAATAAGCAAAATATTAAAATAATTTTCTATGATCTGTGAGTTACTGGGTAAAGAACTAAGAAAATATTTTAATAAGCAGAACAAAGCAAGTTGGCAAATTCTGCAAGACAGGAAATGGCAGCGGAACAGTTCTCACCGCTTCTTTATCTGTTTAGTTATTTCATTTACTGTCCATTCCTTCTCAAGTTACAAAGTCAAACACAACACATACAATAAAAGTACACAATCAAATTAAAATTACTCTTCATTTGCTCAAAACTGCCAACCCAGTGTGGTTGGGACTTTGTATACCTCTAGGTTGAGGAGCTCCATAATAATGGGGCAGCCACTGCAGAGACTTCACTATATGCCCATGCTGTTTAGCCTATTGTATGACTAGCAAAGATGGCACTTACAGTTAACCTAAAGGCAGTAATGGTAAAATATATCAATAAAGGCCTTACAGATGAAACTCCAAAATTGGGGAAATACAATCCCAAAATAAAATATATTCAATGAATGAAAATAACTAACTGGATTCAAACCAATTAACAACCTCACGAATTCCTTGAACGTAAATAATTTAATATATTGTATAAGTGTAATTAACAAACACTTAAACATAAACTATATTAATATGCTAAAATCAAACATGTTTTGAGCTAAAGGCCTCCCATCAGTGAAGTTCTGGCATGTTATACAGATTAATAAATACAAAATGAGATTTCTATATGCATATTAAATTGTCTCATGAATTATTGAGTGTGTGTTAGTTTCAAGCCAGTTTGTTACTTTCATTCACTTTATTTAGTTCATTTGGATTGTTTCTCAACTTCTTCATTTTTTCCTTTGGGGTTGGTTGAAGAGGGGTTTTCCTTCCTTACTTGTGTGGAGGAAAGGGAGTTTGCTGCTCTCCCTTATAGGTGACAACCAGCACTTTGTGCCTTGAATAAGATCCAGTGCCGTTATCTGACATTCCATAATAAGGAGGTATCACACTCAAAAAGCTGTAGTATCATACTTTTCTATAACTACTCCACATCCCAGGTTTGTGAGTTGAAAGTAATTTAATAGATAAGATAGTGGATTGAGTTTACTCACAAGTAATTCCCAGGCTACTGTCTTTGTTTCTGAGCATATGCATACGTACATGTAAGCCGTATACACATTAATACATTTACGAAAAGGAAAGGCAATATGAGAAAGCTTGCTCTTTCATTCCTTATAAAAATGTGATGTGGCAAGAACTGGAATAATGTTAGTCTCCGATTAATTTTAGTTAACTCCACATAAAATGGCACTCATATACAACTCAGCAGTGGACAAATATTGGAGGTGTGGTGGCTATATATATTTGGCTATGCCCTAATGTAAGTGGGAAAATGTGGTTCAGCTTGTTAGAAAAATTTTAGGAAATAATATGCCCCTTGAGGGCATATTATTGAGGGGGGGAATGGTTGCAATATGCCCCTTGAGCCTAAGATAATCTTATTAGGGTATCTGAAAGGTTATTTAGGTTTATTTATAGCTGCTAAAATAGTTATAGCAACAACCCAGAACCTCCTTCTATAATTAAATGGTTTAATAAAATCTGGTGTATAGCTCTATTATTGAAATGAACATATTATCAGAAAACCTGAAGGAGTAATTCTCAAATGGCCAATAAATTTAATAAAGTTTGATTTTGTTTTTTGTGTCCTAGAATAAGAAAATAAGTGATAAGATCTACCTGTTTCCTTTTATGAATATCTGTATTGTTTTTTTTCTTTTTTCATATAAATTAATTTTTAAAAAGAATTTTTAAAACTTCATGTCTGCATGCCCTAAGTCTGAAAACAGTGGCTTCAAAATATACTAATTGTATATTCATTAGATTAGAATTGCACAGGGGATTTATTTGGGCAACTCATTCTTGAACTTGGCTTTCAAACAGGTGTCCACTAGAGTAATTTATTTGTTTGGTGACTCTGACGCAAAGACTGCATTCAGATGTCATGGACAAACCAGTAGCTTCTATTGTAAAGCCAAAACAGGAATTACTACAGCTGGGCATTTTGTAATATTTGATTTTGATGGTAATCATCAATGCTCTGTCTGAATAATTTGTAACTATATGTAAATTTAGAAGATGTTATGTCCCTTCTAAATATAACCACTTTGAGAAGAGAAATTTGCACTACCCTTCAAATTGTCACACAATCTGGGAACAAAATGATGCAAAATCAGCCCAAAGACTGGAATATTTTCCTGTGCAAATTGTTTCTTTGGAAGAAATGGATTATGAACCATCCTTCCCATATGCATTTGGTAAGGCCACTTCCCTTCACCCTAGCAGCTGAGTAGTCATATTCTTTATCACAACTTAACCAGTTTTTCAGTAGCAACCCTATAGTCATTATTTATATGGCAATATGAAACAGAGAAAGGTTCTCATATATATTTAGTACAGTTTATCAACTGTACCAAGAGTGATTCATGAATAAATATGCAGCTGAATCACCAACAAGTGTGCCAAAACCACTTGTTAAAATACTGTGTCTTTGAACTTTGGCTTTAGTTCAGATCATGGTTGAAATCAAAATAGAGAAGTGTGATTGTATAAAGTTGACACTAGATAAGCATTTCAGTTCCAACTATATTCTTTAGAAGCTAATCACTTTCAATGGAACCTTCTTCCAAATAAAAGTTTACAAAGGGATGACTGTAGTAATGCAAACAATGTGTGGGATCCTAAGCAGCACATATGGAATTGTACTAAATGATAGCAACTTCCCAGCCTCCTCTCTTTCAATGAAGCCTTCTGTCACCCCCATACCAAAACTGTATTCCTGGAGGTCAGGGTGGGGGAGCAAACTGGGAGTCTACAATAAAAATCTCATTCCCCTCTTCCATAGATAGAAAAGTCATTCCCTTGGGTAAGCTACTAATGGAACAGTGCTTTCAAGCCAATCCTTTATTAGGATGAATAGAAAATCTCTAGGCAGCAGGCAAGCTTTCAGGTTGACCTGAATTCTGCTTCAGGTTGGATGTTCAGCATAAGAGGTAGGAGAATGAGATGTTTCTGGACCTGATGGATACCTCAGTCTGTAGAGTGCTGCTAGCATTAAAACTGAAGAAGAGCCATTTTGAAAATGCATTTAATTTAGACTATGTCTGAGGCAAGACATGCTGGAACACAGAAGCAGCAACCATTCTTACCTATCACCAAGACTTATACCCTGAGGAATGGGCCTTTGGACACTTACCGTGAAGGGTCCTTCTCCTCTGAGGACAGGAGGACATCTGTGGGTGTTTCCCACCGTCCTATCAGGGAGGCAGGAAGTTGAAACTTCTTCCTCTTGTAGGTGGGACCACCCCCTGGTCTTCAGTTCGGGTGACTCCCCTCAGCAGTGTTGATTCCTTCATATAAACTGTAATCTATAACTATATCAACTTGTTAATAACTGAAAACAGAGAAGATAAAACACAACGTGCCAAAGAGTGGCCACTAGGAACAGATGAAAAATCACACATACAGAGAATCACAGTGGAATCAGAAAATACTGGTATGAGGTCGGTGGTCTTGATAGTAGACGAAGATCCTGGGAGGGCCAGATGTCCTCCTGTCCTCAGAGGAGAAGGACCCTTCACGGTAAGTGTCCAAAGGCCCATTCTCCCTCTGAGGCAGGAGGACATCTGTGGGTGCTCCCAAAGCAGTCCTTCATCGACCGGGCGGGATCGTATCTTCGTCTTCGACCACATGTTGTAGAACTCTCCGACCGAAGGCCGCGTCTGCCGACGCGTACGTGTGCAGTTGATAGTGTTTAATGAACGTGGATATAGTTGTCCAGGTGGCAGCTTTGCAGATGTCGTCAATCGATGCGTTACGTCTGAGCGCTGCGTTGGTGGCTGCACTCCTCGCTGAATGTGCTGTAATTCCCGGAGGGATGTCCAGCTTGAGGGCTTTGTAGGCTTCCCGAATGCACAACTTGATGTTATAGGCGATGGCCGAGGACGACATGCGCTGACCTAGTTTTGGCGGTGACACATTTATGAACAAGGAATCCGTCTGGCGAATCTTTTCAGTCTGTATTATGTAAGACTTAATGGCCCGACGGACATCCAAATTGTGCCACTCTCTTTCCCTGGGATGACTAGGGTTGGGGCAAAAGGACGGCAGGTTGATCTCCTGTGCCCGATGGAAGGTGGAGTAAGCCTTTGGTAAGAAGGACGGATCAGTCCGTAACACCACCTTCTCCTTGTGGAAGATGCACAGATCTGGCCTAATAGACAGAGCGCCAAGCTCCGATATCCTGCGCGCCGAAGTTATTGCCACCAGGAAAATGGTTTTAAGTCTCAGCCATTTCAGAGCGATGTCCTTGATAGGCTCAAATGGCGGCTTGGTGAGTGCTGATAACACGACGTTCAGACGCCAGGTCGGGAAACGATGCACCACTGGAGGGTTGAGCAGGGTGGCCCCTCTGAGAAATCTCTTGATGTGTTGATGAGACGCGAGGGGAATGCCGTCAATCTCCTGAACGACAGTACCAATTGCCGCTATTTGTTTTCTCAGTGTCGCTGGTCGTAGTCCCCTGTCTAGCCCCTCCTGCAGAAAACCCAGGACGGAATTTAGAGAGGGACCTAGGGAATCCACCCCCTTACGTCGGCACCATCTGTGGAAAGCTTTCCATGCACAATTGTAGACCCTGATTGTGGAGCCTTTTCTGGAAGCCAGGATGGTATCTATGATCTTTGGCGCGTAGCCCTGTCGCTGGAGACGTCGCCTCTCAATTTCCACCCTGTCAGTGACCACCATTCTGGGTGGGGATGACAGATAGGGCCCTGGTGCAACAGATCCGCGGATATTGGCAGACGTACCGGGGATGCCACTGACATCAATCGTAGATCGGAAAACCAGGGCCACCTGGGCCACCACGGTGCCACTAGAATCACAGTTGCCCCTTGCTCCCGGATCCGTTGAAGTAGCTTGGGTATCGTCGGTAACGGCGGGAAGGCGTATAGAAGGGTCCTTGGCCATGGGCATGTGAGAGCATCTACTCCCTCTGCTCTGGGATGGAAGAACCTTGAGTAAAATCTTGGTAACTGAGCGTTCTGATGAGAGGCGAACAAGTCTACCTTCGGAGTTCCGAAGTAGTCCGTCAGTAGGAGAAAGACGTCCCTCTTGAGGGTCCACTCTCCCGGGTGCAGGGTCTCCCTGCTCAGCCAGTCTGCCCGGGTGTTGAGAGTTCCCCGGATGTGCTCTGCTCGAATGGAAGAGAGGTTTCTCTCCGCCCATATCAGGATCTGGTTGGCTTCTCTTTGGAGATCTGACGACCTGGTCCCTCCCTGTTTGTTGATGTATGCTTTGGTAGCTATATTGTCCGTGCGGATCAAGACGTGGCAGCGAAAGATCCGTCCGCCGAAGTGATGCAATGCCCTCAGGACAGCCTTCATCTCTAGGACATTTATAGGGAGTTTCCTCTCCTTCTCTGACCAGCGTCCTTGGACTGGGATCCCGTCTAGGATCGCGCCCCATCCCAACAGGCTGGCGTCCGTGAAAATCTGCGTCGGATGATGCAATAGAAAACTTGCCCTGGCCGAGGTTTGAGTCCTTGGTCCACCAGAGAAGACTTTCTTTTACCGTCCGTGGAACCTGGAGTTTGGTATTTGCTTTCTGTGCAATGTGGAATTGAAACGGTCGTAGCAGGGATTGCAGAGGTCTGGTGTGGAACCATCCCCAGTACATAGCCTCCGAGTTTGCCACTAGGAGACCCAGCAGTTTGGATAATTCCATTATCGGGGAAGAAGGAGATTTGACTACATCCATTACTAGTGCCTTGGTCTTGGTTCTCTTTTTCTCTGGAAGAAAGAGACAGCCCTTCCTCGTGTCTATCGTCAGACCTAAGTGTTCTAGCCGTTGCGAGGGCGTCAGAGAGCATTTTGCCCGGTTGACAAGGAACCCGTGCCTTTCCAGGAACTGGATGGTGAATGCTGTCTCTTCCCGCGAGGCTTCTGCCGAAGTCGATCTCAGGAGAATGTCGTCCAGATACGGGTGTACATGGATGCCCCTCTCTCTGAGCTTCATTACCGGAACAACTAGCAGCTTGGTAAAGACTCTCGGAGCTGTCGCGAGGCCAAAGGGCATTGCCCTGAACTGCAGGTGAGTGTCCCCCACGCAGAATCTGAGGAACCTGCGATGGGTGGGAGCAATGGGTACATGCAAATAGGCTTCTGTTAAGTCTATTGAAGTCAAGAACTCTCCCTGCTGTAGGGCTTCCGCGATGGACCGGAGAGTTTCCATCCTGAAGTGTCTCAACTTGATGAACCCGTTTACATACTTCAGGTCCAGGATGGAGCGCCAATCCCCATTCTTCTTGGGAACAGTAAAGAAGATCGAGTAGACGCCCCGCCCCTTCTTGTCTGAGGGAACCGGCTCGACGGCTCTTATGTCTATCAGGTGTTGTATAGCCTGGGAAGTTATAGCGCGCCTGAGAGGGTCTTTCTTGAGAGGTGAGCGGAGGAACCGTTCCAGTGGGAGGGAGAAGAACTCTATTAAGTAACCGCTTGAGACAATTTCTGAAACCCAGGCGTCCGCCTTGGAGTCCATCCACGCCTGCTGGAATAAAAGCAGACGTCCCCCCACCGGAACGTTCAAGGAGTCAGGGCCGGGGTCCCTTGTCATCAGCATCCTGTCTGTTGCCGCGAAGACCCTGAGATTTCCCAAATTTTGCGTGGAAGTTTCCTCGTCTCGGTTGTCCTCTGGATGAGCCCCAACCGCGCTTGTGTTCTTGTCTGTTCCTAGGTAAAGTGTGTTGGGTTCTGAATGGCTGGTAAGAATACGAACGTCTCGGAGTGTATTTCAGTGAACGTGGGAGGGACTTCTTCTTGTCCTTGGTCTCCACCAGGACCTTCTCAAGGGGCTCCCCAAAGAGTTTTCCCCCTTGAAATGGGTAGGCTAAGAGAATCAACTTTGCTTGTAGATCTGCAGGCCAGGTTCTAATCCAGAGGAGACGTCTGACTGCGGTGGTAGAGGCCATGGCCCTGGAGGTAAGGGACAGAGAGTCCAGAGTGGCGTCCGCCGTGAAGGTACAGGCCTTGAGAATCCTGTTGGCACCCTCCAGCAGTCGTCTATTGTTGTTGGGGAGCAATTGGATGAGTCTCCTTGTCCATACCACTGCAGCCCGTGACACCGTGGAGGCGATGGCTGACGCTTTGATGGAGGTGGCTAAGGCCTCGTGAGCTCTCTTGAGTATGGCTTCACCTTTCTTGTCCAGTCCATCCTTAATGTTGGGTCTGAATTGCAGAGGTCCAATATTGCAGCTCTGACGGAGTCCCTAATAGCCACCAGCATCTCTGGGGATAAGAGAGAGGAAGAGGCAGCAGCACTTACTTGGTCTTCAGGAGTGTGAGCGCTGAGACTCTGTGCAGGAGTTGCTGTTCCATGTTGCCTATCTCCCGCCGGGAGGTTGGCAAGCACGTCTTTGCGTTTTGGCGGGAAAGCACTGTCTGCGGCTTTTCCCGCCGATTCTGAGTCCTGCGCCGCCGCGCCGCTGTCCTCTCTCTTCCTCCTGCGTCCCGCGGCTTTCTCCGGCTCCCGGTCAGTTGTTCGGGGCCGTTTTCTGGCGGGCTGATCTGTAGGTGACACTCCTCCACCGGGGGTCCGATCATGCCTGCGCGGCAAGTCGGAGCCGGTCGGGTCTGCTCCCGCCGCCGGCAGGACGGCTCCAGGGAGGCAGCCCTCAGCCCTCTCCATGAAGGAATCTTCGGAGTCCGATGACTCCCTTGTCTCCATAGAAGCTTTCTCTCTCCAAGATATGGACAGAAGTAAGGTAAAGGATAGAAAAAGAAAGTGAAAGTATAGGTAGCAGAGCTAACCTAAACTAGAACTGCTCTCCCCTGAGGCAGGAAAAGAACTGAAGACCAGGGGGTGGTCCCACCTACAAGAGGAAGAAGTTTCAACTTCCTGCCTCCCTGATAGGACGGTGGGAAACACCCACAGATGTCCTCCTGCCTCAGAGGGAGAAAGCCAGAAGAAACCCAGGCCTGGGAGGTCCCACCATCAGGTCCTTAAAGGACTGCCAGAGGCTCAAGAAATACCAACTGAGGTAGCTCTTCTTTCATCTTCCCAGAGATTCATAACAATATCTTCCATTAAAATGCATTCCTTTATATTTTCAATTACATGGACTCACACACACACACACACACACACACACACACACACACACAGAGTAATTTGTAAAACATAAAACTGATAACTGACTCAGCACTGGCAACCACAACTGACCACCTAAGACCCCTCCCTCCAAGGCTTCAGATCCTGACCAGAATGGGACTCAAGAGCACAAGCCTTTTGCCAAGCAAGACAAATGCTGACTCAGGGGACAGGAGGCAGAAGGCAAAGCTTACCTTTCCCCCAGCAACAGTTCAAGCAGCAGCAACAAAAAGAGGCAGACCTGCTGACGAAACTAGCCATATGGAGCGGGGCAGGGAGGATTGCAGGGACAAGCACAGGGATAACACATTCAAGGTCACAGCCGTGAGGCACGCCAGCTTGACTCCCAGTCACAATGAGTTTTCCCCCTACCAAATAACACCAGCAGGATGGCCCACCTAGGCTGTTTACTGTCTGGCTGCCACACAAACCATTGTTTGGGATTACAAGCTCCCATGCTCCATCTCTTTCCAGCACCCAGGGCACTCACTGGCATCCCTTCACCTAGTTAATTAGAGTTGCCAACAAGCTTGGGAAAATGTGATATCCTTTTAATGTGTGCAAATGGGCTGCTGAAGCTTTTTGTAGTAGTGAAGCAAATAATATTAGAGGGTAAATAACATCATATTAAAAAAAATAGAGGGACAGGATTTTTTTCTCCATGTAGTTGGCAACTATACAGTGACCCAGTAACATTTATGCTCCAACTATCCCTACTTAAGGACCCTCTTCATGCAAGGTCCCTGACTTATGAGCTGCTAGAAATTATGTGAATAAAGAGCACCGTGCAGAAGTAGCACCTCTCTCCCCCCCCCACAAAGACATGAGCTGCGTGCCAAAGACAGCTGGATTAGGAAAGCGAACTGAGTTTAATCTGTCAAATGCTAAACAAATAGAAAGACAGGTGCACATTTATTGAACAGCACCAGGAACACTGAAAACAAATCAGAAAAAGAAGGTTGCCTACTCTTGTTGCAGCAAGGGTGTAGGCCACAGAGTCACAGACAGAGCTGTCCAAATTACTGCCTGCCGATGTGAGGGACACCTTGTTCATTCAAATGACTCTCTGTCCAGCAGCTTTCTATAGTGCAGGAGCTAAGGCTGGGGTGGGAGGATTAGGAAAATCAAAAGAGCCCCCCCCCCCCGGGAAATATAGAAAGCAAACAACCAGAGGAAAACTCTACATCTGGAGTCATTCACTAGAATAAATCCCACTGGGTATGAAAAAGAACGATGTATCAAATTCACAAGTAGAAGTATCTATTCACAGAAAGAGCATGAAAACCTAAAGTGTCAAGTGCTTATAATAAAGAGCCAATTACATATTACAATAAATACATACTAATATCCTATCCATACATCTCAATCAATACATCAATGAATTTCTCAATAAATATATAATAGTAATATTCAGCTATTATTTATATGAGTCCAGTAGTTCACAGCCGTATCAAATAACAGGTTAGTCCTGTAACAAATTAATCCAGATTCATGTCTTTTCTTTTCTTGCAGGTATGCTACAGAAAGTCTTCTGTCACAAGAAACATGGACGAATGGTAAGTGTAGTTGTTAAAGTCCCAAGTTAAGACTCTTGAATAATGCTGTTGTGTTCTTTCCACAGAGTGGGCCATTACATCATCTTGGGGGCTTGATACCCAAGTTCCATAGCCCCCAAGCTCAACGAGATGCCAGCTAACCCACTCAGCTCGTTTTGGATGTACACTTTATCAAGGGCACTGAAATCGTCCTTTTTTAACCATATCCAGGAGAAATTCAAGAGAGATACAAAATTCAAGTTGGCATAACATTCGAAATGAGCTGAGTGGGTTTTGGTGCATGGCTGTCATTTGACGTTACACCAACTTGAATTCTGAATTTTTGATAAAGTGTACATCCGAAATGAACTGAGTATGCAGCATGAGCCAGAGAGATGCAGCCACATGCCATGTCATCTGAGCTATGGGAGTGCTAGGTGCGGTTTATATAGTGCTGGTGGGTGTTATGATTGGCTGCTATGTAAGATATGCCTGGCTGCAGACTAGCAGTGTACTCCTAAACAGAGTTACATTATTTTAAGTACATCAAAGTCAATGGATTTACATAGGTGTAACTCTGCTTAGGATCACAGTGTTAGCCTCTTAAGCTGTCCTAGTGTTCATTGGTGGGCTGGGAGGCTTGGGGGTTTAGCTAATTTTTGTCCCTTACATGGGGAACTGTGGGATGGAATTGAGCTGGCCCAGGGTTTTCAGTGATGTAACATTGTGCTGGCATTGGGGCCAGGGCTGGAGAAACTTAGAAAGCTAAGTACTGTTGTGCACATGATTCTGCTCAAGTCTCTGCTGGAAAAGCAGTTACACCAGCATGATCACAGTGCAATGCCAGCAGGACTTTGCCACTGGTAGGGTTTCGGGGGGCAGCAGGGTTAATATTTCTGATACATTTTTGAGGTCTTAGTCACCAGCATAAGGCCTTTCAGGCTGGGGCTTATGATGTGGCTTGAAAATTACTAAATATAAAGTTATTACTGTTTCTCTTGCATACATTATAGCATGTGACTTGCACATAAATACAATTTCAGATGTACTGAGATTACAGGCTCTTGGTTATGAAAACCTTACAATGGCAGACAGTTACTCATACCCCCCCCCACACACACAAAACCCTCATTGTCTTCAATGGAGCTATTTAAAAAGCATATACCAAAATCAGTTCAAATATAGCCTAATTTACAAATGAAAACCGAAAACTACCAGTTCTGAGAAAGATAAGGAAAAGCAAACCATAACTGAGGTGAGTTTAAACAGGTATCTCTATCTACTAGTCTTTTTAGTTTTTTAGATATTTATTACAGCCTGAATTGATCCTGGCACCAGTTTGTATTGTTTTTATGGTTTTTTTTAGATATGTATATGGTTTTAATTGTACAATATATGTTGTTAGCCAGCCTGAGCGCATTTGCAGAGAAGGTGGGGTATAAATTTAATAAAATAAAATAAAATAAAATAAAATAAAATAGTTCACTGAAATCACATCAACATTTGAGGTGTTAAATTCTTGAAAGCAAGCCATAAGTTCTCCTTCCACTATCAACCTTCTCTTTCCCTCCTGGTGGACCCAAATTAAAAAGGAAAAAAATAAACTTAAAAAAATAAATAAGATACTGTGTGATTTATGAAGATGGCAGTGCAGGCAAAATCCTATACTTGTATGCAAAATTCACACAATTATGATTGTCCTAGCATTTATTACAAGGAGGAATAACATTTTCCCAGGAATTCAAAGTTGTACTTTTGGTGCTGGGAAAACTTATCTCCCTGTATGAGGTACACTAACAGGGGAATATCATCTGAATTCCTCCTCAAAAACTGAGTAACCAATGCCCTTCGTTTTCATTATTTGAAAAGATGTCTGTGTGTGCATAATGTGTACTCTATTTGCATTTCCTACAAGATGCTATCTTTACCACATATATTGTCCTGGTTGTCGAAGGTATATATTTTGATGGAGCGAAAAGTGTGAACTAAGCAGTACATGGACACTGCTGCAGTGATTTCAGCAATTGTTCTGGAAAGAAAAAAATGTTGCCATGACAGTGGAAATTGCTGCCAGCTGCATTTGTGCACATTTATGTGCACATTTAGTTCACATTTACATGTTTATCTGGAATAAAAGTACACTGAAATGTACTTAGGATTTCTACCTTAGTTAACAATCCCCCAAACACTGCAGCTGCAAAATTTCTGCTCATTTAAATGGGATTAGTATTGGGCTGTATATAAGGCTAACTGAAATGAATGCAGGAAATGTGCTTTTGGGATTGTGCCCCTTGGGCTGCAATCCTGAGTCACTTATGTATACGATAACAGAATTCATTGGGTTTGCATGCTCAAGACTACACAGAATCCATGCCTCATTTGATAGGAAATGCCATTATGCTACTAAACAAAATCATTTAAATGAGAAAGAGCATATGGAGAATTTATTTTTATTTTTAAAATAATAAAATTTCCCCACAAAGCCACAATTATCACTCAGTCCAGACAGCTCTGGGCAAAACAAAACAGACTTTAGACAGCTGTCAAGAAGCAATCTTTCAGAAGCTTTTGTTGTAATGGAAGTAATTAAGGATGATTATTAATAGAAAATATAATTTGTCATGTTTCAGAAAGCTAAATGAAAAGAGCATTTTAACCTAACAGATAATCCAACTAGTCAAAATTCCCTTGTTCCACATCATCTTTACACTTGAATAAAATATGCCCATGGAGTTTATAGTTTGTTCTACTGCAATGAAAATATTAAAGAACACTGAATGACAACACCAGGCTGCCAATCTTTTAATATTTAGAATCTCTATGTTTGTAGAACTAGACAGGGACATTCAGGGTAATGAATATGCCACCTCTAAATATTCCAGGTAATGAAAGATGAAGGATAATAAACTCTCCAGAGAAGGGAACTGGCATGCATATAGTTCATGACAACTGTTTCTTTTTTGAGATATGCTTGAGTAGGGTAAAAGAAAACATCTTTTCACATACAGATTAGAAATGTAAGTGATCTCTGATTTGCTGCCCAGAAGCCAGAAAGAAACATGTCACTGTGATTCTTAATCTAACTAGAACTGACAGATGAGTCTACTGTGATGTATGCGGCTCAGAAAGCAGCAATAATAAAAGTGACAAATCTCACTTTACAATGCTTCAGCCTGTTCCTTCTTGCAGTATTTGGCTGCATTTATTTAAGACAGCCTCAGATTTTACACTGTGTAACTATGGTAATTATGGGTGGACCCTCACCAACACCTCTTGCATATGTATGTGTAATATCCTCACTGCCACTGTACTGATGATGTCAGTCTCTCAGCATAGGAACATATGTTAACCTTGACTCTTTCTACTGCTCTTTTGCTCATTCACTCACATATCCCAGACCCTTCCTTGAATTCTCCCACTATTGCTGGTATCCCTGACATCAGGCCATCTATCTTTGTTTTGCCTCCTACTATTCCTGAATAATAGAAGCAAATGCAGCAAGATGGCATTGAGAAATTTCTTCTGGTTGCTGCTTCCATTGCACAAAACTGCAATAGCCAGATTCCTAGAATCACCTTGCTATATCAGAATTCACTTGAAGCATTTCCAACAATGAAGGAGCATAGAATATTGAAACATTGAGAATTATAGTGGATGCTGTCTGTGAAACTGGAGAGAGGCAATGGATAATAACAAGAAAAATGAAATCTGTACAAAAGATATGATTTCAAAATGGAAAGGAACCCCATAATAAAATAATCTAGTCAAAATTTTTGGCCTAGGTAGGGAATGCTATAAATAAAGCATGCCAGTCCATCTTACTCGAAAACCTCTGAGAAAAAAAAAATGTTTCCATAGATTGTAGTCCTGATGTTCATTTCCCTAATGTTTAGCATATGTCAACATTCCTACAATCGGTTTCAATGGATGAACAATTGTTTTCTTTGCTCTTACATCACAATCCTGATTTGTGGGGGGAAGGAGATAAAAGTGCTCAGGGAGCCAACTATAAATTGCGTCGGCATATCCTGAACTTAAACCAGTGTAATTCCCCCTATGATGGTGCCCAGCCCTCTGCTGGTGCCTGATGGCTGGGCATGGGCATAAGTGCAGTATAAGTTCCTGTGACAGCATGCTGGGGAGGGCCAGGAGGTGGGATGCAAGTTAGTCGGCTCCTTAAGCCATTTCAGGCCTGGGAATTCCCCCCATAGCGGCAGAAAGTTACATCACAAAAAACGATGACATAGCCCATAGGTGCCCATTGTACAGGGAAAGTTGCCCTCCCCCATGCCCAGCCCCACCCAGGTGGCCTGGCAGAGCACAGGATGCCGACTACTACAGGGTCCAGTTCGCTCATATCCTCACACTGGCCAAGTGTCCCTCTCTGTGCTCAATCAGCTCCCTGGGCACTCTACATAACTGGGGGCCAGTGCGCCCATGACCCCAGGTAAGTAGGGAACCAGCCAGAAACTCTGCCAGGGAGCCTCCTGCTGTGGGGACTTAGAGCACAAGGTGGGAGAGAGTGCTTGCAGTGGCAGGGCAGGAATGTTCAGGGGGAACTTTGCAAAATGCAGGCCTTGCCTAGCACTCACCTAAGGGAGGAAAGCTAAGTCCAGAATGTCTAAAAACTAACCTAAGTCACCTTGAAGGGTACCTGACTCCTGAGTTTGGCCCAAGGAGGGCCGAGGGTGTACCATGAGGTAAAAAGTAGTGGGAACATGGCTACCCTGGCCTGCTCATTCACATTAGCCTCCCCATTCCCTTCACCTGTGACCCCCAAATACCAGCCTCTGAGGTTGAGGCTCACCTGGGGGAAGATAGCCCCTGGCCATGAGCCAACACAGTCCAAGCCTGTTAAAAAGGCAGTTGCCCAAGGAACCATGCTTGATGTATCTCCTGTGGGGGGCTTCCAGCAGCCCATTCTGGGGCTCTGTTCACACTTCCCCAGCCAGGTTCCCCCCTCAGGCAGAGGAGAGAGTGTGGCTGTGGGTCAGGCTGACTGGTCACTCACTCTCGTAACTCCCTGTCAATGGTGGGTACAGAACCCTTTGACTGTCTCCCTCATAGGAAGCCCCAGGAGCAGAACCTCCAGCTGCAGACTAGGAATACTTTCTTTTTTTCATATGCTTTTAATTAATTTTTAAATAAAGATATAGACACATAAACATAACACCACATGATAGTAGGGGGGTATCAAGAGAGATAATATAAAACAAAATTGCATACTTATGTATTATATTAATTTTCTGTCTGTACAATTAATTCATCTTTGTAACTTCTTTTCATTATTCTGAACCTAATTCTCCTGTAAGACTACTCTGCTTAGTTCTGACAAGCATTTTCTCTTTCCTTTTTAAAATTATTTTTCTTCCTTCCTTTTTTCTTTCCTTTCTTTTTTCCTCCTTCTCTATCCCTTGCCCCTCCTCCTCTTTCTTCCCCTCTCCTCCCTCCTTCCCTCTTCTCCCTCTCTTTCCTTCTTTATTTATTTTCTCTGGTCCTATCCTCCTATCATATATTTATATTCTCATTCCATATTTTGATTTGACCCAACCATAGAAGGGTGTCCATCTTTCCTGCAATTCATGCCTACTTTGTTCTTTTATCAATTCTGTTAAAACGTCCATCTCTGCTGTTTCTAAGACTTTTTCTATCAGTACTCGTTTCGTTGGTATATCTATCTTCTTCCAATATCTAGCATATATTATTCCTGCTGCCGTGATTATATGCAGTATCAAATACTCCTTTTCCTTCTCTATCCCCTCTGGCATAATATTCAATAAGAACAGTTCAGGTTTGAACAATATGGTCATACCTAATACTTCCTGTAGTCGCTCTTGTATAATTTTCTAATATTTCATCACCTTTTCACACAACCACCAAATGTGGTAAAACGTGCCTATTTTGTCTTTACATTTCCAACATATATTGGACATATCCGGATACATTTTGGCCAATTTTTCCAATGTCATACCACCTATAGTACATTTTATACAAATGTTCTTTAAACGTGGCTGACTTTGTTATTTTAATATTTGTCTTCCATATCTGTGACCATTGTTCTGAATCTATATTATATCCCAGGTTTTGTGCCCACTTTATCCTGCAGTCTTTTATTACCTCATCTTCCCTTTTCTTTTTTTTTTCTTTTTTTTTTTTTTGAAAAATTTTTATTGGGTTAGAATCCATTATTTTCACATTTACATTCAATTTTCCCCAATTTTTTCATCTCTAACCCCCTCCCTTTCCCCCCCCTTTTTGTTGACTTCCAACAGCTTTCCAACCCTTTGTCCCCTTTCCCTTACTTTCCTCATCTTCCCTTTTCAATTGCATTAAATATGAGTAAAATTTCTTAATTATTTTTCCATTTGTCTCAAATAGCAATTTATCAAAGGGACACTGTTCCATATAGAATCCTTGTGGTCTATCTTTAACAAATCTGGATTTGATTTGTGCTCTTAGCCACCAATCCATATTTATGTCCTGTTCTTTTAAATACTCTATTGAATTTAGCTTTCCATCTTTTCCTAAAAGTTGCTCATATCTATATATTTTCTCCCAGTTTAATAAATTTGGGTGAGTAAATGCTTCCACTAGTGACACCCATTTGGGGATTTTTTTATATATCTGCGGTTTTAATTTTTCCCAAACTAACATTAAAGATTTTCTTATTAAATAGTCCTTGAAATATTTATGTACCTTGAGTTTTTGATACCAGAGGAATGCATGCCATCCCAATTTGAGATCATGCTCTTCTAACTTTAAAAGTCTTGTATTCTGGATTAGAATCCATTCTTTAATTCGTACCAGTGCACAGGCTTTGTAATATGTTTCCCAATCTGGCAAGGCACATCCTGCTTTCTCTTTTGGGTCCTGTAGCACTTTGAGTCTTATTTTAGGTCTTTTGCGTTGCCATATAAATTTTGAAGTTATTCTATTTAACTCTTGGAAAAATGCTTGTTTCTGTATAATTGGTATGGTCTAGAATAGAAACATGAATCTTGGCAATATATTCATTTTAATCGTGGTTATACATCCCAGCAGTGATATATGCATATCTTTCCATTTATTTAAGTCCTATGCAACTGCTTTGATTAATTTTTTATCATTATCTTCCATCAATGCACTAGTTCTATTGGTTATATAGATTCCTAGGTATTTCACTCTTTTTTCCCATTGGAATCCAGACTTCTCTGTTAATTCTTTAATTTGTGTGTTTGTCATATTTTTGGTGATAATCTTTGTTTTTTGCTGGTTAACCTTCATTCCTGCCATTTCCCCAAATCTTCTTATTTTTGCCATCAGTCAATCAATGTATTCTATTGGTTCTTCCAAGATACATACCAGGTCATCAGGAAAAGCTTGCAATTTAAATTCTTCTCCTTTAATCGCTGTTCCTTTTATTTCTTTGTCATTTCTAATTTCATTATTTAGGACTTTCAGAGACAAAATAAATAAAAGGGGCAATAGTGGGCTTCCCTTCCTCATTCCTTTTTCTACTTTAATAGGTTCTGTCAAATCTCCATTCACACCTATTTTCACCCATTGTTCAGTATATATCGCTTGGATCATATTTATAAATTTTTCTCCACAATTCATCTGTTTTATTTGTTCTAACATAAATTGCCAATTGACATTGTCAAATGTCTTCTCTGCGTCCAGAAATATCAAGGCCATTTGTTTTTCTGGGTGTTCTTCATAGTACTCTAGAATATCTAAAACTATTCTAATGTTGTTCCTTAGCTACCTTTTTGGTAAAAAAACCCCGTCTGATCTTGGTGTATTACTTGGTTCAATATCCTTTTCAATCTAGATGCTAATATAGTAGCAAATATTTTGTAGTCCACATTTAGTAATGAAATGGGTCTATAATTTTTCACCTCTTTGTGGTCTGTATTTTCTTTATGAATTAGAGATATAGTAGCTTCTTTCCATGTATCTGGAATCTTAGCTTCCTCAAAGACCTTTTCTAACAATTGTTTAAAGGGTATTGACAAGCATTCTTCAAAGGTTTTGTAATATTCAGCCGGGAGTCCATCTGGGCCTGGTGCTTTCCCTCTATTTTGATTTATAATTGCCTCTGTTATTTTCCGTATAGTAATTGGTTCATTTAATATTATCTTCTGTTCTTCAGTTACTTTTGTAATCAAGGTTGAATTCAGATATTGTCTCTGCTTTTCTAAAGAAATTTCCACTTTTGGGTACAGTTTTTTATAGAATTTTTCTAGGATCTTTTAAAAACGTTCTTTTTCCTGTTTCTCCGATCCTTCTTCGTCTCTTAATGCATTTATGATTCTTTTTGCTATTTCTTTTCTAAGTTTGTATGCTAGCCATCTCCCCGGTTTATTTGCGTTTTCAAAAAAGTTTTGTTTCACAAACTTAATTTTTTTTGCTATATCATCCATCAAAAGTTTATTAATTTGATGCTGCAATACTTTCATTTTTGTTTTCAGCTCTTGGATTGTAGGGTTTCTCTTTAGATCTTCTTTATTTCTCTTTAAATCATTCGTCAATTCTTGATATCTCCATGACTTTTCTTGTTTTTTGTTGTACAGCAAATTTAATTGCTAATCCTCTAAAGTAAGCCTTGCTTGTGTCCCACACTGTTGACATAGCAATTTCTTGTTGTATATTGTGCTTAAAAAATAATTCCATTTTTTTTTGTTTCTTTCACAAACTTTTTATTTTTCAAATACAGTGTATTTAGTCTCCATCTAGATTTTTTTGGGGAGGTCTGCCACTTTCAAGAGTATTGGATTGTGGTCTGCAAAAGTTCTCGATAATATACATTATTTCTTCAGGCTTGCAGAAATCCAATACATGTCTATTCTTGACCATGATTCATGTCTCTGCGAATAAAACATATAGTCTCTTGTTGCTGGATTTCTTGTTCTCCAGGCATCCACTAAACTATATTCCTCTACCATTTGTAAAAAAAATCTTGGTAGTTGTATTGTCAGCTTTTTAGTCGTTTTTGATAATTTCTTGTAAATTTCCCTATCAAATACGGCATTATAATCTCCCATCCAGCATTGTTCAGTGTACTCATAATTGTTAAAATATTTGTTGCATTGTTCTGAAGAAGCCTTCTTGATGTTCATTAGGTGCGTATAAATTTATCAACAGTATTTTCTTTCCTTCTTTTTGGATTTCTGTTAGCAAAAGTCTACCATCCTCTGAGGCATATATTAACTTTGGGTCATATCCTTCTTTAATATATGTTACAAGACCTCTTTTTCTTATTCTGGTCTGAGGCTACAAAGGTTTCCCCCAATTTTTTACATTCCAAAAACTTCTGGTCATCCTTTCTAATATGTGTCTCTTGGAGACAAGATTATATCTGCCTTTAATTTTTTAAGTTGTGCAAATGTTCTCTTTCTTTTTTGTGGTGAATTTAATCCATTAATATTAATAAAAAGGTAGTCCGCTGTGCAAGCACTGATCATTACTGACCCATGGGGGGACGTCACAATAGAGAGGATCTTAATCTGTTTCTTGTCCATTTTATAAGTCTAGTTTCTTTACTTCTTCTGCCCTTTTGTTTTCAATGGAGGTGGTTTAGCACCTTCTTCCAATTCAGTTTCTAATCCTCTTGAGCTTTCTTGTAAGTTCTCTTCTTCTCTTACATCCTTTGTTTTTACCTGTTTCTTTCCTTCTTTTTTGAGATTCTTTCCCTGTTTGTTTAAAAAATCTTCCATTTTAAAAACGGAATCAATCTTAAATCTCTGGCCATTATATGTAAAAAACAACCTCTCCGGAGTCAGCCATCCGTAAGTAATGGAATTATGATTCAGGAGTGAAGAAATAAAAGAATATTCTCTTCTTTATTGTCTCATTCTCCATGGTACCTCCTTAAGTATCTTCACTTCATTCCCTTTTATGTTCAGAGTTTTATCTCTCATTGCTCTCAAAATTGTGTCCCTTTCCATTCTTTTTGAAAATTTCACATGCACCTCCCTTGATAGTTTATTTTTTCCTTGTAAGACTTGAATTAACTCTGTAAATAAGGTCAATTTCTTTTTGCAACTCTCCCCTTCCCATTTTTAATATTAGTGCTATCGCTTCTGACAACAGGGCACTCAAGATTTCTTCCTTCTCTTCAGGTATATTCTGAAATCTTAGCATATAAGCCGCCCTATCCATTTCCATTTTAATTATAGCCTCTTCTGAGCTTCTCAGTCTATTTTCCACCTCTTCCACTTTTTGATTTATTGCTCCCTTTATCTCATCCACTTTAGTGATAGCTTGTGTCAAGTTAGCCATTTCTTGCTTATTTTCTGTCAATTGGTTCTGAAAAGTGTCCATTTCCCCCTTTAGATCCTTAATATGCTCTGACATTTGTGTTATACTATTCTGGACCTGTGCCATACTTGTTGTGTACATACTCTGCAAATTTTGTTGGAGATCTTTTATAGCTTTGTGTCAGCATTGTTCCTACCGATTTTGACTGTCCTGGAGAAGGATTTAATTTTGTAGGTTTACTCATTTTGAATCTTATTGTTCTTTTTTATAGTCTAATTTAAAACTATTTGACAGCTTTTCTATAACACTCTATATTGTTAACTATTTATGACTTTAGGATTTACTCTATACTGTTTACCCTATACAATTCTTCTTTTACTATTTCCAACACTTGTACCCTCTTAATTATAGCACAAAAAGGGAAATGCCAATTTTTAGCCAACAGTTTACAGTCACAAACACAGAAAATACTGTCCAAATTATCTTCCTATTTACCAATATTTATATTTTAATGCCAACTCTTCTTCTGGAATTGAGTTGTATAAAAAAAAACACAACCCCACACACAGTTTCTTTCACTCCAGTTTCTTCAAGAGGAAAGGGGGAATGTCCAGCCCACTCCTTCCCCCTCTAATCCATTTAATAAGTTCTGTCTTCACTTGGTCACTCTTAAAGGAGTACAAGCTGTTTTTTTCCATGAGCAGGGGTGGTATAACCCCCCTTCCCTAGCCCTTACTTCATTCTCGGTGGGTCAGCCCCGCTTTCTTCAAGAGGCAAGGGGGACATCCAGCCCACACCTCCCCTCTCTAATCCACTTCGTACATTCTGTCTTTGCCTAGTAGCATATAGTCCTTTATCTAGTCCTTTTGTTTCAATCTCACAAGTTTTTTCAACTCTTCAAAGAGCGGGGGGGGGCGTCCAATCTACTCTCCTGCTTCTCCAAACCGCTTGGTTAACTCTGCTTTCACTCAATCACTCAATGACAATTTGCTATATTTCCAAGGAGGTTGATTTCCTTTCCTCTTGCAGACATTTCATCTCCTTGGCTTAAAATACGAGCCGTCTCTTCAGGAGGGGGGAGTCCAGCCCACACCATCCCTCTCCCTAGATTAGGAATACTTTCAAGGCAGAGGGGCATTCATCATCTGATTGCTGGTAACACCTGCAACAATGGAGACACTGCTGCTATCCCCCAGCCATGGACACCCTCCCAGACAGTACAGACAAGGCTGAGGCTTGTGTGAGGCCAGGCCCCTTGTCACTCATGTGTCTCCTTTTCAGGCAGGCTGTGACCCATCAGGGAGCCCAAGGAGCCCTGCCCAGCTTCCCTCTCTCCAAATTCATTGCAGGCAGCAAGGTGGGACTTGGGGCATTGCTTGTGTGTGTGTGTGTGTGGTGGGGAGGCACCATGGGAGATACTCATTCTCCAGCAGCGCTTACAAATAAGCTATGCTTTAGCCGCCAGCCTGGCCCTTGTTGGAAATGAGGGTTGGGCAAATGGGTGCACTGTCTGCAACTTCAATGCCTCCCCCCTCCCTACGGGGCAGGGCTCCTCTTGGGTCAGGCACCTCTGTTAGGGTGTGGCAAGCCTGATCGTGGGGGTCTTCCTGCCCTGTGCACCCACTCTCTGCAGAGTGGGGGAGTAGCACTGGCAGCTGGCAAGAGGCAATGCAGCTTAGCCCGCAGACTGGCTATGCCTTTCCTTGCCACTCATGACACTATCAACTGCAGCCACCCTGAAATTGGTGGATTCGGCCAGCATTGCCCAGGCAATTACAGAGCATTCTTGCCTGGCTGTGCCTTGTCAGGCTCAGCCCACCGGTGTAGCTCTCCCATGGATGTTCTTAGGGAACAAACCAGTGCCACTGCAGTAATGCTGACATGTGGGCACAGGTGCCCAGTGAGCCTCAGGACTAGGCTCTTATTAACCTGTATAAAAATTACTGGTGTATCCTTCTTTGATTTTCCTTCTTTAGACTAAAAGTACTGGCTTACTCTTCGAACCAATCAAATAAATCTGTTAAGTTTTAAAATATGCTTATTTAAGATAAAAAAAAAGATTTTTTCCCTCCAGATACAGTAGCTATTAATAATTTCCACTACATTTCCAGAAGCAATAGAAGCCAGACGATAATAAGAACATGGATTAAAGCCTGAGAATTTTGGTTAGTTGAATTCAGCAAAATAATTTAGTCAAATGTCTATTAATGTTCCTTTTTAAAGATAACTATTTTTATAATGCCAAATGCTTGGTAGCATTTATTGTATCTGTTCATTAAAAAATTTGTGTGTATTGTGAAATTTCCAAAAAATTCTTCTAATTTTTAATTCAATAATCATCCTGCAAATAAAATCGTTGTCATTGCAATTATTTTACTATAGCAGAAGCATCAAGTGTACACTGTGGAAACACATTGAATAACCAGGAACTTTGCTATATAATCATTCAGAGAATCTGTATACCAGGTGCCTACATATTTTGTGAGCTAGCGAAACTATCAAATGTTTATGCTTGATATTTCAGCAACAGAAATTAATATGGTACTATATATTAAGCTGCTTGCAAGCACTACCTCAAAATTCTATAATGTTTAAAAAATACAGCTTAAACTCAGACTATTATTCTTCCATCTCATAAGAGTTCACTGTAGATTGAGTGTTGTTGGCACTTGTTCTGTTAGGCATGAATTAATGCACCTGGGGATCTGTAATTTATTCATGCTATTCCATCAACCAAAGAAAGCTACATTATTCTGTTGCCATACTTAGAAATGGCAAGCCAATAATCTCTTAACTAGCACTTTCTAATGCAGCCCTGGACATTCTTTATACCTTTTTCTTTGTATTGGTGGTCCTACATTTTATGCCTGTTATATGCCCCTTTAATGAAGTCTGTAGTTAAGGCAGTAACAACAGAGGAGGAGGAAGAAGCAATTATATTTCTTTTTAAATTCATGAACATTGTTAAAGCCCATTAGATTTCTCAAGTACCATCAGCATAGAGCTTAGTGTAGCATAGTGGCTGAGACACTGAACTCTGAATCAAGAAATCCTTGATTTGAATCTCATTTCTGACATGAGCTCACTCACAGTACACATGGTTTGCATACAGAGGGTCCCAGTTTTTATCCTTGGCATCTTTTTCTTTTAGAATCTCAGGGGGTGGGGAAGATGTTTATTCTCCTAAGGCTCTGCAGAAGGAACACCAATCAGAGCAGGCAATATTGACTTAGATAGACCAATGGTCTTATTTAATACCCAGCATTTCATATGTTCATTTTACATATAATTGCTGAAGTGGCCTCCTTGCAGCTGCATTAAGAGCTGTAACCTTTTACAACATCCTGCTTCTCAAACTTTTAAATACTAAGCTTGGAACAGGACCTTTTAAATTAAAAGGGTAGCAACCTTAACATGCTACTGTTTCTATGAGTCAGACTCTAATATTTAATCTAATAAACTTAAATCTAAAATACCTTAAAATCTAGTTGTCAGACTAGGAAGTCCCTGACAGTGAAGCAAGTATATGAAGCATGTGTCAGCTGTCCTGGGAGAAGGCTTTCCGCCCAACACCTTCAACATGGCTCTCAGAGCATCTAGTAGATCTAATATGACTATAATATGGTATGAGAAGAAGCAGTGTGGACAGCTTTTGTGTATTGTCTTGTGTGTATAGAAAGCTGAATTGCCTCTTAAGGCAATTGCCACTTACCAGATTAGTCGCCCAAACCAAAGAGTAGTTTAAGAGGTAGAACAGAAAAGAAACAGCTATATTTTGATACATATTGTTGTAGATACAATTTTTTCTCTGGGGTAGTTTTCCACTCTTTGGTTTGTGTGTTCTGTACCAGAGCAGCCTCCTTTTGCTGACACTTACCAGATTAGTGGCAAACTCTAAGGGCATAATCTAGTACACTATGGGTACAGCATCCAGAAATGATTTCCCATAAGCCTATCTTCTCCCCACTCCTCTGCAGAGCATATTGCCTGCCCATATACGCCCATATGTATAAACCAAGGAGGGGGTATTCAATATATAATAGGACTGTGCTACAAAAAATAGCTCAGGAAGATCCTTTGGTAAAGGAACAGGGATTGTACACTATGCTACTAGGTACTGTCTGCTGATGTTGATATGCTCCTAGTAGGTAGTTTTCATGTCATTTAATATGTCATGTCAAATTGCTTATCTTTTTTCCCAGCAATGTTTCATCTCTGTATTTGGAATTATGCTGGTTTGCCTATTGTATTGTTTATTGAACTCTCCCAGCTGTGTAATCTGCCTTGAGTCTAAGTAAGAGAAGAGGACTATACATACATACATACATACATAACTGTGCAACGTCACAGTATGAGCCCCCTGCCCTCTCCCAACAGCTACAGCCCACTGAATCCCTGAAATTCTGCTTCTGCAGATCAGAAGACCTTCATGAACAGCACTCAGGCTTCCAGCGGGAGGAGAAACAGTAAAAAGAGTTTTGAGAGCCTTTTTTCAAAAGTAGTGGGGATAATAAGCAGACCCTTGACTGCAACATGGATATTGTGTATTATTAGACCACTAGTTTTTTTAAAAAGACAAAGCCAAATCCTGACAGTGAGCAATGATAAGACTATAAAGTTCCACCTTCAAATAAACTGAGATTTCAAACCTTCATTATTAAACACCCTCTTGACTCTGAGATAACACCTATGATACAGGCAGTTTGCACCATTTAAGCAAGACAGATTGCCAAAACACTGTATCTGAGAAATGCGGACACAATATACAATTGTTTGTCATAGTACTTCCGAATTCTTGGGTTAAGCGCTAACACATATTACAGAGCTCCTCAAGGCAAGTATTTTTAAAGCAGTTATTAAAACCTCCAGAATCTTAACTGAGCAACTGAACATGTGTCTAAATACTCTTATCCCCCAACATAACAAATCCCAATGTTGCTAAATCAGATGTTTTGTAAATTTGAAACTGCACACAACTTGTAAAACAAAGGGTAATGCATTGATTCATAACACGGTGATCAATGACATGGAATAAAAAATAAAAAGAAATTTATCTCATACAATGTAAGGATCTAAAAATGCATGGCCTTTTTCAGGTTAGACAAACAACAAGTAACTTGAAACGTGCATGTGAAGATTTCTGTATTTTATATGTTTATCGCTTTAACAAAATTTTACTGATTCTGAATACTGGAACGTGAAGATTATAAATATAAAATAAATATTTAATTATTAGTTCTTGAAAGCACGTGACTCGACACCAATTGCAGTTCTGTTATATCATGAGTGCCTTATATAGAGGCAGGGAGGGGAGATGTCAGCTGAATAAGGCAGCAGATGCCCTGGGTTATTTTAAATAATTTAATCATGTGACTAATTGGTCTCTGCTGGGTTTCTGTGGTAACTGCTTCCTAAGTACTGTTGGGCAATTTTGTTAACTGTAGCTTGGAAATAGCATGTAAGGTGTACTGCCTTCTAGAGAGCAAAGGGAATCCATACAGCTGGACTTGGAAGGTGCTCCCACTGAGGCATTGATTATCAAACATAAAAATGTTTACAGTTGCGGCTGTGCAGTACTTCTAGGCTTCTAATAAGGTGGATTTTGCATCAGCTTTTTAAAGATTATGCACACAATATGATTTCATCCTATTATTTTTATTTGAATTTCAAACACAGCTGAATAGCACACACGTAAATATTGAAATATATGCACATGTTCTATATGTGTTCAATATATGCATACAAGCTATGCAGAAAGGGACGTTTTAACTTTTAAACTTGCACTCCCCCGTCCAACTCCCCCTTCCAAAATGGCCATTTCCTCCAGGGGAACTGCTGTCTGTCTGGAGATCGTGGGGAGGGACCACCGGACATGTGACAGTTTTCAAGAGGTGCCGGAACTCCGTTCCACTGCTTTCTTGCTGAAAAAAAGCCCTGCACCTAGGGTTGTCATTCCCCCACCCGGGGTGGGGGATCCCCTGATCCCACCCTTTCCCTCCCTGTGCCCACTTACCTGGCCGGTGGGGGGCGTGTTCCCTGGGGTGCCTCTTCCCCAGGTGGCGCACTGAACCCCTGGACAGAGGGTGCACTCCGGCGCTATGAGAGCAGGTGGCATCGGAAAGAGCAGGCCACTCTTGCTGCCGCCACCACTGCCCTCTCTCACTGTCGCGCCTCGCTCTTGTTTGGTGCACAGAGGCCGCCGCGGTGAGAGCAGGCAGCAGTGGAAGGGAGAGCGGGCAGCCATGGTGGGGAGAGTGGGCAGTGGCAAGAGCAGGCCGCTCTCACCACCACTGCCGCCCGCTCTTGCGCACCACAGCGCCTGTGCGTCGAACAAGAGCGGGCTGTGGTTGCAGCAAGAGCAGCCTGCACCGGCTGCAACAAGGACCCCCTTTGACACGGGGCTCCCTGTGACCCAGCATGATGACATCACTCCAGGAAGTGATGTCATCACGTGAGCCGGGAGCGTGTGCACGAAGATGCCAGGGTAAGTAGCAGCTCCCAGTCTCCTGCCGGGAGACTCCAGGGATCTGGAGATCCCCCATCAAAGGACTCTAGATCCCTGGCAACCCTAATTACACCAGATTTTCTGGCTATTTGATCTGCAAGACTCGGATCTGCTTTGGGCCTCTGTAATTCTACACTTGAGGGAGTTGAACCGAACAGGTGTTTGTTTTGTTTTTCTGCACTAGAAACATGCCCCATTTCTGCTGTAGACTTTCTTGGGGATAGATGACGTCAGTTCTATCACTGTGGTTTTCTTTTTTAAAAAAAACAATGTTGTAAGATTGCAATATTGTTGTTTAAAAAAACAAACAAAAACACAAAAAAGTACAGAAAACACAGAGATTCCTGTACAAAATGTCATCCTACATTGCTTGTATTGATCAGAAGATGATTTACTTCAAACTACCGAGGTTAGCCTGCACACAAAACACATAATAAACAGTGACAATATTTCTGAGTGTTGATTAGCTGCGGCATTTTAGAGGAAAATTTTAAAATAGTAAGCAGGATTCAGTTTTCTCTGCAGGTTTTTTTTGTTACATATTGCAGCATATTTTTCCTTCAACAAGGGGGGAGAGGATTGCAATGTTTAACATTTAAAAAAAACATACACACAATTGCAACATTGTTGTTTTAAAAAAATTAAAATTCAGGAAAAAAACTGGATTGCTGTTAAACTAATCAGGACACAGGGTGATAAAGTGGAGTGTCAAATGCAGGGCCAGGGCCAGGCCTCAAACCAAAGAAAGACTTCTGCAGTCTTTATCAAAAGTCTGGACAAATCAAATGGAAATCATTCTTGAGCATATTAGACCAGAAGTGATGGCATTACTATTGGTCGTGGTGGAAAGTGCCATAAAGCTGTAGCCAACTTACAGTGAGCCCTGCAGGGGTTTTCAAGACAAGAAACTAATAGAGGTGGTTCACCATTGCCTGCCTGTGCGTAACAACCTTGGTCTTTTTTTTATAGGTCTCTCGTCTAATTAATAGCCAAGGCTAGCCTTGCTTAGCTTCTGAATCTGATGAGATCAGGCTTGTCTGAGCTATCCAGCTCAGGGCAGCATTACCATTACGTCTTTCAAAAAGAAGAGTTATCATTTCCCAAATGGCATAGTCCTGAGCACACTTAACTTGGCAAAAAGCCCATTGAAAATAGGATAGGATAGAGGCATACTAGTTTCAGTATAAGGAAGATTAAGTCAAGTTTTTCCTACTCTGCTACAAAACAACATCAGCCAAGAATATCTATATTCTCTTCTAAACATAAAAGTTATGTAATAAATAAACTAAACAAACAAAAATAAAAAGTATGCAAGCTTTTAGGTTCTCCATTCTTGAAGTTAATAAGAAACACCAGAGAAGAAAAAGAATGGGGAGATTCACATATTCAGAGCAGGGAAATAAAACCTTTGCAGATGTGCCCTGCTACAGAATTAACATTTGATTGAAGCAATTATCACTGAAATTAACATTAATTGTAAATTAATTGCTAACTCAGGGCACCTTCCCCCAGCCGCTCAAACAGGCTAATTAAAAAACCATCCCTAGACAAAAATGATGTGGTCCATTATTATCCAATCTCTAATCTGCCCTTTCTGGGCAAAATGATTGAGAGAGCAGTAGCTGACCAACTCCACATCTTCTTGAGTAACTATAGTGCTCAGAACCCTTTTCAGTCTGGATTCAGGCCAGGTCATGGGACAGAGGCAGCTCAAGTAGCTTCAGTGGATGATCTCAGCTGGGATATAGACAAAGACCATGGCTTGTTATTGCTCCTCCTGGATCTATCTGCAGCCTTTGACTCAGTAGACCATGCCATCCTGTTGAGAAGTTTGGAGTTAGAGCATCAAAGGATGTGCCTTGGACTGGTTTAAATCGTTTCTCATGGAGAGGACTCAAAGAGTTGCCATCAGAGATTAGCTACCTCCAGAATGGGAATTATCTTGCAGAGTTCATCAGGATTCAATCCTATCTCTCGTGTTATTCAACCTCAATGCAAAGCGTTTAGAAGCACTTATTTGCAGCTATGAAGTGGGATGCCATCAATATGCAGATGACACCCAACTCTACAACTCATTATCCAAATCACCATAGGATGCAATAGAAATCATTGGTTGCTGCCTGACAGCTATGGTCAATCAGCCGAAAATGAACAAATTGAACACAGACAAGACAGAAGTGATTTTCATTGGAAAGGCAGAGATCTTAAAGGACATTGCACTCCCCACTTTCAATGGAGTTCCTCTGACCCTTGCAGATTAAGTTAAGAGTCTAAGGATTATACTGACTCCAGCGCTATTGCTAGAAAAGCAAGTTAAGGTAGCAGAAAAAAATCTCTACAATCTCATTGGAAGATGGCTTCCTACCTTGACACAGCTGATCTGGCCACCTGGATCCATGCTATGGTAACATCAAGACTTAACTATTGTACTGCACTAAACATAGGTCTCCCGTCTAAGTTAATGAGGAGACTCCAGTTGGTGAATAATGTTGCAGCTTTCTCACCCTGCACATAGGCAATACATGTGCATTCTCTGTGGCAGCCCCCACCTTATGGAATGGCCTACCAGAAAAAAATAGGAAAGCCCCCCCACTCTCCTAGATTTCTGCAAACAATGCAAAACAGAATTATTTAAGAGGGCTTTTTTACTCACATGGAAGGGCTGTAGTGTGCAGAGGTAGTCTCAAAGACATGCTTTACTAAAGAAATAGGGACCATAGACTTCACTACCATGTGCTATTACAGGGGTCCTCAAACTATGGCCCGCGGGCCACATGCGGCCCGCCGAGGACATCTATCCGGCCCGCCAGGTATTTTTGCCGCCGCCGCCTGTCCTGCTTAGCAGCCGACTCGTCCCGGGCCCGCAGTGCGCATGTGTGGAATGTGCACCGCACTCTCCGACTCTCCTCCTTCTCTCTGTCTCTCGACTCCTCCTCTCAGTCTCGGGTGTGATCTTTTTTTTGCGGTTAAGGGGGGGCTTTTTTTCTGAAGTTAGGAGGTCTTTTTTTTGCAGATAGGGGGCACCTTTTTTTTTAAGTTAGGAGAGCCTTTTTTTGAAGTTAGGAGAGCCTTTTTTTTAAAAGTTGGTTAGTTGGTTGGGGGTGGTTTCTAGGGGGATTGCATCACAGTGATAACGCAAATAGCGCTCAGTGCTAATGCAAATTGTCAGTGCTCAGAGGTAATGCAAATGGTCAGCGCTCAGAGGTAATGCAAATATTCAGTGCTCAGTGGTAATGATAATTGTAAGTGCTCAGTGTTAATGCAAATGGTCAGCGCTCAGTATTAATGCAAATTGTCAGCGGTCAGTGTTATCGCAGATGGTCAGCGGTCAGTGTTAATGCAAACGGTCAGTGCTCAGTGTTATCGCATGGGGGCCCCAAACTGGTAATCTGCCTAGAGCCCCATGGGAACTTAATCCGGCTCTGCAGACAGCCTAGGAGTAGGAAACCCAATTTAATTGACAGTAAGTGCATTTATATTCTGATTGCTATTCAGTTGTGTATGATGTTGTATGACTGTTGTGTGCTGTGTAAGCCCCGGTTCACACTGCTGCGATCTCTGAGCAGTGCGAGTTCAGCCATATGCTTGTATGGCTGAACTCGCATTAGATTCAGAAGAAAAAAGGCATACGTGCCTTCTTTTTTCCTGCAGTGGAATCTGATTGCATGGGTCTTCTCACCCATGCGATCAGATTCCTGTGCGAGTTCACAGATCGCAGTGCGGTTTGCGCAGGGTAGTGTGAACTGGAAAGGTGGTGGAGGAACCGGCTCTGTATATTGTTTTTGGTATATTGTGGTATATTGTTTTTGTAGCGCTGTATATATATATTGGTATTTTACTAATAGCAATTTGGAACCCCTAGGAAACAATGATATCAAGAAAGAGAAAAATTGACTCGGAGTGTAGGATATTCAAAGACAGTGGACTTATGATTACTTTTTCATGCAGTACAAGGAAAGAGCTGTGTGTTTGATATGCCAGAATATAGTGTCTGTGTTCAAAGAATACAATTTGCGTCGACACTATCAAACTCACCATAAAGACAAATATGATTGTTTGGTCGGAGAAGTGAGAAAAGATAAAATATTAAAACTGAAAAATACATTGACAACTCAGCAAAATACTTTTGTGAAGCAGAAGCAGCTAAATATTTCATCACTGCGAGCAAGTTTTCAAGTTGCCAAGCTAATAGCGTGCACTGGCAGACCATTCGTGGAGGGAGAATTTGTTAAAGAATGCCTTCTTTCTGTTGCCAAAGGGATGTGTCCAGAGAAGGCCGATTTATTTAGTACAGTGAGTCTTTCAGGACCTACAATTACACGAAGGATTGAAGAAATGGGAGACAATTTGCATCAGCATTTGCAAAACTCCGCAAAAAAACTTTCCTATTTTTCCTTGGCACTCGACGAAAGTAACGATGTTCGTGATTCTGCACAACTTCTAATTTTTATTCGTGGGACGAATGACTATTTCGAAGTCACAGAAGAGCTTGCTGCACTGCAAAGCATCAAAGGAACAACTACAGGAGAGGATATCTATGAAAAGGTTTGCCAAACTGTGAATGGTTTGGAGCTGGACTGGGCTAAACTAGCCAGTGTGACAACTGATGGTGCTCCTAGCATGGTGGGGTGTAAGAAAGGAGTAATTGCTCGCATTAACCAAGAGATGGACAAACATAACCATTCTCATCCAATAGCCATACACTGCCTCATCCATCAACAAGCGCCGTGTAGTACATCACTGAAGTGGGACTCTGTTATGAAAATTGTGGTATCTTGTGTTAACTTCATTAGAGCAAATGCACTAAACCACAGACAATTTCAGGAATTTCTGTCTGAGCTAAATGTTGCCCATGAAGATGTTCTGTACCACACAGAAGTCCGTTGGCTGAGTCGAGGGAGAGTTTTGAAACATTTCTATGACTTACTTCCACAGATTACAGCTTTTCTGCTTTCAAAAAACAAAGAAGTACCAGAACCCAATGATGCAGAATGGAAATGGCACCTTGCCTTTCTGACAGATGTAACAGAGCTACTCAACAGTTTTAATGTGCAACTTCAAGGAAAGGGGAAGCTCATCTGTGATATGCAATCACATGTGAAAGCATTTGAAGTAAAATTAGGCCTCCTCATCAAACAAGTGAAGGAGGAAAATTTCTGCCATCTCCCTACAACTCAAAATCTGTTAGCGGAAAAACCATTGGTTGCATTCCCAAACAAAACATGTGTGGATTCACTGGAGTTCCAATTTAGATTTAAAGAGCTTCATCTCCATGAACAGGACATACAGCTTTTCCGTAATCCATTTTCTTTTTTTCTTCTTTTTAAAAATTTTTATTGGTGAGTTAAAATTTTTAAATTTAATACATACATTCCCTTCATATCTAATTAATTCTGTTCCCCATCCTTTTCCTCCCCCCTCCCTATTGACTTCCAACAGCTTTCCAACCCTTACCCCCTTTTATTGCTTAATACTATTTCACTTATACTTTTCTTCAACACATAGATCATAATATCCCTTACTCTAAGCATATTCTAATTCTTTTATACAAATACTCTGTCAACTATACTATCAATATAGTATTTGCTGTACACTATACCATACAACATAGCATAGCATGCATTAAAATATAACATAACATGTATTTATCTATAACACATTAAATTATAATATCTCTTACTCTAAGCATGTTCTAATTCTTTTATACGTGTTCTCTATCCAATATACTATCAATATAGTATTTGTTATATACTATTCCATGCAATATAACCTAGCATGCGTTGTAATATAACATCCCAATATAGTATATAGTGCAATATACTAACACCATACATCGTAATATATGTAATATATGATATTAATTTTCTAATGTATCCGTTTTACTTCAAATTTTCTTAATCATAATATTAGCTTAGATTGTCATAGTTAAATTTCCCCCTTAATGGTAAAGTCACTTCTCTCCTCCACCACCCTTTAGAAATTCTCAAACTGCCACAGTTCTCCTTTCACATCCCATTTTTTCTCTAAATATTGTTTTAATTTCCCCCAATCAGCAGTATATTGTCCTAGGTCAAGATCTTTAAGCTTCTTTGTCATTTTTGTCCATTTCTGCCATGTACAGCAATTTGTAAATCCAGTCTTCTATAGTTGGTATTTCTTGTACTTTCCACTTCTGCGCGTACAAAAGTCTTGCCGCTGTAGTCACGTAAAATAGCAATGTTCTATACTGCATTGGAACAGCTTCCATCCCCAAGTTCAGTAGCAACAATTCAGGATTCTTGTTTATTTGGATTTGTAAAATCTCATTAATTACTTCAATTACATCTCCCCAATATTGCTTAGCTACTTCACAGGTCCACCACATATGATACAGTGATCCTTCATGCTTTTTACATTTCCAGCATTTGTCTGACATGTTTGTATTCCCTAGCGCAATTTTCTTTGGCGTTAAATACCATCTGTAGATCATTTTATATACATTCTCTTTAATATTCGTACAAGTTGAAATCTTCAATGTATTTTTCCACAGGTGTTCCCACGCCTCCATTGTTATTTCTTTATGAAAATTTATTGCCCACTTCACCATCTGGGTTTTAACTGTTTCATCCTCTGTATACCATTTCAGAAGAAATTTATAAATTTTAGATATTTCTTTCTTACCTTCTTGTAACATCACTTCTTCTAGTTCAGAGTTTTCCATTCTTATACCTCCTCTTAAGCAGTCCGAGTTGTAAAGATCTCTGATCTGTCTATATTGGAACCATCCATAACAAGGAGACAACTCTTCTTCTGTTTTTATTCTTAGCATTGAATGTTGTACTTGTGTTATCTCCTTGTATGTTAGGCACTGCTTCTTGTTGTCGACAGTTCTCGGATCTATTACTTCATACGGAACCACCCATGAAGGAATTCCATCTTCCATGTAAACCTTATATTTTTTCCAGACTGTGAAGAGGCTTCTCCGAATGTAATGGTGCAAAAACATCGAATCTACTTTTACTTTATCATACCACATGTATGCATGCCATCCAAATAATTTTTATGTCCCTCCAAGGCCAGCAATTTACGATTTTTTAACATTATCCAATCTTTTAACCATACTAGACATATTGCTTCATAATATAGTCTTATATTGGGCAGTTGGAAGCCACCTCTTTCTTTCGCATCCTGTAATACTTTCATTTTCACGCGTGGTTTCTTGCCTGCCCACACAAAGTCTGAAATTTTCCTTTGCCATTTATCAAACTGTTTTGAGTCTCTAATAATTGGGATTGTCTGCAACAAGAACATCACTCGTGGTAAGACATTCATCTTTACTGCTGCTATTCTTCCCAACCATGATAGATTCAATTTATTCCATTTTATCAAGTCTCTTTCTATTTGTATCCACAATTTCCCATAGTTGTTTTTAAATAAGTCTATATTTTTCGCAGTCAGTTCGATACCCAAATACTTTACTTTATTAGTTACTTCGCAGTCCGTTATCACCATTAGTTCTTGTTGCTTCTGTTTAGTCACATTCTTGCATAGTATTTTGGACTTCTTTTTATTCACATAAAATCCAGCTAGATCTCCAAATTGCTTTATTTTCTCTATTACCTTTGGCATGTTTTCGATTGGATCTTCTACTATTAACATTATGTCATCCGCAAATGCTCTGACCTTGTAGGAAAATTCTTTTATTTTTATACCTCGGATTGCATCATCCTCTCGTATTTGAACCAACAATATTTCAAAAACCAGAATGAACAACAATGGAGACAAGGGACAACCCTGTCTTGTTCCTTTACTTATTTTCAATTTTTTAGTTAAGTCCTCATTCACTACAATCGCTACACTTTGGTCTCTGTAAATTTCTCTAACCGCATGTATGAACCTTTCTCCCATTTGCAGCTTTTCCATAGTGGCAAACATAAAGTCCCAGTTCAAGTTGTCAAAAGCTTTTTCTGCGTCCACGAAAAAGAAACCAACTTCCCTATCACAATGCTTATCATAGTATTCAATAGCATTTATTACTATCCTTAAATTGTCTTTAATTTGTCTACCAGGTAAAAATCCTGCCTGTTCCTCTGCAATAAATTCCACCAGCCATCCTTTTATTCTTTCTGCCAAAACTTTTGCAAATATTTTATAGTCATTGTTCAATAACGAAATTGGCCTATAATTTTTAACATTGGTCAAGTCCAGTCCATCTTTCGGAATCAATGATATGTTAGCTTCGTTCCATGAATCAGGAATTTTTTGGCCTTGCATAGTTTCATTCATTACCTCTTTCAAAAAAGGTGCCAGTTCGTTAGCCATCACTTTATAGAACTTTGCTGTTAATCCGTCCAGTCCTTTCCCCAATTTCGTTGATTGGATGGCCTCTTTTATTTCTTCCTCTGTTACTTCTCTATTTAGTTTTTTCTTTCCATTCCTCCAACATCTTTGGTAGTTTCATTTTCTCCAAGTACTCCTCTATTGAACCCCTGTTCATGTCCTTTTTCTGGTACAGTTTTGCATAAAATTTGTAGAAGGCTTTACTGATGGCTGTTTGGTCCAATAATGTTCTATCTTCCTCTCGGATTTTAATTATAGTTTTCTTCTCTTTTTTCTTTTTCAATTGCCAAGCTAGGTATTTGCCAGGTTTGTTGGCCCCTTCAAATGTCTTTTGGTTCATTTTTTTCAAATTCCACTCCAATTCTTTGTTGCTCATTGCCGTCAATTGCTCCTGCAATATTTTTATATCCTGATATATCCGCTTCTTCCCTGGCCTTTTCTTAAATTGCACCTCTTTGGCTTTGATTTTTTCCATTATTTCTTTTCTTTTTTCCTCTTTTATCCTTCTATCTCTTCCATTTAAATCCATCAGTATTCCTCTAATTACCGCTTTATAAGTGTCCCATACTTTATAAGTTGACACATCCTTATTTATGTTGTATTTTATAAAGAATTTGGTCTCCTTTCGCAGCAGCGTCATGTTGTCTTCTATCTGTAGCAAATCTTCATTTATCCTCCATCCTCTTTTTTTAGTATTTTTTCCAAATCTCCACATAATTGGGTTATGATCTGAGCTTACCTTAGGCATAATTTCCACATCTCTAGTCCACAACGTCAATTCTTTGGAAGCCCAGATCATATCAATTCTTGATAATGTAAAATGTCTTGCAGAGTAAAAGGTGAATTGTCTATTTTTAGGATTTTGTCTCCTCCCTACATCCTCCAGACTTTCTTGTTCTTTAATCGCAAAAAATGACTTTGGCAAAAGTCCTTTTTTTTCTGTGCAATTTTAGATTTCTTGTCTTCTTCTAAGCTTGTAACTCCATTAAAGTCACCCGCCATAATTATTTGGTCGTAAGTCAACTCCTCTAGTTGTCCTTGCAAGTCCTTAAAAAAGTTTTCTTTTGCACTGTTTGGTGCATAAATTCCAATCACCAAGATCTTTTTTGAGTTCCAAACTATCTCCACCGCTAGATATCTGGCTTCTACATCACTTAAAATTAATTTTGGCTGCAGCTCCTCCTTTATATACAGTGCAACTCCTCTCTTCTTCTTTTTGGAGGCAGCTGCAAATTCATTTGCCCTTCTTCAAGATGGCGGCTCCCTACTTCCGCTTTTAGCAAACCGCTTCTCACCGGTCTCTCTATGATTTTGACGCACTTCCTGTTCCTCCTTCCTTCCCAGCAGTTCTCGCGATGTTAAAACTTTCTCACAGTTCGTTATCTCCTCTTGGCCGCAGGTATGTAAACCATAATCAGTTTTCTGCGTTTATTTCTCTTTATAATGTCACTTTTTTAAAATTTAACTTGCCGGAGTTCTCTCTTATGTATAACAAGTCCCTTACAGTTTTTAAATTGTCTTAGTCTCTTTACTCCTTTTTATAATCTGTCCCGTACTGAGAGATAGCAATCTTTACCTTCTTAGATGTTTCTCTTGGGTTGTAATCGCTTCTTCAATTATCCGATCAATTCCAGTTCCCTTCCTGATTTACTGAAGCTTGGGCATGTAGGTCTTATGCCAGAAACTGACTCCAGAGCCGCTGCAGAGATTTTAGCAAACCTTTCTTTGGGTGGGACCTCAAGAGTAGAAGGGGGCTCGTTGTGTAGAACCCCCCTCACACCCGAGATCAATGCGCCCTCAGGTTCTTGAGCGTACTTACCTGTTCCCCGCCTGGGAACAGGGGGCTGCGGGCAGTTTGCGCCCCTCCAGCCTCCACAAACAACAGCACGGACAGCCCAGCTCTTTGAGCTGCGTTAGACCTCCATGAATCTCAAACTGGAAGTCTCCGTAACCCATTTTCTATTGACATTGAAAATGTGGATACAATTTACCAAATGGAACTGGCTGAACTGCATAATTGTGACTCTCTGAAAGACGCATTCAAGTAAAGCAGCCTTCCTAATTTCTATGCATCTCTCCCCTCTGAGACATATCCTAATCTCAGGAACCATGCACTCAAAATGGCAACCATCTTTGGCAGCACTTATGTCTGTGAACAGACTTTCTACAGAATGAAACATCTGAAATCTCCAACCAGATCTAGACTAACTGATGCACACTTGCATCACTTGTTACGACTAGCAGTGACAAATATGGAACCAGACACTGACCATCTCATTAGCCAAAAGCAGGCCCATAGTTCCCACTGAAATACTGGTAAGTTTGTTGATTTAACTTTACTTATTCTTCATTTTAAATATTGTATTTGTTCCCGTTTTGTTTTTTTACTTCAAAATAAGATATGTGCAGTGTGCATAGGAATTTGTTCATAGTTTTTTTTTAAAAACTATAGTCCGGCCCTCCAACGGTCTGAGGGACAGTGAACTGGCCCCGTTTAAAAAGTTTGAGGACTCCTGTGCTATTATGTGCTTTCTGTTGCCTTATGCGTTATGTGTTGCTTTAAGTATGATCCTACTGGGTAGTTATATGTTAGTTTAATGTCAGTCTTAGAATTGCTTGTGCTCTGTTTCAGCATTTCTTCAACTCTGTATTGGATTTTTGCTGATGTTATGTCTTCGCAAATTTGCATTTATATACTATATGGCATTATTTATTGCAATGACTTTGATATTGAGAGTATTAATCTCACACTATGTAATCTACCTTGAGTCTCAGTGAGAAAGGCATACTTTAAATTATATAAACAAATAAACAAACCAATACTCTGATATAAAAGAAAATCAAGTACTATCTGGTAAAAATTTCTTTTTCATCATAGACACTTTTTTGGATGGGAAAGAACTAAAGTTCCTAAACATTAAAAAAATGCCCTGTACCATTTTTGAAGTAGTAATAACAACAACAACAACAACAACAGTCGATTTATATACAGCCCTTCAGGACAACTTAATGCCCTATCAGAGTGGTTTACAAAGTATGTTATTATTGTATTGTCGAAGGCTTTCACGGCCGGAGAATGATGGTTGTTGTGGGTTTTCCGGGCTGTATTGCCATGGTCTTGGCATTGTAGTTCCTGACGTTTCGCCAGCAGCTGTGGCTGGCATCTTCAGAGGTGTAGCACCAAAAGACAGAGATCTCTCAGTGTCACAGTGTGGGAAAGATGTAGGTCATTTGTATCTACTCAGGAGGGGTGGGGTTGAGCTGAGTCATCCTGTGAGAGTTTCCCAGGGTGTGGAATGCTAATGGCGGGAGGCTTCACTGTATCCTGAGGAGGTTCTTTTGCATATGGATAGGTATTTGATGTGCTAATCTTCTCTGCAGGGCTATTGTCGGGGATAGAATGTTTTGTTAGCCTGGTGTTTTTCAGAACTGTCAAAGACAGTAGAGACCCCCTCACCTCTGCAGGAGTATACCGTATACCCTGCAGCTGTGGACAAGTTTACATTGGGACCACAAAGCGTAGCATCCAGACAAGAATAAAAGAACATGAAAGACACTGCAGACTTGGACAACCTGAAAAATCAGCAGTGGCTGAACATAGCCTAACTCAAACAGGGCACAGTATCTTATTCCAGGACACCAAAATACTGGACAACACTTCCAACTACTTGGTCAGACTGCACAGGGAAGCCATTGAAATTCACAAGCATAAGCAAAACTTCAACAGGAAAGAAGAAACCTTAAGAATGAACAGAGCATGGTTTCCAGTTCTGAAAAGAACTGCAGAGAAGATTAGCACATCAAGTACCAATCCATATGCAAAAGAACCTCCTCAGGATACAGTGAAGCCTCCCGCCATTAGCATTCCACACCCTGGGAAACTCTCACAGGATGACTCAGCTCAACCCCACCCCTCCTGAGTAGATACAAATGACCTACATCTTTCCCACACTGTGACACTGAGAGATCTCTGTCTTTTGGTGCTACACCTCTGAAGATGCCAGCCACAGCTGCTGGCGAAACGTCAGGAACTACAATGCCAAGACCACGGCAATACAGCCCGGAAAACCCACAACAACCATCTATGTTATTATTATCCCTACAACAAAAAACCCTGTGAGGTGGGTGAGGCTGAGTGAGTTCCAGAGAGCTGTGACTAGCCCAAGGTCACCCAGCTGGCTTCAAGTGAAGGAGTGGGGAATCAAACCCGGCTCTCCCCCGCTCTTAACCACTACACCAAACTGACTCTCAGTATTGAGTATAATGGGAAAGGCATTCGATTATTGTTAAAGATAGGGTTGCCACATCCCTTGAGTCCTCCAGCGGGGGACTGGCATTCACCCTCCGTGCCCTTCGGTGTCTCTTCTCCAGGAAGTGATGTTATCACGCGGGTCAAAAGCGGTCCAGCGTGCGCTCCCGCGCTCGCCAAATGGATGAATCATCACCACCCCTGCCGGCCCGATTCAGCCTGAAACGGGCCCATTGCGGGGCATGTGAGTGCTCCGTGGTGGGGCCTGGGACGTGCTGCACCGCCCAGGGGTGCAGCGTGCTACCAGGGGGGGGCAGGGGCGCACCTCCCCCACTGACCAGGTAATTGGGGTCAAGGGGAAGGAGGTGGGAACAACCCTGCCCCACGTGGGGGGTTGGCAGCCCTCATTAACGATGATGAACTACTTCTGAACATATTAAACTAACGTAATTCTTCCAGTGTTCTTTTCTTCTAGCAGTTACATTTACTTGCAAATGTTGCTTTAAATATCTTTCAATTATTTTTGAATATATTTTTTGCAAATGATATTAAAATATATTAGGTACAAAATAACTTTCTAAAAATATCATCTTCTTGACATTCTAATTTATATCATTAATATTCAGAGTTCTAATGAACCATTAATGTATGACAGTAAGCTATATGGAAAAAAATACCACCCACTGATATTGTCTATGACGCTTTCATATCCAATGTGAGGTAAATGAAGCAATTGTGAGCATGAAATTTTAGAACTAGTATAAAAGAAACAATGGTCCATTAAAAAAACCAACAACACTAGATACTTTCATGGTCATTTTTTGTGTTTCCTCCCAAAGTCCTTCTTGCTTCATATGCTAGCATCCTATCTGTACTACTGAACTCGTTTCAACAAAAGCATCCACTGTTTTAAAAAAGCAAGCAATGGAAAACATTTTTTTAAATTACCTTTAAAAAATAACTGTGGGTTGTATCCATTGTAAAATTGCATGGCAAAGCAGATTTGCCTCTGCCTTCCCTTCGCTCAGCAGCCTGTTGCTTCTGCGGTATATATGTATGTATGTATGTATGTATGTATGTATGTATGTATGTATGTATGTATGTATGCAGGGATCATTTGGAGGGGGAACGCACCGGAACACCATTCCAGTAGTTCCCCCAACAGTCAGGTTGCCCAGCCCACCTGACTTTGAAAAATTTGGGGCTGTTTAGGCCTAGATTGGGGCCAAACTGGCCCGGATCGGGGCAGAAATGGCCTGAATCGGGTCAGTGCCAGGTGGGAGAATGCTCATCTGCCCAGCACTGACCTGATCCTGGCCATTTAGGCCCCAATCCGGGCCAAAACGGGCCCAAAATGGTCATTTGGGACACATTTCGGCCTGGATCGTGGCTGAAACAGCCTGGATCAGGGCCGAAATCATCCGGATCAGGTTGGAGCCAGGCAGGGGAAGTGTCGCCTGCCTGGCACCAACTCAGTCCCAGCGGTTTCAGCCCCGATCCGGGCCAAAACAGGCCAAAACAGCCATTTTGGGCCATTTTGGGCCCATTTCAGCCCAAATCAGGGCCCCAAACCATCAGGATCGGGTTGGTGCTGGGGGTGGGGGGAGGCCTCCCCTGCCTGGCACTGACCCGGTCCATGCTGTTTTGGCCCCAATTCCAGCCCATACTGGCCCAAAATGGCCATTTTGGGCCCATTTTGGCCAGGATTGAGGCCGAAACCATCCAGATCTGATCAATGCCAGGAGGGAGAAGCCTCCCCCATCCAGCACCAACCCAGTCTAGGCTGTTTTCCTTTTTTGGCCATTTTCAGCCCGTTTCGGCCAGAATTGTGGCCGAAACCATCTGGATCAGGTGGGGGAAGCCTTCTCCGCCCGGCACTGACCTGGTTCTAGCCGTTTAGGCCCTGAAACAGGCCAAAACGGGACAAAAATGCCCCCTTTTGGCCGTTTTTGGCCCGTTTCAGCCTGGATCGGGAAAAACAATCCTGATCGGGTCGGTGCCTGTGGGGGAAGCCTCCCTCACCTGGCACTGACCTAGTTCCAGCCATTTCAGCCCCAATCCAGGCCCAAAATGGCCATTTTTGGCCTTTTGGTCGCCTTTTCCACTGGGATCGGGCTGGCACGGCTGGGATCAGATCAGTGCTGGGTGGGGTAACCCACCCCTGCATAGCACTGACTTGGTCCGGGCTGTTTCAGCCCTGATCCAGGCCCATTTTTGGCCATTTGGGGCCCGTTTCAGCCGGGATCAGGGCCAAAACCACCAGGATTGGGTCGGTGCCTGGTGGGGAACCCTCCTTTGCCTAGCACTGTTCCGATCTGGGCCATTTTGGGCCTGATCCAGGCAAAAATGTGCCCAAAGTATCCATTTTGGGCCCCTTTCGGCCTGGATTGCGGCCAAAATGGCCCTGATCGGGCTACTCCCATGTGGGGGAACACTCCTGCCTCCAGCAGCAGCTGAATCCCAGACATTTTGGCCTGGTCAAGGGGTATGGCATATGCTAATGAGTTATGCTAATAAGTTCCTGCAGCTCTTTTTCTACGAAATGACCCCTGTATGCATGTAATAGAACAGTCTGCTCCTCCCCTAATATCTATGTGATTTAGTTTGGTTTTTAGTAGTAGAGGGTGCAAGCAGTTTTCTTTCTCCGATGTAATTATCTCCATTTTCTCTTATCTAAATTACTTTGGCCTAAACAAAATAGTGAGCATCCTAGAGTGTTGCTAGGTAGATGTGAAAATGGAGATTAGAATGGTTTACATTTTTTACTTTGCAACCATAATAAATTTGGTATTTCTTGTAGCTTTGCTTTTGACAGACTCCTGCAGTTTTGCTATTAGATTCCACTTCGAATTTTTCTTTGTTTTTTCGTCCATAGTTTCCCTGTATTCTGCAATTCATTGGCTACAGGTGAACCATGAAAAAAACTATACAAAAGAAAATGTTTTCAAATATGCAAAGGATCTGATCTATACTCAACAAAAGATTCTGCTGACTCCAGTAGGAGATGGATGTGGGCCAAGTAAGGAAGAACTGCATAGAGCACATTTCTAAAATCCTGTTTCTTTAGTTTCTGCTATCATAGGTGTTACTTGTCACCATAGTAGGTAAGAAATTTTCTCCAAGAAGTGTGATTACAGTTGACAGTCTCCCTTTAAATCTATGAATTTCTCAACTTAGCCATGGCATATTTACCCTCCCCTTTTTACTTTTTCTTTGCTCAGAGGTATGCAAACCATCTGTGCCTCTAATATGGTGTTCTTAAATAGTCTCTAGTGTGATTCAATATTTCATTTTATCATTTGTGTTTTTGTAACATTTCCTTCCTGTTAACCCTTTTGTTTGCTGTTTTTGAAGCTTACTATTCCACCTTTCATTAACTTTCAGTAAATCTTTGGGTGTCAATTCCCATTGTATAAAATCTGCAGGATCCTAAACTTGAAAGGCACTCTTGTAAAATCCTGCAGTTTGATGCTATCATCACACCTCCTCATGGGAACAAGGCCACTTGGTACTTATTCACCAGAGATTTCATCAAAAGTGCTGCTCTGTTGTATAAACCAAAGATTTTAAAACAACTGGAGCCTCCAGACTTTTTAAAAAATAATCCATCAGAAAATTACAGAATTAAATGTAGTTTAAAATGTATTAAAAGTACATAATTTTCATCCAGCTTGACAATTTTCAGCATATGTCTATATTAAAGTGGTTGTGGCTTATTTGTTTTTATAGACAGCAATCCAAACAGTGAACTTATCTGGTGACAAACACCACTTCACTAATGAGGAATTGGAATTTTTTTGCAACACTAAATAGCGTTTGAGGTTACAATAACATATAAAACAATATTGGATTTACAGCATATCTCAATTTTGAAATAACATTGTGCTGGTACTAAAAGGGAAAACTTCCTTATACTTCCCTCTTACATGCCCTTCTTGAAAAATTACAGCTACCAATGCTCCCTTAAGATTTCTGTGGTTTGATTGGAGCGAGGCTTCATTTCAGTGAACTAGGTATATTGTACAAATCTCTTAATTTGAACTAAGCTTCCTCTGGGAAAAAAATCTAATTTTAGTTTCTGCATAAAGAAACACATGCAGACACACAAATATATGTTAAAGGAAATATCACCTGTTAAAAACAGCTCACCTGACCTCCTATATTTGCTGTAAGAATAAAAGTTAAAAATTTTGTTTAAAAATAAATTAAAATTTCAGTTCAGCATGCTCTCTTCAGTTGTTTCCTGTACCCAGGGCTTTTTTTCTGGGAAAAGAGGTGATGGAACTCAGTTGTGGAACTCAGGACCGCACAATGACATCACTTTGGGTCAGCTGGAACAAAGGGGGTTGTTTTTAAAAGTTTAAATAGCACTTGGTAAAAAACGGTCACATGGCCAGTGGCCCCGCCCCCTGATCTCCAGACAGGGGGGAATTTAGATTGCCCTCCGCACCGCTCCAGCGGTGCAGAGGGCAATCTAAACTCCCCTTTGTCTGGAGATCAGGGGGTGGGGCCACCGGCCATGTGACCATTTTCAAGAGGTGCTGGAACTCCATTCCACCATGTTCCTGCTGAAAAAAAGCCCTGCCTGAACCCTAATATTATGCATGTATCTCAATGAACTTATATTTATGTATGTGCCATCAAGTTGCAACTAACTTACGGCAACTCAAGGCAAGTGAGAAACTGAGGTGGTTTGCCACTTCAGTCCTCTGCAGAGTCTTCCTTGATGGTCCCCCATCCAAGTACTGACTCAGTTTAGCTTCTAAGATCTGATGAGATCAGGCTATACCACTACATATCCCCTCAATGAACATAGCTGAAGCTACAAATAGGGAATTTGGGATCAGGATGGTGACCTTAAGAAGGTCTGTAGTTCTCCATCAGAAGTTGCTACTTTTTAAAGAGTGAAGGCTACGTAATATTATATAGTACTATCTATAATGGCAGCATTTGAAAGACAGTATGAAAACGTTACTGTAAATATTACGTTTTTCAAAAAGGTTGTCAATGTCCAAATGATTTTGCCTCATGAACACATGACTAACCAACAACATATGACTAACCAATATGGAATGGAAAAGATTACTAAACCACAAAAAGTCAACACATCAGCACACCACTAGAAAGACAGGTGTTGAACTGTTTCTTAAAGATAAACAAATTGTGACTGATGGAAAAGACCAAGGAAAGATACAAACATAGGCCTTCCCAGAAAACACTTTCTCTGTGTCTCTAGAGGTACCTGCAATCAGTAGGACTTATTTATTTAATTTACTTCATTTATACCCTGCCTTTTTTCACAATAGGTTCCCAAAGCATCATCTCCATTTTATTCTCACAACAATACTACGAGGGAGGTTAGGCTGAGAAGACTTGACTGGCCCAAGGTCACCCAGTGAGCTTCCATGGCAAAATGGGGATTCGAACCCGGGTATGCCAGATCTGACACCTGAACAGCTATACCTTACTGGCTCATGGGCACCCAGGAGTGTATCCTATTGAACTCAGTGAAACTTATGAGTAAAAATTAATAGGATGAGCTTGCAGGCCTATCAGTCTAACTGATATCTTTTTAAAAATCTGTCAAATAAGATGATTATTTGGCTATAGTCCTAAAAATAATTTTCATTGAACATAATGGGGCCTTCTCTGTAGACCTGCTCAGAAGGTCTTTGCTTATTACATAACTAGAATTGTCCCTGGAAAAAAAGTGCAGTTAACAAAAGATGTTGGTGCTCAAGTATAATTTGCATTCCCATAGACAATCTTCTTTTAAATAATAATCTGGCAGCTACAGCTGGTGCGATCCAGCATTTTCAGAGTGCTCACAGAGCTTCATGCATGCTGGTCTTTCCTATTCTCTAAGGAAAATCATACGGAATGTGTGGAGGTTTCCTTCAGAGAAGAGAATGGGATCTTACACATTCTTACATATCTTGTCAGGATAGCATGTAGTGAGGCTCATCTACAATGACCTCAGTGATGATGCCTTCCCCATGCTCTAACAAAGCATAAAGTAATACAACTTTACACATAATTATTTTTAAAAGTTACTTTAAAAACTAAGCTGACTAATCTGCTGTTTTCTGATAGGCTTTATTTTTCTGCAGGATGATATAACATCCTGTCTTACTAATGTGATTTAACTTGGTAACTTTACATTAAGTTGGAATAAAATCAGAGATAAGATTTATTTTGGTGCTGCGCTATATTACTGACTATAGGTTGGATGTGTTTAAAACAACCACCACCAATTCAGGCCCAGTGGATGTTGGTGGCAGGCCCATATCTTCAAGTAGGTATCTTATCAGTCATATCTAAAACAAGGAGCAAGTTATCACCAGAAGTATCAAGAGACTCATGGGTAGGAATTCTGAAACTTGCTCCACTTTACTACCTTTCCTTCTGTAGCCCCTCTGTAGTAGCTTTTCTTTCAGACAGGCTCATTTGCTGCATAAGAGCCCAATTGGAAGTAAAAGGACTTTATGAGCTTTACTGTATAAATAAGAATAGTGAACAGGGGAATAGTTCAGTCCACTCCAATGAAGTACGCTTTTAGTGCTTTATAATGTTCAAATCCACAGCTTTATAAACTGTTAGGACAGACTCACATTTGAAGATGTGACTCTGCCACCATCATAAAAGAATTCAGATATACTGATTCTTTTGATCCGTTAATTTGAATCACATGAGTGACTGCTTGAAAAAGATCACCCTATTCTAAAGCCATAATTAGTATGTTCATCTATATACAGTTAACAATGCCAGAATGTAAAATGACTAATGTAGTACAACCGGATGGTTGTAATTAAAAGTGAACATGTCTTTTAATTGGATAGAATACCTGCTAATCACCTAGACAACTGGAATTTGATTCAGATTTATAATATACAGTGGCAGCAGATGGACAAGAAACTGTCCACAGAGTGTGCATGTTCTGTTAAACATTTTGGTGTGCCAGCTACTATTAAGTCCATGTTGGTGGTATCAGTTAGTCCACAAAATACTATATTGTTTTCAATTTATTACTACTAAGGAAACATGGCATTAGTTTTAAAAAATTATGTCTTTAGTTTTTTTAAATTTTGTAATAAACAAGAAATCAACAGATATACTTTACAAAGTGTAGTTGTATAGCTGACTGTGGTGGACAGTTTCAAATGCTGGGATTGCTGAGCAGTAAAGAGGGGAGGATGATTGACATGCACCCCCTTTTGTGGCTAGCCAGAAATGGCAGTTGGTGATAGAATGTTGAGATGACAGTTGGTGTTACCAGAGGGAGGGGTTGAGAGTTGGAGTAAACTGACAAGTGAGGGAGTCTGGCTTCTGACCAGAGAGGGTCAGCCAGAGAGTCCTCTGTGTGAGGAAGGAAAGGGAAGGTGCACCCTTTAAGGAAAAATCATTACGTTCATGAAGCACTTGTAGTCCTTGGACTAAAGTGTGAAAGACGACACTAACTTCTGTTTAGACACAAGAGATCTGAGAATTGTAGTGGGCCAAGGAAGTGGGTAGAAAGGAGTCTCCCCTTCGGCCACAGGAACAGAGTTATAGCTGGGGCATAACTATAACGCCTGCCCAGTATCTTGAAAGGGTTTGACTCAGTGGAGTACCCTAAGGTGTGCAGGAAAGGGGAAGTTGTGTGTTTGTGTGTGTGCGTGCGCGTGAGTGAGTGAGAGAGAGAGAGAGAGAGAGAGAGAGAGAGAGAGAGAGAGAGAGAGAGAGAGGCGTTCCTAACTTGAAGGAGTGCCAACCTCAGAAAGAGCTTACTGTAACAACTTTTAAGTCTGATAACACCAATATCTCTCATACAAGCCAGCAACTTAAGAACCATAACAAGTGTTTTGTGCCTCACACCAGTGAAGTGTTCAGTTCATAAACCTCTAAGTTACTTCAGTTTTAAACACTTGCCTACATGTCTTCTTATTTTACCTACTTGTAAATAAACCTGTTTCATTTTGAGTCTCCACAAGCCTTGTGTGCCAGTTTCTGTTTAAGGGAAGCCCAAACCCCTGATCTTCCCCCTACTTGGACTTGGCTGGGTATCCATACCACTTATATATTCCAGAAGGGTGGGACAAGAAAGAAAGTTGAAGCTAAATCTCAACCACAGTACTAAAGGCTTCCCAGCCCAGTATTCAGCTTCATAGGCTTAGAGAGAAGTTTTACTTCAGGGTAAAGGAAGGCCAGCCTAAGCTTGAGTAAGTTGAGGGTTTATGACACTGACAGATGCTGCATTATGTAGCCATGTATGCTAGGTAGTTTTCACAACACAGCAGTGACTCTCCAAGGCTGTTCAGGTTGGGGAAATTGTGTCAGGGGGAAGCCACAACCCCTTCTCCATGTACACTAAGGTTGCAATGTGAATCAGGGCCACATGCATAGGAAGCAAAAACTCCCATTGCATACCTGATACAAAATCCTTGTGGCAGCCACAAGGATGGTGTATCACTTGAACTGGACCTAAAAAGAACCCCACCTAAGTTAATCGTGCTAACCATAGTTAAATTGGCTGTCTCAGAGAAACCACCTGATAAAGAAAATGTCAGCCCACTTTGAAATAAAGCCTAAAGAGTATTGCATGAGTTATACTCAGATTTGCCAATAATAATGGTTTTTTAATTTCTGATATTTCTTTCATTTATAATAGCAAGGATATTCTCCATATTTAAAAATATTCTTTATTGAATCTTATTAATATTCAACATCAATACTTATCAATAAAAATACAAATTTGCATTGTAATCTAAGGAACATGCAGCTTGGCTCATCTGAATGGGGCCTTCTGCAGGTGCCACATTGCACATGGGCAAAATCAACAGCTGTCTATAGATGTGCATTCTCTTTGGTGGCCCCGTCCTTATGGAACACCTACCTGAAAAGGTCAGGAAAGTTCCCACTCACCTGGTTTTCCACAAACCACAGAAAACTGAAGTATTCAAGAAGGTTTTTTACTCAAATAGGAGGGCTGTACTGGAATGAAATGACCTCAAAGAGATGCATCAGTAAAAGGATAGGAATATTTACTACTGTTGCCCTAAGTATGCTAGATTTTCAGCTTTACTACTGTTGCCCTAAGGATGATCCTACTGGGTAGTTCCTATGTTGTTTAATATGTCAGTCTTAGAATTGTTTATGCTCTTTTCAGCATTTCTTCAGTTCTATATGGGATTCCGGCTGGTTTTAAGTCTCTAGAAATCTACATTTCTAGACCTGATTACATTGTTTATTGAAATGTGTTTGAAATTGACTGTACAGATTCACACTGTAATCTGCCTTGAGTCTCAGTGAGAAAGGTGTACTATAAACAAATAAATAAATAAATAATATGGCCATTTTGTGTAAGATGCCGTAAATTGCTTCATGTTACCTTGTCATTGCTAGTGCTCTAAGTTGCTGGGGTAAAATGAAACACACAAACACTCCTATCTGAATGAAGAGCCAACTGATACATGGTAACCTCTGACATAAAATTCAAGAATCTCACTGAAAAAGTTTATATTTTATTTTTGATGGTTAATATTTGCAAATATATAGGATTACTGAGCAACTGATTCTGTTTCATTGCTATTTCACATATTATGAAAAGCCAAGCTCACATTTGACAACAAGCCTCTAATAACCTCCTTTCCCAGTTCTCAGTATTCCACGTACTGCCTTAATGTGATTTTGACTGTTGTTACCCGCTCTGAGCCTACGTGTGGGAAGAGCGGGTTATAAATTTAACTAACTAACTAACTAAAATATCCCCAGCAATGGGAGAATGAATACTTTGGGTTCCATCCCACAGTCTAAGAACTACTGATTTAGATCATTGCAGACTGTCATTTTTTCCTTCTGCAAGCCTTGACAAGAACCTTTCTGTTTCATTATCATAAATGAGATACACAGTCACTTTCAGATAATGCGGTTAGACCCACTGTAGATCCGCATTCCTATGTGAAGCAAGCCAGTATCTTTTAGATCACACCACAACCAAATTTGTAAAGGCAATTCACTGCTAAGTGAGCTGACCTCCTGTACTGCTGTGACCTTTACCAATCCCTCATTAAAACAAAATTCTGTTCCATGCTTTGCATATTTGTATGTTGCAAAAACTTGTTTTTAAAACAAAATTCAAATGAGAATCAGACCTAAATCTTGAGCTTTTGAGCTTCGTAAAGTTCATTAACCTAAATGTATTGTATCTACAACTGTCCAATCTTTCACAATGGATAATCATTCCTGCAAGGTAGAATGGTGATTAATAAAAGTTTTAAATAAATAAATTTGCAAATCAAATTTTGCAGATTCCAGGAGAAGGGTATGTTGGTTTAACAAAGATATCAAGTACGTGTGTGTGTGAGAGAGAGAGAGAGTGTGACTACACATTAAGCATGGATAGGTAGGAGACCTTTTGTTACCGATTTTCAGTATTGGTTCTGTAGGGCAGTATGCTAGGGGCTACACATAGAAGTGTTGTTTTGTGCTTCTGAAGGAGTTCTGTTCCACAGTCACCTTGAAGAAGAACTGAATTTGGGTTTCCACACCATGATCAACATCTCACAATTCTCTGCAGATATGCAACAGCAGTGTTCTAGGTATACTTGAATGCAACAGAATTAAACTGTTTTCTCCCGTTCATTGACAATATTGCAATTGAGCCTTTAATGAATGTTGTTCTGATTCTGTTCTCTTCCCTTTCCTGCCCTCCTCCTGGCAGCAGGTCAAGCTGACAGCATTATTTGCCCTTCGTACATGTTCATTGCCTGCCATTGCCTCATCCCTTGCCACAGACACCAAACAGCAGACTTTACTCAGTGGTATAGGAGTAATGAACAGACAGATGCTGCAAACTTTTCAATGCCTGTCTCCTTTTCTACTCTCAGCTGAATGCATCTCCATGGACCTGGCACTAGCCATGCACCCTGCTGTAGGTCCCAGCCTGATCCATACTGTTCAGACCACCAATTAAGATTCTCTTCTTAGGCCCTGCTTTCTGTGCTCCAACATGCAGAGAAGATTAATAGACACTGGGCATTTTCTGTGGTGCCACCTCACCTTGAGGCTTGTTGGGCACCTATTTCAAGTGTGCTATCCTCTTCATAATGTTATTTCCTCTTTTAAAAAATCCATAGTTTTATTTCACTTTAGCCTCTTTAACTAATCTTGACAATTCTCTGTCTTTACACACAGACCTCAGTATATGCTTATTATTCCTGTGACAATGTACTCTAATTAGAAAATGAAGTCTCAAGAGTTCCATTATATTGTTATCTGTTTCACAGGTAGTTTATTTTTCAATTGTCACTGAAAGCAAAACAGATTATATCATGTCATATAATCTGATGCATCATCATCATCTTCATCATCATATATTACTTTACAAGATGCCATTTTGTTTGAACACATTAAAGTTGTTTGTTAATCAAAGGTCCTGAACAACTTCCCGGAGAAAGTAACAGGATGGATGGAGGGTCAATAAATTGAAGCTCAGTGTAAGACCTGAGGTGTTGCTGGTCAATGATAAAGCTGCTGGAAGACTGAAGAATCAAAGTGTTGGTGAGAGCTGGAGTACTTAAAGGACCACCTCCACCCATAATATCCAGCCTACCACTGAAGAACCTCTTCTCAGTCCCTGTTTCCTATGCCCCAATCTGCAGAAGCGTTGAATAAATAGTAGGCATTTTCAGTGCTGGCACCTCACTTTGAGGCTTGCCTTGCACCTGTCTTATAGTCACCAGGCCAAAATATTTCTCTTGACCCAAGTTTATTTGCTAAAGGTTTTATCTTTTTAAGCTGTTTTATGGTCTGCTTCTAGCCTGAGGAGTGTTTTATAGATTTTTAAATATTTTTAATGTTATTTTTATACCTCTGGTTGTTTGTAATGGCTTGAATACTGATAACATAGGTTTTCCTTTTTATGATTTTACAGTATTGTTTTTACTTGAGACCCTGTCTTGAGTAGAGATGGGAATGAACCGGGGAAAACTGAACCATGTGGTTCGTCAAATTTTGTGAACCATGAACTTTCACGAACCTGCCCCTGGTTCGCGAACCGGTTCATTTGGTTCATGAAAATGTCACATCCAGGTCAGAAAATCATCACTTCCAGGTCAGCAAAAGGTCACTTCGGGGCCAGCAGAAGTTCACTTCCGGGTCAGCAGAAGGTCTGCCGGAAGTCCATCCCTTGTTGCCTAGGAAACTGATTGCTTGGCACCAGGCTGTCTGCAGTGATGAACCAAAAACCGAACCAAACGAACCAGCCTAAAGTTCATAGTAGTTTGTCAGAAATGGGATCTGAAAAACTGCTGGTTCGCAAACCATGAACCGGCCTGGTTCGGGCTTAATTTTGGTTCGTATTTCGGTTCGTGCCCATCTCTAGTCTTGAGCTGTCTAGAGAGGTAGTATATAAATTCTTTAAATAATTAAAGTAATGAATTTGCAGAGTACACAGAGCCTGTTCCCATTAGCATAACCCTTCCAGACCAAAATTGCTAAAGCATTATTTTCACACAGGGAGATTTGTCACATTTTAAGCAATCCAAAAGCATGTTTTCTTCAAACTAGGAAAGCTTCTAGGGACTTAACTGTCCCTCCCAAGGTCCTTAGTGTTGCCAGGTCCACCCACAACTGGCAGGAGTGGTGGCAGCAAGTGGGGTGCAAGTGGAAGCACATGTGCCTACAGCCCCTACTGATGACATCATTTCTGGCACTACACTGTCACTTCTGACATGGCACCAAGGCTTATTCTTTAAAAATCAGCCCAACACTTTGTTTTGATGTTTTGGTTTTCTATTTCTGACTGTTAGGCTCAGGTTTATTTCTGCAGTTAGATAGGTATTTGTTCTCTTATTTTTAGCCCCTTTTTCTGACACATTTTTATACTTGTATTATAATATTATATTCTATAAACTGCTTTGTGTATTTAACCCAGCCATAAATATATAATAAAAATCAGATTCTGTTTTACAGCAGTCTTGAATTACCTGAAGCTGAAAAGGCTGGCTGCAGGTTTTTATGGCCATTCTTTTTTCCAAAATCAGCTGCCTCTTATAGGATTTGTAATGTGAATAAAAAGTAAAATCTACACTGAAAGAATGCTCATGCACGTTATAAATATTTTTCATCTTTATCTGTCACACCATGAGCAATCCTAAGCAGGTCTACTCAGAATGATAGTCAGGTCTATTCAGTGGTGCTTACTCCCAGGAAAGCGATCTTAGGATTCCACTGTTGAATTCCTTATTTTCCCCTCCATCCCAGATGCAGGGTTTACTTTTAATTTACAACATCTTCAAGGCTCTTAAGAGGAAGATCAGAGAGCTGCAGTTAGATCTTAACTGACTCAACCTTTGAGCCTGGCCCATACAATCCTGAACAAGGCACTGAAGCCTTCAGACCCGAGCAGGGAAAGTAAATCTTCTGCTGATATGATACAAATCCTGTACCACATTATCACTGTGTCATTATTTTCAAATATAACAATGTAGATCATGATGGCTGGGAATGATAATCATTTATGTTTCCTTACTTGACAAACAGCAATTTATGTTTTGTTTTTGATTTATGCAGTTTGAGTTGATTGTAGAAGTAAAGTTTGATTAGGTTGTAAACAAAATAATTTGTCATCTTTTTTAGCTACAGAAAGGTAGTGCAAAGCAGCTACAAGGTCAAGCATAATATACTGGCTGACAGCTTCACAGTCAGTCTTTCTAAAGACCTAGTCAAATATACCTACATTCATGTTCTATAACTTTGATAGATCTAATCCTCTTTCCTGGCAAAAGTGGTGACTCTCTGATTTCCTTATATTCAAACTGTTGAAATAAAAAAAAATGAATTCTGGAAATCAAGGCTTATTTCAACTCAGTTTTAGATCACAAGACAAGAACCAGTTTTTCTCTCTGAGGGTGACATACGTGTCCATTTTAATCTTGTAGTGAGTTTGGGCAGCTTGACCGGGAACTTGACCAAAGAGTGGGTTGTTCCACACTAGCTGTTTAGGTTTCCACACTAGCTACCATTAGGTTTTAATGACTATCTAGATAGTATGGCTGGCAGCTCACTGCATTAGTGTTTTCTGTGCTCTTTTTCCATTTTTTCAGACCTGATACAGTTGCAGTAGCATGCTGTTCTATGCGGACAGTCAATATGTTATTGGTGCTTCTCAAGGATACAGTCCCTTAAATTTCCTTCCTTATACTTCCAGCGTCACTAATTACTTCCTGTTTCTCTTACAGCATTCAAGATCATGTTATAAATTATCTACTTCTGTTGAGGAAAAGCTTAAGTACTGTTTTTCACTTCATAGACAACCAAACTGTAGGCTCCTTTTTATGATCAGTACTACATAAACAAAAATAAAAACAACAAAGCAGTGATTTTGGCTGCCTCAAAACATAAAAGAGAGAACAGGAAGTAATTTTATTAGGTTGAAAGCAAAGGAACATGGAATCCTCCTTGAAGTGGATCTATTTCTAAGTAGATAAATAATAGAATCTTGCCCATGGTGACAGATTTTTAAAGGAATATAGCTCTATATTTTGTACCATGTCGTATAAGCATTTCAGTTCCACTTGCAGCTGAATGTAGGAAAGGGATACTACGCAGTACAAAAAAGTTGTCATATTGTTCAGTATTAAATAATGGCTGTGATGATTCCTTGAATGAGCAATTCACTTGTGGCTTGGAGTCTGCAGTGTGAGAAAACATGGTTGTGCTTACCTGTAACTGATGTTATTCAAGTGTTGTTCTGTGCAGCACATACGGGAACTGTGCATGCACAGGCCAGCTGCAGACATTCTAAAACCTCCTGACAGTGTGAGGTGCTTTCCCAAAAGTTGGTGTGATTTCCTGCTCAATGCACCTGTAAAAGGAGGGAAAGCACCTCCCTCCCTCATTTTAGTGAGGCTGATTCTGGAAAAGGGGGATTCCAGAAGAGCTCACAGAGGGGCAGGAGGGAGAGATTGTGCCTGGACAGAAGAATACTTGATGAAAATCAGTTACAAGTCATTGCAACCATATTTTCAGTCTCATTTCTTCTGTGCAGTTCCACATGGGACAGTAACAAGCTAACTTACTTCCAAAGTGGAGGGTGTGAGGCTGTTATTGAAAGAGGCTGCAGAGAACCTCTCTGCTCACTGTGGAGTAGCTCTAGTAATCCACATCCATGGTGTAGTGCCTAATTGCTGCCCATTTCAGAGATAATTTTTTCTCCCACATTACCTTAATCTTGTACCCTCTTCAAAGCCTGGGCCTCCAGGCAAATTTTGAAAGCAGGCATCCTACAGGTCTATAAAGGAAGTATAGCCCTTAATAAAACTATACAAAGGTTTTTTTGTTACAATGAACTTTTTCAGGTAATGAAGGTCTAGTAGGACGTTTAACTCCTAACTGAGTGTCAGTTCGGTGTAGTGGTTAAGAGCAGTGGGACTCTAATCTGGAGAATTGGATTCGATTCCCCGCTCCTCTACTTGAAGTCAGCTGGGTGACCTTGGGTCAGTCACAGCTCTTCCAGAGCTCTTTCAGACCCACCCACCTCACAAGGTGATTGTTGTGGGGATAATAATAACATACTTTGTAAACTGCTCTGAGTGGACATTAAGTTGTCCTGAAGGGCGGCATATAAATCAAATGTTGTTGTTGTTGGGATTTTTTGTCTACAAGGAATGAGGAAACACAAATTCCCCTGCAGGGGAAGATAGGATTTCCTTTATGGCCCTTTTTCTAATAGGAAATGGACGTCTTGTTGAAGCAAGGCAGAAGGTGGAAAGGATGTGAAGGAACAAAACAAGGGCCACTTTTGAACTGCAAAGCATACCTCTGGAGAACAACTAAAAGTACGTGGACCTGGGTAATGGCTTCCCAAATATGGGCAAACCTGAACAAGAAGTCCTGAAAAGGATGCAGGGGCAGACAGTCAAAAACCCTGCTTTCCAGAGCCTGTAGGGTCTTTGGGGAAATTGGAGCCCATTTTGGGCTTGGAATGGTAAAATCTGTACCTTAGCTGAGCCTGAGAGGAAGAATGAGATGGCTTAGACAGGGGTCGAAATTATTGCACTGGGTATCTGTACCTCTTATTGGAGGAATAAAACCTAGGATAAGGCTTTTGCTTATAAGAGTTGGGATAAACTGGTGTAATACTCTATGACTTAGCTGTGATCTGATCCTGCCTTATTTTTTCCACAGCAGCATCAGAGGTGGAACTGAAGAGGCTACTATGCTCAAAAGGCAAATCCTCCACCCTTACACTATGATGAGGGTTGAGAGCCATAAGCTAATCAGTTGTTTAGATAGCCTGAGGGCTTTGACCTGCAACACCCTTGCCAGATGTTTCTTTTAATCATGGGCCTCTCTCTTCTCAAAGGAAGATCTGATACCTCTCCATTATGGCTTCAAAGTTGGCTAATATATCCTGCATATATCTTGCAGCCCAGGATGGGTAAATAGGCTGGATCTCCCTGCTTTGTTTTGTAAATATTTTCTACTTTTTTCAAGGTGGCCAGGATGTAAGTCTGCCTGACCCAGCTGTCCTTGGTGATATCCAATGAGCCTTACATGATATAAAAGCCAACTGTCACTGAGTGAAGGACTTTGGGTCACTGGCCTGGGGAACACAGCAGGTAACCTCTTTTCCAAAGGACTTCGCCATACAAACAAATGGTTCAGAGTGCCTTCTCTACCTGTTTAGCTTTAGTTTTCTTGACTAGAGGCTCAGACAGGCCCCTCAGGAAAAACTGGTACATTGGAGCAGGTCTCGGAGCCAGAATCAACAGGGTGGCTGGGATCAATGGAGTGGAAACAAGTGGAGCTGGTGGGACTGAGGAAGCACAGAGGTGCTTTTCCCTCACAGTGCACTGAAGACATTTGTGCTCCCTTTAATATGCTTTCCCAGAAGGTAACTTTGAGGCATGACATCTTTTTGTTCTGAGCCTTTGGAGTAAGCTGCTTGCAGATCATGCACCTATAGGTGTCATGGTCTTCCCCAAGGCCCAGAAGGCAAGCATTTTGGTCATGTTTGGCCCACCTTTGTTCCACTTTTGGAACACTTTTTAAACAATGCCTTCAAAGCCATGGAGGCACAAGCATAGAAAAAGAAGGAGTTTAAACAACACTTACCCAATATTCTTTAGAAGAGGAGCCAAAGACGGGGGTGGGGGGAGAGAGAGACAAAGTCCTTCTTCAACAACGGCAAATAACTGAGGGAGGGAGACACTTTCCCTTCTTTTATAGCTGCTTTGGGGGGGAAACTGTGCTGAATATTGGGAAAGCACCTCATGTTGTCAGGAGTAGAGATGGTCATGAACAGAAAAAAATGAACATGATGTTCATTGTTTGTTGCCATTCATGAACAGGGACTCACGAACAACCGTGAACATGGCCCTGTTCATGAACATGTTCATGGCTGGCTGTTCATGGGGGCAAGCAGGCTCTCCTCCAGCCATCATCCAAGTCAAGATCCCTACCGCACCACTCCCAGAAACCTGACCTGAGCAGGCAGCAGGAAAGGTACCAATAATAAATAATAGCTTGGCCCAGAGCCTGGCAGCAGACCTGGAACTTGAAGGGGTAGATCCCTATCCCACCACATACAAAGAAAATTCAAGCTCCAATGCACTCTATCAAAATGACAACAGCAACTGTCTCTCCACTGTCTGCAAAGTCAGAGCTGGGCGCCCCCCTCCCCCCTGGTCTTTGCTCCCTTGTTGTAACAAATTTGGAGCTCCACACTTGAAAGGAAGACCTGCCTAACCAGCTAAATTCGGCTTAGATTGGGGTTTCCAGGGCAACAGCAGGAGTTCAGACAGAGTTCAGACAATCGCTGCCTAAGTTGCCAAGGGAATTGATTGCAGGTGCCAGACTGTCTGGCTTGATGAACAGCAACGGACAGCAGCGAACGAGGCTTGCAACGACCACCTGTTCATTTAGAATGTGGACTCACGAACAGATTGTTCGTGAACAGCAGATTGGGCTGTTCGTGGCTTTTTTTTGTTTGTATTGCTGTTCATGCCCATCTCTAAGGAGCATTTAGCATGTCCACAGGTGCCTTGCACACATGCAGTTCCCATATGGAATGGCACAAAAGAAAACAGCAGTTAGAAGGTTTAGTGAACAAAGCAAAGAGAAAGAGACAGATGAGAGTTTCTAGATGGAATTAGCTGAAACAGGGTGAGCAGCCTGTGGAGCTGAACAAGTTGTTCTCTGAAGCCTTGCTTGCTTCCCAAAGGTTCTCTTGATATATTTGAAAATAATGCAAATATTACAAAGACATCCAAAGGAGACTAAATCCAGCAGTGTATCCACTGGAACTAGTATGGAATTAGAGTTCTGGGGAATGTTTAATAACATGCTTCCCTTGTTAGTAGCCTGCACGACCTCTGCAAGAAAAGCCCTCCTGTCATCATGCTACCACAAACCCACCAAAACAAGTGTTTGAAGCTGCAAGGTAATTATTTCTCTACATGATGATTGCTATAGATAATTTCATACCAAATACAATCTTATGACATCAAGGGTGTTTTCATGGAATTGCACTAATCATGTACTCTGAGATGTTTGGGCTGGGCAGTGAGAGGGCAGACCTACCAAACAAAATCTATGATGAATCAATACTTGAAGTTCTCAGGACAGATTTTTATTTGCAGAGAATAAAACTGCTGTATCCCAGGGAATAAATTCTATGTGCAAATGACCAACAGATATGATGCTTCTATTATGTTCATGCAAACAAAAGAATTGTCCAATTGCTTGTCATAAAACATACAAAACAGAATTTGGGTGTAGAATAGTGGTGTGCCATGCAGTAAATGTACCTGAAAATGTACTCAAAAGATACCTTATTGGTATTTTGGGGGTGTATTTGGGAATTCTCATTCCTGGAAATATCATCCAGGTCTCTCATTTCAAAAGTTGCAGCAGCTTGTTTTACTTAGTTTTGCCTGGAGAGAAAAAAGGGAGGGAGAAGGGAGGCTTAACTGTCAGTTGTTAGGGGGAGCTCAACTGTATGTCTAATTACAACAATTGTTTCATATGGTCTATGAGAGAACTGTCATGTTTAGAGACACAGTTGAACTTTCCCTGATGAGTAATGCCATCTGTGATTCTCACACCTGTGAGAATCACCGTGCCTTCCTCCCCCTCCCTTTTTTTTTTTGCCCAGGAAACGTGCAAAGAGGACAAAAACAAGCTGCTACAATTGGCTGCAGCTTCTGGGTAAGAGATTGGGGGGGAGGGTGCATGTCTTCTGCTGCCTCATGCAAGTTGGTTCTGTTGGGATTCTCTGGTTTGCCAGTGGTTCTGTTGGTCTTTGTTTGTTCTTTTTGGTCAGTGATTGTTCTTATGTGTTTGGCTATGGCCTCTCTGTCCTGGAGAAAGCATTGGATTTATCCTCTTAGGAAACACTGGAGAGTAGATAGGCACTTTGTTAGAGGCCCATAAAATTGGTCCCCTTAAACCAATTTTCTTTTTAACTTGGTGGGGCTCTCACTCCACTGCAATTCTAAAACAGCCCCTCCAGCATCCCAGAAATATTTCCCCATAGGCAATAATGGAGTTGATTAATTTCAAAATCCTGGAAAAAACTGGATCTGAGCACAAAGTCAGTAAAAAAGGACCTGAATATCGAGACTACCAACATTTATGGCCTACCCGTTACCTGAATCTGAAAAATAATGATTTTTTTTAGTGTACGTGTAGAAAGCTATTGAAACACAAGAAAATAATGCCTACCTACCAATCCTGAATAAAAGCCATGAAGGAAAAATAAATAATAAAAAAATGTTCTGCATGTCAGTGCAAATGAACTATAAACTTAGTACTCTTCTTGTTAATGGGAATCCACAAATGGTATTTAGAGAGCAGGAACATTAGAGAGCAATCCTAAATAGTTCTATTCAGAATTCAATGGGGCTTACTCCATGTTCTTAGGATTGCACTGTTATACAGCCAAAGTTAAACTTTTCTAACAGTGCAATTCTAAGCAGAATTATATGCTTCTAAGCCCATTGAGTTCAATGGATTTGAAAGGGTATAATTCTGTTTAGGAGTCTACTGTGAGTCCCACTGATTCAAATGAGAAAGAACTCAGAAAATGGTGGTGTGAGGTTTGTGAATACATACGTAAATATGGATCAAGTTCTGATCAGTCTCATAGCATCTAGAAATAAAATATTTATAATTTATGCCTTTTAATTTTTGAATCATAAATGAATTGCCTCATTTGCTATTTTTCAGCCTTGGTTAAGTGCTTATTTCTGTACTTCTTAGACAGAGTAGGGAAGGAAAATCTGTCTAGTACAATCCATTAGGAAATCCAAGCCTTAAATGAAATGACCACAAAGACCTATCAGTTAGCAGAAATGCAGCAGCTGTACATATTTATTGTAACAGTACCCTATATTGTTGCAGAGATGTGCAGTTTAAAACATGCACAAGGCAGATGAAACGTGACCATATTACTCCTCTGTTTGAAAAATGAGAAGGTGTAGAGCGGCATAACCTCAAATACATAAATAAACATTAGACTAATGGAGAAGACAGGTACACAGCCAGTCTGCTAGTAACGGTTTAAAGGTCACTAGTTAAACCTGAAACTTTTGCAGTCTTGGTGCTTTCCTAGTGGCCAGACAAAGTATACAATAGAGCCATAATTCTTGTTCACACATACAGACCAAAAATAATAAAGATCATTCTGCTTTTAGCTATAGCCATGAAGCTAGGCTTTCACAAATGTAACTCAGTGACAATGACACTTTCTAACTTGATGGAAAACCTAAGTGATTTTAGCTGATATCTTAACTCTACATGTTCCTAAATTGTCCTGAAGTAAATAACTTATTGGACTTCAATGGGCCCATTTAAGTTTTGTTCAACAAAACATCTTAGAGGATACTTTTCAACAGGTTGCAGATTGTTCAAGGCTGATATGATATAAACTAGTTATATGGTAATTTGCAGATCAGCAGATGACCAGGAGCACAGGTTGATTCTGGGCTTTGGGGACCAATGTTCAAATTAATTTTCAGGTGCCTCATTACAGTATACTACCATGGCCGTTTTCACACTGTCTATAAATCCCACATAAATCACTGTTTGTGGCGTTTTGTAAACAGATGGCGTCAAAAATCGCACGAGAAAGCTGCAGGCAGCCTCGCGCGATTTATAGACAGTGTGAAAATGGCCCACATTGATTCTCATGATGGGACTTCTGTGAAAATGTGTACCAGGAATCATGAAGTACAAAATTGTGTGGAAACATTTTTAAAAATGGAAGAGATCAAAATCCAGACTCCATCTTGGGAATGTTGGTGTAAAATTTCCTTGTCTGCATTATTGCAATCATGATTGCAATATTTCTCTGAAGGTAAAAATGTGTTATGTGAATAAACTGTAATTGCCATAGTAGCACCGTAGCATTGTCTTCCATTCATAACCACATCTTGCTCTCTCAGATTTTCCCTTAGGACTATTTCACATACTACATACCAAACCAACGAGGATTTTTCACCAACTGTAGTGTACACTCAATAGGGAGCTGCCACCTATTCTAAATATCTGATAATGTACTTATGATACCTACAGTGCCTTAAATATCCACCTAAAATGTGATATGTGTATTGACCCTTCACCTATATTTGTTTAGTGAAAGTCATTATGCCAGTGCTGAGAGCCAAGCTACAAACATGATGATTGCTGCTTCTACAGAAAAACATATTGGGAATGGCAGTTTGTAGCAGCTGAGCAGCTGGCTTCTTGGTGTATGGCTGCAGTTTCCCACCCCACCGCTAGCTACTTTCCTCCACAGGGTTCCACATGCATATTTGTGAGGGTCAACAACTCTGCAAGAAGAAAAGTAACTGCAAGAAGAAAAGTAACTGCATTTATACAAGATTAATTTTCCAACTAACATGAAAAACACAATAACTTCTAAATTTTTATTTGGTTTTGAAAAAATAATTTTATGGAAGTATTTTATGGAAAAAATGACCCACATCAATGAAAGAGTTCAGAGCAAACTAAGACTTCTGAAGATGAAGGCCATAACATATTATAAATGTAAGTGTGCTTAACACTGCAGTGAAATTGCAACCTATATATTTATAATTTTTCACAAAAAGGGGACTGAAAAAATTTTATTCATATATTTATTACTAAAATGATAAAAATGAAACCTTTTTTAGCCAAATTAGGGAAGACATGAATATTATAAATGTGCCATTATTAGCAACATTTTTAAAGAATATTTTAGTGTCTCTCATAAAATAATTAATCTCAATGGCCACAAAAATTCAATAATGCTATCTTTCTCCATTCCCATTCTACTCCCACCAGAAGCATACACAAGCAGCTTTTGTTCAAAGGAATATTGCAGGGTGACAGGTCTGTACACTTACATGCTGTACTCCTACATATCCATCTCTCTGTCCTCCCCCCACCCTTCTTGCTGTACTATATTTCTTATAAACACTGGAAATGCCTCTCACTCAGGGCTAAACTACATTTGATTCAGGAAATTCACCACTGAGGTCACCTTTTTTCAAATGCTAAAATGAGTTATACGAGGCCTGATCCAAATTAAAGCCATGGCCCAAAAGATGGATTTTTTTTAACCCTGAGCAATATTTTCAGTTCAAATAACCTCCTTTAGATGCAGCTTGCCTCAGGAAATACATACCAGCACCCTTTGCTACTTAAGCAGCACATAAAAACTTGTTTACTTGAACCTCTACCTACTTCCATTCTTCTCTGCTTCATGGACCTCAGTTCTCTTTTCTTTCTCTTGTCCATTACATTGTTAGCCTGCGGCCAAGGCCATTTGTTTTAACTCTTGTACAGTGCCAAGATTTCTGAGGCACTTACTTAATAAAGTATTCATTCGTGTATACATTTATTGTAGATATTGTCCTTCTACCATCACCACCACCCACCTATTTATGAAAGTTCCGAATGACCTAACCACCATTGACATGGTAAACATTCAGATTTTTAAAAATCTTTTTGATCCAAGCATCCTCTTTTATATAAAAAACTGTATTCCCCTAAAATTTCATACAGTTCATATTTGTAAATAAAAACTTATAATAAAAAGGTGCGTAAATCAACTGGGTGGCATGTCAATATTCATTTATGCACACTACTAATATGTGCTCCATCATTAACTAAAACTAAATAAGTCATTTGGAGGAGATGTATTGTTCTATTCAACAATAGCTCCTTAGATTCTGACTCAGAAGACTTTCAATCACTTTCTATTAGTTTTATTTGATATTACAGCTCCATTTCATTTGAAGGCAAAAGTTTTGCATAGTTTTGAACAGCCCCTGGCAATCAATGGTATTTTAAATAGTACTAACAGTATTCAAAGAATATACTGAAATATCTGAAAAATATACGCATACACTGATCATCTACCATATCCTTCTTTTAACAGGATATAACATAGATTAAACCTGAGACCTTCTGCATGCAAAACAGATGCTTTACCACTGAGCCATGGCCCTTCTCCATGTCCCTATCTCATACATCATGGTCCCAATACCAATACAGCCTGTGTACCCCTAGGAACTAAATTTTCAGTATGGAAGTCCAGGTGCATGTCTGATCAAAAGTCTTCATGTTGGCCATGTGACTGCCATGTGGACTGCAATGTGCCAAATGTATGAATCAGCCCTAAATGAAATTTGTATTCATGTTTGTCTACTGCATTGGTTTATAAGACTGCTCATAGTTCAACAATAATTCTTTCAGAATTACAGATGCAGTTAGATTACTTGTGGCTCTTCTTTTATGGCACAGTACTAATAATCTAGCCTGTCAATACATTTGTTTTCATGGAACAACATTGGTAAAAGTTGTGGAAATAGGCTAAACTATATCAAAAAGCTTGGCAATTCAATAGAAACTTTCTGAGGAGAGAGGGGGAAATGTGGGGAGGAATAAGGACTGTTAATATCAAATGGCTATTGGAAGAAGAGTACAGTTCCATGTATGTTTAGCCTATATGTGTTATTTTTTTATGCAGTGCTTCCTTCAAGGAGTTAAGGGAAGTGTATATAAGATAGCCTTTTTATGCTCACAAACACCCAGTGAGGTAGATTAAGCTAAGAACTGGTGATTGGCCAAGGTGAGCTTAACATTAGAATGGGCATTTGAACCCAGGTCTCCCTGGCTCTAATCCATTCTAACCACTACACCACACTGGCCATTTCTTCCACTAATTATCCTACGCTCCTATTCTCTTACCTTGTTTCTCTTGAAGTACGCTCTTCTGCAAGCTGCAAAGCATTTCTCACTACAGAAGCATTTCACTTCACTCCCCATACTCAGGGAATAGCGCTTGATTCCCACTTTCTGGCACCAGGCACACATTATTTGTACATTTGACACATCGTCTTCTGTAACAAAAAGACAAGAACAGTATTTATACCAGAACTAGTATTCTGTCAAACATCCATACGCTCCATTTCAAACATCTATTTCAGTCATCTTCCTTTCTCATATCTACTTCTCTGTCAGCAATAGATGTTTGAACGGTTGTGTTTATCTGCCTGTTTCTCAGGCAGCTGGTGACAGACTGCTTCGTTTTTCAACTGCCTGGAAATGATTATCTGTTTTATAAATGATCTGATACACTTGAAGTTCTCAGGGCTTTTATCATTTTAAAGAAGGCATTGAACTTAATTTTATTAAATCAGTAACTTACACCAAAGGGTATTATCACATTCCCATTACTTACCACTCAAGAGAGTCTACACTATTTTTGATTAAAGTCAGCATGGTTTCACAAGCTGTAATCCTACCAACATAATACAACAGAACCACAGATGAAGCCATAAAAAGGGGTACAAGTGATGTGTGGGAGAAAAGTGTTGTGCAAATTCTCCTCATCTGAATGTGATTGCAGGAATTAATTTTCTTGTCAAACATCCTAGCTATTAATGCTTTTAAGATCAAAAATTTTAGAGGAACAGAAGAACTAGATGTAGATGATGTGCCTTAAATTGAACAATAGGACTTATATTTTTAGAAAGTATGCCTCAAAATAATATTTGAAAGCAATACATTCACAAATATATGGTTGCTGTGTGGAATATGACTGTACAAAAATCATAGTCACTTACTGGTTATTGTTTAACATGACTGATGACTGTAATGAAAAATGCAAGCAATGGAATTTGGCCTCCATACCCATGCCTTTACCCATGACATCTTGGGGGTCTTCAAAACACTGTAATAATAATTAATTCTTTGGAAGCTGTGTTACCTTGTCAATATAATTCCAGCATTTGATTTCTATTGATTTTTTTTAATACCGGTACAGCAGCAAGACTAACCCTCTGCAGCAATGTTTCATTTATTGTCTAAAAAAAAATTGCTTTGTTTAATTTTTGCTTAGATTAAGTGAAGGCTGTGCACACTTTCATTTCTGAGCTGGAACGCATAAGTAACTACTTTTTTATATAACTCCATTTGTAAAGAGAGGGACAGACAGCAACATAGCTATGTGTCTTGTTTCTGCCTTGGCCATTAGGAGCATGCTATCACACTAGCACTACATAGTTATACTAATAGAAATTATTTTCATTCATTTTACAAGTGGATATCTCATTTACTTACCACTCTCTGCCATAAAAATGCACTGCCCAAATAGTCAGCTTCCATTATTATAGTGCTGCATCACTATAACAATAGCTTTTGAGGGTTCTTGCCCAAGTAAACTTACTACTAGGGGTGTGCATCCCAGAAGATTCAGGTTTCCCACTTCAGGTTTACTTGAAGCAGGAAAAAAATCCGGAATTACCAGAATCCCGAAGCAGCAAGCCGCTTTGGGATTCTGGTATTAGCTTGCTTTGGTATAGTCCGTAAAAATTCGGAGCATACTGAAGTGAGGGGGAGCAACCCCACCCCCAGGACAAATCCACCACCCAGCCACCCCACTTACCTGGCCAGCAGGGAGAGGGGAGGCCGATCAGCTGGGCAGCGGTGGCGGCAGCCCTCCTGAGGCTGGGATGACCCAGGGCCAGCTCTCTGCTGACACACTGCCGCCTGCAGGGCCCACAGTGGCCAGCTGGCTGGTGGGGACAGCCGGAGCCTGCTCCTCCACTGCCTGCGCCACCTCCTCTGCTACTGCAGCAGCTAGCTGGGCGGCAGGGAAGGCCAGAGCCGGCTCCTCCGCCACCTACGCCACCTCCTCTTCTGCCACAGTGGCCAGCTGGCTGGTGGGGAAGGATCTCCCTGCCAAGCAGCTGATCCTGGGGTTTAAAGCTTCCCGAAGCACAAAGAAAGTGAATAACTCCAGAAAGCCTGAAGTGTCATAGGAAACTTCCTGAAGAAAAATTATTGCTGCACCTAAATTACTAACTAAAACACCACTCACTGGTTATAAAATTATGAATTTAATGAAATAACCTGTTAAGAACCAAGAATATGTGAAAATAAGCTTCAAGGATACTATTTTGCCTATTACACGAAGTGTATTCTGTAATATCAACCAAATTTTACCTCCACATCTCCATCCCCTGATATTTACTCAATCCTAGCCTGTTAAATAAAGTTGTTATTTCTCTTTGAATGTTATACAGTCTCTAGTACCATTTCCAACAAAAAGGAAGAGAGCTCCTGCTTTTCCCCATCCAGTTCCTGGGCTAGGCTAAAAAGCCAAAATTTTATCTGCGTGCCAGGGTGGGACAAATAGACTTTCAAAACCACAAATAATAACATGCTACTTGGGGCTGCTCAGTCAAAGTAGTGGATTTTGGGAGGAAAATCTGCCTCACAGTGGGGAGAGTGAAGGGGGGCCCTCATAGGAGCATGGAGTAAGATGTTCACCCCTTATCCAAGAACCTGTCCATAAGGGCTTTAAAGGTTAGCACCAGCACCTGATATTTAGCCCAGAAACTAAATAATGAGAATTCAGTGAAAGTTGCAGGCATTTTATTAGATTGAAGATGAAATGGAGTTTTATTGTTACCTGAATGTTTTTAATTATGTATTGTAAGCCACATTGTCCAGATCTATCTGCCTCAAGTTCAATGCTGTTGGGAAAAGGGTTATAAGTCTCTAGTCCTTTCCATTGCTTAGATATAAGCGGAAAGGGGCTACAGACTTACTTTTTACAAAACAATAAAAAACAAAGCAATGAAATCTGGGAATTCACAGAATCTGTTACACATGTTGTTATGATGGTATATTGACATAATATTCATTTGTTGATTTTAAAAAAATGAAAAAGTCCTAGTGACTCAAAGGAGGGGATGGCTGTTGCCAGGACACTGGGGAAGAGAAATGATGGGGAAGCTCTACTGCTATTGTGCTATATTAGCAGACACACCAGCAATGGGGAAACAACACAAGGCCATCTCTGTGTAGAACCACCTTTGTCCACTGGAAAGACAGGGTATAGTTATTTTAATAAACAAGCTGAAAACACACCAGCTAGAAATGGTTGTTGGGAATGGTTTATTTAATTGTAAACCACAATGGTAACCAATCTGGCTAAAAAGTTGGGTATTCAATATATTAACATTAAATAAAAACATAAATAATGCCCATTAAAACCATAATATTCTTTCAGAGTACATACTTTTTGGAGCTAGTGAATACCACATGCAAAAGCATGTGAGCATTCTAGAACAATTGCAGTTTTCTCTTTCATGTATGAAATATTTGAGGGCGTACACTAACAGTGCAATCCTATGGTGAGTTACTCCAGTCTAAGCCCATTGGAGTCAATGGACTTAGACTGGAGTAACTCTCCATAGGATTGCACTGTAAAAGCTACATTTGCAGTTATACTCACTGAAATTGTAATACGTGAATAAGACCAATCTATTTAAGAGTACTTAAGTATCATTGCTTCAACATGCATTTCAAGGGGACTCAGGCATGTCTATCTTTGTTTGGATGATGCCATAATACCTCATTGGCAAACTCTCCAAAAGGAATAAAAAGCTGCAGGATCCTCAGGACTCTCTGGACAGAGAAAGTCTGCTACAGATTTAATGATCCTGCAGCAAAATCATCACGGAGAGAAAATTAACCTTCACAAAACTCATCTTCACGCAGATGCATCCTGTATAAGCCTTGTATCACTTCCATTCTCCTCAATATCTGATATTCTGAATCAGGACAGGGCAGTTTTTCTGCTCTAAGTTTTTGATTTCTGCCTATAACAAATGTATTAGAACATTTTCAGTATGTTGTCAAAATGTGCTGTATAAAATGATAAAAAACATAAAAATGTATGTGCATAAAACACAAATTCATACAACTGCTAAAGATGCAGAGCCTGATTAAATCTAAACACTCATTGTTACCATCATGTAACTTTTATTGGTAAGTATAAATCATAACACAGATTTGCAGTGTAAAAAATGTTATTAAACTGGCAATATTTATTCTGTTAACATGAATCAAATGTGACACATAGTTTTGAGTTATGATGGTTAGAAAGAGGAGCCAATGGCTTTAGTACAAATTAGTTTGCCAATAATTTTGCAAAGCTATGACAACATTGCTACGAAATAAATCCTTTTACAGGGGGATGGAAACGTTTTATGAGGCATTCTCTGGGCCTTGAATTGTCCACAATGCAAACTGCAGACTGGTTTTGTAATTAGTCTTATGGACATCTTTATAGCAATCAAGCAATGTCTATCAGGGTAGTAAAACTGTTGCAAACTGAGTTTGAAAAAAGTAGCTTGAGTTGAAAAAGCTGTGGGGTTTTTTTTGCCACTGTCTTCTATATAGTGGTTTACAATACAGTCCTAAACTGAGTTACATCTTTCTAAGTCCATTCAAGTCAATGGCCTTAGAAGGGTGTAACTTCTTAGGACCGCATAGTCAGTTTCTTCAAATTAAAGTTACTTACTACATATGCAAAGTCATGTGTCATGCCATATAAGGGCACATAAAGACAACCCTAATTCTTAGGGATCCATTGCAGTTCAGTTTAACTGTATGATTTTCCTTCAGCCTATAACAGCGTACAGGGACCTGTGCAGAGCATCATAGCCTATGTAACACACATGGAAGGCTTCTCATTCTGAGCAGTTTATGTAGGAAAGACCTCGGGATTACCTGCTATAAGATCCATGCAGCAGCTACCTTCTGATGGACCATTAGACTATCAGCCCAGTCCTTAAGACTACAACAACACAGACAGTGTGTTGCTTAGGTATCACATAAAAGCTTTGTCATCTAATCCATTTCATTGACTTGCACTATGAAATCTTCCTTGGGTCTCAGTGAGAAATGCAAAAGATAGATTAGATAGATAGGTAAGTAGACAGACAGACAGACAGACAGACAGACACAGATTTTGTTGCATAGCTATAGATACACCTGCAACAACATTATGAAAAACAGAAAAGAGAATAAGACAGAGGGGAAAAATTATACCAGACTAAGGCTAGGGAAGTTGCTTCTGTTCCTGGATGTTTTCTTGCCATTCCCTAATCTTTATGCCAATGTAAAACAATTGAAGACACACAAAACTTTGGTTGTTGAGTCTCTCCATAACCCCAGCAATTTTATTAAAAATCCTGCAGAGCTTGCAAAAGTTGCTTAGCTTAAGACTTTGGTAAAGTGATATAGAAACCTTGAAACAGCCCTTTTTATATGGGGTACTGAAGGACATCCTCAGTTGGGGGAGTTGGGACTACTACAGTCAGAACACACACCTTTTAACTGTACACAAACCCCAGGTTACTAGTGAAGTGACTTTTAGCTGTCCACTCACTGGAAATCAAACCAAACAAAATAGGGGGGGGGGAGAATTGCAAACCATCATCCAGAGAAACTATACATAAAGATATGGGCCATCACTTTATATTCAAATTCGGAATGGTACGAGTGATTGCCTGGGGGGGGGAATTGGGGGAGAAAGGTCTTGCAATGTAGCCTTGTTATCAGAAGGAGCTGGCAGGGGAAGAATTGGGGAAGATCTTGTCAGCAGCAGATGAATAATACGTGGATTTGTGTTCTCTGCACACCAGTATATAAGAGCTGAGTGTGCCCAGAGTTATGAATCCTTGTCCTTCAGCTTTTATTTTATTTATTAATTTATTATTTTATTTACATTATTTATAGTCCATCTTTCTCACTGATGTTTAAAGTGGATTACACAGTATAAATCAATATGATCAATGACTGAGACATTCAATAAGCAACATAATAGCATAACAATAGCAGAAAATCGAAAACAAGCAGAAATCCAATACAAAGCTGAAACAAAGCATAAGCAGATTGATATGACATATTATACCACACAGAACTATCCACTAGGAGCTTGCAGCAACAGATAGTACATAGTAGTATACTATAGACCAGGGGTGGGCAATTGTTTTGGCTCGGGGGCCACTTTGTGGGAGCGGAGGTTAGTGGAGGGCCGCACCTTTTAAAATGATTGCATTCATTAGTTAACTTTGCATTTGAGAAAAGGTATAAATTGTATCATAAAAATCAATAAATATAAATTAAATAAAATAGTGGTAGTTTTATTCAATTTATTTATTGCGCTAATTTCATATCATCTATAGCTCAGTTCAAGGCGGGTTTTTCTGACTGTCTTGGTGGGCCACAAAAAAATCTGTAGCGGGCCGCATGTGGCCCGCGGGCTGCAATTTGCCCACCCCTGCTATAGACAGTATACAGTAGTATACTTTTACCAATGTATCCCTCTGAATCCTCACAGCACAGTCCTATTACCTGTGTAAGAAGGTCCTTCTTAATTATTGCAGTTTGCAGAAAGCCAGGAAAGTAGGAACTTTCCTGAACTCTTCAGGAAGACTGATCCATAAGGTAGGGGCCACCAGAGAGAATGCACATGTATGGGCAGCTGTTGTTTTGCCTATCTTCAGGGTGGCACCTGCAGAAAGCCCTGTTCAGATGAACAAAGCGTCCATGGGGGAGCATAGAAAGAAAAGTAGTCCCATATATATGAGGGACCAAAGACATGAAGAGCTTCATATGTGATAGCTAATACCTTGAATTGAGCCCAAAAACTGATGGATAGCCAGTGGAGTGACTGGAATGGAACTAATATACACTCTCTAGCTCCTCATAACAACTGAGCTCCTCATAATAACTGAACCAGCTGCAGTCTCCAAGTTGATTTGAAGGGAGACCTATATACAATATAATACAGTAGTCAAGTCTTGATGTTACCGTGCCATGGACTCAGGTGGCTACATCAGCCATGTCAAGATAGGGGGCCATCTTCCAGGCTACGCTCAGTTTGTAGAAAGCATTTTTTACAGCTGAATTACCTAGCTTTTCTAGCAGCAGTGCTGGATCCAGTGTAAACCCTAGGCTCTTAATCGAGTCTGCAAGCGCCACCAAAAGTAGAGAGCACAATGTCTTGTCTGGATTCAGTTTCAATTTTTTTCACTTTCAGCCATTTGACTACAGCATCAGGCAGTGACTGACAGCCTCTACTGCATCACCAGGGGATGATAGAGGGGATAGCTGGGTGTTATCCACATACTGATGACATCCAGTTCCACAGTTATGAATGATTTTTCTTAAGGCTTTACATAGAGGTTGAACAAGAGTTGCACTTACCTGTCACTGTTGATCATTGAAATCTTCTGTGTAGGCACACATGCACAGGCCTGCCTAATGGCAAGGTTTTACAGCATTAAATTCTGCTAAGAAGTGCCTGTCTCCTCAGAGCGCATGTGCGCTCCTGCCTAAAATGCCCGCCCTCTACGGAGATGGTGCCCCTATCTTCAGTTTCTCCTGGGCTGCTGGTCTCTCCAAATAATGAAGAGAACCTAGTGGGGGAGAAGGGAGGGTATGTGTGCCTGCACAGAAGACCTCAATGAACAACAGTTACAGGTAAGTGCAACTCTGTTTTCATTGTCGGTCTTCTTATGCAGTCCCACATAGGAAATTAACAAGCCACTTACCATGGAGGAGGGTAGGTTCTCACTGGAACAATGATTGGAGCACCACTTGGCCCACTGTTTTCTCTCTCCTGATAGCCACATCCAATGCACAATGTCTGATAAATGTATCCGGCAACGCCCACGTGGCTGCTCTGCAGATGTCCTGAAGTGGCACCCCTTTCAGGAGTGCAGCTGAGGAAGCCTAAGACCTGATGGAGTGAGTGTGAACCTCTAAGGGACAAGGTAGGTGAGCATTTTTATAAGTGTTTGATTGCTTGAATTACCCATCTAGCAATTGTCTGTGATGTGGCCATTTCCCCTTTCTTAGGTCCTGCGTAACATACAAACAACTGGTCATCCATCTGAAACGATGTTGTGCAGTCTAGATAAAACAAAAGTACCCTATGAACATCTAATGAGTGTAACTTTCTGCCTCTGACATCGGTGATGGAACGAACACTAGTAATATTATCTCTTGTGATGTGAAATTTTGTAACCTCCTTTGGTAGGAATTCTATGCTGGGTCTTAGCACCACTTTTTCTTCATGTATTTTCATGAAAGGTGTGTTAATACAAAGAGCTGCCATCTCACTTACTCTTCTGGCAGAGGTGATTGCCACTAAAAAAGTCACCTTCACAGTCAAGTATCTCAAGTGACATGGTTCGAATAGTGAGTACATCAGCTTGGCAAGGACTAGATGTAGGGATCATTGTGGCACAATTTTAGTTACCATAGGGAACATACTTAAGAAAAAGTTTGGCTGTATAATGAGAAAATATAGTTTTATTTTCTATTGGGCCATGAAAGGATGATATAGCCACCAAGTAAACCTTGATAGACAAGTTGGAAAGACCACCTCATTTCAAATGCAATAGGAATTCCAATATATATACTAGTAGGCATTCGTACAGGTAAATCCTTCTGGTTCTGGCCCATTCAGCGAACTTTCCCCACTTGCAAGGGTAAGATTTTTCTGGAGGTAGGTTTTCTGGCATTTAATATAACCTCCGCCAAGTCATTAGCTTGAGCCTGTTTATGTCATGATGCTGAACTCATCTGTAGCTGAGGAGATCTGGGACCAATGGTAGAAACCGAAAAGTGTTCTTGGAAAGTTGAACCAGTCAATGAAACCATGGTTGACATGGCCAGAACGGGGTTCTTACTATAACACTGGTCCTGTCTGTCTGTATTTTGCTGACCATTTTCACTATAAGGGGAATAGGGGAGAAGGCATAGAAAAGGTTCCCTGACCACCTTATTTGAAATGCACCCCCTATGGATTTTGAATCTAGACCTCCCTTGGAGCAAAAGATAGGGGCTTTGCAATTTTCCCTTGTGGTGAAAAGGTCTACTTCTGGGAAACCCCATTGTTGAAAGATCTCCCTTATGTACTGTCCTTTCAAAGACCATTTGTGGTTGGAGCAACCTAGACTGCTCAGTCTGTCTGCAATGACATTGTTTTCTCCTGGGATATGTACGGCCTGAAGGATAATGTTTCGCTCACTGGCCCATTCCCATACCTGTATTGTTTCCATGCATAGTGTTCTGGATGTCATCTCACCCTGTTTGTTCAAATAGAATATTGCTGTCGAGTTGTTGGTAAGTATCTGGACATTCCTTCCTATCATGATATCTGCTAATGAGGTAAGTGCATAACGTATAGCTCATAACTCTAGTACATTAATATGTAGACTCTTTTCTCCACTCAGCCACAACCCGTGAGCAAGCCTGTCACCACTGTATGCCCCCCAACCTGACGTGGATGCATCTGTTGTGATAGATATATCGACATCTGGTGACCCAAAGCTCATGTCTGCTAGAAGGTGAGAGTCCTGAGCCCACCAGGTGAGTGATCTGATCACTGTCCTTGGTATAGTGAACTTTTTCTTTTGGGGGTGTATTGTAGGGCAATAAACTGACAAGAACCATAACTGGAGTTTTCTCAGGTGAAGTCTGGCCAGCAGAACCATGGCTGTAGTGGCCACCATAAAACCCAACAGTGTTTGTATTGTAATGGCTGACTAGAACCTTTGTTTGGAGAATAATTTGACCATGTATTTTATCTTCCTCACTCTCTCTAAAGGGAGGAAAGTCTTGTTCCTTGACCCATCAAGAATTGCGCCAATGAACTTGACCTATTCAGACACAGGCTTGATTTCTAATCAGAACTGCTTGCTGTGCTGAGCCATGTCCTTGATATTGGAAGGGTTGTGGCTCTGCCTGTTTCTGGGGCGGTCTCTGCCTTTGGTAATTGCCCTGTTGGGATTGAGACTGTCGATTTGGTGGATGCTGGTAAGGCTGGTATCTGTAAAAATGGCTCCTGTAAGGTTGTTGTTGCCTGTACTGTTGTCTGTATTGCTGATATTGGCTGGATTGTTGTTTCGGAGGCAAGATCTCACGGTCTGCCTATCCTTCTTTTGGGATAAGTACTCACCATCCTGAAAGAAAAAAGAGTTTGACTCTCGAATGGCAGATCCTCTACTTTGTTTCTTGTTTCTACAGGTAATGCCATCGAGCGAAGCCACACATACCTCTTAAGTACCACAGCAGATGCCAGGGTCCTTGTGGAAGAGTCTGCCACATTCCTTCCCATATTTATTTGCCATTTTGAAAGTTTTCTCTCCTCCTCCTGGTTGACCTTGGCTAGAAATCTTTGATCCACTGATAATTTATCATTAAATAATGCCATCCTGTTCCACATAAATATTTGGTATGCCCCTATAATCACAACGTAATTGGTGATTTTTACATTCAGAGCTGCGGAAGCATAAATTTTTCTTCCCAGTCCATCTAGCGTCTTATTTCTTTATCTGCCGGACTGAATGAGACCTTTGTCTTTGTTTAAATTGCATTTCCTCAGTGACGAGGGACAACGAAGGAAGGAGTCAAATGGCAGATCCTCTACTTTGTTTCTTGTTTCTACAGGTAATGCTGTTGAGCGAAAGATGTCCTCTTTTGCTTTGTATAGTCCTTCGGCCTTTTCAGATGTCAGGTAACTTTGGTAAGTTATATAACAGGTAACTTTGGTAAGTTAGATTCCTCACCAACAGAAGAGGCTGACTCCATTCTGTATGGCTCCTTCAGGTCGATGCCATAGGCGGATGGGTTGTCCTGGTGGGACCATGGAGCACATTTGTGAGAGCAGCATTGGTAAGAGTGACTTCGGTCTTGCTCCCAGTTGAAATGGTCGGGTGAAGCTCTAGGAAGTTCACCTTCTTCCTGTGATAAATGTCCCGATTGTGATCTTGAATGCATAGAGGGGGTCCTGGGTGTTTCCACAATCTGCACCTCAGGCTCTGTCTCAGCATCCACGATGTGTTTGATCTTTTCTGTCTTCTTAAGGTCATGTCGGGACTTTGACCATGCCTTTTTCTTAGGCGGTTCACTTGGTCCTTCGTTCTTGCACCCCCCTCACTAGAAGGTTTGGGTAATGGATCCGAGGTAGTGGTCAACTCCACACCGGGAAGGCTCTTGGATTGTGAATGATATCATGCTGGTTTGGGTCGGACTGGTTCCAACAGTCTGGGTGAAGGCAGAGTCAAGTATGAATGTCAGCTCCAAGGTTGCTCTGCCGGGTTTTGTGTCTCCAGAGCCGGGTGCCTGATCAGAGTAGGTGCATTTGGGTCTGAGGGACTCAATGACCTCTCCATTGGAGTCATGGTCAGAGTCGGGTGGCATTTTCAGCTCCAAGATGGATTGGTTGGATCCGAGGGAACACACATTCACAAAGTTGAGGGTTCCAAGGGGGTTGGATCCGAGTGTGCAGAAAGCTGCAGAAAGATTCAGACAGAGCAGCAAAGAAGCATGCCTTTGTCTACATTCAGACAGAGGTCATTCATTAAAGCCATCAGCCTGGCATGAAACCAGACTGAAAGGGGCCCAGAGCACAAGAGTTGTCCAAGAAGTCCTGTAGTTGGTTAGCTACTGCTTTCTGAATTACTTTGCCTAGAAAGGGCATTTTAGAGATAGGACAATAATTGGCCACATCAAGTTTTGTCTAGGAATGTTTTTTTAAGTAATGGGCAGATAGCCACCACTTTGAGAGGTAGAAAGAAGGTGCTCTGAGTTAGTGATTGATTTATGATAGACATCAAGGGCTCATTTATGCGGTGTTTACATCATTTTAGCAGCCAAGATTGGCAAGGATCCTGTTCACCAATAGTGGCCTTCACAGATGTTAGGATCCTGTCAGTATCCATCACTGTAACTGGATCAAAATAGTCCATAAGCAGAGCAGGCACGGTATTAAGCATTTCTTTCACCCCACCTAAATTACATCTGGCATCCAGATCAGAGCATATTCATGCAATTTTGTCAAGTGAAAAACTTTGCAAAGATATCACAGCTAACTGTCCTTGCAAGTTATGCCTGCCTACTGCCAGTATAAGATGATCCAGCAAAAATGTTCTGTGGAACGGTTTCCTTTGAATTTTCATCCACAGCTCCTTTTCTGGCCATGTATTTAATATCTTAAAGACGTTTGCTCCTCATATTATCTTTTAAAGCTTGGGAATCAGCAATCAGTATATAGAAGTACAGAAAAATATCAATAGTAGAAACATGTAATCTGGGGAGAGCAGAACTAAAGGAATAGAATATGAACTTGGAAAACAAATTATACATATCTTTTCTTTTGTGGGCTTCAGCTCACTCAATCAGTTTATGCCATAACATATTTGTTAATCTCTAAAGCGCCATGGAACTGTTCTTTTATTTTACTGCAATACATAGAATAATAGGCCACACTACTGGAATTAGTGAATAATTGAAACTGACATTGTGATTTTTGGAAATAACAATGACAAAATTAATTGAAGATACGTTCAATATTTGAGGTATAATCCATCAAGGGCTTGTTAATCCTAACCAGTGCCAAGTCAAGTAGCCTAACTCAACAAGCTCCAGCCAACTTCATGTTTGATGCATCACACAGTACAAATGCTGTTCTTATTTAAGTACTGAAGTACACATGTGATCCTTGTGGAATAGTAGAGATGACCCAAAAATGCAAAAATGAAAACATTGTGGATCAGCTATAACAAAAGACAAATTATGACTTGTTTTAATCCCTATCTGGTTTCTCCTTACTCAATTCAGCAGACAAAAACAAGAAAGAAAAGTACCAACTACTGTACTAGCACTCACTTCCAGCTGAACCACATGCATTAGTTTAGTACTGAGAAAGCAGGGTGAAAGATACACTTTGTCAGATGATGGGAAACAGGTGTTGGGTCAAGTAATATGAAGGTGAAAAGGTCTAAGTTACTTGGGTCAAGTAATATGAAGGTGAAAAGGTCCAAATCACATTTTGCTCATTTCCTTTTTCATAATTTACAACAGCAATGCATAAGAATTCTGGAAGTTATTTAATAAGATTTTTTGTTACAGTAAATTAGCCCCCAGGGAATGAATGCACCATTTATAATCTGAAAATAGTTAGATATAATTCAACAACAATACTCAAAACAAATATCAATGGAAGTATATATTTGAATGGCAAAAACAAAATCTGAATCAACTCTGAAAACTAAAGCAAACTTGAAACTCTTTGTCAATCCTAAAAAGAAATAAATATTTTCATGAAACCTCACTAAACAAGCATCCAGATACTTCATTCTTGTATTTTTCTTTCTGACCCTTGCCTTGTCTCCAAAGCTCCTGGGAGGGTCAGCCAATGACCTGGCAATGCTAACTGTATTTGTCTGTTGTTGTTGTTTTTAAAGGGTGGTAAAGCCCAGACCATCTCACACCTTAGCTCACTGTGTTCTGTTGCTTGAAGTATTTGATTTTTTACAAATAAGCCCACCTCTCCTCAATCGATACCAGGGACATAAATTAAGCTAAGCATGGATGGAAGAAAATGCTAAAATTAATTAAGCTAGCAAAGAGTTTGTGTGTACATCTGCATGAACATACATGTGTGAGTACCATTTAATGCCACTCACAATTTCTATTCAGAAATAGGTCCCCGTCCACTCTCCTCATCAGGATGCTGGTGGCCGGAAAGGGCAGAAGACAAATTCATCACCATGTTTCTGTATACTATATAAAGAAGAATTTTAATGGCTGGTATCTTGATTCTGCTTGAAATTTGGCAGGGAAGATCCCTCAACTAAGAACTACAATCCCTGTTAATTTTGACTCAATTAGATAGGGGGGGGGTTGAAATATGTTGTGTCATTGTGTTTAGCATAGGGATGCTGCCTCCTGCAGAACTGAAATTTGGAAGGGAAGACCCATTGGATAAGAGGTACTACCACTTCATCAAAATTGAATGTAGGGAAGGCCTGGGCAAGGGCTTTGTCTATGTACCTGCCCCATTTTCAGGAGCCATATTGAAGAGGAATACTCAAAAGAGCCATAGGTGTCATGTTAAAGTGCCATATGTGGTTACCAAGCCACGCACTGAGTATCACTGTCTAGACAAACATGCTCATATACCACAGGTAGTAAGTAACAAATGCTACCCTCAAGTATTTTAATGGCAAGTACAGCAAGCAAAAACTTTAAATAAATAAACATACACAACAACTTTGTAGTTCATCTTCTGTCACCAACAATATTCTCAGCTAATGCTTTTGATTATCCCATACAGTACTATAGGTAATAATCTTATTTATTTGTTCATTAACATTATATATAGTCCACCTTTCTTACTCAAGGTGGGTTACACTGAGTAACTCAATACGGTCAACAGGATGAAGCATCCAATAAGCAATTTCAGGTAGGCAGCTGTGTAGATCTGAAGTATGACAGCAGGATTTGAGTCCAGTGACACCTTAGAGAGACCCTGAAAAATATGTTGATCTTTAAGGTGCCACTGGACTCAGATCATGCTGTTCCAACAAACAATGAAATAAGATTTGTATTGTAGAAATCTGGAACCAACCAGAAATCTGAAAACAGAACTGAAGCAACTTATAAATATTACATAATGTGTTAAACAATGCAAAAACTACAAAATAAGATCCGACTTACAGCAGCAGGCAGTATGAGCTATACACAGTATAGACCACAGTCCCGAACCCTTTACCCAGGTAACTTTCTGAACCATTTTGTTTCAGTACAACCCTATCACCTATGTACAAAAGTCCTCTTGAATAAGTCAGTTTTGCATAGTTTGTAGAAGTCAGAAGTTGAAAGAAAGCTTTTTGCAGCTGTATTAACATTAACTTGCATCTGCAGTAGTAATGTTGGAACCAGAATAAGACCAAGGCTCTTAACTGGATCAGCAAGGATCAGCTGAACTCCATCAAAAGTGGGGAGCACAGGATCCTTCAAGATCTCTGCCTTCCCAACCAGCATAACTTCTGTCTTTCCAGAGCTTAATTTTTATTTTTGTTTATTTATTTGCTTTATTTATGTCCTGCCTGTTCTTCCTAATGGGAACTCAAGATGGCTTACCTCATTCTACTCTCTTCCATTTCATCCTCAAACCAACCCTGTAAAGTAGGATAGGCTGAAGAGAGTGACTGGCACAAGGTCACCCAGCAAGCTTCCATGGCAGCGCAGGGATCCAAACCTCGGTCTCCCAGATCCTGGTCCAACATTCTAACCACTATATCACACTGAATCTCAGTTTCAATTTGTTCTTAACCAATTAACCACAGCAGGCAGGCAGCAGCTCAGGACCTCTACTGTGTCACCAGGAGATATAATCAGCATATTGACAATAACCAACCCAAAACTATGAATGATTTGTCCAGATGTGCACTGATTAAAGCTATAGCTGAGTAAAGCTGTATATTCTGGAAACATTTACAAAATAAAGCAACAAAAAATCTTCATCCTCACCAATAGAGGTGGGCACAGTCCGCATAACGGACCTAATTTCGTCACGAACTTACCCAGTTCGTGCTTCGCGAACACGCGGGCTGTGGGCTTGTGTTTTTCTCACGAAAGCGCCGAACATTGGGGCTTTCTGTCCGTGTGTCCGTTGGCCCGTCATGCCAGGATTCCCGCTCAAACAATTTCCTAGGCAACGGTGGAGTCACCTTCCCCGTTTGGAACACACCAATCTTAGCCCAGGAAACCTTGATTGGCAGCTCTGTCAGCCAAACAGAGATCACCAGCCTTTCTGCATAAAAGACAAAGCACCCGAAGCTCTGCTCCATTTTGCTGGCGCGGGGACGCGAGTTAGCTTCTAAGCTTAGCAACTGCTTGCTGTGGGGAAGTTTTTTTTGTGTGTGTGAGAGCGCGGCTTGTGCCTTAGGACTTTGGGGCTTCTGGTGCAAGAGAGCTTTCTCTTTTCTCCATTCCTGTTTAATTTTTTTCTCCTCCTTTCTATTCTAGAGCACTTTTTAAAAAATCCTTTTACTGCACTATCGGGTTACTCTGATTTCTTTCTGCGTTTTGAGTCCTTGGGTTCTTCTCGGGCTTAATCCCCCCTCCCCTCCTAAATCTCTTCCTTTTTTCTGGGTTGCCAGTGGGTTCTATTGTGCTCTGACGCCACCCCACTCACAGACCCACAGTGGGTGCAAGGCAGCTTTGGGCGTTGTCTGCTTGAGTTCTTGCCTTCATTCCCCCACGTTCTTTTTTGGCTGCTGATGAGATGCAAGGGGAGGAAGACTGCTATTAGGCTCTGTGAAACACCCACTCTCTGATGACCGGCAGCACGTTTTGGGGGGCTCTCACTGCTTCACTCCTTTCAAAGCCCTTTTAGTGGGTGACTTGGGGGGACATTTCCAGCCTGGATTTTGAGGTGCAGGGCAGTTTGCTGTTGGCCTCTGTGAAACACCTACTCTCTGGTGACCGGCAGCTTGCTCTGGGGGGGGGGCTCTCTGCTTCACTCCTTTCAAAGCCTTTCACTCCCTAAATAGTGGGTGACTTAGGGGGACATTTCCAGCCTGGCTTTTGAGGTGCAGGGGGGAGACTGCTGCTGGCCTCTGTGAAACACCCACTCTTTGATGACTGGCAGCTTGCTTTGGGGGCTCTCTCTGCTTGATATCTTTCTAAGCCTTTCACTCCCTAAATAGTGGGTGACTTGGGGGGACATTTCCTGCCTGGCTTTTGAGGTGCAGGGCAGGCTGCTACTAGCCTCTGTGAAACACCTACTCTCTGGTGACCGGCAGCTCGCTTTGGGGGGCTCTCTCTGCTGCACTGCTTCCTAAGCCCTTCACTCCCTAAATAGTGGGTGACTTGGGGGGACATTTCCTGCCTGGCTTTTGAGGTGCAAGGGGGAGACTGCTACTGGCCTCTGTGAAACACCCACCCTAGAACCACTGGCAGCAGGTTTTGGGGGGCTCTGTCTGCTTCACTTCTTTCTAAGCCTTTTTCACTCCCTAAATAGTGGGTGAGTTGGGGGGATATTTCCAGCCTGGCTTTTGAGGTGCAAAGGGAAGACTGCTACTGGCCTCTGTGAAACACCCACCCTAGAACCACTGGCAGCAGGTTTTGGGGGGCTCTGTCTGCTTCACTTCTTTCTAAGCCTTTTTCACTCCCTAAATAGTGGATTTGTATTTTTATATCGATGAAACAGTGTAAGGCACATGATGACTGAGCTTTACAAACATATATTATCCTCCTCCCGACGACAAGCCCTGTCCCTGGCACCTTCTAAGTACCTCCTCTTTTTCTTGATATGATTTGTATGCTGACAAAACAGTCTAAAGCACATGATGAGCTTCCTTGATGGACTGCATCACGTTCGGTGAAGTGGGTTTCATCGGTGACCGTCCTGCTCTTGCGAGCGCAAGGGCCCCTCTGAGGGTCAATCCCCAAAGTCCAGTGAGAAGTAGGACAGTGGCCCAGGTCAGCTTGCTTGATAGCAAGCAAGCTGACACACCACGTCACTAAGGTGGGACTCGTCCACTGCCCAAAGAGGCTCCCTCTGAACAGGGTAGCATAAGTTTCCTTCCCTCAAGGTGTGGAAGACATCCTTTCCATCCCTCCCATGCCTTCCATTCCAGCAAGGGGTCTTTGAATTGCTACATGATCCTGTTGCGGAGTTGGCTTTCACTCAAGTACATCCTTTCATTTCCCATCATGGAGAGTTGGTCTCCCCGCCCCCGGGGAGGGCATCTCTTGTTGATGCAGCCCCATGTAGGTGGGTTTTGTGGGCAGCCACCTCTCCTGGACAGGAGCACAAGTCTCTCTCCTTCCCCCAAGGGTGGGTAAGGGTCAGTCAGAATAGGGGAGGGGAAGTTGTTGTTTGTCTCTTTGGAAAAGTGATAATCGAGGAGCGTTACATGAGAACCTTTGGTGGGGAAAGTCGACTGAAGTGAAAATCTGTGGGAAAACCAAGGCCTTTTCTGACTCGAACTGGTTCTCGAACCGGTTCTCGAACCGGGCCTGGTCCGTTAAAAGTTTGTGGACCATGGTTCATGGAAGCCCACGAACCCCAAACTGGCGGTCCGTAGGCAAATGCTGGTCCGTGCCCATCTCTACTCACCAACCCCTTGCAGTTCTTTGAGAAAGTGACCAAACATGAAGGTAAGGGTGACCCAGCAGACATTATATACTTAGACTTTCAAAAGGCTTTTGACCAGATGTCACAACAAAAGACTTCTAAGTAAGCTTAACAGTCAGGGAATACAAGGATGGGTCATTTTATGGAATAAGAATGAAAGGAAGCAGAGAGTAGGAATAAATTGACAGTTTTTGCAATGGAGGGAATTAAGCAGTGGGTCTCACAAGGATCAATATTAGGGCCAGTGCTATTTAATTTGTTTATAAACTATCTGGAACTGGAGGTGAGCAGTGTAGTGGTCAAGTTTGCAGGTGACATAAAATTATTCAGGATGGTACAAAACAAAGAGATGCAGGAGAACCTACACAAATTTCTTAAGTGGGGAACATGTAGAAAATGAAGGTAATCACGTTAAAACAAAAAATCCTAACTTTAAGTATATGCTAATAGGGTCTGAATTTGCTGAAATCATGAAGAAAATATACCTCCGGATCAATAGAGGTTAGCTCAATAAAAATGTCAACACAGCTTGCCACAGCAGTGAAAAAGGCAAACTTGATGCTAGGTATTATTAGGAAAGGGATTGAAAATAAAGCCACCAAATAAAACATCCAGTATTATAATGTCCCATGCAGATCTATGCTGCGCGGACTCATTTGGAACACTTTATTCAGGGTACAAAAGATGTTTATTATGTATAGCTAAAGGCCACTACAAACAGAGTGAATTAAAAGGAAAAAAATAAATATCAACACTTAAAGAACCAAAAGTAAACATTCTCAAGTAAAAACATGGAACTTCGGATGCAACTTTTGCCCATATTTTCCTAGTTGCCGAAACAAACAACAGCACTCTGTATGATATGAACAGGTTGACATCCAAATAAGGAAAATCTCTGTAGAATAGAATATAAGGGGATAAATCCTCCAGAACTGAAACACCACATATACAAAAGCATGACGTAAATGGTTTTCAGGAATAGCAACTGTCAAGCAAAGATGCTGGCATAGTCTGAAACCAGACAGATGTAAGTACTATTCTGAGATTATGGTGCTGGTAAAACAGGAAGCTCTGGCATGGTCCCTTTCAAATAGTTTATACCAGGATGAAAATTTGGAGCTGAAGACTGATTGTTTGAGGCGGCATCATATTTGAACACCCAATCAAATATTGGTGCTGTCCTGAGGGACACCATGGGAATAATCTGAGATGGAATATAGATGGAAAATATCATTATAACAAGCTACTCAGGCAGCATCTGAGCAACAGTCTTCCCGTGTCACGTGGGATACTTTCGTCAAATAAGAGCAGAACTTCCAGCCCAGCCAGCAGTTCCAGAAGGATACCATGGCTGATGGTATAAAAAGCTGCTGAGAGGTCCAGAAGAATCAACAGAGATGTACTTGCTGTCATTTTTTCAGTGGAAGTCATTAGTCAGAGCAACCAAGGCCCTTTGTATACCAAAGCCAGGCCTGAAACAAAATTGAAATGGATCTGTCTCCTCCAAGACTGCCTGAAGCTGTGTAGCTGCTATCTGCTTAAGCAACTTGCCCAAAAATGGAATATTAGCCGCTGGGTGTTAGTTATTTAGGCCATTTGGGTTCAGGGACGCCTTCTTCAGGGAGGGATCTCACAGTCACTTCTTTTGAAGCAGACAGAACGACTACATTTTGCAAAGAGGCATTAATTGCCTCTTGGATCCAGTCAACCAACCCAGCTTGGCATGATACTATTAGCTATGAGGGGAAAGGGTCAAGACTAGACATAGGCACGAACCACAAAAAAACTGAACCGTGATTCGTAGTTCATGGCATTTTCACAAACCAGGAACCACAAACTCCCACGAACTGGGGCAAGTTCACAAACCAGTTTGTGGTTCGTGGTTCGTTGGGTTTAAATGCCCCTTTCTGGCCACTTAGCAGTGGCAGAGAAAGGGGCATTTAAACCCCCGGATCAGCTGCTTGTCAGGGAGATCCCAGCAGCAGGGAAATGGCCATTTAAACTGTGAGTGGGGCTTGGCTGGCTGGCCGGGAGTTCCCAGACGGCTAGCCAAACCCTACAGTTTAAATGGCCATTTCCCCACTGCTCTGAGCTGGGAACTCCTGGCTGGCCAACCAAGCCCCACCCACTCTCTAAATGGCCATTTCCCTGCCACTCAGAGAGGTGGGGAAATGGCCATTTAAACTGGGCCCCATTTAAAGAGCAGGTGAGGCTTGGCTGGTTGGCCGGGAACTCCTGGCCGGGCAGCCAAGCCCCGCTGTTTAAATGATCAGCTGCTTGTTGGGGATCTCCCAGACAAGCAGCTGATCAGTGAGTTTAAATGCCCCTTTCCCTGCTGCTTTGCAGCAACAGGGAAAGGGGCATTGCTGTTTTAAAACAAACCAAACGCACCAGTACACCAGTTCATGGAAGTTCGTGGAAACGAAGTTCGTGCAAACGAGTTTCCACGAACTGGGCTGGTTTGTGGGTTTTTTTGGTTCGTATTCAGGTTCATGCCCATCTCTAGTCAAGACTGAAGGGGTGCACATTTAGAAGGACCTTTTCTACTTCACCGGGCCTCACCAAGTCAGTGTGCTCTAGTCATCTATACAACTCAGACCAGACTGCAGTCTAATAACATGCCGAGATTGAACCATTTCAACTGTGGTGTCTAAATCATGGCATATGCAAGCACTTTTTTCTGCAAAATGCATTGCAAAGGAATCAGAATAGGTTGGTTTGTTTTCTGGGTCAAATACTCTGGGTTTTGTGATAAAAGTCCCTTTACAACCCAGAAAAGCTCCACCAGATGGCATTATGCAAATACAATGGTGACAGAAAAACACATTTGCTTCGCTGTCATCACTGCCACAGAGTAAAGATGAAAATGTGCTCTTACTGGTGTTCAGTCACATTACTTAGAATTTTTTCCCATTTGGACTCTAACAGTCTGCCCAACTGTTAGTAAACCAAGCAGCATTCCGCACTCCATGGAAGGAAAGAAGGCACTCAGGGACAACCATGTCCACACCCAGATCATGTCCATATTCCTCAGATCAACCAGGCCTGCAGCAGGAGTGCCACACTTGCAGGCCAGAAAAGTCTCAAGAAACATCAGGATCCCCTCTGAATCAATCAACCTCCTTGGACAGATTATCCTAATTGACCCCCATCCTTATGTAGCTTATGATGCAGTAAAGTTAGTTAGTCTTAAAGGTGCTACTGGACTCTTTGCAATTATTTTCAATGAGCTCTTGTACAAAAGGAAGTGCTCACAGCTCAAATAAAGTTTTGGTGCATAAAGCCCTTCTTTAAAGTGCCACAAGCCTCCTACTTATTAGCACATATTCTTGCCCTAGCAATAGCAAAACATTGTAGCAGCCAAATCGTATGATTTTATTTATTTACTCTATTTACATATTCACACCTCACTTTTCTCCTCAATGGGGACCAGGGGTGTGTACCCCCCCCCATCAAAAAAAAATTGGGAAAAAATCTGGAATTGCCAGAATCTGGTATTTAACTTACTTTGGTATGCTCCATAAAGATTCAGAGCATACTGAAGTGAGGGGTAGCAAAGGGGCATTTAAACCCCAGCCAGCTGGATCAGCTGCTTTGCAGCAGCATGGAAAGGGGCATTGAAACCCTTTGACCCAAAGCTTCCCAAAACAATACCAATCGCTTCAGGAAGCTTTGATTCTGGGCCCGATTCTGAAGTCCCAAAACATTGCGAATCGGGTCTGATTCCGGTACTTCTCCATGAATCCGAAACCCGAATCGCACACCCCTAGTGGGGACCCTAGTGGCTTAAAACATTTGCCCCTTTTGCATTTTATCCTCACAACCACCCTGTAAAGACAATGAGGCGGAGTGTGAGTGGCCCAAGGTCACTTAACAAGCTTCTCATGCAAAATGAGGATGTGAACCTCGGTCTTTCAGATTAGGAACACCGCAACCACGATACAACAATAATAAGAGGCATTTTACAGATACACGAAAACTAAGTAGTTAATTTTAAGCAGATTTGCAGTGCTGATATTTTTGCTCTGAGAATGCCACTGTTATTTCACAACAATAGCAAAAAATATGAATCTGAAAGACTGCCAATAGGACTGAGGGATTAACAATGAAGCCCTAAATAGATTTACTCCAGTCTAAACCCATTGAAATCAACCCTAGATGGAAAGCTAATCTTTTGGTAAAAGTGCAACTTTCCAGTTTATTTTAAAGCACTTATTTTGAGAACCCCCGCTTCCATGAATTTTTTGTTCATGAGTTAAGAAACCAGATTTTAAAGAAAAACTCAAAAATATCAGCACACACGGACATATAGTGCCCAGTTTAAGCCTGTAAATGTACATGTACTGGTTTTAAAGAGTTGAAAACTCCCCTCCTGTGTACCAAATCTTCTACAGATCATTGTGCCTATCCAATAAAGAAGATTCACATTCACAGCAGATGTGTTACAAGATTTTTGCTCCATCTTGGTTAACTGCCTAATTCCCTCCCCCCCCCCCAAAAAAAAAACAAAACACAAAAATCATGGGAAAAACACTCAGGAAAGCAGGACCAACAAATGAAAACAAATGTGTTTAAGTGAAGGGGAAAACCATGCAGTTAAGATATGAAGCTGGGACACAAACCCAGTGCAGAAAAGCCCACCGTCACCATCCTTACTTTGGAAACCATGCAGACACATTTGATGAAGACATATTTGGTTACTTATAAACAGGGATTCAAATTTTATCTAACTTAATTTCTGCAATCTCTACCATTGTCATTTTTCTACATTGCACAAACATTCTCCTCATCAAAATGTATCATTAGGATAGCTTCCTACCACTATACTAAGTTCCATACAGAAATTAAAAAGACAGCCCTGCCCACAAGTATACAGTATAACAAGGCAAACATGAAACGTACAGGGAATTGGGAAGGAAGGGGTTAATATGCCAAATGCAAATAGGAACAATGACATCGGAAAGGCAAGAAAGGATAGATATGAGAAGGAACCAGTTGTGTTGAGGACAGAGGAATATTCCACATCTACGGAGTAGGAAAGGGGATGGGAGGCCTCATTCAAGAATAGCACATTGGGTTCTGACAGAAAGTTACTTTTTGATTAATAAAGAATCTGAGAAACAGAACAAGGAAAAAGTAAGGAAGAGTGATTGCAAAGACCAGAAGTAATAAGAGACGCTTACACTGTCCAAATAAGATGAGCCAATATAAGGAAATATAAAAAGAAGAAAACAATCATGACAGGAAAAAAATGAGCAGAGTTTAGCACGAATACTAAGGCATGCAAGGAACATGCAAGAAACACCAAAAGAAGGATATTGTAACAATAGGGTTGCCAGATCCCTTGAGTCTCCTGGTGGGGGATTGGAAGCCTGGCACTTACCCACTGAAGCAAGGCTCATTTCGAGGGGGAACGCGCCAGAACACAGTTCCGGCAGTTCCCCAAAGAGGTCACATGTCAGGTAGCCCTGCCCACCTGACTCTCGGCCATTTTGGGCCCGTTTCAGCCTGGATTGGGGCCGAAACAGCCCAGATTGGGCCTCTGATGAGTGGTGGATCACTCTCCCACTCAGCAGCAGCCCGATCCTGACCATTTTGGGCCCCTTTTCAGCCATTTTCAGCCCCTTTTTGCCATTTTGGACCCAATTTCGGCCCTGAATGGCCAGGATTGGGTCCAGAACAGCCAGGATAGGTGATGTCAGGGGGTGTGGCATATGCAAATCAGTTATGCCCTTGGTGATGGCAAGGGGCGTGGCATATGCTAATGAGTTCTGCTAAAGAGTTCTGCTAAAGAGTTCCTCCAGCTCTTTTTCTACGAAATGACCCCTGCTCTGAAGTCTTCCGTGTATCTCCTCACATGCGAGCTCCTGGCATGCATGATGATGTCACTTCTGGGAAGTGACGTCTTCACACGGGTCAAAAGGTGGCCCGGCATGTGCTCCCACACTTGTCAAAGGGCTGAATGTAGATCAAGCATTTCCAGTCTGTTGGCCTTTTTTTTTTTCATATGTGTTGACATATTCTTGTTAAGATTTTGATGGCTAAAGACTTACTTTTAAAAAAATGAAAGTTGGGAATGAAGAGAACCCAATGCACAGACTGTTACAACAATATAATGACATTCAATTGCTGATTCAAAACAAAACTGAAAAGGTCCTGTTGTGGTGTAGGGAATGACCATTGCTCAGGGACAGGGGCAGAGAAACAAAAGGGAAACCTGCCATGTGAAAGCCTCATTGCCACTGTATTGTATCAGTAGCTGGAGCAGAAATAGGAAAGCTATACAAGCCTGTCCCCATGTGGAAAACTGGATAAACAAATGCGGAAAAAAGTATAAACAAATAATTCCAAATTCTACACTTCTTTGAAATTTTAAAGGCAACATGGAGCCACTGAAACCTCCCAACATCCAGGGGTTACTTTCCTCTGCCAACTGCTTTCCTCCCAATCTGGCTCACTTCAGGAACTGGACTTTGGTTGAGATAACAGATTTCACAGACAGAAGCTGCAGGTAGAAAATGTTCTATGTGCCCCTCTGATTCTTAAAAGCAGAGACCCAGTCTTCTGTTTCTATACAGCTGAACTGTTAGCAGTTAGACCTCCTTCCCCATGCTAAAAGAGCAGTATATGGATATGCAGAGCTGGATCGACGGGGGGGCAGGGGGGGTAGACTTCCCCCGGCACCACCAAAGAGGGGCTGCCGGGCGTAGCTGCCAGCCCCAGGAGCACACGGGTGGTAGGACAGGGGGCATGCTTGGCGCACGCCCCCTGTCCTGTGGGGCGGGCAAAAGGCAGCACGGGTGGCTGGGAGGCCACCCGCACCATTTGCACGTGCACAAGTGGCCTGTCTTCGGTTGCCCTGGGCGCCGGCAACCATAGATCCGGCCCTGTGAATATGAAATATCATAAACCCCTTGCAATAAGTCTTGGACATTGCTCCTCCACAGACCTCCTCTTCTCTCCAAAACTGATCATTGTCACCCTTCCTCCAACACTGCTTTCCCATTTCTTCATTCTCTTCTTAGTTAGCTCTGTGTGTATGCTATGCATGTTTTCTGTATGCTTGCCTTTTATTCCTCTGTTAATAAAGAAACCCTTCCAGAAGAAGGGTTTATTTGAGAGTTCTCTAAGGGAACAATCCCCATATACATAGGTGGAGAATCCCAATTAGCCTCTCTCACTATGTCTCATTTAATGCTAATTCCCCCAACAAATTAAGGAGATTTATTTGGGTATCAGAGACTCATCCAAATTCCAGCAGTTGAACCTGGCATTGTCATAAAAACATAAGAAGAGCCCTGCTGGATCAGACCAGTAGTCCATCTAGACCAACAGCCTTCGTCGCACTATGGCCACTGAGGATGCCAGAGAAGAGGGCTTCACCAAGTACAGACCAAGGGAGGAAAGGTGAGGAAAGTAGATTTATTCCAATATGCTGCCTCTATGCATTTTGCTGTCTTCAAAGGAGTTTATAAAACTATCAGTTAAACATACGCCATTAAAAACAGAACTAAAAAAATATAAAATACACTACGGACGACCAGTTACTCTGGAAGGCCAAAAGCAGGACATAGAAGCTGAGGCTTTCCCCTGATGATGCCTCTTGGCACTGGTATTCTTGACTTTATTGCATCTGAATGTGGAGTTTTCTTTAGTCAATATGGCTTGTAGCCACTGATAGACAGAGCCTTTTCAGCCTCCCCCTCCTTTTAGGATTGGGAGGTGAATCTGTCTAATCCCATTTCAAAGTCATTTATGGCAGTGGCCTTCACCAGTGGTAGTGGAAAGTGCCATCAAGTCATAGTTGACTTATGGTAACCCCTGCTGGGTTTTACAAGGCAAAAGGCTAACAGAGGTATTTTGCTGTTGCCTGCCTTGGCAACCTTAGTCTTCTCTGGAAGCTTCCCAAACAATTACTAACCAAGGCTGACTCTGCTTAGCTTCTGAGATATGATGAGATTGGGCTTGCCTGGGCTATCCAGGCCAGGGTATGATCTTTACTACAGGCAGCAAATTCCACTCGTTGAGTAAAGAAGTATTTCCTTTTGGGCTGTCCTGAATCTACTGCCCATCAACTTCATTGGCAGTTATATACACAAGTTCTATTATTTTGGGAAAGGGAGAAAGGGTTCTCTTTGTCCACTCTACCTCCCATACATAATTTTATAAACATCTATCATGTCCCCCACCCTGAGTTGTCTCTTTTCTAAACTGAAAAGTTCCAGACTCTTCAGTCTTTCCTGATAGGAAAGGTGCTCCAATGCCTTATTCATCTTGGTTACCCTCTTCTATACTTTTTCCAGATCTGCAATATCCTTTTTGAGATATGGTCACCAAAACTGCACACAGTATTCCAAATGAGGCTGCACCATAAATCTATACAGGACCATTATAATATAGAGGCAATATAATATTGGCTTTTTAGTTTCAACCCAATCCTTATAATCTGTAGCATAGAGATTGCCTTTTTCAATGATGTGACACACGGGGTAAACATTTTCATTCAGCTATTCACTACAACCTCAAGGTATCTTTCCCTTTCAGTTTCAGCAAGTTCAGACCACATTAGCATTTACTTTAAAGTTTTTGTTCCCGTGTACATCACCTTACACTTCCTTACATTGAACTTCATTTGCCACATTGTTGCCCACTCACCCAATTTGTGGAGACCTTCCTGGAGCTCTTCAGTTGGCCTTGGTTTTGTGTCATCTGCAAACTTGGCCACTGCACTGCTAACCCCCAGATCCAGATCATTTATGAACACATTAAATAGCACTGGCTCCAATACATCCTTGGGGAACCCCACTGCTTACTTCCCTCTGCTTTGAGAACTGTCCATTTCTTCTTACTTGCTTTCTGTTGTTCCTATTCTTGCTTCTTGTTGTTTAACCAATTTTTAATCCATAATAGGACCTGTCCTTGTATCCCATGACTGCTAAATTTACTTAAGAGTCTTTGGTGAGGCACCTTGTCAAAAGCCTTTGGAAGTCCAAGTATATAACATCTACCAAGCCACCATTATTTACATGCTTGTTTACTGTCTCAAAGAACTCCAAAAGTTTGGTGGCAGGACTTCCCTCTGCAGAAGCCATTCTGATTTTCCCTTAGCATGCTTAATGATTCAATCTTTGATTACAGTTTCTACTAATTTGCCTGGGACAGATGTTAGACTAACTGGCCTGCAATTTCCTGGTTCTCCAGGGACCCCTTTTTAAAAATCGGTTCTTTTTGCTATTCTCCAGTCTCCTGGTATAGTGGCTGATTTTAAGTGACAAGTTATATATACTGGTTAGTTAGTCACATGTACATTGCATGTAAGAGTGGTCTTCAACTGTGTCTAGGGAATTCTATATTCCACTCTGTATCCATGGGATTGCGAAAGAATTGGTATACATATAGATGATTGCGTTCTAAACTCTTTAGTCATTATTTAGCAATATTCCTTGCTGTATGTTGAGCCTGTATTAGGTCTATTTCTGCCTTCAGTTAACAGAGTACAACAAAACTCCCATTGACTTAAACAGATACACAGTTGAGTCTGCTGTTATATAAATTCAACAATTATTGCAGTGTGCACAACAGTAAATAATAACATAGCAATTAAACACCCTAGTGCAGCCATAACGTTACTTTTGCAGATTATGAAAAAAACAGCACCCAGTGCTCATGAATCATACCTCATATAAACCTTGAAGAATGCTGCAGTAACAGAATTGCTCATGATGAATGCCATAAAAATATAAAATGTTTCAGAATAATCTCCCCATGGTATATTTGATCATATAAAGTCCCTCAGAGACAATACACAAGCATTTCAGTAGGAACTGAAAGACTATTTCCCAAGATGTGTTTGTCAACATGCTAGACATAGAATATTAAGCATATTTCTGGGATTGTTAAAATACATACTTGGATTTAAAACTTAACAGACTTCACTTAAATTGTGTAAATAATTCCAGCACACTGCTTGTTACACTGTTCTACTATTATACTCCATTAAACTTCACTTTGAAGGGAATAAGGCTTATTTATACCCATGGGTCAGTTCAATGGTTAGGTTGTTAAAGCATAGATTCGTTTACATCATCCAGATGCTTTGGAATATGCAGGACATTATAATTCCTCATACAGTTACGAAAAAGTTAAAATGTTTGCCATTTCCCTTTTTCTAGAACCAATGAGTGCACTGGAGCACTTATACAACTCAGATGCCTTGTCAACCTATATTCTGGTTTTCAAAAGTCAAACAGTCTCATAACTATGAATTCTATGAATTAGCTTTCAAAACAACTTTTCCTCGAAACAAACATTTCATCACATTTAGCTTTTATGTCAAAGTGCTATATTGAATAGAAAAGCTACATCTAGTAGAATTTTAGGTTCTAAAAAACTCATAAAAGAACAAAACCCTTCTTGGTGTCTCAAACTGGCAAACCTGGGTAGATGTATCCACTCCAAATTAAGCAATTTTAGACATAACTAATTTGACTGGAAGAATTAACTCTATGCTTATGTATCTCTCATTCAAACTGGTATGTCCTCAAAGTGCTTAACTTTGTTAGATCATGCATATTTACAACAACAACATATTTAAAAACACATTTTAAAAATGGTTTTTATCCTCCTGCCATGCTACAGTAATATAATTAATTATTTACAGCTGTAAGTAGAACATTTTATGAGGAAACTTTACCTAACAAGAACAGAACTGATGAGGTTGTTGCAATATTTCAAAGTCTAAAAATAATAAGTTTTACCTGCTGGTGGCTTTATGAAAGGTGGTGGAATTAATGGTACAATTATGGGTACATTCCCATGATCCTTAGACCCTGCTGGTGACTCTGAGAGTCCATTTCCTGTTGTAAGCCCTGGATAGCTTGTGTTTACATTGTATGATGAGATAACACTGTCTTCATGTAATTTTGTTTTTGGCAAAGAATTTTCTGTAAAAGAAAAAAAAGATACAATATATGAAAACTATCTATTTTCACGTTGTATTTGGGGCCAGTTCACATGATTGCTGGCCTGCAGCTATATCTTCTTTGACCAAGACTGGATGTGTATGGGGTCTACAATGTACTTACCCAAAAGTGCGCTTAGTGATACCATACCCAAGAGTCTTGTGGAATCACAGTAGAACTCTCATTCAATTTCATTGCTTTGAAAATGCAATCTGGGATTTAAGCCCTGCAAGAGCTAAGCCACATACTTCCTGATAGTATACAATTTCAGACTAACTGCTGTTCCCAAAACAAAAATTTAACTATAAAAACAATTTCACTAAAAAGTCACAGTGAAATTATAGCCAATAATAACAGTGTTCACAAGAATTATTTTTCAAGAGGTTCTCTTTTCTTTAAAATAGCTTGAAATACATGATACATCCATTGACTTCAACATTTTATGGATAAATAGAGAAAATGAAATGACTGATGCGAAACATATCTGTCTCTATATAGCAAAGTTTCTTTGAGATGAAGAACTAAGGTGGCATTAATGAGGGAAAGATTATCTGTAGAGGCAAAAGCATATCCCCATTATTACAAATGCAGAAGGACCCTGCGGATTTTGTTTGGAAACAAAAGCCTGCTCCTTTTAAAAGACCTTGTAAAACTGATCTTATGCCATGATACTGATATCTCAGCATTCCATGTTATTATCCCTACGTCCCCAACCATCGGCAGTCAATGACATCTGGTACTGAAATAAAGAAAACAATGACATCAAATCATGAATTAGATATTTGTGTCCGGGGTCTGGGGCTCAGCCCCCAGACTTGCCAGAAGAAGGGGATGGGAGGCAGCTGAGGGACAGCTACCCAGACACACCAACAGACACCCAGGACCAGAACAGGCTGACAACAAAGTGGGAAAGAGAGACACCCCAGCCTCAGGAGGGCAGAGCAACACTCAAGCCACAGAGAGTCAGGCAGGGCAAATGGAAGCCAACTATCCCCACCCTTCGGTGGGAGGCCCAAGGGACAGGCCTGGAGAATGAGGACCACCAGGAAGGGAACAGCTCCAAGAAAGAAGGCTCAGAAAGCAAGGGCAGTCAGCCAGTAAGCCAGCCAGCAACCTTACCGACAAGGGAGGGAAGGCAGCCAGAGCAACACAGGGCCATACCCCAGACTGCAGGCTGGATAGAAGGGAATAACAGAGGTCAGCTGAGGCTGCCTGAAGCACTGGGCAGAAAAGGCTTGGCAGCCTGCCAAGAAAGCACACGTGGTGCTACCCAAGGGCCTGAAGCACTGAGCAGAGGAGGCTGCACTGAACAGAGGAGGCTGCCCAAGGGCCTAAAGCACTGAGCAGAGGAGGCTTGGCAGTCAGCCAAGGAAGCACAGGTGTGGCTGCCCAAGGCAGACAGACTAGCTACCTCAGGTGCGGCTGCTTGAGGCAGCCAGGGCCATGGCTAGAGGGCAAAGGAGGGGCATGGCTGGCAGATGGAGCCAGGAAGGAGTGAAGGGATATAAGGGAAGTCCACCCACAGGGTATAGTGGGTTGAGGAGGAGGAGGAGGAGGAAGAAGAAGAAGAAGAAGAAGAAGAAGAAGAAGAAGAAGAAGAAGAAGAAGAAGAAGAAGAGGCCAGCTGGCATGGAAAACAGCTGGGATTATGTCAGGTTGAATGGACCTGTGAGTGGACTGAGAGGGTGTGAGGGTGAGGTACACTCCACTCCTTCCACAGAGCAGGATCCAGCAGAGTCTCTGATGATACCCTAAGGCTGAAGTCAGGTATGTTGGAGCCTCACAGGGCTATGCCCATGGCCAAACCTGACAATTTTGAAGAAAGGAAACAGAATAAGTAGAAGTCTTTAACGGCAACCACACACTTACTATAACATCTACTTTAGCCCAAGAGGATTACTTAAAGTACAACCAACTTCAAAATGTAAGGAGTAATTTAAACATTATTTTACATGTTGTAAAGTCTCCAGAGCACCTATCTTTATCTACTGTCAGAGACAGGAAATAGACCATGGACAGAATCAACACTTGGATAATCTAAACATCTTACTATATGGTTGTTGTGGGTTTTCCGGGCTGTATTGCCGTGGTCTTGGCATTGTAGTTCCTGACGTTTCGCCAGCAGCTGTGGCTGGCATCTTCAGAGGTGTAGCACCAAAACAGAGCATGGTTTCCAGTTCTGAAAAACGCCAGGCTAACAAAACACTCTACACCTGACAATAGCCCTGCGGAGAAGACTAGCACATCAAGCACCAATTCATATGCAAAAGAACCTCCTCAGGATACAGTGAAGCCTCCCGCCATTAGCATTCCACACCCTGGGAAACTCTTACAGGAGGACTCAGCTCAACCCCACCCCTCCTGAGTAGATACAAATGACCTGCCAACACCTTTTCCACACTGTGACACTGAGAGATCTCCGTCTTTTGGTGCTACACCTCTGAAGATGCCAGCCACAGCTGCTGGCGAAACGTCAGGAACTACAATGCCAAGACCACGGCAATACAGCCCGGAAAACCCACAACAACCATCGTTCTCCGGCCGTGAAAGCCTTCGACAATACATCTTACTATATAATCCTGAATCACAATGTGCAAAATACATAGATAAATATACATATTTAATCTATACATTAAAATTATAATTCATATATATTATCATTTAACAATAAAATCAATGAAAATTGACAACACAATAAATACTTGGTTTTTAAAAAATAATAATTTCATGGGGCTCAGTGAGAGTGAGGACTCCTCGGAAGAAAAGGAGCCTCATGTAACCAGACAAGCCAGCCCTGATGCAGCTGAAGCCAGTAATCAGGAGGAACAGCTGCTGGCAGATCAGAGTCCATGACCAGCAGCTGAGCCAGAAGCCTGGACACCAGCTTCAATACCACCAGTGAAGCCTAGCCACCAATTGCCCAAAGTCCCCAGTCAGTAGCTGAGCCAGAGGCACCAATGCCCTCCAGCTCTAACACCATGGGCGAAGCACAGCCAAGGACACCCAGACCTCCAGCTTCACCCAGAGAGCGCCACAGACGAAAGCAATGTATGGAGCTGCAGGAGAGGCGGCAGAGAGCACGCCTCCTGGCCAGGCACCAGCTACTTGGGGAAAGCGATTGAGAGTGAGCACAGGATAGCTCCCAAGAAGCTAGCTGCAAGTCCAGCTCATCTATAAAACATAGCCACAGAAGACCAGGAGGCGTGGAAGCAACACATTGGATTTCTGCTCTGGCTGCAATCATGGCACTGAACCTTGCCTTGCCGCGTGATCCTTGGACTGTGCCTCAACTTTGTCTCTGTCTAGCTCTTGCTTTGACTGGCAACTGACCTTCGGACCTCCTGACCTGGCTTTTGGATTCTGGACTTTGGACTCACTCCTGGCTTGGGATTTGTGCTCTGACCTCAGACCAGACTTGGACTACTCTGCTTGGGCTGGCCCAGCCCCCGAAACATAAATTCTAAATATTAATATGTTTTTTATAATTATCTCCTTTCATCTGAGTTGCTATCCTGCTTATGGCAATTCATTAAAATAGCTTTCACATTTGTTTTGTCTGTACTTTTAGCGTCTCTCTACACTAGACATCTGACATGAAGAACACGTTGCAGGGTAGATGCAACGTTAGGGAAGGGTAGTTTAAAAAGACAGAGATGGCAGCAAGGCAAAGACTTTGCTATACACTGGAGCTGTGTGAAGAGGCTGTGAAATGCCAGAAGGGAAATTTCAGTCCATTGTAACCTCTCCAGGTCCAACCCTGGCTCTAAAAGGTAGCTCCAGCCCATTTCCATTCCTGGCCCTCTGGTTGCAATCCCACACAGTTTAGACTGGAGAGGTGAAATTGACAGAGTCTTTGGGGAGGCAAAGATGAAATTAACAAACCCTCTGAAGAGTGATCTCTGCCAGCTCTGTCTTTTTAACTACACTGACCTGCTAACATTGCATCTCCCTATACTTTACAAACATGCTCTGAGGCCTCTTGTGTAGACAGACTCTTAAAGTGACCTCATTATCAGCATAAAAGTGTTGCTTTCTCCCTATATATTCTGTAAAATAAATACTTCTATCAAGCACAGGCATCCAGCATATTCATTTCTATAAAAAACAGATAGTATGCACCATGTATTTTAAATGACACAGAAGATCCCATTCAGTTTAAAATATGTGAAAAATATTTGTTGTAGACAAGGCCCTTACTTTTGACTGCTCCTGTTCTGAGCTCTGACACTATCGTATTTTAGAATGATTTTAGGAAATTTTAAATGCTATTTTATGTAGCTGCTGTCTTGATGTAGGTTTTATATACTGTTTTTATTGTTTATTTGATTGTGTGTAACTGTTTTTACCAATTTTTGTGGCATTGTGAGCTTTAAAATCAAGAAACAGAAGGCAACAAATATTTTAAATAAAGAAATGTGGTCAGTATAAATTATATGCATTATAACTATATATATCTACTTCATAGTTGCCCTAAAATTCAGATTCTCAAACTCTCACCAACCATATGAGGAAAGCAATGATAAATAATTTATTTATTCAAAGGTGGGGGGAGCAGCTAACTGTCAATGACGGACAAAGGGGTGTTCTGACATGGAATGGTCAGTTGCTTAGAAAACTAAACAATCTGTAGCCAAGCAGCTGGAGTGAAGAAAAAAAATATCAACTGCAGGACAAAGAATAGGAATAGAGGTACTGGAGCACAGTGGAACTAAGGGAGTGGAAGCCCAAACACAAACAGATGGACAGAATAGTGTAGAAAAAGGTAATGAACTGAAAAAGGCACCTAAAGGAAAAGTAGGTAGAAAATGAGATTTGAGAAAAATGGCTGAAGAAATGGGGAAATGAGGCAAGACAGGTCGAATCAAGCAGTCTGGAAAAATTCACTGTACTTAAGATGGGGAAAATCTATATACAATGGAGATGAGAGAAAGGGGAAATGCTAGAAGGATAGCTAATAACAGGGATGACTAAAGGAACTGTGGACAAGAATGGCTGTAAAGCAAAACCTCTGAACCCATCTGTCATGGATACATGAAGGTGAAGAATGGAATCGCCAAAAAGAAAGTGAGACTGGGACAAAAACTATACATAGAGTAATACTTGTTTTCAAACAAAATGAATTCAACACAATAGCTACACCTAACAGAAAATCTAATTATTTCAAAGTATGTGCCTTTTAGTTACTTGTTGTTCAATACTGTACAGTGTTTTCCTGGATTCTGTCTACTGTTACAAAAGCACAAGCATTCCGCTTTAAATCAATGACAGAACAAACAACAAAACAAAATTTTTAACATAATTCTGGCTGATGGTTATTGTTAATCCTGTTTTGCATGAACAAAGGAACATTAAATGCCGTTACCTTTGAGAACAGAAATGTGCTGTCGGCTCTCCCCATCTGCAGGGTAGTTTCTGAATTCAATATCTTCTCCATCTTTTAATTCAACCTTATCATAACCGTACCAGCCAAGGAGCTCATTCATGGTGTTTTCTGCAAAGTTCTGAAAGAGAAAGATTGCCTACTTATTTATGCAATCAATAATCATTTGGGCCTAAGAGATGAATGCATAAATCGAAATCTATTTGCACTGTACCATGAAATACCAGGTTTGTCCCACCTCCTCTACACCAATGTTCATTTATCAAGTTACGTACAAGAAATGCAATGAATTTAAATCTTTGAATGACACATGTAATTATGACAGACCTTCGCAAATTTGCAATTTAAAGAAAAATATGAGCAGAAAGTGAGCTATTTATCATTTTTGCACATGAATTGCAAGTCAGTAATATTTTAGCACATATTTCCAAACAAAATTTTATATCCTGTGTTACCATAAAATATTTAAAGTCATCAGGAAAGCTATAGACAAAAAAAGATGTTTCTCAAGCACTAGTCAATCAATTTAATTATTATATAGCTATTCAAATTTGTACAGGCTACTGTATGAATATCAAAGATAGATAAAACAAAATAATGACAGATATTTTTAGAAGCCCAGCACTACAGAAACTACTTTTAATATTTCTCATACTGAAGTATCATATTTACTGATCATTTTAGGAATTCTATAGTAGCCAGTGGCCAAAATGGAGGTCAGCATAGTCTCCATGTGGACTGCAGATGTCAGGACTGCTGAATCAGGTTGGCTGAATCAGGCAGGCTTTCTTTTAGAAGTACACCATGAAAAAAGGATAGCATATTTTATTCCAAAGGCAGATTTTTAAGGCTTCATTGACCTTTGTCACTACTAGTATGGAAACACTTCCACATAGTAGATCCCATGCTATTTGTGGTAAATGTTCCAAGATAAGGAACCATATGAACAGAGGGCATCCATAGTCCTTCCCACATAGAAGCCTGATTGGAAATTAGGCCTAGAAGGTGATTGGGAAGATACAGTCAGGGCCAATTCACATGTTATAAAATCCATGTGGTGGAAACATAAAAGACAGGATTGGAATTCTATCCGCCCGCCCTGCAGTCCAGCCATCTCCTGAGCTGAAAGAGTTTATCTTGAAGGTGGTGTTGAGGACCCCTAGTCTGGATATCATTGCAGAGACTACCTTGTCAGGAATAGCTCAGAAATTCCAGGTCTCCATAACAACCTTGGACCTGTCTCAAGTCATATAGGGACTCCACACATTATATGGGTCACACTGTTCTGGATAGCAAGAAGGTGATCTGAAGGTAGGAGAACTAAAGATAGTTCCCTTGTCACAGACATAGATGCAGAGGAGTTAGCCGTGTTAGTCTGTAGTAGCAAAATCAAAAAGAGTCCAGTAGCACCTTTAAGACTAACCAACTTTACTGTAGCATAAGCTTTCGAAAGCTTATGCTACAATAAAGTTGGTTAGTCTTAAAGGTGCTACTGGACTCTTTTTGATTTTGTCACAGACAGATAACTACTTACTGAGGTTTAGAAATACAGGAATACCAAGACACTGCAGAGATGGGTTATCAATTAAGATGATCCACCCATGGAGTTCATGGCTCAAGTGGTTTCCAGATGGCCATAGGAAATTTTCCTGTTGATATGGAAGGTGCTCCCGTCAATGCCCTGGTTGACCTCTGGAATGAGGAAACAACTCAGACAGTTGACATGGTCGTTCCTAGGGGTTCTCTCTCATGCTTTAGAACCCAGGTAGCCCCTTGGTTTAATAAGCTATGGGCTAAGAAAAGGCAAGGGAGACAGATGGCTAGAGTGACAGTAGAGGAACACTTGTGATTAATCTGATGAGACATGGGCCAGAGCTCATTTTAAAGCCTACTCTAGGAATTTTGAGCCTCTAAAAATTTTGAGCCTAGCAAAATTAGGTATTATTTATTTATTTATGTCATTTATAGTCCGTCTTTCTCAGAGACTCAAGGCAGATTACATAGTGTGAGAGTAGTACAGTCAATTTCATTAACTAAACAATGCCATAATTCCATAATTACCCTTCGTGACCTAACCAATACTTTATCATAGAGTTAGGTCCCCAGAATGTAATCACAGTGATGCTGCCTACAGACCTGCTTTGAAGTCAGTTCTGGATTGACATAGTGAGATGGCAGATTGTTAGACTAGCAGGATAAAGGCAAGAGCTATCCATATCCAATGACTGTAAGCATTTATGCCTTTTCCAGTTGTTCTAAAATTAATAGAACACTTGTTTTAAACTTTCTTTAAAGAAAATGCATATTAGTAGAAGGTGCAGCATGGTTAAAGAAATCAGAGAAAGGAACAAATAAAAACGGCAGTTCTAGGGCAGCAGCAAGTAAATCTTCCACATGCACAAGGAACAATGTAACTCAAGCCTGTTAAAGGTTTGGCATAAAAACTGTTTTACATGAGCTGTTAAAGTGGAGGTTAAACAAACAGCAACAGGCTCAGAACCCTTTGATATTTGTATTTATATAAAGGTATATAACAATTACACTAATGTCTGAAAATGGTTGCCGAAGATGCTCCTGGGAGCACTTTCTTAATTGTATGGCACCTTTATAACAGAGTCTTGAGTTCAATTACATCCCCCACGCTGTGTAAGAGATACATGAAATGGGAACAATTGTCTGGGAATTTGGATTAAGATACTCTAAATGTAGAAGACACTCAGCTTTTCCTGTTAACACAGAATCTGGAGTATCAGTGGACATCTTGAACAACATTCATCCAGGCTGAATGAGGGCCAATAAACCCAGAAAAATCTGATGTGCTGTTGGTCAGTCAATGAAGTAGCTAAGGGTGCTCTTAAATCCACTGCCTATGTTTGGAGCCACAGCTCTCCTTTGTGGCATATCAACTGTCTTTTATCAACTCTAGTTGGTGTACCAGCTATAGCCTTTCCTTAAGAAACAAAATTCGGTTGTGAATAGCAACACAGATCCTTCCAAGCTAGATTGCTGCAGTATACTTCCCATAGGGCTGCCTTTTTAACAGTCTGGAAACTTCAGTTGAAACAAAATGCATTAACTAGGTTACTGGCTGACTTGAGTAGAACATACCACACCTAACTTTAAAGAAAACTACATTGGCTGATATTCATTTCTGGGCACAATTTTAAGTGATGGATCTTAATTTTAAATCCCTCAATGGCTCAAACCTGAAAAATCTCCTAGTCCCATTATCGACTTGGCTGTCCAATAACACAACATCTAAGGATCTGCTCTGTGTGCACCTTCTGACATGATAACTAGAGATGGGCATGAACAGTAATTTAAAAAAAAAGCCACAAACATCCCAATCTGCTGTTCACGAACAAGCTGTTTGTGTGAGGCCCCATTCTAAACAAACAGGTAGTCATTGCAAGCCTTGTTCGTTGCTGTTCATCAAGCCAGACAGTCTGGCACCTGCAATCAATTCCCTTGGCAGCTTAGGCAGAGATTGTCTGAACTCTGTCTGAACTGCTGTTGCCCTGGAAACCCCAATCTAAGCCCAATTTAGCTGGATAGGCAGGTCTTCCTTTCAAGTGTGGAGTTCCAAATTTGTTACAACAAGGTAGCAAAGAGCAGCGGGGAAGGGGGCTCCCAGCTCTGGCTTAGTTTGCAGACAGTAGAGAGGGAGAGGGAGAGAGTTTCTGTTGGCATTTTGATAGAGTGCATTGGAGCTTGAATTTTCTTTGTGTGGGGCGGGATAGGGATCTATCCCTTCAAGTTCCAGGGCTGCTGCCAGGCTCTGGGCCAAGCTATTATTTATTATTGGTACATTTCCTGCTGCCTGATCAGGTAAGGTTTCTGGGAGTGGTGCGGTAGGGATCTTGACTTGGATGATGGCTGGAGGAGAGCCTGCTGGCCCCCATGAACAGCCAGCCATGAACATGTTTGTGAACAGGGCCGTGTTCGTGGTTGTTCATGAGTCCCTGTTCGTGGATGGCAATGAACAACGAACACCATGTTTGGGGTTTTTTTGTTCGTTCCCATCTCTAGTGATAACTAGACACAGGATTTTTTAGTGGTGGAGCCTCAGCTGTGAAATGCTCTCTCTGCTAGGGATCTCTTTCCCCTGATGGGGGTGGGGGATCCCACGCTCCCATCCTCTGCCCCCCCACCACCACTCACCTAGCCAGCAGGGGAAAGGTACAGGGAATGGGCCCACAAACCCTGTAACACACACCCCTGCACTGTGGAGCACTTTCTTGTCAGCCAGGAATGACTTTCTCAGCGCAATAAGGAAGTGAAGGCTGCCGCACAGTGCTAAGTTGATAAAAATTGGCCCCCAATACTAGATTAGGGGCCGATTTTTATCAACTCTGTTCTGTGTAGGGGCCTTTACTTTTGTATTGCACCAGTAATGACATCACTCCCAGCATGACAAGGAAGCGCTTGGGAATGTGTGCTTCCTTTGCACATGCCTGGGGTTAGTACTCCCAATGCATATACCCCCCCAACTCCCTCCAGTCCCCTGGTTTCAGCTCTGGGGGACCTGGCAACCCTACTCTCGGCAGATATTTACCTGGTATCTAGTCAGCTATCCTTTAGGATATATAAAAATGTTTTTATTACTTACTAGGTAGGGCCTTTTCTTAATTTTATGGGTAAAATCCAAAGGTGCTATTCTGTTGGCATGAATGGTAGCTATGCAAGTTGAATAGCACTTCCATAGGTGGGGGGACAATTTTTGCTGATTTCTCTACCACTGTTCCTGCTCCCTTAATACACTGAATTGGGGGGGGGGGGTCAGTGAGCTACAACCGGAGATGTCACACACTGCAAGCATCATCCAACTGTCTATGTTTTGTATCCAATCCAAGATGTTTAGATGATTCCCATAAATGGTTTTTATTGCTACCAAATTTGCTGGAAATTGTCTTATTGGATTGGATATATTGTGATTTTGTTATTATTATTTGTTCTTCTATACTTTCACAATTTTTGTATCTGCAATTATGGTATCTCTGCTGCTATCTTAACCCTGCTATTTCATTGATTTTACTTTTATGTTATGTGTTTTATGCATTTTTGTGAATTTTAGTGTATGTTGACCCATGTCGTAAGCTGCCGCAAGCATTTATGTAGAGAAATGACAAATAAATAGATATCTGATAAAAATTTAATAATTCAAAAAGAATAAAGTGTTGTATATCCAGACACTGACGTTTTCCCACATTCTTCTTCTTCCCACAGCCCCATCCAACCCGCAGAAAGGTCTTTTCTATGCAGAAGAACGGTTATAAGACCAGACTGAAGAGTAACAAGAGGATATAATTTTCTCAGTGAAACAAAAAAAGTAGGAGGAACTATAACCACTTCTTTCATTCCAGCCCCTCAACCAGTGAAGCTTTTCCTGTGTGCAGGGTGGGAGGGGGTAAGCATGAGCCAAAAGGAAGAAGTGGGGGTGGGGAATGGCATGAATAGGAAGAAGGCTCAGTCAGATGGCTGAGGGGGGGGATTATTGGATAGTAAGGAATGTGGAGTCAGAACAGGAGGCAAAGCAGGAGACAGTGGAAGGAGAAATGAGATTTTCCTGTCCCCACAAATCCTCACAAGGACGCTTATGTATGTCCACATGGGTATGGGTCCTTATGGGAATGTTCCATAATGTTAGTGGGCAGTCTAAAGAAGAAAGTTTTGGAAAAGCAACACAGTTGTATGAGGAGTACTGCAGCCCTTACACAATTACTATGAAAGGTATGTATTCAAATTAGAATGAGGGACAAGAAGCAAGAGTTTGTTACCTATTTGAAAATAAAATGTCATTCCTGTGAAAATGGAGCATTAACAGATTATCTTATTAAAAAGCAAACTGTCAAGGGATGCTGCAATAAAAGCACATAAGCATTTACTAAGGTCATGTACACACAGGTTGTTTTCCTTGACTTAGATGCTATTGGGAAGTAGATTTTTCTCCTCACTTTCTTCCAGTATCATGATGTTTTTATGTATCTGCCAGGTTTTTACTGTCTTTCTTGCAATCCTTCCCAGACATAATTTGATGTGATGTTTTGGGAAAGACTGCAACACAGAGTCTCTCTAAACAAGACACCTCAGCACGTTTGTCAAGTGCAGAGAGACACACAATGTTAGCCGGGAAGTGCAGTTTAAAAATACAGAGCTCTGATGACTCCTCAGAGGGTTTGTTAATTTCATCTTTGCCTCCCAGTAGGCTCTGTCAATTTCACCTCTCCAGTCTAAAACTGTGTGGGATGGCAACCAGAGGGCAGCAAGGAAAGGAAATGGGCTGGAGCTGCCTTCCAGAGCCAGGTTTGGATCTGGAGAGATTATAATGGGCTGAAGTTTCCCTTCTGGCATTTCACAGCCCCTTCACACAGCTCCAGTGTATAGCAAAGCCTTTCCATGCCAATGCCTCTGTCTTTTTAAACTGCCCATCCCAGCTATCATTGCATCTCCCAACATGTATTTTTCACATCATATGTCCCATGTAGAGACTCACAGCCAGGGTGGTACCATGTGGACAATACCATTTCCCCTCCCCAGACCCCTCCAGCAGCCTTTTCCCCCAGGCACTAGAGAGCATTTTAAATATCAACAACTGAGTTATCTTTATAGCTCTAATAAGAGTCTGTTATTGAGCTCTTTGAATTCCCAGTCTTTAGCTTCTTTTATTACTGAGATATAAGGTAAAAGACATAGTTCCACCACATAAGGACCAGATAGTTACTTTTTAAAAATAAAATTGTTAATTCGGAGAACCTGATAGAGTGCTATGATGCTATGCTATAATATCAACTGCTAATTTAAAAAAACTGGGAAAAGCCGCCCCCCACCAGTGGTGTGGAGGTGAGTGGTCACTGCAGGGGACTACAGCAAGGAAAATGTGGGGAAATCTACCATGTGGAAGTCCCACTGCTGCTGCATTGTATCAGCTGCTGCAGCAGCAGCGGGGAAACCACACAAGTTCATCCCTGTGTTGAAAATACCCAGAAGAGATGACAACAAATACAGGCTGGATCCAGTTAGGTGGGTGGTTGTGTTGATCTGCAGTAGAACAACAGGAATTGAGTCCAGTGGCACCTTAAAGACCAACAAGATTTTCAGTGCAGGCTGGATCCATGCATTGTTGAATATCATGCTCTTGCAGCCCTATAGTGATCATTCTTAACTAGATGATTTTTCCACACAGGGAAATCCAGTTGTAAATGTTTCTTACAGCATGATGGTAGTGCAATATCCAAAGATGCGTGGACATACACACTGTAATCCATATATGTCAAGCAGGAGAAGTGAAAGAAAATACATGTTCTCTTCATAACACATAACGTACCTGTGATACAATTCAGAAATAAGCAATAAGAATGTTTGGAGATACAACCGCAGGTACAAAAGCATATGCTGGAGATGTGGTGAGTGGCAACCGATGTGAAAACTATCAGTGCCAGAGATGTGTCCAAACTTTGTACACATCTCTATAAAATGCAGCAGCCCATCTAACCATTATTCTAAAATAGTTGCAGAGTGAGAACTTTGCAAGTGAAGAAAAAGAGGTATTTGCATACCATCAAAAAACAAACCCACTAACCCAAAAACTGGATAAACCAAGCACAGGTATCACAAGATAGAAACAAAACGATTACATACAAAAACATAAATATGGGGATGTAATAAAAGGTACATATTAAAGACTCTAATGTGTCCTTAAAAACTAAAGCAGAGAAAAAATCCAGGGAGGGGATAATGTTTTTATATCTAATGTGAAGAGATCATAAATCTGGCTACTATACTTGTAAAACCACCATTCCTACACCTGAACAACTGTGAAAAGCTTAGGCTGAATTTCTTATGACCAAAATTATTGACTTATATTAGGTCCTGTAAAGGTCAAATGAGTTTTCCAGTAAAGGACGAAATCTGGTGAATGGGGGTGTTATACAAATGTCTCACAAGTCTTGACTACAGGAAAAACTTCAAACATGACAGCAGAAGGTAACATCAAAGAAAAAAAGAAACCAATGGATAGACCTCTCTGCAAATAATTGTAGAGAAGGGACTATGGTTGTGCATGGATTGTAAGGAGCCAAACAAAAATGTAAAGAAGGTTCCATTTATTTTCAAGAAATGAAATACTGTTCAAATTTACTAAGGACAGAGTGACCTCTGAATTTTACCAGATGAATCTAAGATTTAATCCATAGTAAATACATCTAGCCAAAAAATGGAATTTAAAGATTTTTAAAAATGTCAGTTCTTTTTCACAAATTCATTTCTAATTTTCCAGAATGCACAGCTCCTGAGATATCTTCACCTCAAAAAACAATGAATGGGAATGGATGCCAGAGCGTTAATTTCACTGATCTAAAATAAACTCTGGTAACAACCTTGGTACAATTTTGATCCACTGAAGGAACTCAAATTTTTCACATATAACTCCAAAGGAAGACTAAACAGTACAGTTATAGCATCATAAAACAGATTGCTTGCAAATTCCTATAGACACAGAAATCATTTCTGCAAACAGATAAATAGTGAAATACTACGCCTAGCCTTTGTATCTACCAGTTTTTATTATTTTCTTTATAATCACAGCTTCAAGAATAAAATTCTGGGAGAAGTAACTTCATGCATACAAAAGTCCTCTGATTTTCTATACTGGTAAATTGAAGACCCTTATTGTAGACTTATAGAAAGCTACTATGAACAGAATGGATAGCTTCCCTGCAGGTTTACAGTATACCAATATGGAAGATTACTGAGTATGGTTGCCAGCCTCCAGGTCGTGGCTGGAGATCTCCTGGAATTACAACTGATTTCCAGGTGACAGAGATCAGTTCCCCTGGAGAAAATGGTGGCTTTGGAGGGTGGATTCTATGGCATTATACCATTCTGAGGCTCCTCCCCTCCCCAAACCCCACCCTCTCCAGGCTCTACCCCCCCCCCTCAAATCTCCAGGAATTTCCCAACCTGGACCTGGCAACACTATTACTGAGGCACCTCAAAAATCTGATGGAGAGGAAATCACTTTAGCATAAACATGTCTGTTAGCAAAATCAATATAACAATTCTTTATCATTTATTGTTGTTTATCATTGAGAAAAAGAATGGGTACCATAGAGATAGCTGTATCAGAGTTAACACACCTTACACCAAAGGAGTCTAAACTATGGCCCATGAGACACCATAGTCCATGGACTATTTTCATCTGGAGATACAAAAAAACAAAAACAAAATGTGTCATGGCAAGTACTTGGGTTAGTGGGGCTGTAATTGCTTAAGATGTGGCATGGGAGCAGCCAGCTCACAGCATAATCCTAAGGAGGGTTGCTGGGTTTTGCTGTCAGCCACTTAAGCAGAGCTTCAGTCCTGCCTGTAAGAGTTTTTCTTTAAAGAATCATATAAACAGTAAATGTATTTAAACATATATACACATAAAGCTATGAACATTAATATAATGTGATGTGGGGGGAAGCTGGTTCCCGTGGCTCCCAAAAGCCGTAAGAGGCACGGCCGAAGACCTGCTTAAAAGGGCAGAGGAAGGAAAGATGGACAAGACAGACAGAGAGAGCCCAGAAAGGGGGGAAAGTATTTGCTTTTACACTGAACAGATTCTGTACCACTCAGTATAAAATATCACAGAATGACCTGAAAATAAATTTTTTAAAATATTGCCAAACTAATAGCCCATAATGCAAACAAAAGCCTTTTTAAAAGGAACCTCTGTTTTGTTTGCTTTCTTTCTCTTTTGCTTTTTAATATTCAGCCCGATGAAAACTTCCGAAGAGCTGGAAAGCTTGCATACCATGTTGTATTATCTTGGTTGATCTTAATAAAAGATATTTCATGGCTTTAGATGTAAGTTTTTTAAAAAATACAATGCTTTAGATTTCTCTCACACATAAACTGAAATCTGAACAATCTTTTCAAGGACTCCTTTCATTTCTCTTCAAGACCCTATGTTATCATGGCCCAGGCCACTAAATGGTTTCTATGGCCATTTTCACATTTCTTACCAGCCACGGAACTTAGCGCAAAGCTCCCAGAACAAAAGCGTCTTCCTGGCGCAATCTCCCATCATAACTCCGGTTCTCACGCGAAATTGTGCCAGGAAGACGCTGTCATTCCAGGAGCTTTGCGCAATGTTTCGCGGCCAGTAAGAAGTGTGAAAATGGCCTACATCTCAGTGGGGCCCTCCGACCAAAATGTCTGGTCAGCCCTAACTAGAGCAACCTTATAGGCCTGTTTTGAAGCCAAGTTCTGGACTGAAAGGCTGACAGCAGAGCTGACCCATCAGCATCCAAAAACACTAAACTCTTATTTCTCTTTTGTTGTCCTATAGTTAATAAAGTATTCTAAGCAGGCTTCCTTTTTAAAGATGAAAACCTGAAAGTCTTACTAGCATTGCTGTGAAAATAAAATGATTTAAGGCTGCAGTGTAAATTACAGCATGTAAGCCAGTTTAATACATACCCTACACTTTAGACACTCTCCTACTGCATACTCCAGCCTTGGTACTATAAAGCTTTTACACTTAGACCAAACCATAACTTGTGAATAGCCTCAATGAGTTCACTGACAGCATTTGGATTCTTAATGTTAACCATATGCTTAGGAATATTTCATGACCAAGAATACAGTCACCAAAGGATCATGCTTACACTTAGTGTAATACACTAACCTAACCAAGTCAGATGTGAAAAATAAAGACAAGTCATATGAAATCTTCCATCAGCATCACTTTTAGCTGGTAAGCTAATTGCACTCTGCTAAAACAATTAACATCTTCTCCAAAACATCATTCATTTCTTCACTTCTTTTTTTTAAAACATATGATTCAGGAGCCTAGACTCTACAGTGTTCCTAGGAACACTTTCCTGGAAGTAAGCCCCACTGAATTAAAAAAAAAGGACTTACTTCTTAGACATCCTGCTTAGGATAAAATGGAAGTGAACAATTTGAGCTATTTTGGGTCCCCATTTGAAAAGATGGTGGGGTATAAATGAAATAAATGAATAAATAGTTCCCTTAGATGCAGAAACTTCCACAAGTTTGCATCGAAAATAAATTGAACTGTAACTAATATAGTTTGCAACAGATATACATGATTTTTAGTTTGAGCAGCTAAACATTAAAATAGATCACAACAGAGAGAACCACATATATCCAGCAGAAGTTTTGAGTAATTATTTTTATACAACAGAATTTTACCTCACTTTGCATCAAGTTTTCAGTATGGTATGTGTGTAGGGGGCAGTTCAGATATCCTGCTATTGATGGAAATACACCCTGATATAGCTCTCTTGCTTGTGGCTAATAAAGAAGACAGCAATTCTAAGCATGTCTACTCAGAAGTAAGTCCCATTTTATTCAATAGAGTTTACTCCCAGGAAAATATTCTTAGTATTGCTGTCTTTATCTGAAAATCTACTTCTTAAGATGCAATTAAACACAGATGATTAAACACATGACTATTTCTTTGGTAAGACATTCAGAAAAACTTTGCAAGCTGGTTTGTCACATTCAAATTTGGCGATAAAATAGGTACGTGGCTATTAATTACTGAGTGACACTTGCATGAATTAATGTATATCTCTTAAAAGTAATGTCAGTCATACCTCACAGTCATACAACATTTAAGATGTCTATATGCAGATTTCTCCCAAGCCTCCTCCCTAAAAAGTGACAACTTTGATTTTTAACAGATAGACAGATTTAAACTTTCAGCATCACCAAACATATTCAGGAATTATATCTCTAAGAGAAAATCTGTATAAAGTATGCTATGTTTCTGGTACCAGTTAAAATATATAATTGTTTACCTAGGCTTCCTGTTGATTAGGGTTTTTAATGTAAATTTTTATGCTGGTACTTTATATTGTTTATATTGTTTTAACTCCATGTTAGCCTCCTCAAGCACTTTTGATGATGAGAGATGGATGGAAATTATTAAAATAAATACATAAACACAAGAGGAAAATACGTAATATGGCTGAAAGCTCACATGTGGACAAAAGCTCCTAATTATATAAATAAACAAGCAATAAAAATATTGCTCAAGGAAAAATTGAGCCTTGAAAGCTCCTCTGCACAGCATCAAAAATGTTAAGTGATCATGGACAAAGTGGAAGCACCACAAGTGGGGCCAGGAAGATTGTGAAATGGAAACAAATCAATTTACTAGATGAAAATATGAAAAAAAGAAGACCCATGCTATCCTGACTTATGAAAAAGAAGAAAATTTGAGAAGCTAAAGAAACAACCAAAATACCTTAATTCCTCCCTTGGGAACAAGAGTGAAGAAAAGAAAAAGAGAATAAATGTCACTGAACCTTGCCAGCTCAGAAAATAAACCATTTATTCAGATATTCATCCATAGTAACATCACAAAACATTGCTAACAAATCTCAAATTGTCTCTGTAAGAGTCGAGTCACTGTAATACCTGCAATCTGAAATTGTAGTGTCATTTCAGTGCTAATCAAGGTACTGTGATAGAATGAGTACCAGTTAAAGTTTGCTGTAGCATCACATTATTAAGACCAAGAAGCACTAATAATTCAATTCTCCTCTCAGCCATAAACTAACTGGGTGCTCTTAGACTATTCTTTCAGGCCTATCCTCCTTTGAAATAGGGGGGCAGTAATACCCATTATAGCCACCTCTTATATGGCTGCAAAGATTCATGTAATAATGCATATGAAACATTTCTATCTTTCCTTCAGAGGGCATACACAGAATTTCTAAGTGGGTCTCCCATCCAGGAACTGACTAGACTGGTATCTACTTGACTTCAACAGCACTGTTGCACCAGTTGCCTACAACATTTGAAAAATTACTATAAGTGTTAAATATTGTCATTTGTTCCTTTCTTTCAAAAAGTTCTCTTATCCAATATTAATTAATAGTAAAAGGATATGCCACAGTATAGTTCTAAACAATAGTTTATAACACCATCACTATCACTATAATATTAACAGTCCCAAATTGGATTAGTTGAGCTTCAAATATGCTGAATAATCTACATCATCAATCATTCTATTCACTTCATTCCAATGTGAGCTATGACAAGCTTCTAATAAGGCCCACAGGGCTCTAATGGAGATATTTATAATCCAGTATGCTTAGGTGATCCAGAATGCATTAAATGGCATTCCAGAACAATGTGGAATATCACCCATTAAATAGCTCTCTGTATGTTGACCTTTTATGATCATGCAGTAAAGGCCCAGAAAGACTTGAATTAGCAGATATGATTTTATGGATGGAATACTTAACTACAACTGCCGCAACTTGTGTTTAGCATTTATTTTGTGCCTGAGCTGAGGTGAGGCTTGGATGTTATAAGATAAACTTTGTAGAAAATTCTGAGCTACTGAAAGAAGGGAAATGATTTAATAAGCCGGGAGGAGGCTCCTCTGCTTACCTACAGGGGAAAGTATGGGGGGGAAGCATACAGACAGAATAAAGAGGAAGTGATGAAGGACATGGCAATTGATGGAACTTACACACAAGGCTTTTTTCTGGGAAAAGAGGTGGGTGAACTCACTGGCACCATATGTGCGCGCGCAAAGCACATGCACACTCCTAGGACCATGTGATGATGTCACTTCTGGGAGGCCAGGCTTAGCTCTAATCAAGCTGGCTGGGTTTAAATGTCCCTTTCTGTGCCACTGCACAATAGCATGGAAAGGGGCATTTAAACCCCAGCTTCACTGCCTGGTGGGGACTTCCCGACCAGGCACCTGAAGCGAGCCGGCTGGGTTTAAATGGTAGCAGAGAGGGGTGGAAGGAAGAGAGAGACAAGGGGAAGGGGCATAATGGGGGAAAGAGACTGAATGGGCTGGGAGCACGGAGGTAAAGAGATGAAGAATGGGGAGGTTAAGAGGGAAAGAGGAGAGGAGGTGGCGGAGAGGGGGAACAAGGGGAAGAGAGAAAAATGGAAGGCGACAAGGAAGGGTTTATGGGGGGAAGGAGACAGAATGGAGTGGGAACAGAGAGGTAAAGAGATGGAGAATGGGTGAGTGGGTTAAGAGTGAAAGAGTGAAAGGAGGTGTCGGAGAGAGGGAAGGAGGAAGGGACAGAGAAAAGAGAGGAAGGGGACAAGGAAGGGTTAATGGGGGAAGGAGACAGAATGGAGTGGGAACAGAGAGGTAAAGAGATGGAGAATGGGTGAGTGGGTTAAGAGGGAAAGAGTGAAAGGAGGTGTTGGAGAGAGGGAAGGAGGAAGGGACGGAGAAAAGAGAGGAAGGGGACAAGGAAGGGTTAATGGGGAAGGAGACAGAATGGAGTGGGAACAGAGAGGTAAAGAGATGGAGAATGGGTGAGTGGGTTAAGAGGGAAAGAGTGAAAGGAGGTGTTGGAGAGAGGGAAGGAGGAAGGGACGGAGAAAAGAGAGGAAGGGGACAAGGAAGGGTTAATGGGGAAGGAGACAGAATGGAGAGTGAACAGGGAAGTAAAGAGATGGTGAATGGCTGGGTGGAATAAGAGAGAAAGAGTGAGAGGTGATGGCAGAGAGGGGGGAAAGTGAAGGGACAGAGAGAAGAGGGGAAAGGGGACAAATGAGGGTTAATGGGGGAAAGAGACTGAATAGGCTGGGAATAGAGAGGTAAAGATATGGAGAATGGGTGTGTTGGTTAAGAAGGTAAGAGTGAGAGGAGGTGGTGGACAGGGGGAAAGAGTAAAAGAGTGAAGAGATAAAGGGGTTTAAAGGAATTAAAAGACAGAATGGGTTCAGGACAGGGAAGTACAGAGATGGAGAATGAGTGGGTGGGTTAAGAGGGGGGAAATGACACAAAGTGAGGGGGGAAAGAGTGGTGGAGGAAAGACAGATGGGGTGTTAAATGAGGAAAGAGACAGAATGGATTAGGAGCTTCCCTCCTCCCAACCCTTTCGGTCTCTTTTCCCCTTTAACACCCTTCTCTCTTTCTTCCACCCCTCCACTTTTCCCCCTCTCCACCCCTCCTGACACTCTTTCCTTCTTAATCAGTCCACCCACCTTTCTGATTCCTTACCCGCTCTTTGCCTCCTTGACCCAAATCCATTCTGTCTCTTCCCCATTACCCCCCTTCACTCTTTCCCTCTTAACCCATTCTCCATCTCTTTTCCTCTCTCTCCTCAATCCATTCTGTCTTCTTCCCCGTCTCTTCCCTCCACCCTTTCATTCTTTCTCCCTTTCCTCCGCCTCCTATCACTCTTTACCTCTTCACCCCTCACCAATTTTCCACCTCTTTTCCTCCCTCTACTCAATCCATTCTGTCTCCTTCCCCCTTGTCTCTTTCCTCCACCCCTTCACTCTTTCTCCCTTTCCTCCAGCTCATGTCATACTCTTTCCCTCTTAACCTACCCACCCATTCTCCATCTCTTTTCCTCTCTATTCCCAGCCCATTCAGTCTCATTCCCCCATTATGACCCCCTCCCCTTCTCTCTTCTGCTGCCCAGGCAGTAGAAGCCAGCAGCTGGGTTAAAATGTCCCTTTCTGTGCTGCTGTGCAGCGGAATGGAAAGGGGCATTTAAACCCCTATGTCAGCTGGAGCAAGGAGGGGATTCTAAAGTTTAAACTCCCTCCATTGCTCCAGCTGACTGTTGGCAGTCAGTTGCAGCAACGGGAGGGATTTTAAAGTTTAATGGTCACGTGACCATTTTCTAGAGGTGCCAGAACGGTGTTCTGCCATGTTCTGGCTGAAAAAAGCCCTGCTTACACACAATAGACAGAGAAAGGTGATGTGTTAAGACAGGTCCTTCCAGGACAACGTGAGAAGCCCAAGCAATGTGACAGGTGCTGTAACAGCTTCCACGCCAGCACAACATAAAAAAGGAACCATAGCTAAAGGAAAGAAAGTAGAGGGCCTTAATACATAAAGTTAGAAGCCAGAGACTGATAACAAGAAATCAGTGAAGACACTTGCAGAGAGTATAAATTTGAGGAAGGCAGGTGAGAAAGATCCTGCTAGCAGCAGCTGAATACCTGGGCCTAAGTTTGTTTCTCCTCTAATTGTTTGATTATCGCCTACATATGACCAGAGGCACATGCCCTGCAGTGTGAACAAAAGGGCTCTTAGCCCTTGACTCACACAGCCCGTAATCCACAGGCTGAGGCTTGTGTTAGGCAGCGCAGTGGATTGGAACCACCCCAGGATAGGTTTGTGTTTTCTCCATTTGTTCTGTTTAAATACTGTTTAAATTGGTTGCAATAACTGTATGTTGGAATTTTCCATAAGCCTCTTTGGGTCCCTTTGGAGAAGAAAAGTGGCATAGAAGTGTGCAAATAAATAAATGAACCATAATAATGGAGGAGAAACTAAGACCGATGTGAAGAGACATGGGTAGCACTGGAAAGCCATGATCATAAAGACATCAACAGAAGGCATTTTCTTTTCTCATTTGAATTTTAAAAAAAATAAAGATAACCAAGTTCAGAAATAAAGTTATAAAAAAACCCAAAAGTTCAGGCATTTAGAACATCTGAAACAATAAAGAAAATGATATTTCTGCGCATGAGACAGATGCATTCATGGCCTGCCCAATGTATCTTTTATTAGGGGATATGGAACACTAAGGAAGCTTGAAGTTCCATCACCTGTCTTTTCAGAAAGTTCTGAAAAGGCAAGCAGAATTAGAAAATTAATGAACCCAAAAACCAAGCTCACTTAGCCTATGGTGACTGGGGGAGCATCAGGAACAAAAGCCATCAAAGGAGACAGAGGATTAACTGGAGAAAGATATCTGGGTAAGCCAATGTATCAAAAAAAGAGAGATAAGTCAAGGAGTATAATATGAACAATCAAAGATCAAGGTGGAAAGATTAAGTATGAGCTCTAAGAGAAGACAAAGACCAAATATTTGAAAAATCCACCAAAAGCAATACCAGTTGAGTGGAATGGATAAATGGGATACGGCAAAAATAATGCTGAGGAAAGAAGCAAAAGCTACAAGTATAGACACTGTCTCCAAAAAATGGAGAAAGTGAAGAAGATAGCATGGTACATGGATGAAAGAATGTCAAGGGAGGTTATTTTTTAAAGTTGGAATAGATTTAAGCATCCAAAAGCAGAGGGAGAAGACAATGGACAGAGAAAAGCAAAAACAACTTCAAAACATAAAACATCAAGAGTTGCAGTAAATGAACTATTGAGGAATAACACAGAGAACACTCAAAGAATAACTACAGCTGCCATCTTAAAAGAACAGAAAATAATTTTGCTTACATTTCTTAATACTATGATAACTAGAGAGTCCTATGGGTTTTTTTGCTGTATTTTCACAGTGATAATTTCAGAGCTGCGATTACAAAGGTTCAAATATAATCAAATAGTTGAAGTGAAAGAATCATTAAACTCAGGTTCCCTGGACTAACAAAGCAGGTGATTGCTTGTGTGAGATCAATTATTTTTGTCATAGAAGCAAACTTAAAAATACTTCATTCTACAGATCAATCTCATCAACTTCTAATGGGATAGTGTTACAATGTATTTTTTTATTATGTTCAGCCTTAAAAAGGTAAGATCACCATGTGCATTATTATAGTGCATCTTTTTATTGGACCATGTAATGCACAGAGATAGATCCTGTCAGGCTGGTGCAGAGTCATACCACATTATTCTGAATATAAAAGACATGGTATTTGGAATGAGACTTGAACATGTATAATGGTTGTTTTTTCTTTTATGACACTAAAGCATAAAATGATATCAGAAAGGTTTTTATTTATATCATTCTGTATATTGAATACATTTAACTGCAACATAATGCAGAGAATTTAGGATTTAACCCTGCACAATATACTATAGATTTTTCACACCAATGTGTTTATCTGCATTTCTGTACGGCATTTTTTCTGCTACAAATTAAGAAGTAAAAACAGACAAATGCAAGTAGGAAACAAAAATTAGGTTACTCTGATAAGACGTGTCTGATAGTTATGTTAGTGAATGCTTATTTCAAATTTTGAAAAAATTGGAGTGGATCTTTTATTTCCTTGCATAAGCAACCCACCAAATAACAAGCACATTTATCTCAAGCTAATGAAGGAAATTAAAATTGTATTATCTATGATATGATCCCATCATCTGAGTTTCTTGAAATGTTAGATTTTAAGATTGCTAGTCAGTACTGTCAATGAATACATACAACATTCTATAAGTATACCTAGTTGATAGGGTTATATCAATTTTCTAATAGATACTTCCACCTAAGTACTCAAGGGGATAGAGAGGTGCTTTTCATACAGAGGAATTACAGGTGTTCTTTAATTTCAGAAAATCTCTGAAAAATGTAAAATTACTGCGTATTGTATAAGTTTTCTTTAAAAATGTCTATACTCCCATTTGCTATTCAGAGGATGATTTATTTTTATAGAAAAAATGAAAATGTATGTTTTCTTCTGCAGTCATGGCTATTGTTTCTAATTTTCACATGATGACAATCATGTTTCCAAAATGCAATATAAATACTCTAAACAAATAATGTAAGGTTTTTTCAATGATTTTGCCATTAAACTGATGGAGGCATCAGAAATGAAAACCATTTTAATTACAAATTTCTTATTAAAGTAAGTAGATAGGTAAGTAAGTTGATAGACAGATAGATAGTAAAAGGTGTACATAGACAGCTCCGTGAAATTATAACACAAATAAATCAGTAGTCTTGCAATTGCAAACAAAGTAGATGTGTACATTAATTCAGCACAGTTGTTTAGAAAAACTTCCAGTAGAATGTACAACATGCCATCACATTAATTCATTCATATGCACTTTAATTATGTTTGGTTCAAAGCATTTCTCACATTCCTTGATAGTGTTAAATTTGTGTGTGACCATCATACTTTTAATAAGAATCAATGTTACTGAAATTAGTAAGACTTCTTAGGAGGAAATTGGATTGTGAGTTCAGAATTCTAATTTTTAGATGGAATTATACATAGATCTGTAAAGTTTGTCTACCTGGATTTGTTTTGATTATTAAAAATGAATTAGTTTTCAAAATGAGCTAGCATCTCCTGAAAATGACTTGATCTTATTCTCAAATATGAGCATTATCGTGTAACATAATATATACTAAGCTGTAAATTTACCTAACTACAAACCAAGAAAACATTGTCAGTTTTAAGACTATCCTTTTTTCTATTAAGCACAAAGCGAGGAAGGAAGGAAGGAAGGAAGGAAGGAAGGAAGGAAGGAAGGAAGGAAGGAAGGAAGGAAGGAAGGAAGGAAGGAAGGAAGGAAGGAAGGTCATAGTAAACAAAACATTTATGTTAGAAATTTTCTATGAATTTTATTGAAATTCAATATAGACAAAAATGCAACCATGTACTTTTGGGATACAATGCTGGAGCATGTTGAAATTTGTTACAACTGTCATGTACATTAGGCTGCTGATAACAAAAATGAAACCTAATATATGGCATGATAAAACTGCAAACAAAATCAGTTTCCAGTCATCTTAAAACTGAGTGGCCAATAACATTACTGATATAT